>NC_050478.2:33249202-33854779 GCF_012460135.2 Molothrus ater | reverse complement strand
TGATAGACATCACAAATTTGCCAGGGTGCGCTGTTTTGCCCACCAACATCCTGAAAACCAGAGGAAATGGAAAAGAAATAAAAGTGCAGAATCTCATCTGAAAAAAATTGCAGAGCATGTTATGAGCCTATTCAAGTTGTGAGGGATACAATGCTAACAAACCTGAAGTATATTTTAGTATATAATAGGAGTCAGCACAAGCTGTTTTGAGAGATCCTCACCAAAATCAAGGCTCAAAAGAAAGACAAAAGACAACAGACCTTGCCCAAAAGGGCTTACAATTAAAACAGAGGAATCTTAAACAAGAGAAAGGGAGACAATGACAAGATTTTCTAGTATAGCTCTCTCAGGACTGTAAAGAAACTAGTGGTCAGCAGTGAGATATGGCCAACAGATGCACAAATGGACTGGGCATGGACACTGCAGGTCTTGTGAGAGGCAGAAATTCCAGCCTCTTGCTAGTGCCAGGCTCTGAGATCAGGAGCTACTGACTGACAGGCAGGAGCATCAGTCATAATCAGGTGATTGACAGCATCTTGCCTCTCTGAGAGTCAGCATTTCTGAACTCCCACTGAGTTTCTATTGGCTTACTTAACCTCTAATTTGGAAAAGAAAAATAAAGGCTGCTACACCACCTTGACATCTTAGCCCTACCTTGTGTAACTGTATCAGTAAAAGACAAAAACAACACTAAAAAAAGTCAACAAGAAAACCTTTCAACCTTTCTGCTGGCACTTTCTTTGCCACAGAGAGTAGATGATTTCACTGTTTTAGCAAAATAAATCCTTTGCCATTATGAACTGCTTGTCCACTAGTGATCTTAACCATTATAATCACCCTCACAAAGTCTTTGTAATGCTGATGCTGACATTTTAAGGGTGATCCATCAAGGTCAATCATACCCATAAGGACTGTAAATTGTTTTTTTCCCTATTGGAGTCAGCAAGTCATGCTAACTCACTCCATGGAGACAGCTGGTAGGTAACATCAGTTAAAAATTTGGGCTGAAGAGGTTAGAGTTACCCCCAGGAGTAGTTCTAGTGACAGAATAGGCTTTGTCAAAAAGACCTTTCCTTGTGTCTACATGAAGTGGGTGAAAACATTTTTTTTCAGGGTCTCATGATGAATTATTCCAGTGTTTTTATAGTCTACATGGCAGTCTTTGAGTCTCCTTCCATTTTGTTGTTCAATGAGAAAGTTGTTAGTCATTGATTGTTATTTTATGCTCGGAAAAGCTTCCATCTTCCTTCCTTAATTGCTGTTGAATTGACAAAGTTCTCTTGGTACTGTGCTAACATATTGTCTACACATCTCTTGTACCTCAGCAGCAGGGCTTGCAAATGCATGTTGGTTTTCCAGCCTGGGGGGTACTGTGCTGGTGGAAGGATGCTAAGTGCTACAGATAGCTCAGCACCCTGGACCTTCTGTGGCCATGAAACCCAGTGCTGTCACCTGACTCACAAAGAAATTTGGTATCTTCTTTTCAAATGCAGATTTTTTTCTATCCCTTGCTGTTTTGATTATGAATTAATGCTTATCACCTTCACTCCTGGGCAGCAGGACAAACAACACTCCAGCCGTGTCTGTCATTCTGCAGACCCTTCACTTGCACACAGCTCTGCTGTTGGTTGATCCACACTGTTTTGCCAGGAGGAGGTACCAAAACTTTCCCACACCACAAGCTGGGCAGGAATGTCAAAGGCACTTTGCAGCTGTCAGGCTTGCAGACCAGCTGGCTGCACCTCATGCACACCTGGAGAGGGCAGGGCCATGCACTGGCTGTTAAAGACATGAATCACCTGGCCACATTACCACATCTTCTGCCAAACCACCCTTCTTCCCTGGAGTATTTAAGGCTCTATATCCTCCTGTGCCAGCCCAAGCTCACAGGGCTCCTTGGGTCTCCCACCAAGTCACTATTTTGAGGGGAAACTGTGGGTGTTGAGTAACTTCCTACAGCAGTGAGTCAGTTGTGAGACCTCCCCTTTCTTCTCTCTGGCACTGGCAGTGGTATGTTCAGGTGACTCACAGATTCACCATCGTCAGCAAGCTCTCTGTGAGAAAGTCATGACAGCAATGTATTACGACACCTTAAAAAATGCTGTGAGAATTCACTGTTTCTCAGGCACAGGACATAAAAAGCTGTATAACAGTGGCTTTACCAGTGTGTTACTCTTTGTTAGCTATACTGCCATGGTACCCTCCAGCTCCAGACCTGGACCAGGTCCCATGGTGTTAGCTGCTGAATTGACACAGATCAAAATGATGGTGCCCACAGTATTGTTAAATCACAAATTCTTCCTGGTGATTCAGCTTTCACCTCTCCTTTTCTCAGATGAACAAAACAGTCACTCAGCTGTGCAAGGTACAAGGGTTAGCTCACAGCTACAGCAAACAAGATCTATGAGTTCAGCAGTCAAAAAACCTGAAAAAGATCCAGAAATCAGATCTTTCCCCACCTCTGTCCAACCCCAAGAATTGGTCTTCTGAGAGTTTAGATACTCCCCCCCCCCCCCTTGTAGATACTACCCTGTAATCGTAGATGCCAAGACATTTATCCTATTTTCCTCTATACCTGTATGTGAAGGTGTCATTCTTTATCAAGTTTCACTAAAAAATATACCAACATCTGTGCAGCAAACAAGGGAAATTAATTACTTTGGAGACGTGGGGGAAAACAAAAAGAAATAATATAAATATCAACATTCATTCCAAAAATGTGATATTGAAAACAATTGCCAAATGCAGTAGGTAAGCAGTGCCAGGAGAAAGAAGTTAGGAGACGAAAAACACACATGAGAGGAGATGACAATAATCAATATATTAATATAAAACAATAATACAGCTGGTACAATAAAGTGGTACCGTGGGGAGACATGCAGTGTATCATTAGTATTCTGCTCTAATGAAACCCACAACACACAGTGTACATTAACTAGTGCAAAGTCTTCTCAGCACAGTGAATATTCCACCACTTTACTGGCCCATTTATTTTAACTGAAAGAGAGATGATCCTGTTGCCAAGCTATCAGATGGTAAAAGGGATATATTTGATGGATAAAAAAAAAAAAAAGAAAGGTCTGCCACAGCTTTGCAAAATATATTTCTAATTTAAATGCGTGTGGTATACAACAGTCGTACCGTACCTGCAGAGACAAAAAGAGATGGGGGTGGGTAAGAGAGAAAGGGGAGGGGGAACAAAGGAGGGGGAAAATATCATTTTAAATAAACAAAAAAAAAGTCACAGACATCACTCATTTTTTTTTAACCTGTTCTTGTGATACAGATTGACAGCCCTTTTAATATGAAATAAATCAGCCAGGATAAGGAATGTCTCGGAGAACATACAGATTGAGCGCTGATTGACAGAGCTTCTCTGAAACCCATTCTGTTTGTGCTCGATTTTTTAGCAGCTAACTTGAAAGGATGTCAGGTGCTTTGAAATGTTTCAAGTGTTTTGAACCCAGCAAACAATTGTAAAATGTGCTTATTGGTGCTCAGGCTGAAGCAGGAGCGCAGTGGGGCTCGCACGAGAACAATGCTGAGGAAGGCAGGCCAGGAGAAATGAAAGCAAAGCTTTCCTCTTCCATTCAGGCACCGTCCAGCCATCAGGATTTTTGGAATGTTGTCAACAACCATACCTAGTTAGCAAGATATTTTAAAGCGAAGATGCCACGTATTGGAAACTTGAATCCCGCCTGGGGAGCATTCAGCATTGCATTCCCTCTGTAGACTCCCAGTCACTTTTAACCAAGGATTGACTAGTTGCATTGCTGATAACGAGACATGACATTTTTAAAGCTGTGTGTCCAGTTTGTACCACTGCTGCTTTCCTGTTAGGCTCAGACCAGAATTATGCTGGCTTTGATAATGTTGGAGATATTATGGTTAGCTGTCTCCTTGCATTTCCTGAAATGTCCTATGTCTGTTTTTATCTTGCAAAGCAAATACCAGCACATGTCATAGTCACACTGAGAGAGAAAAGATGAAAACCAAGCCCAATGGCATTTGCAGGCTCTTTTAGCAGCACACCCTTGAGAATGACAATTTAGGCTTGTATGGGTCATTCTTGTATAAGTGTTTTCTCTATGAGTGACTTTTTTAAAAAATGGCTTGACATTTTTGCTTTTATGCAAGGTGCAAAAGTCATTCAGAAAGGAGATATTTGGGTTCTCCCTCTGGAAAATCACCACACTGAGGGAGAGCACTCAGTAACGCAATATGACTTGGTGAAATGTGATTCACATTTCTGGGTTCAGCTCAAATGCTTCACCCAAAAGATTCAAATTTTGTGCACAGGAAGTGAGACAGCCCCAAAACCAGCAGGTCCACTTGCACAGTTCCATTCTCAGGCTCTCCAGAGTGAACAGGATGGATGAACAGTCCATGTGCCAGGATCTTACCTCTCACCATGGCTCCTTCTGCCATGGCCTTCACTTCTGGTATGGTCAATACGTCATGCTGGGGAGACCTCTCTCAGCACCCACATCTCTCTGCATCCAGTTCCTCCAAATATCAGATCCCCAGAAGGTAGTTATTCTCCTCTCCTCTCCTCTCCTCTCCTCTCCTCTCCTCTCCTCTCCTCTCCTCTCCTCTCCTCTCCTCTCCTCTCCTCTCCTCTCCTCTCCTCTCCTCTCCTCTCCTCTCCTCTCCTCTCCTCTCCTCTCCTCTTTTCAGAGCTACATGTCCACCCCACCTAAAATTTTGCCTGGATTTGAATAAAAAGAAAATTCCAGGGGAAGAATATTTTATCTACCTCTGTAAAACCAATAACACAGGGCTTACTGACCAGCCTTTCCATTTCTCCCTCTCCAGGGCCTTCCAGCCACCTTGTACTGTTCACAGACTTGTGTCAGTTAAATCTTACAACAGAAGTCTCTTGGGATTCAATGGCAGTATTATTTCTGTCCCTTATTTCTAGAAGCTTAGACTGAAGCCTTCACACTACTGTGAGTAAAGGGCAGGAGCCAAACTGTAACTCCAGGAGCCATGTATTGATCCCTGTTTTAACAGGTGTTTCAAAGAAGATATAGTGTAACCCTGATCTCTCCTAGCACAAATCACTCCTTAGCCTTCCCCTTCTGCTCCACGGCAGGGAGCTGATGGTGCAGGAGGGAGGACAGTACGGAGCTTCCACCCCCTTTCCAGTTCTCTCTGAGGAAAGGGGGAAATCTCAGCTACTCAAGGACTCTGGCTGCTTGAGTGTCCCATGCAGGTCTGAAGGGGGACCCTCTGATTCTGCTTCCTGCAAAAATGTACAGCAGAGCTGCAGCTCTATGCTGGAAGACACAAAGCATGGGAGGTCTTTAGAAATCCCTGCCCATCTCCATGCTGCAGGTATTTGTCTGCAGCACCTGCAGGTATCTGTTTGCATCCTGCACCTGTAGGCCCTCAGCAGACGTGCCATCAAAAACAGGATGTTTCTTCAGGGGAACAAACTGCACCACGGGGAATCTTCTGCTGGCCCTTCCTCCTTCCCATTCTTGCTTTAGGCAGGTTTAGTCCAATATTCCCGTTGCCTTTTGACCTTTTAGCTGCTTATGTTCATCTCCTCTGAGGGGGTGAGAGGATTCTGTGGAAGTCTGCCCAGATGGAAAATAAAAGTCAGTTTCCCTAAAAAGACTAACAAGTCTCTTATTTGACATATATATATATATGTATGTATGTATGTATGTACATATAAGCATGTCACCCCTTTTTGATATTCCTTTTTCAGCTTTCACCTGACATTTGTTTTAACTCCCAGCCTCAGCAGTGATCCCTCTTGCTTGCAGCTACCAGAGCCCTACTCTGTCCTATAGTCAGTCATTTTCCTGTGGAAGTTGAGTGGCACAAGGTCACCTAAACATCATCCTGCCTCTCCTCACTCTCCTGGCACGGTATGAAGAGACACTGACCCTCACAGGCCTCAGCCAGGAGGGCAGCATTGGGAATCAAAGCTCAGTTCTTCAAGAGCTGGCAGGTTTAAAAGGTAGTCCCCTGGAGTGCTGAGCCACAGTGTGATGAGCATCAAATCTATCTTAAAGTTGGAAATATGATCCAGTTGGGAATGGTTGTGATTTAATGCCATCAGAGTACTATGGGGGATATTCTTAAAGAAACTGCTGTAAATTATTTGTGGCTAATTCCATGTGGATGGAGAGCATGATATGTTCACAAGTACAAGAGCCCTGCTTGTATCTAATAATTGTTATATCTTCTCTGAAATTTACTGCCGATGTCTCAATTTTAACAATTTAAATAACAAGCTTAACCAAGCAGAACTAGGCGAAGGCAGGCTGGCTCCCTTGATGAAAGCGGGACAACTCTTATGTCTGAGTACATTTATACTTTGACATGAGCAGTGACACACAAAGATGAAATCTGGTTAAAGCTGCAGCTTTCTCAGCACTGTGACAGCTTCTTAGTCTAAGCAAAACTGTTTCCAAAGTGGGCATAGCTGCTAACTTTACTTAGAAGAATGATTAGGAAAAAATGACTCTGAGAGGCAGGATTAGGGAAGATGCACTGCTGGCTACAGAGCAGACACAGGATCCCCAGGCTGTGTAGGCTGTGTTGGCTGTGTGCTTTGATGGCACAGACAGCCTCAGACAGCCCTGGCTGTGCTCCATGCATGACTGCAGGGCTCAGGAATGACTTAAGCCCCCGTGCAAATCAGGGAGGTTTGATAAAAGCACGTGTTGCAGATGCTGGAGGGCAATGTTGTGTGTGTTTTAATGGTATGAAAAATAATTGGTTATTAAGGGATCTGGACTGAGGAAGCTGATAATGGGGGCTTATGTACCACTGCAGCAAGGAAGACCTTGGAGAGTAAGTTTTTCATTGTCCCTGGGACTAATCCATCACAAGAAGAACCCTCCTAAACCATTAGCAGCCTCTACTTGCAGAGTTTCCAGTTAATTCTGATAAGAAGAGGAAAAGGAGATACTCTCATTCTCCCTCTGCACAAAACTACACTGCTCTTAATTCAAAATTCATACAGGAATCAGTTCCTTTACCAAGATATTGCAAATCCCAGAGACTTCTGTCTCACTACATAGGTAAATGACACAAATAGCTAGAGCTCATTGTTATTTATTCATCATATGATAAAAATCTTCCATGGGCTATATTGGGGTTTCTTTACATTAACAACCCCACTACTCACTTCTGTTTTGTTAGCTGGGAGACAGTTTGTCCTTGCCTGTGTATTCAGAGAAATCACGCTAGACTTGACCAGCTACATTTACTGTAAGGCAGCAGGTTATTCTTACAGCAAAAATAGGGGGAAAAGTAAAGGAAATTCTTGCCTCCTAGAAATGGTTTGCTGTTAAAACCATCTTGAAATACCTGAAGCAGCCGGTCCTACTGGTAAAGCTGGCAGAATTCCTGCTAGTGCTGTAACTTACATGAAATCTACCACCTTCCAGAATAACATAAGTTACTGGAGCAAAATGATTTTGTTTCCAGTAAAATCATGTCTATATCAGGAGATTTACTGGCACAGGCTTGTGAATTACTGGAATAATTTTTTTCCATGGCTCTCACCAAAAGTGGCTGAGGTTTATAGTATAATCCAAGCCAAAAAATATCACCAATGAGAAGGAATGCACAGGAGAATCAGGAAAGGCCTAGCGAATGAGAAAAGAAATGGTTCTGTGATGGACACCAATGATATAAAATGAACTAGAATGGCAGCTATTGTATTATTTATATGATTTATTGGCATAATTATTCATTATTTATTCTGGTCTTGAAGAGACATAGGCATCAGTCAATTTCAAATCCTTCAAGATGCCAATCTTATAATGAGAAGGTAGACTTTTCTTTAGGTCAGTTGGTTTCAAAATATTAGCACAAATGAAAGATAGCCCATCAGGTTTGTCAGCTGCCTGGTTAATTCCCCTAGCTTCCAACCACATTCCTGAGGGCATGTTTCCTAAACCTCAGGTATCCATGAAGTTATAACTGCTGTGCAATTGCCCTTATCTGATTACAATCTTTATGTGTGTCTGATTTTCTCAAAAAAGGTACATCTTTTCTCCAAGATGTTTCTCTTTACATATTGGGTATTTTGGAGAAGGAATAACAGGGACCAATCTCAACCTTTTCTGTAGGGTCAGCCAACAGCTCACAGCACTTTTAGACTGGAAGGTGAAGTCACAACCTAGCTGAGAGACAGCAGTAGAAACCTACGCAGAGACAGGATGAAGATCTCTCTGCATGGTGTGTCCATGCCTTCTTTAATTTGTGTACATACTCTGTGTGCCTTCAGTGGAACTCTGCTTGTTGAGCAGAACAACAGGCAGCATGGTTATCATGGTCCCTAACAAAGGTCCCTTTCTCCAGCCCCCTTCTGCTGAGTCCCTCTCTTGAGCCAGACATTTTCCTAGCCCAGATCAACAACTGCTTTGAGTTGCTGGCCGCTAAAATGTTAGCGGGAGGAAAATTGACAGATACTTCAGAACAGTTTGGGTGGCACCCAAAAACCAATAGAGTGTGGAAACCCAGCTAAGACCAGTTTTGGGGCTTTGTTTTCGTCCCTCCCTTCTTTTCCTTCTTTTCCTTCTTTTCCTCCCTCTTCTCTTCTCTTCTCTTCTCTTCTCTTCTCTTCTCTTCTCTTCTCTTCTCTTCTCTTCTCTTCTCTTCTCTTCTCTTCTCTTCTCTTCTCTTCTCTTCTCTTCTCTTCTCTTCTCTTCTCTTCTCTTCTCTTCTCTCTCTTCTCTTCTCTTCTCTTCTCTTCTCTTCTCTTCTCTTCTCTTCTCTTCTCTTCTTCACTAGAATATAACATCAAAATACTTGTTGCAGTACATATAAGTGATAGCCACTGGGTAAGCAGACACCATTGGTTAATGCATGCAGTACATTTTTATTTACTTTTTTCTGACACTAACATTTTTATTTGGGGTCATGTGCTTTTACAATCCTTCATTTTTATTCTCCTTTTGATCTGAGTTTATGAGATCCCATCAATCACAGTAAATTTCAATCACTGAGGAGACAGCCTTCAATTCAGACAATTGTAACAAACAATCAATAAGATTATTTTGCCTTTAATGCTTCACCTGCATGAAAATCAAAACTTTCTCTCTTCATTAGACCTTGCTATAGGTATGGTCTTCTTTTCTCCCTGGATATTTTTTCAGCTGATGAGACATGAACAACCAAATATTTGAGTGGGCAAGTCTGTCAGCCTTGCCCTGCAGCCCCCAGCTCACCCCACAGGGAGTGAGAGAGTCCAGGCAGGAGGAGCAGCAGGCTGAGAGCCTCTTGGAACAAGGAGGGAGCATGAGGGTAGAGGTTTCCCCAGCAGAGCCCTCTCCAGCACTTCCTGGGGCAGCCTGGCATGCCATGTGGACCAGCTGGTGGGGAGGGTTAAACCACAGGACAAGGGCTGCTGGTGGAAAGGGGCTCCAGGGCACATCATTCCCTCTGTGGGATTCCTCTCCAGGTCATCCTGTAGGAAGCATGCAAAATGCATATTCTTACCAGCACAGCATGCCCCTTAGGCCTTCCTCATCCTTTAAATTCCCTTAAAGTGCATTATTGTCCACAGTGCTTACAGACACTGGGAAGGAGACACAGATCTTTATACTTATACTGGCTTTTCATTATGTTTTCAAATTGCCGTGCAAATCCCCAGACTTTTCATCTCATTTAGTTTAACCCCCAAATTCCTCATGGGCACAAGCACAGCGCCTGGCGTCAGATGAAGTAACTTAGAGAGCTTTATGGCATAACTACTGAGGAAATTGTAGTTGTTGTTCCCTATTAATATTTAATGTTTTTTGATGCATTTATTAAATAAGAGTAGCAATAATTTCGACCAAACTATTTTGTAAGGTTAATAAAGACAAGAGACCAAAAAGACAAGAGACCAAATTTCTCCCTCAGTTCACAAAAACGTTGTGCCAATAACGTGTGATAATAGAATAACTCAAAAGAGATCCTGGCACAAAGCATGGCTGAAATCCTTGTCCCAAGAGCCTACAGTAACACAGTCACTGTCTTCGCAAGGACAGGATTTCAGACAAAAAGCTATTTCTATTATGGGCTAAGGAAAGCCAACTTTGAATCAGAGATTAACTCCAGCCAGAAATTAAAAGCAAAAGGTTTTCTTCAGAAGTTGATTGAAAGTTTGATTAGCAGAGATAATAATTCAGATCATAAACATTTCTCAGACATCAAACAAAATGAAAAAAACCAACACAAGCAAAACCAAGATAGACCAAAACGAAAAGATAACTATCTACTAAATCAAACATTCCTGCTGCAGTCATTACTCCAGTGAGACCAGGGTCTAAATGATCATGGCAGATGTGGGTGTAAGTAACCCTGTTCTGAGGTTCCTTTTGAAAGGCAGCAGTAGGGTTCCAAGATGTAAAACAGGAAAAAAAAAAAGGTAGCGGATAACAATTTTTAATTGAGCCAACCCTCTTTTTTTCCCCTCACTGTCTTTGCACTGATGACTGGTATGTCCTCTTTGTCAGTCCAAAAATAATCCTTTATAAACACACTGAATAGTAATGACCAATGTTGTAATGTTACTGACTACTGTGTGTGGCTGTTTGCATGAGAGAGAATTTGACCTTCTTAGCCCCACTCTAAATTATTGGAAACAAATTGAATTTATAGTTCTTTTATAGCATAAATACATGCATAAAATTTTGAGATGTTTAGGAAAGCTTAATAGCAGAGCTTTGTGTAACAACTTCCCTAGACAGCACAGATAAAGGCCACTTCTCATGTTCCTACAGAGTTTACACAGAATACAAAGATTCCTTTGTGTTTTCTTGCCTTAGTCTCTGCCTCTGACACCAAAGTTTGTTGGTACCATCTTAAATAAGAAAGGGTTGCTTTTTGAATCCATCAGAATTGCTGTATGAACACATTCTGCACTGTAGCCTTAAAAGTAGTTGAGCTTCTCTCTTTTGTTCTTTCATTATGTGAGACTCACAGTTATTCAGTATTTTATTCTCATTAGAACACTGCTTGTCACATGTTTTCACCAGAAACATTCATCACCAAGGTCAAAGGGTGAATATTGCGATCTATTATGCTTAGAGGAATCTAATGAAAAGCCACATAATTATCCAATTTTAAGAGAAGCATGTAAAAAAAAGAAGGGGGGGCACTTGCTATAATTTAAATTGTTTTGTTTCCCTGAAGCAAAATTCAGCACCTGATTGACAGGACATAATGATAATTCTTATTGATATGGTGATGTTAATTGTGTAGAGATATTTAATAAGTCCCATATTCCTGAGGTAAATGCATGCTCTTAACCTGCACCTGAACCTGATTTTTGATGCAGTCTGAGGATGAGGCAAAGATACAGATAACTGAACACAAGTGGATTTTCAGTCTTGTGTGGCAGAATGGAAATTGGAATCTTCAGAATCTATTAGGAGAACAATTCTGCAGTTGCTCACACTTTTATAAATTATGCTGTATATGATGCTAAGACACAAAGTCAGGAGTTCCAACTGGGGAAAATTACCATGACTTTACTGCATCTGCAGAAGTAGGCTTTTTTTTTTCCCCTGTTCTTTTCCCAGAAGAGGTTAGAAAGCAGTTTACATTTTAATAGAGACATACTTAAATAAGATGAAAAACATTCTGTCACTTAACCCACTGACTGGCTTGTCCTCTAAAAGCTGGGACAAATAGCAGAAACAACACGCACAACAAAAATATGTAAGGCAGAAAGCTGAAAACAGCAGAGCCACTTAAATGTATTTTACATTTAGATTTCCATTTTGGTGATGATGGTCACCAGCTGTAACAAGAATAGGGTAGAAACAGTGAAGGGCTATTGAAATGGCTGAGATCAGGAGTGGGTTTCAGAAAGAAACAGATTATATAATTGCATTTCCCTCAAGGGCACATGCCTTGAGTGGACTAAGTTCTTCAGCCTTTTTCCAATGTGAAGTTGGAAGGCCCACAATTTGCATAATGTGTTGGGATTGATCCATTTGGGGCTTGATAGCCCCAAGATGCTCAGCACTTCAAACACTTGTTCATATTTCAGCACATGCCTGAAGCTCACTGGGATCATCCATGCATTAAAATCTAAGCACATGCTCTGCTGGAAGGTGCCCTGGATGTGCTGCAGGGCCAAGGCTTCAGTTCCCCCTGAGGACTATGTCAGAGGACTTCCTGTGTTTGGCTCACTGAAACTACAGAACGGATGTCCTTTGCTGCTAGGGTTCATCTTTCAGGAGCTGTTCCATGATACTGCAGGCATCCAGAGGGGTGAGAGTACCTCTTGCTTTTGACTGCCCACCCAGGAGAATCCATTGCTGGTTCAACAATGTGCTGATGTGTAAAGCAAAGCCACATCCTTCCTTTTTCTGGGGTCTGAGGAACTTGGCCATGGGTACACTCGCTGTACCAGAGTGCCTACAGAGCTACTCATGGTGCCTGAGCACAGCACCAGGTCTTAAGGACCTGTCTCTGACACCTGCCCCAACACTGTCACCCTGCATGTGATACCAGCTCACTGAACAGGGCTGTGCTTTGTGCTCTCACTCCATCAAAGGCAAAGAGGGGCGTGAGGATAACACAATTATCCAAAAGAGCTGAAGGGCATGAGACCTCCCTGCACAGCTTCTCTGACAGCTGCTGCTACTATAAACTAGTGTGTGTGCTGCCCTGTGCATGTTTATTTCTCTCCAGAGGAGGAGGAGGTGGGTTGGGAAGCCTGGAGCTCACTCGGGGCCACCCACAGAACAAAGGCAGGGTTGTCCTTCTGAAATCCAGGACAGAAACAAAATTGCTTCCTCCAGAGAAAGGTGGAAACAGGGGAGGCCCTGTGGCTTGTAGAGGAGTCTCAGGGTTGAGATGCCTCTCTGGGGTGCTCTGGGTTTGGTACAGTGTGTGTCCCACCCTGTGCTGGGGCGCAAACACAAACCCAAACCCATGAGGAGGGCTGGTTCTTACCCTTCAGGCAGAGCCACATGCTTCTTGCAGGTTCTGTCATCTGGAAATCTATCCAGTTGACATCTTTTATTCACAAAGACTTACAATTTAGGACGCAGACTGTTCCACTATGGTAGTAGAAGTGTCTTAAGGAGGAGCCAAGATTAATGAAACAATAAGGGACAAACCCAGAAAGAGGCAAGCAACTTCAAGAATTATATATATGTAGTCTGAACACAGAGGACATGAAGAGTGTTTAAAACTGAGTCAAACACCAATAAAATAAGCTCCAAATCACATTTCTAAACATTAATAACACTTTAAATAAGCTGCTATAAAACTGACAAAAAATAATATATTAACTTTGAAAATAGCATTCACAGCACTTGCACATAAAACTGAAATGCTCTTGTAGTCCACTGTGCAGTTTGCTCATTAGATGAGCAGCTAAGGATCAATAACTCTGCAGGACAACTGTTAAGAATGGCTTAGATAAGATAATTTCAGCCTCTTTTTTTATGAACATGTGTGGCTGAACTATTGCTTTTTAAATTAGTCTGGAGATACTGCACCTAACAGCCTCCTAGCTTTGGTTTGGTTTTCATTTTAAGTTATACCATGCAGGCAAGAATTATTATGTTTTAAATGTACATCTTGCAAACAAGTATTCCCTTGTTAAGTGAAACTATCATCAGAAGATGCTGGCTGCTTAATTTCAAAGGCAGTCTCTGGATAACAGGACAAGGAGTGAACATTCTGAAGAGAAAAATAATTAACTATGTGTCATAAAGGTGAGTGGACATAGGCAGGATAACTGCGTCAGCCTCAACCACTCCACTGAGAAACCAAAGAATCATAAAATCACAGAATTATTTACTCTGAAAAGACCCTTAAGATTATTGACTTCAAACATTATACTGAAAACAGAGTACAAAATATATTATTGTCATAAAGAGTTAGTCATGCAGACTCCCCCTCCAGAAAAAATAGTATGAAAATAAAATTTAAAAAAATATTTTGGCTACAGAAAAATCAAGCCATGGACCATGGATAGTACTTCTGAGTACTAAAAATAGTGTTAATACATGCTGCAACTGGGAAAAAAGAAATGCTAAACCACCATTTCATCTTCATGTTTTTGCACTGATTGTTTAGCAGGCTTGTGCTTCTTTCTATGAGAACTTGCATATCCTTCTAAACAGCCCTTATGATCAACTCTTTAATACAATGGACATCTTTCTACCCACTGAGCATATCCATAAAGAACTAATAAATATATCTATGGGAAAAGAGGGATTGAGGTGTAAGGAAAAATAATCAAATAAATTGGGATTGATCTTGAACTGATGAACTGAAAGTAGCATATTGAAGACAGCAGGACTTTACTATTTTAGATCCATTGTAAGTGAATAAAGGCCCTCTATTATCTGGCTTAAAGATAAATGGGAGGAAGTTACTGTAATGAAAGATGGCCTATTATGTCAGAGAGACTAGAATATAACAGTTTGCAGGGTGGTAAATCTATAAACAGTATCCTTAAAGGTATCATAGAGATGTTGTATGAAAGGGTCTCCTTGAAATCCAGCTACTTGGGTAATGCCTACATTTAGCTGATAGGCCTAAGGATGCACATATCTTTTGGTGACCCACATACTGCATTTTTCTTTCCATGAAATCCAGTGTGAAAACAGAAAAGAAGCCAACATTCAGCCTGTTCTCAGATATGAATGAAACACATACTCATGAACTTTGATGTGCTCCTGGATCCACTGACATAGACATAGTTCTGATTACCACATGAAAAGGATTCAGATACTGAAGAAGCAAGAGGATCCTGGAGCAGGCTGTATGGTTCTACCCAGTAACAAAGCCTGACAACTTTAGTATGGGCCAGTATCCACTGTGGAAATACAGTGGTTAAGGAAATCTGCCTGCAGAGACTATGGGACCTTTGATAGATCAATTTTCTAGGCATGACTTGCAGTACCTGAACAGAAGCTGGATAAAAAACCCCCTGGGCTTTATGCCATTGCTCTTCTTTGCTTAGGGATCTGCTGGATATCCTGGAAGGAGCAGTCACTAAATTGCCTGGCTCCACAGCTATGTATCCACATGACCTGCTATGTATCAAGGTTTATCACCACTAAACAAGAATTCAGAGTCCAAATTCTCATATAGATTATTTTGTGCTATTGGTATGATGTGACCCTGAAGTTTATGGGTAAAAAGAGCAGAGAAATCTGCCTATGCAGAGACAGTGTCACACAGGCAGCCAAGATGGTACAAACCTTCCTGCACCAGCTTTGCCTGTAGTTCCATGCATAACAAGAAGGAACACGCCTAGATGGGTTCAGGAGAAGAAGGTGGACAGAAGTAACTATGTTATGCATTACAGTAATTTTTCCTTGTTAGATATCCAGCTGTTATAAATTAGTTTGGAGCTGGAACGCTCTATGGTTCTGAGTTGAGTTTAGTGGAATGAAGAATTAGGGTCTGCACCACTCAAAACTTGTATATCCCTCACTTTTTACCACAGAAGAGTATCAGGTCCAAGGCCAGAGAGGAAGCCTTCATTAGGTACAATGCAACATAACTGGATACAACAATGTAAATGATGGCTGGCCCAGCAATTTTATGAGGTCTTCAGGTTCATGGCCTGTCACAAGCTTTTTGTGCAGCCCAGAGCAAGGTAGCTACACAGATATCCTTGATGTTCCTTCCAAAAAATGGGAAAGCAATCTCTTTTTATGGGATAAAAATTATTATACTGCTGCAGAGAGGATCTTCTACTCGAAGGCAGCTTGACAGGAGGATTTCTGCAGGTACAAATTTGACCCAAAAGAGTTGTGGTAGAAATCCCATCATTGAACTGTTTCCAGACAGAAAGAATATGGCCTAGGAGAAGCCTGTCTCAACAGGCTGTTACAAGCAGCTTGAAAATTAAACTTTTGCACCTTGTGGACTATCCTTTTGTGCCAAGACAACAGATCAGATAACTTTGATTTATGAGAAGCAAATCATGAGATGTGCCGAACGTGCCTAACAAATTGATGGGTGACACCCACCCTGAAATGCTCCTGGACTCAGAAAACTGTACAACTCAAAAGTCAAGAATACAATGAAAGGCAGATAACTGCAGAGCTGACTAGTCTTAAGAATCATGTACTGAATTCCAAACCTCAGCCAATGCCCTCTAAATCATATTTCACTTTAGGAATCCCTTTGCTCCAGGGATTAGTTTAGTCACCTTGCATGTCACAGCCCAAATCCATAGGGAACAACTACCAAAATAATTGTTTTGACCAGGTGTCATAGACTGCAAGCTTTTATCACAGTAGACTGTGTACTTGTGGCATAATAGGAGATTAGGACTCACTTGAGAAAGAAATAGCTTGTCACTCCATCGATCAGAAGGTCACACAAGAGACCAGCGTTGCCATCATTTTGGAACAGGGGCAAGTTTGAGGAGGGACAAGGAAATTACTGCTGCTATTGAAGAGACATAGATCACCTCCCCGCTCGCACCTGGCCAGCTACTTTGTCCATCAAGTTAAGGCAGAAAACTTCATGACAGATTGAGGATATATCTATGTCAAACTGAACTCCATTTTGTTCTGTGAAACCTGTTTTGAGTCAAGGCTTCTATACAGTGCTGTGACCTTCACTGAAGAATGTCATCCCATGTCGGAATGCAAACTCATTTGTAGATTACAGCATAGATTTTACTGCAGAAACAAACAAGCCATCAGACATGAAAAGCTCTTTCCTGTGGGAGCAAATGCATTTTACTGGATTTTGTCTTTGAATAACACTCCAAACCACAGCTAAGGAGGAAGTTGATGGTAAAGTCTGGAAGAAGCATATGGAACAAATAAAGTAGAGCCCAGATGCAAGAAGGCTGGAAGAAAACTCACTGACTCTCAGGTTTATATGACCTGCTCTGTATCAAGGTTTATCACACTAAACAAAAATTCAAGTGATTTGTTGACAGTGAAATATTTGGGATCAAGAACATCCTTCCCTTCTGACACACTGTTCTTGGGATCCTGCTAAAGCTTCCCTGCATGTAGACCCTAGGGAAAAGTGTCTAAGCAGACAAGGAATCAGGAAAGCAGAGAGATTCATTTAGATGGGCAAAGAGTGTGATGATGGGTGTCTCTGTTTTCCAACTTGGAAAAAACACCAGTTTCTGGAGATGTATGTAGCAAATTTAGAGGAAAAGATGATTACAACAAATTTCCTGAGGGGATAACTACCCACTGCAGGTGGTTCTGACCATTATACCTCTGCCTGTCCACTGCTCATTTCTCAGACTGTGCATCCAGACTTAAAGCAATGGCTTCAAAGTTGAACCAAGAACCTCTCCCTGTGCTTGTGTGAGGAGGGAAAGGACATTTACATGCTGCTCAAAGAAAAGAGACAAATGGGCTGCCTAATTCAGGGCAACAGATTGTGGGTTGCTGTGCTGATCACAAGAAGTCATGACTACTAGGAGACCTTTCTGTGAAATACTCTAGGACAATCCATAAGGGCTGCTCCTCAGCAGTATCCTTCTGCCAGCTGTTCTGACTAAGAACCAATGAGGGTTTTAGCAAAATCTATGAGGGACAACTCAAAACCTGTTGAATTACATATAAATTAAGGGAAACTGTCCCTTCTTCCTTAGGATTTGTTTCCTCTGATGTCCCTTATAGGGCTCCTGGACACTATCTGTATATATTGAGTTGAGATTAGAGTCAGAATTTCCCTGTTTCAAAAATCCATTTTCATTCTTTCTCCGTCTATGGATGAAGACAGAAAACTGCAACTCAAGCTGGAAATGGTATTGAGGCAGCTTACCCATCAGAGGCAGCAGGGACTGGGGGTCCCTCTATTTTATAATGTCCGATTCTGGTTTGACATATTCACAGAAAAATTCCTGGGAAGAAATAGCACAATCATGGCAATTTCCTTAATTTTAAAAGCCCACTACATAAAATTAAAGACCTTTATTTAGTCTGTCTCTCTGGATAGTCATATCTATGTAAGCCAGAGACTGAAGGGAAGCATTCAGTGACCATGTTAGAAAGCTCTGTGTGTCTTCTTGTCAGATGCCCCATGAGAGAGAAATACCTTTCATTACCAGTCTAGTCCAAGGAAAAACAGGAATAAGATGAGAGAGAAATATAAACAGATAAACTTGCCACAAGTCTGGATGTATATTTTTTTGGAAAGTTTCTCAGGTGTCTGTGCTCAGTCACCTGGAGTCTCCAGCAGTGGGATGAAATAGGAAGAATTTTTTTAAATCCACAATCACATATCCAAACTAATTCTGCCTAACTCATAAGCAAGATGTGAGGTAGGACAAATACATACTGTCAGATGTAATACAGTGAAACAAATCACATTTCATCCTTCTTCATCTGATTATTTCCCCATCGTATTGTTTATCCTCATAGGCCACATGGGTTTGGACTCTGAGCTGGGATATGCTCTTGGTGATACTGTCTGGAATAGGAGAAATGTTTTTAAGTCCATCTAGGTAATTTGTAGCTTTTACTTCTCCCATTTGCACCCAAGGGCATGTTGTGGCTGAGTTCATCCAGGGCAAGAGACAGTGGAGTGTGATTCATGGAGCTCGTGCTCAGAACACAGGGTTAGCTAAAAGGAGTGGAAGGACTTAGCCTGAGTAAAGGCAAGAGCAGCCAATGGAAGTTCACTGGAGAAAACTACTCAGATCTGAGGAAAACTTCTCAGTGAAGCATAACAGGAACCACTTAGGTACTTTTACATTAAAATACCGTGGAACAGCATGGAATGTTTCTCAGTGCAAAAGAAACACATGGCATCTACAGGAACAAAGGAATGTGAATTTTTTTTTTTTTACCATGTGGGTGTATGGAGCAGTACTTACACAAACTGACACAGGAGGTCTTGTTTGGCAGTGAATACACACCTGTCAAAATGCTCCTGGGGTTGCAGAAACACCTATGTTCCTGTAAAATGGGTAATAAAAAAGAAGAAAATGCCACAGAGTCAAGTTTCAAACCTAATCAGGCAGCTGTAAATGTGGTGAGCCTAATTTATATATATTTAAAAAGAAAACATTAAATAGACATAGGATCTATTACAAATAATGTTTGCTGTAGACAACACATACTGAATTTTTTTTAAGCCCTCATTCTTACTATCTGCTGAGCACATAGTATTTTACACCTGCTGCTGCTACCTCTGTAATACTAAGGTACACTGGGAGTAGCTTAAGGCCAAACTCTCAATGTACAGGACAGAAAGGAAGACTGTGTTTGCCACCCTAGCATATTTGCTGAAGAGCTGAACCTCCCTGGACTGGATCAGAACAGAAACAGAACTGAAACAGAAAAGACAGCACAACCAGCTGGACTGTTTGTCCCAAATTGAGCAAGTTTAGTCAGCCTGAGGGTGCACCCTCAGGGCAGGACCCTCCCTGCAACCAGGGACCTGCACCCAGAGAGCATACAGTGCTGTAACTAGTATGTGCACGTAATGCTCCTTCTGAAAATATTCCCCATGTATCTGGAAGAACCAGTCTTTTATGACCTTAAAACACATATACCCTATGCACTTTTCCCTGCCACTGGGCTGGAGGCTTTACCAGTATGATTTATCCAGTAATAAAGTAGTGCTTGGTCCTTGGTTTCTTTAAATGAAAAGCTTGTTTATAAACAGAGAAACAAATTTCTCCTTAAAGAATCCCGAGGACTTGTCATAAACAGCTGCAAAGTCGGGACGCAGATTTAAACTTTACTTGTTTTCCTACTGCTTTATATGCAGGAATGGTAAGTGCCAACCTTTATTTTGGGTATCCTTGTTGTAAGTATTAAATATTAAATGGTGAAATCTTCATGATATTCATGGAGAGCTTTCTGCTCTTCCACAGGCTTTTACCTGGATGTCTGTGAGATGCATTCATGCATGCACATGCCAAAAGCTAGACAGACATACATTCATGCAGTCACTGTTCATCCTGCACAGACTATGCCTCAGCTGGGGTCATTCAGACCTGCTCCTCCCTGCAACAATGCTGATTTACATAATCAAGGACCTAGCCCTGAAAACACTGCTGATCCAGCCATGGTTGCCTCCTGTTTCCCCAGCCACTGCTGAGAGGTAGAATAACACATTATGGGATTTTCAGGCTGAGTCCCCACACCAGGAAACCCATTGAGCTGGGAGTGCCAACTCTGGACATCTGTGCTGTGGGGCAGCATACCAGTTATGAGCACTGACTTACAGCAACCCCCCAGTGCCCCAGAGAAGACAGACTGCTCTGCCCTGCCCCCAGAAGGTGCTCAGGCACAGCTTCCTCGGAATGCCACTTTAGCAGTGGTCTAACACAATACATCTCAAGGAGCATTTATGCTGTGTTCACTGCGCATTCAACTGTGGCCACTTCAAAGGTTTAACCAAGTATTTTATGGCCATGGTAAAGGGTTCTTATTGATTTAAATTGCAAGCCTGGCTCCCATCAGCTTCACTTGAGGGCAAAAATGCAATAAAATATCCCACATCAGAGAGACAGACATATCACATTCAAAATCTTAAGACATCTTTTTTTGTATAATCACCTTCAGTGGCGTGCTGTTTTCCTGGTTTTTTTTAAGGACAAGGTTATCTTAGAGATTTCTCCATCTCTATAGATTTGTGATGGGCTGCCTTTTAAATTTGCCAGCAGGTCCATCCAGTGGTAGGCATGAACCAAGCCTCTTGGGGTTTGGGTTTTTTCCTATTTGTTGGACACATGTGCAACGTTGCTGGGATGACATTGATGCATTGGCAAATGTTAGCTCAGAGTCGTAGAATTTGGTCATTAAATTTTTTGCATATGCAGCAAGCAAACCCTCAGAGGGGTGTGTGTTGGGGGGTGGCTTTCCTGTGCCCCTGGGATCCTCTGCCTTCATTGGTGTACCTGCCCGCATTTCAGGAAACCCTGCTCCAGACTGGGAAAGTCCTTTACCCTCTGGCACAGTTTTAATAAAGGAGAAACACTGTCAATTCAGAGCATTGTTTACCATCTTCTCATCATGGAGAGGCTCTGTGCAGCCACAAAGAAGGTTTCCTCACTGGGGCAGTGCAAAAAACCAGACAATACTTTTTTGTGTACTTCACAGGTAGTTTCTTTAAAATAATTTATCTGAAATGTATCTGAGGTGAAGATAACCTCCGGACACATTCAGAAAATAGCAAACGATTGCTAGGTATCTGACATTTGAAATAACATGTTTCTGGAGGGTTGACATTACAAGAGTCATTTCACTTCAAAATGTTATTCCTAATGTAATTTTTTCAAATTCATAAGAGGCGCTTGCTAGGATTCAGCGCAGCGCCGGAGTCACTCGAAAGACAGAGGTCAAATTCATTTCATTTCTTTTATGTTTTCCTCTCCTCGCTAGATGAAACAAATGATTGAGCCAGGAGCACTTGGCAGGTCGGTGGCTGTGCGCGGCGGCGCCGTCGCAAGATCGATTTTCCCCATCCGGGGGGCGCAGGCGGCATGGGTGACATCTGTCGCGGTTGTCATGGCAGCCCACGGCGCGGGCCGGGGTCAGGCCTGACAGGGAGGGCCTCCCTGCCTCCACCCGACGCGCTTCAAGGTTAACAGCCAATGGACCAAAGAAATAGGCAATTATAGTGCAGTCAATTCTGGTTAGGGAAATACCCGAGAAGTAAATATATCTGATCAGCGGATGAAAATGAAGCAGCCCGGCGCTGTGGGTGGGGGCTGTCAGTGCCCTCTGGGCGTGGGGCTGTGCCCTCCCAGACTCAGCAGCTGCCTTAGCCCACCTCCAGCCCTGCCTCATGGAGAGGCTTCCCCCTTTCACCCACGGACGGTCTCTGTCTGGGTCCCCAGCCTGCCAAAGGCCACCACCACCTCCAGGAGAGACTTTCCCCCCTCACGAGCTCTGTTTCATGGCCGGGTACTTGTAGTGCCACCCACAGGGCCTAAACAATGGCTTCACTAAATTATATCTCCATTTAACCAGGTATTATATGTATATTCTAATGCTGGTATCTTTTCTGTGGGTGGTCTGGTTGTAGATCCAAGAGGGGGAAGAGATGAGGGCTCCTCAGCTTCAGCCGCTTAGCAGGAGTGGACGTTGCCTTCCCTCAGCCATCGAGGCAAACCAAGGCACCACCATGCCCAGCAGCTGACCTCAGAGCTCAGCTCCTTCAAAGCCTCTCAGTCTGCCTCCGCTCTGTTTTCTCTGAACAGCAGGGTAAATGCAGCAGGCTGTCCCAGAGCAGCTGTGGTGTGGATGGGGGAGGAGGAGGCAAGCAGCTGGGTCCCTGGGCTGGTGAAGTCCCCAAGCCTCTGAGCCAGCTGTAATGTTTGGGATGGACACCCTCTTCCACAGCAGGAGGGGTGGGTGACGCATCAGGAGATTGCACTCAGATACGTGCAAGGATGCCTGGACACAAGTCCCACAGCATGTCCAACCCATCTCCACTCCTGAGTGATTTTGGAGGTGATGCAGTTTGTTCTGGACCTCCCATCCCTGAAATAAGGTATGCACCAGCTACCTCCAGAGATCCCCCCATTTCCTGCATGGATTTTCTGCTGCTGCTTCTGAGGATAGCCTAAGGGATAGAGTCCTCCTTGGACAGCAGGAGAAGAGTGGGATTAGCTTCACAGGCTGTCTCTGCATGTCCTGTCATCACAGGCAGGCTGGAAACACTTTACTCTGCCTCTTGATGCTCGTGCAAAGAAGGAAAACACCCCTGGCTCAGTGCTGCAAAGGCTGCTCTCACTGAAATGCACGCACCAATTCCTGTACCTTGGGGTAAGAGTCTGCCCTAACCAGAGCCCCTTGTCAATCATTCCTGGCTCCCAGGGGGATCAGCACAGCAGAATGGAGGCTTGTTTGTCCTGGCAGCTGCAGTTCCTCCAGAAAGACGCTATCTGAATCAATGAAAACATTCAGTTTTAATGACCACAGAAAATAAATCCCTGAAGATCATGAGTGTGTTTCAAATGATGCATCAAAAGCAATACTGCCATTTCCTTCTAAAGATATTTTCCCAGTAGCTCAGTGTGGTAACAGTCTTTTCCCCCACACTTCTGACTTTAATTCAGAGCTACAGCTTGAATCAGATGAACCTTTTGATTTCCAAGATCACGGACGAGCTAGAGCAAAATTTTCACAATTCTGAATTGTGTTTGCAACCCCAGTTGATTCATCACTTCTTTCTGTCTGTATCTGGTTCCCACTCGATCACCTGAGGTGCTCCTGTGGTGTTCCACCTGCTCTGCTCTGCTCAGCCATGTGTGGACATGTGTGGGGTCAGGGCAGGGAAATCAGACTCAGCCTTAATCCTCCAGCCTCAGTGCAGAGGTCCAGCTACTGCTGATCTGCCTTAACAGTGTTCATAGTGCCAGTGTTCATGAACACCATGAACACTGCCTTAACAGTCTTCATGGTGTTCATGGTCTCACAAACTCCATTGCTGGAGTTTATGAGACCCCACACCTCTTTGGTATCGCTTTTAAGATTTGTCTTGCACAAAAAAATTACACAATTTTGTAGCTTTTTCTTTTCAGCAAAGCCAAGATTTGCTGCCTTTCCTCCCCCCACCCCTTTTTTCCTGAGAAGCTTTTATTCAGATTTGCCTTTAGCAGCCTTTTCCACTGAGAAAATCTTTCATAGAACTGAATGCTGTTTACCATTATCAATGACTCATTATCAATGACAAAGGGAAGTACCAAATACTGAAGATTTTATTTCTTCTAGTTATTAGTGTCTTAGCTGTCATCCTGGTCTGGGATTCTGTTGATCTCTTGTTGCTCTGCTACATTCCTGTCAATCTCCTCAGCACACTGCCTGGGTACCAAATTATTTGGCATTGCCCCTCAGATGCCCTCTGGACTCATTACATGGGTAATAGTGTTTTCTGTACTACTGTCTCCATCTGCTAAGGAATTACTTTCAAAGTATACCGTGTTTTCCTGAAGATCTCCCTCTGGTATGCTAAAAAAGAAATATTTATCCCTAAGAAGGTCACCACCTCTATTTAGTCACCTGTTGAATGGATTCAAGATGCTTTGATTGCAGGCTTTCTGGGGCAGGTTTTCTTTGTGTCACTCATTGATACTTAACACCTGTTAAAATGATCCTGTTCTTCAGAAGGAGTCTTCATCTATTACTGCAGCAAAAATAATAAACACAAAAAAATACACTTCCTAGATCTGGGGTCACAGTGATACAATTTTTCCTCATTTTGGTCACATTTGTTGTCCCACAGAAATTGATTCATGAAGTCATTTAATTTCTCAATCCTTTATGTGATCAACGCAGCAAAATTTATAATGCCCATATACTGTGTGGAAGGCACCAGTATGTTGCAGCATTTTAACCTTTTAAATATTCTGTATTTCAGCTGGCTAGCCACCCTACCCCTTCTGCACAGTTCACTGCAGCTGTAAATAGTGGAGGAGAGGAACAGACAGCCAATCAAATTACAAAAAGCTGAAAAGGTCAAAACTGCACAATTTACTACTACCTTTTCCAAAATACAGGAGGCTTTAAGATCCCATTATTTTCTCTTGAAACACTTAATTAAAAGAAGCAAAAATTGTGTAAAAGGAGTATGTGGATGGAAAAATAAGTAAGGCAGTCCTTGTATAATATGTGTCACCAGTGTAACTGTTTCTTTACAGTCTTAATGTCAACTACTTCTAGTCTTTCTCTGTTATTAAGAGTCAGTCCTGCAGCTGCCTCCTTCAATTTTCTGTAGGGCATCCCAGCGACTGGCTAGCTGTCAGCCTTCCACCCTTCTTCTGCTTTTCATCTGTTCTTACAAGCAATTGAGCGAAAACCTGGCAATTTTCTTCAGGGAGATAAATTTTGCAAACACACAAAATTCACTTCACAGCTTCCAGCAGAC
Source organism: Molothrus ater (assembly GCF_012460135.2). Lineage (NCBI taxonomy): Eukaryota > Metazoa > Chordata > Aves > Passeriformes > Icteridae > Molothrus > Molothrus ater. The sequence goes on along the minus strand of NC_050478.2, from coordinate 33,829,978 downwards.
CGGAGGACACCAATACGTAGGAAAAGGAAGAAGACAAGAATTTATCTTGACATATGCAACCCCTAGACAGCACTACAGTCTCCTTTGAGTAATATGCAAGGAGCCTTCTTTTAGGCTGAAGATGACACTGGAAAATGTCCCTCCCTTCTATATTTGAAACACCACCATTCATATTGCAAGTCCATTTGCTGTTATTTCTGGCAGGATCAATGTCTATAGCATCACACCACTGTCCCTGTACTCTCCCCACGCTGCCCTTCTGTCCATTGCAAATAGTTTAAAAAATTCCTGCTGTACACAGAAAGCAGCACCACCCCTCTGCTCCTTGGTGCATGGAGAAACAGCTCAAGGATGACAGACTGCCACAGCTCTGTCACCCCCAGGTGTGGGCTGGTGTCCCAGGACTCCATGATTTGCAGGCAGAAAAGGAATTTTTTGTTCTGTGTAACTTATTCAGCCAGTTCAGCAGGTGAAAAAGAGGCCTCTGCTACTTTGTCAGCTGAGTAGTCTTCTCTGTGGAAACACTGTCAAATAATTGTTAGAGTGTGTTTTCCAGAGACTTTTCACTTTTTTCTTTCTGTTGAAGTCATATTTATGTAATTTTATGAATTTTGCTTGGGTATCTTTGAGAGTAAATTAAAGCAAAAGCAGCAGAAAATGAACAGAAGATAGACCCTTTGGGTTTTGGTACATGAGAAGTAGGGTAAAAAGAACGAAAGAAAAAAAAAGTGGAAAAGAAAAACCTCCTCTCCTGTTTTTCCACAGCTATTTAATGGAAAATTTTAAAGAATACCAGAATAGTTTTTCTTCTGTCAGGCTGTATGTATATTTTCCTAAGGAAAAAGAACTAAGATCTTATGGAAGCTTATTCATTTGGTCTTATTTTCTTTTTCTGCAAAAAGGATCCCCACGTTTCGTGTCTGGTCTCTGTACTGTACGTGGCAGAGGAGCCCTGGCTGAGGATGTGCTGTTGCAGCTCTACTACAGCCCTGCACTAGGGCGAGGAACCATCCAAGTGCCAGCGCAGTTTAGTGGAGCCTCCCTCTTCTTCCAGGGCTGAGCAGTGGCCCCAGACAGGTAACTGGGAAGGGAAAACTCTGCTGGGGCTTGGATGAAGGGGCAGCTGCTGAAATGAAGCTGGCTAGGGGTGCTGCCAGTTTAGCTGCCAGGGACCGAAGCTGGCACTGGTGCTGCATTGCCTCCGTGCAGTCAAGAGGCAGAGGTCAGTCACACAGTCACACAGCGTGGGTGCCAGCCAGGAGGAAGCAGCGTGTAACCTCATGCTCAGGGTACAAGGGACTACAGCTCACACCAGCCTGGTGAGCAGCAATTTGTCTGAGGTTACCTACTGTCTGAGGGTTCACAAGTGTAACCTGTGGAATCACATCATTGATAGAAAGGTGCCATTTCCAGATTTTTTCACAGACAGACCTTTCAATTCACTGTGCTCAAAACACTGAATGCACAATTCTCAGGTATCCTATTTTGTTAGAAAAAACATCTTAGTCTGGATTTCACATGCTCAGCCATGGGGAAACGGCCCCCACTCCCAGTGAATCATTCTAATGGTCAGTTTCTCTCTATGTAAACACTTCAGTGTTTATATGATGAAAGGGAGCTTTGGTAATTGACTTTAACTTGTAGCCATTTCCTTCTCCTTCCCGCTTTGAGTTTTCTGCTTCCTCATGTCATTTTACTCCCAACTATTGTTTATCTTCTTTCCCCTCAACTTTGCTTCCTACCCACCTTCTATTGTTTCTGTTTTCTCAGCCTTTTTGACCCTCCATTCCTTCTCTCTCTTCGTTTCCTCTTACAACATCCGCCTTTTTCTGAATTTATCTGCTCTGCAGAATTTCACAGTGTCCGAATACAACCATGGCACAAAGCCTGCTGTGATTTAGTCACCAGCAATCTGTCACTCAACCATAATGAAACCCTGTCACAAACAAAATTCCATCATATGAGAGGAATTTCCTGTATGGAAATTATATTTTTGGATGAGAAGGGCATTTCTCTTGTGGCAACTCTCCCCACAACATCCCATTCTTTGCAGAGCCAAAAATTGATCTACTTCGATATAAGAGAATGCCAAACAGAGCCTTTTGGGGAGGGAAGAAGTATCGAGCAAACTACCGATAATCAAGATAAATCAAGCCATGACGTAGAACATAAGCACTATGCTCCATTCAATTCAGCTAGGGAGCTCAACTTGTTCAGCACTGTAGGTTATTTTCCATTTGTAATTAGAGCAACAAAGAAACAGCCTTTCCCTGTTCTGCTCCATCAGCACAGCCCCAGCAAACATCCTCATTTTCAATAACTCTTCCCCTTTATCTCACTCTGCCTGATGCCTAATAAGCTGATTGCTATTTACTTTGGACCAACAGCTAATCTGTTAATGATTGATTTTAAATTTTTACAGCCATTTGTCTTTGGCAGGACTTGAGAGTGCGAGCAGCAGTCTTTCTTACCTGATGAATTGGCTTTTCTTTAAAAAAAAAAAAGGATTTAAGTCAAAAGTCTTCACTGTTATGTTTTGCTGACAAACAGCTGACACACAGTGAGCAAAGCTTGGACAAAAGGGTAAATCTTCATCAGAAATTTCATAAGCCTTTGAATCCACCAGTAAATAATATAAGTGGGCATTTTGTTAATAGTTGTAGAGGGGTAAAGAGCTACTTATGAACTAAAACACAATTGTACTATAAATTCACAGGGCTTAAAATTCTTAGTTAACAAAATTGATGCTTGTAACGATGGTTCGGTAGGGAATAACAACTAATCCTGCTACTGTGCTCGAAAATTATCTAAATTGTATACCATATGATATATGTATTACCATGATATATGCCTAAAAGTGAATTTCATTTCCCATTAAAGGACTGCCAAATAGACAGTAGTTATTTTAATTGCTACAATACAGCAGTGTGGTGCAATTTAATTGTTGATTCTAAAAATGGAAAAGTGAATAATAACAGCTTAGCCTGTATATTCTGAAAAGAATAGGAAAAATTCTATACCAGGAAGCTATGCATATTTATAAATGTTGTTTCTTCAATGAGCCACTTAGGGACAGGCCCAGCAAGGAAATAAATCATGCTTAGAATGCCTATACTGTGTCTCACCCATAGATCTCAACACTCTTTAAAAAGCTATGCAAGTTGTGTGATTATCATTTTACAAAGGGGAGAAGCCAAATATCAAAAAGTGATTTCCCTAACATCTAGAATGTTCCAGATCCAGAGTTTGGTTTAGGACTCACACTGGAAAAGCAATCCCTGTTCAAGAAACCAGAAAAGCCCCTTTGTGCTAAACTATCAGCAAGTTCTAACAATAAATGCCTTTTAATCAGTCAATAATTGATTTATAAGATGATCTAAAAAGCTGTATATTCATTATACATACTGTATATACATTATTATATGCATCCAGGATCCAGGTACATAATGAGGGATAGTCTGACAGAAACAGGGAGGCAACCTAAAAGGTTGTGCAGCTGCTCTGTCCCCTTGTTGACAATGAAATAGCAGAAGAGAAGGTTGTTTAATCCTCACCAGTCCCACACCACAGTTCTGGTACCACAGGTAGCCTCTGTCAGGTTTGTGTTGTGAAAGCCTAAGAACTCCTCCCAAATAACCCCAAAAGCAGACTGATGCACCATTTCCTTATGTATATTTTGCATAATTTGGCCAGGACTAATAAGCTGTAACCAAACATAAACTCTGTATATACATCCAAACCTCTCAGCTCCAGGCTGAGTTACCCAAAGCTTACTACCCTTCACAAAAATTTTGAACTTATGGCTAGCTTAAAATGCAAACTGGCACTTTCTCAAAGGAAATGAACACTGGGGTAACCAATTTTGGCAATACCAGCCCAGGCCAGCAACCATCGGTGCAGAGGTTTTGCATTCCATGGACTGGATGCATAACTGCAAAGCACTGAAAAGGAATCACTGAACTCTTTGAAGGATGCAAGCTCTAATCTCATTAATATTTTAGATGCCACAAGACATGGAAGCTCCACCTGCTGTCAGCAATATCGTGAAGACAATCAAGGTGACTTGGGAACAGGACTCATGGGCCTCCACAATGGTCTATTGACCTTCTGGTGAAGCAGATACCGTGTGACAGAGATTGCCTATCTCAGCAGGCAGGATGGAAACAGGAGAAAGTGTTAAATATAACCAGGTAGACAGTGATGAATTGACATGCTGAAAAATCGAACGCTTCAGTAATCAGCCTAAGGATCTGATATCAACAACATTTTTCAGTTTTGTCTGAATTCATTGAAAGGTGTAGTTTAGCAAGCTCACTTCTCATTGGTAAGACCTTTCATCTTTATGCAGGTTTTCTGATTGGATTCTGAGACATCATCCTGGGCTCTCTGTCTTGCTGTTCTTTGCATAGAAAAGAGAGAAAACATTTGCATGAGAGTGAAGTGGCCTGAGCAAACCACAGAATTGGAGAAATTACTGGATTTGTGACATTCAAAAATGTTACTCTGCTCCACTTACCATAAGAAGTCAGGGCCAGATTCAGCCCCAATATTCCCACACATGGTTGTGCAAGGTCTCCAAGCAATTTCCAAATTGTGATCCTGTGATCCTCATCTTACATGAAGAAAACATCAGGGCGAGAAATTAGGGATCTATTTGAACCTTTCTTGCAAGCTGGAGGTGACATTTAGTTGAGGCATGCTCCATAGCAGCCCCCAAAAAGAGGATCTTGGAAGGTTGCAGGAAGTCTAGAGCAGGTGGTCTCCAAAAATGTAGTTTTGTGGGTCATTTGCCCTGTTTGACACTCAGAGCCCTCTCACCAGTTTGGAAGTGAATCCCTCCTCCACAGCTCTGAGTTCTTCCCTGGATGAAAGCTGTTTATTGAAAGCTTGAAACAAGTAAATGTTGCATGTATATTTAGCACTCTGAAGCCTTTGTAGCTATAATTCTAATTACAGAAGTCTAATGAATGTCTTTATGGCTTCATTAAATCTTTGGGATATTTATATTATCCAAAGAAATAATCTCCATCCATTAAGAGTGCATAAATCCTGAAGCAGAACTTTAGATATTGCTACAGATATGTTTATTTCATTGCAAAACACATATAGAGAATTTAAAGAAATCCATTAACAGGATTATATACCTTTCTTCTAAAATATATTTTGAACATAATATTTTATTACAGAAGCCTGACTGCTAGCAAAGCAGTACAGGAGAGGACATTCTAAAGTAATTACTCAGATGGTCAAATGGGCAAATATTATTCAGCTAATGTTTGAAAGATCTTTCATAAGGAAAAGTTTAGTGTACTTTTCATCTGTATATTATCTCAAAATTAAATACTAAGGGTACAAATGTCAAAATCTGGAAGTTTTTAAAAAAAAGAAGAGTATTTTTCAGGGTATATTTATCTCAGGCGTGTGCACAGGACTTAAAGGTTCTCAGGACAGCTATAAATTGCACATGCAAAGCACCAGTTTTGCAACAAGACCTGCATTTTTATGGGACTGAATCTGTTACCTAGACAAGGGGGCTGATACCACCTGAGATGCCCTTGGACAGCTGGGATAGGCTTCAGCTGCCACTGCAGATGGGCAGAGGTCTCTCACAGATCCTGTGTCACCCCACCCAGCCTGAACAGACCCCTGAAGTGGCTAAGGACATATCCAATGGGAGAAGGCAACCATGTACAGATACATAACTGAGATTCACCCCATCCATCTTCACACAAATCTCATGCACCTTTATACCAGAGGGTGTCAGGAGGTGTCCCCAGACCCCGGGGAGCTCTTCTTTCAAGATACCCACTGAAAAGTGGGTCTGACCATCTGAGGAAAAAAAAACCAAACAAGCACTTCTGAGACACAGATGGATTTCTTGCATTCTTTCCTTAGATCCCAGTCTTTTCCCTTTCTTCTTCCTCACATCTGTGGAAAAAAGAGCCTCAGATCATTCCCTGAGCTGACTCTCTCAGATGTACTTACTGATTGCCAAGCTGAAATCAGCCAAGAACTTTTCCTTTTCCCTCATTTCTCTGTCTATTTCCAACTTGGACTTTCCATTCCTCCACATATATCACGACTGTGGCCATATATTTTTATTCTTTAACAACTTGAGAGTTGGGGGCTCTAATTTGCAGCATGATTTTGAGCACAGTACTAACTGGCATTGGTTAGGTTTCACAAGAAAGAGAGAGAATATAATTATTATTCCAGCCCTTCAACTTCTGAATGCATCAGATCCATGTTAGGTTTTACACTTTTGCATCATTTCCCATTAATATTGCAAAGAAAAGCAGTATTCTCTCTCAAATTGGCTGAAGTGTGCAGTATGTCTAGGAGCAACCTCAGCAGAGATAGATAGTGGCTGTCCCCAGGGTATCCTGCTGCTACTGATGAGGACAGATTCAGCCCTGTTCAGACATTATACGGTGCTACTGAAAGCATACCAAGCATCTCTGCACAGAACATTTTCAGAAAAATAGGAATTTGCTCTAAAATTGTGTGTATGGGTATTCATAGATCTCTTACTGGGAATAAACTCTCTGGACTATGGCAGAAGGTTAGGGCCATGGCAGATTGGTGTGGAAAGCAAGCAGGTACTAGGGATGCCACAGTCTTCCTTCTGCCTTCACTCTTCATCTTTCCTAACAGAAACAGGTACCATTTGTTGTGCTTTACCCCAGCCCCACTGAAGTATAATGATGCCTTGTAGTTTAGTCAGCTTGGGTGAAATTTTTAGTTCAGTTCTACATACACCAGGGACTGGCAAAAGTGCCTCATTCTGGTTAGCTTACCAAAACAATTATACAATTACTTTTTAAGTAGTGAATACTGTGGGCAGCATATTTTTTTTTCTTTTTGATACTGCAATTTCACGATGCACAAATTTACAAGCAAAGGAGTATAGAGGAAGATTGGCTAAAAATGGAGCAAGATTTGTGGAAATAATGTTCTTGAGAAGAAAAAGTCTTTATAATTCTCAAAATGGGTGAATCCACAGTATGTATGTATATATATATACACACACACACACACACACATATATACACAGAGCATGCTAGGGATGTTTGCTAGTACTAAAGTAGTGGTTGTCTCACCTGGAATCAAGTCCCATGGTTTCTCCTTAAATGCAACATCACCCCAGTATCTGGGATCTCTGAACATCAGCAGAATCATCAGCTGTCAACTGAGATGGGTTTCTTAAGCCTCTGTTGGAGGTAGATTGTGAAGAAGTCAAAGCTAGGTGTTATGAAGAGCATTTCCAAATATATATTTCCATTTTTGAAGACCTAAATGATTCTTCTGTATTTCCAGTACTTCTTGAGGGAGTCTCCCCTCTACTTCTGCCTTCTGCAAACTGTGTTGAGTGCCAGTCTGCAGCCCAAAACAGATTACTCAATACCCTGATTTCCTACTGCATCTTTACTTTGCTGTCCAAGATGGGGTCCCAGTTTTCACTACCTTAGCACTAAATAACATCTACCAGTTGACTTTCTATGGCAGAGGGAGAGGTTGGTTGAACAACTGCTTATAACCTTTTCTGTTTTATATTTCTTGGAATGAACCATTAGCAAGCTGAATGTTTGCAATAATTTCTGTTGCTCAAATCTCCACACTTGTCATCAAAAATTGTCAGACCTTTATGGAAAGGGAACTTCTATGAATGGGGAAACTAGAGTAGTTTACTCCTTAAAATCAGCTAGGATTTTTCTCCTGGGAAGAGAAACTTTTACCTCATACATTATGAAATAAAGGAATTCTTCCACTTAAACATGATTAAAGTAGCTGTATGTATGCTATAGATAAAGTGATATCTTCCATTAAATGGTAAACTTGATGAAATTTGTAATTTCAGGAATATAAACAGTGAAAATGATTTGGAATTTAAGCCCCCAACCATCAGTGATGATCCCTGGACTCTTCTCAGTAGCACATATTTTACCTCTGAAAATAAAATGGAAGTCAGACTTCACTTTCTGTGAAGGTAAAATTACGTAGAAGATGGAAATACTCTTAAAATTCTTAATATGTGTACCTTTTTCCCTGACTGTCAGGAGTCAAGGAATTTAAACATTTCAGAAGATGGTATATTATAATGGAAATTTTTATAATGAATGTCAGTGGACCTGAAAAGCCAATATAATGCATCCATAAGCAGCATTTCATCAAAGAATCCAGTTGTCAATGTATAATGTATTTGTTTATATTGTAATCACAGTCAAAGACCTTCTCCCTTTTTTCGATTAAATGTATTCAGATTATTATTAATTTCTTCTGAGATAGCTTTGTGAAGGCTGATGGAACTTCAGTTTTAATTGTATGTTTGAAATTTTATATTTTTGTTTCAATCCTTCAAAATTGGATGTTTTAATATTTTTGACTCTGCCTCTCCTGCTGTTTCATTTGCAACCTGATCTTTTGACATCTTAACTTTTCCTCCACCATAGCAATTCTAAAGCTTGAGTAGCTGAAGGTGAAAATGCTGATGGAGGATGCTGCAAATGCCAGACAATTTCTGGATGGCAAACACTTGCTAACACTCTCTTCTTACATGTCTCTGTCTTCCTGACTTCTTCTGTCCTGTCTCCACAGAACAGGACAATATTATTTCAATGTGTTAAGCCACTGCTGTTGGTTTTGAGGCATATTAGGAAAGGCTGTATTTTGCTCATAGTTGCACTGCAGTCACAGGTTTACAACATTAAATTTGTTATTCACCAATATTCCCATTTGTGCAAGGGGAGGTTTACAACTGTTGGAGAGGCATTTTCTGAGATGCAAGTAAACAGAATAACTAGGCATTATTATGGTTTGGGTTCTCATTTCCCCTCCCTATCCTGCTCTATAGTAGGGATTACTCTGCTCTTTTGCATAGGAAGTCAGTCTGTATCTAGAATGACTCTCCCTCAGTTTGAGTTTTGGTACCCTCAATGATAGTGACAGAATTTTAGGGTGACAGTCTGCCTCTCCATGAAGAAAGATTTATGCATATAAAAGGTATGAGTGCACTTGTCCACTTTTTTTATATGAACCTGCATGTGCATGTACATACACAAGCAGAAGCCACTCAAACTACAAAACTGCACCACTGAAGACACTCCTCAACTGATACGAAGGAGGAGAACATTGTGAAAACTTTGTCCATGTTCCTGTAGCACCCAAAATAGTCAATATTACTTAAGTGGGACAATTTTAGCTTAGGAACCACAACAACTCTGGTCTCAGTGGATCTGCACAAGACACTGTCATTATCACCGGATCATTGACACGATAGACCAAAACAGCTCCAGTCTATCGTGTCAATGTGCACTTAGGGAGCCCTTAATCCATGGATCATTGGCATAGGATGCTGTAAAATCTCTGTAGGAGATGTTATGGTGTAGCGAGTCAATGCACACCTAGGGACTCCTCCATTTGTGAATCATTTACAGTGCATCATGCCAATTTATACTCAGGGAGCCTTTAATCTGCAGGTTGGTGCATTTAGAGTAGTCCTGTATACTGGAAATTCTTGTAGGCTAAGTGTACTGTAAACATGAAGTTCACTTTCTTAAATAAATTTTGGGTTCTCCAAAAGGAGCTCCTGAAGGCATATGAATTCCAATGATGTATCATGCCATGAAAATTTGTAGCTTGCTAGGGTTCTAGGGAATCTTTCAAAATCTCATTGTAAGAACAAAGGCCAAAAAATGCTGCTGCTGAAACCTTTGTGGTTTTGACCCTCCTCTAAGTTTTTAAAAAATGCTTGAACCGGTCTTTTCAGCATGCTGCTTACAAAATAAATTAATCCCAGGGGCCTTCTGTGCTAAAGAATCATTGATCATTTTCATAAGACCACCAAAAGTATCCTTTTCTGCAAATAATGAATGAGTTGCTGATTCAAGAATGAGGCTATTGAGGTACCTAAACATTTACCAGGGTGATGAATTTTTTTAATGGTTTTCTGTTTCACAGTGTATATTTGACAACCTGCAAATTCCTATCTACCTAATGACATCTGCCCATCAAACCTAGAAGCTATGATTTGTGACCACAAGTGGGTCCAGTTACTGAAAACAGAGAAAAGACAGCCTTTCTGTTAAGTATCCATCCCCCAAGTCTTCATCCTGGTATAAATCACTGTCACTCCATTGACTTCAGTAGGTTTGCACCAATTAACACCAGCTGAGAGCCTAGCCCCATATTTAGTAAAAGCTAGTTTCCAAGGCTAATGGGGTTGATTCAGACCTTTTGCTTACCAGGTAGCTTTGCCACAGGGAATTTTTAAAAATCTTTTCCTCCTAAAATGGATGCAAAATTTACCAAAGGCCAGTTCTAACTGCCTTGTCATTTATGATGCTGTGGTTCCCTTTATGAGGACAAGGTATTTCTGCAATGCCCTTTGCCAGCATTCCCTGGTGAACACGAGTCCTGGGTACGACTTGGTTGCTGCCTCCCTCCCAGCTGTATGCACAATTTGCACCACGTTCTGCTCCTCCACAGCAAAAGGGCATGGTGGGCACACCAAGCACAAACATGCCACCTCACTTTGAAAATCAACAGCAGTGTGAAACCCTTCTCTTCTGTTTGACCACAACAAATTGCCCCAGACATTCAACCTGGGATTAATGTGATGTCTTGGGAGCTTTCCTTGCAATCTTGTCAGGACTGCTGCTGCAGGCAGGGCCATGGTGTGACCGTCCAGGCACTTCAGTGAGCCCTGACAGCTCGTGTGCGTGGGCAGTGTGGGCAGTGTGCGAGGGTGGGCAGCGGTGTGCAGCCAGGCTGGGGCTGCCTGCTCCCTGGCTTGGAAACAAAAGCACTTGACAGGGGCAAGAGTGCAAGCGCAGTCGGAGCCGGGGAACCAGCCAAGCAGTAATCCAAGAAGTCAGTAGATCAGCTGTGGGGATGGGGGGAGAGCGGGGAGCAGAGGGCGGTGGTGAAGAGAGGGGAGAGCTGGCAGGTCTATTTGAATATCAGGCTCTGCCACACTCGAGGCTCCGCTGACAACTTCATTACCTCCACATATAAAAATGACTGCAGGGTAATGCAAATGGCTTTTGCGTTGTACACTCGCCTGCGTTCTCCGTGCTGGCTGCAGGCTGAAAAGACCTGGCAATGGAGCCTGGAGGCAGACGAGCTTTTGTCCAATTTAATAGGATATCTCTTCAAGGCATAATCCTCCCCTCCCACTCCCCATGCATTATGGAGTCCGGTGACCTGGCTCTTCAGGCACGGCGAGAGAAGGGGGGCTGTCTCCGGCTTGACCTCATCTGTCAATCACAGAAGAAAGAAAGCGAGGGGAGAAGGAGGGAGGGATGCCTATCTATCTATAAGAAATTTCTAATGAATGTTAAGCAAATTTCCTACAGCCTGACACGGTGATCTAATTAATATTATAGAAATGTCGACGGAATATCATTCTGCAGATAGGATTTATCACCTTGAACTGCTGTATAACTGATGGTGAAGGAATGGGCACCCCCGTCCCCCCTGATGCTGATTAAATTAGACATAAGCATCAATATGTTACTTATTGGAGACTAGAATTTCATGCTATTACTCTTCAGTTAATCAGAGAACTGTATCTTTTTTTAAAAGATATCAGACTCCCAGTTCTGCTTGTCTGATAAAACAGATGAACGGTTTGACTATACGACACTCACTGTGTGGGGGAAAAAAAAAGAAATCCTACCTAAAGCAGGCTGAAAGGTCCTGCAATGACTTTGGGAAAGCTCATTCTGAATGCACCTGACCCAAAATTCAGGGTGCCGTTTGTTCAGATGAAAGGAGCAGGAATGTAATATTATTGCCCCTTTATTGAGCATGAAGAGACTATTTTGGAGGAGGTCTGCCATTCACTTACCCAAGATATTTGGAGATAAGCCTTTTTCTGCTGTACAAGATGCATCCAAGCCTTATTTCCTGAAGCAAGGGCACCTGAGAGTGCCTGAGAGCCCTGGGTTGTGGCACAGTTCTGCTGCCTCTTGCCAGAACCAGTCACAGCCCATTGGGCTCTAGTATTTACCTCCCTACCAAAACCTGGAAATACAGAGTAAGCCTCAAGCTCTTCTTGTAAGGAGCTTTATCCTAATTATTTGTTGTTAGGGGACTCTCATGTGTGAGTAGCAAACTTCTCTTTCCACAGTAGTGCATAACATCTGAAAAGTTGTTGGGTTTTTTTTCCAAGACTTTCTTTTGTTCAGCCTTTAGCATCCTTCTTCAAAGGCTGTGAGCAGAAAACTTTTCCTCTTGGAGCAACTTCATTCAATGCAGAATGATCAGGGCACATCAGCACTGGCACGCCACCAATAATGATAACCAGTGGGTGAAATAATTGACTTTTTCTTTTCTCTCCTGCCTAGGAAACATTATACAAAAAAAAAAAAAAGCAAGCAAGGGGGGGATGGTAACTGTCATTATGTTTTGCAATGATGTGGCTATAAAAGAAGATAAAACTGTTCAAAAACATGTAACTATGTAAAAAGGCATGAGTCTAAGCATAGGAAGAATATCAGGAAACATTTCCTTACAGTAAGGCTTTCAATTGTGCAATGGTCACTCCAGGGAAGTGATAGAAGTCTTGGCACTTGAGTAATTTAAAATTAGAGTGGGTAAAGCACAGGGGAATATACTGTTGGGAACAATCCTGTATTGATAGTTGAATAGACAGAGTCACCTAATTGGTCTTTTCAGGGAGAATTGGGAGTCTGTGATGACTGATCTGTCCCTTAGGCATTAGGTTTCAGAATGACCATTTTGCATCACTAAATGCCTGTTCCTGATTTTCTGGTTGGACAGTTTAATGCATTTCTAAGCTTGGCTAGCAGAGATGAATATTGTTGCATCCTACATGAAGCATAAAAATGTTAAGCTTGAAAGAAGTTCTTATGGCAAATAAGAGGATTTGTGATTCTGATCCAAAATGTTGTGATTAAAATCTAACAGCAGGATACAAAATTTAATGAATGGGTGTCAGCATCCTTTTGCTTTAGGTTCAATTTCACAATCTGTTAATTTTGCACCGCCACCAGCAGCAGCAACCCGGCCACCTCACAACATCGGCAATCACTGCCTTCCCATCTTTCTCCCTTGTACCAGCACTAGTGACTGCGGGGCTGCATGGTCAGCTAGATCTCTAAAAATGAAAAGTTACGCTGTGACACCCCCCAAAGACTTGTGCTCAGCCAAATCAGCTCTCAAAGCAGCTGCCTGCTGTGCTCTGTGGATGCTGAGGCCAGCAGAAGTGAGGGATACAGATATAGCAATGCAGCTTCAAGCTGGGGGCCCTCAGTGACAGCCCAGGCTTAGGTCAGCCTCTGCTGATCAGCAAATCCAGTCCTCTTTATTTTAATATTTTGGGAAAATAAGGCACAGCCAGCATAAGCACTTTGCTATGGTTGTGTGCTCAGTCTCCCAGAGCTTCAGCTACCTTAGGGTCACCATTTGATGACCTTCCCTTAAAGATCCTCAGCAGAAGTCAGATCCAGAGGCATAGTGTGGGATTCAGCTCATCTCATTTAGCAGACTAAAATGTTAGGCTTCCAGTATCAGCTTCCTGCATCCCAAAAAGAGAGCCAGCATCTCCAGAGAGTGATTCACCTCCTGTAACTTAGGCTTAGCCTCGAGCACCAGTTTCAGGCTGGGATGAATCTCAATGACTATGAATGGAACCCAGGTGACTAATTCAGACTAGATATCTAATTTTCCACAGCAAAAGTGAGCTGGGGTGAATGCCTATCCTTGGATATAGAGAATTAGCCCATGAAGTGTTTGTGATAATGATAAGCTTCAAAATGATATTGAAATATTGTTTTAAATATGCTTTTAGCAATCAAATCTTCTTTCAGAGAGGGAGCTTTGAAAAATACCTTTTGGGATTGAGAAAGATTTTCTGTGGTCCCACAGCAACACTTCTCTGTCTCAAACAGGTGTTTCATCTCTCACACACATTCTTCTCAGACCCCAGAAGGCGTAAACTCACAGAGTAATTTTGTTTGGTTTTTTTTTTATTAACTAGAACCATTTTCCCCTTAATTTGCAAAAAGCAGAAACAACTTGATAGCAAGCTAAGGTGAAGGAGTGGTAAGAGTGACATGGGACACGGTTCCACTTTTAAAGCCTTTTAGTCTGGCTGATATTCTCCGGGGTCCAGGCACAGCCACACAACTCCTCACTCAGGATCACCGCCCTTGGCAATACATTAAGGTTTGTGTTCGTGTGGACCAACTCACCCACGGCCCAAGAAGTACTCAGATGCACTGCTCCACTCAAAATAGATGTCTTATGGTTGTTACATCTGGCTATAAACTTGGACCACTAAAAGTTGAGCCTTTCTAATGCCCCAGGCAGACATGCATTGTGTGAAGATGGTGTCTGTGTGACTTCTGCTAAGGCACAACACAACACACCACTCGAGCAAACACAGACTGCACCACCCACCATTTTGTGCCACCTATGTGCTCCCCCCCAACAAATGTTCAGTCATATTTGTGCTTATGTGTAAGCATTCATTCATCACCTTCAGTCCTAAAATGCCAGGGGATAAATACAGTGCAGTTCATCCCTCTTAAACACTTGGGAACTCCTGTGTCCTAAGGAAAGCAAGAGTGGGATATAACATTCTCTTTAAACTACACAAAGCTGCAAAACCTCTCTTCTTTGATAGCTGTCTGTTTGCAGAGATGACAAAGTGCACCTTTCCAGCACAACTTAAAGACTACTCTTCTTACACATTTAAAACAGAGATGAGGAAAATATATAACGATTTACTAACATTCCAAAATGATGAAATACAGTAGGAGAGGAATGATAACTTTCCTTTTCAGCAGCTGCTCTAACCTACACTAATGAGTAGACTGTTAGGAATTTTCTTCACTTAGCATTTCTCATTATTAATAAATTTTGCACTGACAACTATAAAGTGAACACTTTGGATTTATGCACCTAACCTAATTACATATGCTGCATGTACGCATTTCATTATTTACTTGACAGATTCATTCCTTGATACCATAAATAATTAAAGAAGGATCAAATATTAACAATCAGATTCATGTTAATTCTCCTCAAATCTGGGGAAACAAACACATTTTATTTTCTGTTCAATAAAAAAATGGAATAAAATAAAATGCTTTCATTAGAAGGATTTAAAAAATTAGGTAAAGTTCTTGAGTGTCATTTTTATTTTGCATAGAGTGAAAATTAAAATGTCCAGCTGGTGCCTAGTCCCTTTACAGGAACACATACAGCAATTTCAACAAGTATAAAAGGTTAGTAATTCCCTTTTGACAGTTTCTAAATGAAGCACTTTGGTTTAGTGTTTGTCAGGCAGTTTGTCAGAGGGAGGTGACTTCAAATGTAAAGTCTGATCTTGTTCCCATGAATGTCAACAACAAATTTGTACGGAACTTCAAGCAGGACAGAATCCATCCCATTATTTCCTACATATTAGTGGTTCATTTTTTTCCAGACTAAAAATCCAAGCTTGCCCTCTACCATCAAGCACAATTAGCAAAGCAAGGGCCTGATCCTGCTCACTGAGCAGCCCTGCTACAAATAAAAGGTGAAATTCTGCTCCTGCCCCTCTCTGCTGCTGTGTTACATCCTCTCTGGAAACATCCTACTCTGGGTTTGGTGGGGTTTTCTCTATAGGGCATTGCACAGCAGGAGCCAGGCAAGGCAAGGAACTATGTGGCCTTTCCTGCACTGCCAGATAGCCCCAGGAACTGCTCAGGGCCTCCAGAGTTAGGGTTCTTCTCAGAAGAGCTACTGCTTAAGCTCTGAGTTATAATTAAATCTGCAAGAAAATTATTTGTGACGGAAAGTTGCTCCCAGTCACAAACCCGTACAAACTGTCTTGCCTGCTGTGCAATTTAAATTGATGTTTAAATATTTCTCTTCACATTATTCAATATCTCCATTTGATCAAAAATATTCTCCAATTTGAGCAAATTTACTTTTGGATATCACATTCCACAATTTTATCATTTTAAAGGTGTTAAAAATTCATAGATTGCCACATTATTCATCATGCAAGATTAATGCTAGCCTGACAGGTTTTGCAAAGATGTGGGTTTTTTTTTTTTTTCTAAGTGCATATACCATATCTGTATGAGATGTACCATGGTTGTTGAATATTGATTATTCACATCTCCTTTCTTATTTCTGATGCTAAAGAGAGAATATTAGGGTGTGATTGTCAGGGTTAGCGTCTCTCTGACCTACACATGTACTATTAATAATTTATGAGTTGATTTGAAATAGATCTCTGTGAAATGAGCTGGCAATAAGCAGGGCTGTCTAAGATGACAAAGATTCAGAATAGGCCAACTCATGTACATTAGCTTCCTGGTTTCAATCTGAAAACAAAATAAAACAAAACCTCACTGTGCCTTATGCAGCAGTTAGGGATATATTATTTGAATACACAAAGCAATATCACTGCTCCGTGTGAATCTGTGTCTGAGTGATGCAAACTTTAGTCAAACTTTTTAAAGTAATACACTTTTTCAACTATATAAATATATCTACATGAGGCATAAATGAGCAATACAAAGTACGGCAATCTGTTGGTCAAGCCCATGAACAGAGCCAGCTCACAGACTCCTAATTCCATTTAAGAGTCGTCTCCCTGAATCCATAGAAGATAAAAATAACAAAGGTCAAGACCTGCAAGTGCAGCTGCTGGATTGGCTTGAGGTTGCCAGCATCTAATGGGAGCTCTTCAAAGACTACTAACATTATGGAGTTTCCTTCATTAAAAGCAATCTTTCTTTGCACTTTATCCCTTAATTTAGAAAGCAGCTCTACGTATGTCCACAGACTTACTACTGAGGATGCCCAGATTGCATTTAAGGAGTGTTCTCAGGAGCAGACCTGGAAAAGGCAGCCTGTCCCCTGATTGCTAACAGCAGGCACATCCTGAGAAGGTGCCTCTGGCAGAGCTGCACCCTGCCAGAGCTGCTCATGGAGAGGAGCTGGCAAGGGGCAGTGGGACCACAGAGTGTCCCACCAGAGCAGGGCAGGGGCAGCCACACTCAGGACCTCCCAGTACCGGCTTAGGTGAAATGGCAGCAAGTGAGACACAGCCAAGAAATCACAACAGGGCTCCCCACTGCTTTCCAGAGGGCCCTTGTAGAAATTTCATCCTAACACTGACTTCTGCCAGCTCGCCCAGAAGAAAGACTTCTAGTAAACCTCAGGCCTCATCAGCTAATATTTGGCTCTCTGTGTATATGTCCTTCTTTTCTTGACTGCTGGGTTACATGTGTTTGTTACTCACTAATGAGGGGTACTTCTGGTTTCCCTGTCACATGAACTCTTGAGATCCTGAACCCTTAACCTGCATGGAAATATGTCATATAAAGTTGGTTTTGGTTTTCTATTTTTTTTAATATGATGGAAAATCAAATGGTAAAAGCAAAAATCCAGCTGACCTGAACAGGAAAGAGACATTTATTTAAACAGCAAACAGCCAACAGTTAGGCATAGGGAAACTAGTTAATACCTTGTTGCAATTTTAAAATAAAGATGTTCAACCAAGGAAATTACATTGAACTGCACAAGCTAGGGCAGCACAGAGCAGTGTGTCAGTCACAGGGGTGTTGCAGTGACACAGAGACAATGAAATTGGATGACACCAGCTCTTCTCGGTGGGAGGGTTTTCTCTGTCTGTCTCCTGGGAGTTTTGCTGCACATTCTTTGCAGGGAACCTTTCCACCCAAAGTGGCAGCAAGCCTTTTGGAAATCTTATTAATATTCTTCCTCAGTGCTGTGAAGTATGCTGCAGACAGGAGATGACAGTTGCCTTACCATGAGCAGAGGAAGAGCAGGGGACTAACACCAGCACTGACATACTCCAGTAAAATTGCCTTGCTGGTATCTCAGAACAAGAAATGAATCAGGAGGGAGAATTGACTCATAATCCCAAGCCCAGCCAGTGGCCAAAGCAGTTATTTATTATTTGTGATATGGCACACCAAACACATTCTTCCCAGACAAATCAGAGGGCAAGGTCCTTGCCCTGAAGAACATACAATTTATGGAGCTGACCCTGTGAGATGCGGTGGGCCCTCCCGGGAAGAGCGGGGCAATTTCATCTCAGGATGATTTTGGCTCATCTTGGGAGGTCTCACCTCTCTTGCTAACACAAATTGTTCTTCTGACCCCAGGGGATGACTTCTGTAAGTGAGGATGGTTTGGTTTTTAATCTGTGACTCACAAGACGTAAAATCTTTTATTTGGCTGTAGAGTTTCTGCATGTGCGCAGTATCAATACCTGCATAACTGAGAGGGAAGTTTCAACTTCTCTGGGGAGCTGCAAACCATCATGCATTCAAGTAGCAGAGTTCAGCATACGTTTCTCAGCAGGCTCCAAAGCACCATTTTTGGGGGGTGATTTAGGCAGGACAAAACCACATTTAAAAAAACAGGGAATGAGCAAGAGAGGTGATTCTCCTGCTGCTGACATCTCTGACACTATCCACAGCCCTTGTTGGGTCAGGAGAGCTTTAGCCAGGGGCCCCCTTACTGTCCTCCCTGCTATGGCAGACAGAGAAACTGAGAAGTGCCAGCGGAACCTTCTGTAGGAACAGCAATTCACGTTACAAAAGCAATTCTTTAAGGTCTCCTTCTTGAGTTGTTCCCACAGGGGAATTTGGGTCCTGTCTTCTAAGAAATTTCAGAGGGTGCTGAGATTGATGGTTATGAATTAGTGCAAGCACATCACCACCAGTGCCATGATCTGTCTCACCAATGTTTCACTACATTTAACATTCAGATCTCTGCTTTCTTGTGTTGCACCCAGAAAAATACCAAGCACTCAGTTCTCAGACCACCAAAATTCCTTTTGGATTTCTAAGCCCTGAAGTAGCCCAGAAAACTCTTCTTACAGGATGCAATGCAGCAGGGAACATTCAGCTCATCAATCCAAAGCATCAATGAGTTTGCCATCTTCAGAAGGAAACATAAGCCTCATCTTTTTACAATGGCTCCAACATCATCCAGGAACAAGGAGGGACAAACTAAACCAAGGAATTTCCTAATGGCTCTCCTCTGTGGGAAAGAGGAAAGATAACATTGTACTTCTGGCTTTTGGAAAGGACAAAAACCTCTCTTATTTACAGGCAGTGGCCTGCCCTGATAAATGTGTTGTAGGAAGCCACTGTGATTAGTAAGGAACAAAGTGGGAGGGAAGAGCCAGTCAAGCTCCAGGAACAGCACAATGCCCTGTCCTTGGCACAATCTTCATCTCCTGCTCAGAAGTCATCGTCACTTTCTACAAACAATACAGAATTTAGGATAAACTTGAAGAGCCTTCTGGTGAAGTCTCTGTCACTACCCCAAGAAAAAAAATCTGTCCAGAAAGCAAAATATGAACCTTAAAAGATTCTGCTTGGATTTAATCAAATGGGTTGTTGTGATCTAGAAAATTATATTTACCTATAGTGCTTGCATGTCGTGTCGATTTTTGAGAATTGTTTTTACTTATGAAAGGCCAGATCATACATCCCACCAGCAAAATAAACTCACATGGAGAGGAGGTCTGCTGAAATCAGCTGAATAGGCAACATAGCTTTGGAAAAGGAAGTTTGCAGTGCTCACTTACACCAATGGTCTTTACTCATACTAGCAATATGAGTAAAGACCATTGGTGTAAATGGTCTTTATGAGCAAATTGTTTTAATAACTAGAGTAATGGATGAATAAAGACTGAAGGATCTGGCCAAAATCAATCTTTCCTATACTTTTTAGTCAACATCAGCTCTCTTTCCTTCAGTCCAGTTCCAGTGATAACGCCATCTAATATCAACAAGACTGCAGCACTTCTGCAAGTGTCCCTCAGAGAAAATCCTGTCAGTCCTGCTTATTTAACCAAGCTAAACAAGGTACCCTAATTACCTCTTTCTTCTCACTTCCTATTTTTTAATTAGTGAGAAGAGTGAGTAACTCTCTTTTTCCAAAATCAACATGAATCTCTGTTATGAATGCTGCAGCCCAAAATTTACAAATGCAATAGATGCCAGGGGGAGTTTGGTTTCCAAGTGCCAGAGTGCACGGTGCAGGGAAGCAAAAAGCAAATCCCTTTCAGGTTTCAAGTCAAACATCAAAAACTGGGACCCCCCCCGCTACCTCTCTGGAGTGCTTTGTGCTGGCATCTGGGGGTGAGATTTTCAGAAGGAGCGTGACACTTCATCCCTACCAGCAAGTAATGCAGTGGAGCCCAGCAGCAGGAGGAACACTCCTCCTCCCTCATCTGAGAGAGATGTCCTGTACATCATTGTGGTCACCTTACTGTTCCTCAGTTTCCTCAGCTGTAAAAAGAGCAGATCCTGTTTATTGTAAGGCTGAATTTATTCCTCATTGCAAAAGACTTTGAGACTCTGGACAGGAAAGCTTTATCATAAACACAGACAAATTATTAACTTCCTATATCCAGCCCATGATGTGTGGACTCTGGTGCCAAGGTGGATGTTGATTTCCCAGCAAAACTCAAACCATTCAGGAGCCAAACTTGCTTTCAAACTTCTTTTTGTGTGTGACCAAATTGGCAGTATTTTTATGGACAGACACTCATATCCCACCTCCTCTCTCAAGGCCTCAGATCATTAGAAGCAGCAACAGTCTTGAGTCTTTTAGAGAGCAGGAAATAGTAATAAAAAAGATTCATATAAACAGCACTTAAAGGGTATTTCTTGCCAAAAATTAAGAAACTATCTTATATAAAGAGGTCTCTCTGCCAACAAAGTTACTTCTTGGGGTTACAAGAATATCCCAAGGTGGACATACATAGGTTTCTTTTCTGTCCTAGGACCAGGGCTCCCAAGGCTCTTGCACATCAGGAGAGTGATGGGCTTCTTCAGTGAGTGAGCCAGAGTAACTAAATTTGTTTAGGAACTAAACTCCCTAGGTCAGCATTAGCTTCTAAGAAAAGCCATCCCTGCACTTTTAGTGCCTCAGTCTCGCAGCTCAACACACAAAGCTCTCAAATGACCATCAAAAGTAAAAAGTGTTGTGCAGACACAAATGGGAACACAGGAATGAACATTGTGGGTGAACTCCTGTCCCACATTTGAGGATTCTAATTAAAGCCCAATTTCATGGGATGAGTGCTGGTCAGACCAAATTCTACATTACTGCGGGACAGCCATTGCCTTCAAGAAAAGTAAGAACTGGGCAAAACAAGCAGGTCCTGGGACTCTGAATGTGCCCTTGGATAGGGGCTGCCAGCACATGGTGAAAGTAGACTGCAGGGGCAAGACAGAAACAGGGTGGTGCCTCTCTCCTTGGAGACCTGCCCAGCTCTCAGCCCTACACTGGCTGTTCTTATCCACAGACAGGGATAAAAATACAAGCCCAAAATTTATCAAAAACTAACCAACTCCAAAAAATAATTTTATGTCCAGAAATGCATAGGTCAAAGAATAAGCTGCTAAAATACCTCATCCAGGCATAAGTGAGGAGTGTTATGAATAGCTCAGGGCTGCATTTTCAAGTTTTTAACACCCTCATCTGACACAGGTTTTTAAGAGCCTTGGCCACCTATGGCTGCTGACTGCCTTTTCCTTGCAGAAACCTTTTAAGAATGTATTGCTTATACAGGAAACAAAACAGAATCAGGATTTCTGACACTTGGCTCAGAGGAGAGACTTCAGAAAAATCACAAGTACTCTCTTTCTGAAGCACAAGGAGATACTGTTCTTTTGAAACTGTGAAATAACAGGAAATAAGAACTTATGAGAGGTCTTAGAAACTGGAAATATATGGCATTTTGAAAGCATGAACATGAAAAAGGAAAGAATAGACTTTGTAGTCCACTTTATCATCACTATTATTGATCCCGTAGGACAAAGGAAATAGCTTTAAACTGAAAGAAGGTGGGTTAAGATTAGATATCAGGAAGATATTCTTTACTGTGAGGTTGATGAAACACTGGAACAGGTTGCCCAGAGAAGTTGTTGACAACCCATCTGTGGGAGTTTTCAAGGCCAGGTTGGATGGGGCTTTGAGCAAACTGGCCTAGTGGGAGGTGTCCCTACCCATGGCAGGGGGTTTGGAACTTTAATGTCCCTTCCAACCCAACCCATTCTATGAGCCTATGAAGACCCATGACTTAACACAAGTACACCAAAAATAGGAAATAAACCCAAAAGCTCACCTATATATTGTCTTCCAGAAATAAAAAATCACTGTATTTGAAAATGACTGTTTTAAGATTTCTCTATTTCAAAGCAAACATTTTTTCTGTTTTCAGGAAAAAATTTACTACAGCATATTCAAAAAGGTCACATATTGTTTCCAACAAGAACGTCATTTTTAATCTCAGCGTCATTCAGAAACCAGAATCTTTTAACCCCCACACAAGCAGCACAAAGTTTTTATCATGGACTTCAACTGAATCAGTGCTTGATACGTCTTAACCACTTTTACTGTGAAATTCGCATTTAGTATTTGCACAAAGACTAAATTAGTCCTCTGGTATAATTCTAAGTAACAAAATATCTGAAGCAAATACATTTTTGCTCAGAAGGCCTAACTGTGGGGCTTTTTTCTGTATAATTTTTCCTTGCTTTCTGAATAACCACTGAAGAATAAAAATAGTGTAAGAATCTGACAAAATATCCATCTCATCTGATGACTGTTTTCTTATCTACAAGCCAAAAAAAGAAAATAAAAAGGAGCAGATACTACAAGTAATTTTGCAAGCACTCAAAATCATGGGTATCACAGGAAAGTTCTACCACTAACACATATTTTAAATATAACTATGGGAAGAAATGAGAGAACGTGCAAATACTTGTAATTACAGTATCCATTTAAACTTTAAAATGTTTTTTATTGTTGTTTGAAATAATTGCAAACTCAGACATATGCTGGCACATTTAGCATGGAAATTAGATGTGCCTGATCAACATTTTAACAAGAGGAACGTTTGGATAAAACCTATAATTGCAACAGTACCTGGGTGGTTTGCTGCTCCTAATAATCAGAAAAGCAAAGATAAACTGAGTGAGACAATGGTTGAGTTGGGTGTACTGTCATAAACAATAACTCATTCCCTAGCTTTTGGAAAATATGAGATAGTTGACATGTGTCAAGATTTTTTAATGTATCAGGAGCCAGTAAGACAAAATACATTCTTTGAAGAAGAACAATCCAATTGCAATCTATTGGTCTGTTTTGTTTTGTTTTGTTTTGTTTTGTTTTGTTTTGTTTTGTTTTGTTTTGTTTTGTTTTGTTTTTACAGCAAGAAGATCAAAGCTATGATCCAGATTATTGGCCCAAATTTAGGACTGAATACATTTTAGTGCCTGGTTTCATAAATTATCCCTACACATCAAGGCCAACATGTATATGGTCAAAGATGTCCAGAAGATAAGAGCCACATATGCCTTATTAGCTGTGGGGTTTTTTAAATCAGCATTTGACTTTACAGTCTTTGCAGACAATTGTGGTTTTACTGTCCATACACATTTTACGACTTTTCTCCTCACAGCAGCAAATGGTGGCTCTAAGCAATTGTGAAGAGGAAATGTTCAAGTGCCAAATGGCATAAAGCAAGGAAAAAATGAGAAAAGGAAAAACACTACTCCATTTCTGCATGGCATTTATCACAAGAGTAGGTAAACACTTAGCATGTAGAAATATGATGAGGCCTCATGAAAACCTTTTAATGTCATTGCTAACAAAAGTATTCACTACCAGGGCAGTCATTAACAGGTTGCCAGGAGAGAAAATATAAGCTCCTAGACTGTTTCCATACAGACTGCACTCAATGTTATTACTACCACATCAATGCCAAGAAATGATAATGGGATGAGGGCACTCCCCAGCCAGGCACCACAAAAAACTGAACTGAGAGGTTGTCACAAAGCAGCAGACATAAGAGACTTTTCTTTTTCTTGTTCTTGTACTGGGGAAATTGAAGCATATCATGTGCAGTCACCCTTGCCATGGCTGCATGGAGGCTTGTCCTTGTCCTTGGATCTCTTACCCACCCTAAGCATTCTTTTCCCCATGAGGGAGGTTGCCACAGTCCAGGCTGTGGGGGTGTCACAGTAGCTGTCTTTACAGGTACCTCCCAGTCCTGTCTTCTCCAGGATCATGCACCAAACCCTTCTTTTCCTAAATCGCTGCAGCTCTTGGCAGCCCAGACCCTGTTCCCAGAACCTCTGACACTGCTGCCCAAGTGCTCAGTGGCTCCTGGGAGGGTCCATCTGAAGGTCAGCCCAAGAGGCAGCAAGGCCCATGGTGACAGCACAGACCTGTCCTCCTTTCCCTTTCCACCACCCCAGGGCTGCCTTTGTGGCATTTTCATTGCCACGGAGCTGGGAAAACCCCACTCTGGTGCCTGTGCTGTCCAGGATAAATCCCTCTTCCCTCTCCCTTGCTCTGCTCCATCCATGAATACATTTCTCCTTTTTTTTCTCTCTCTGTATTTTTTTTTTCTCTTTCCCATTACCCCTTTAATGCAGAGCAGGGCCACTGATTACAAAAGAGGCAGTTTGACTTGAGCAATAGGTCTTCTTCACTAATCCTCACTGTCATGGAAATTCCAGCTGCTACAAGAATAAGAGGCTCAATCCATATTTGCCAGCTCTAATATGAAATCTGTCAGGGCCCAAATTAATGAGTTCCAAATTCCTTACATCACGATAACAGGTTAAGACTGGTCAATTAATTACATAAATCCTTCCCGATTCATTGTGCATTTTGAGGCGTGATTGTGTCTTACATAACCGGGTGACACAAGGCCTTTTGGCTCTCGCTGTTCCGCAGAAAGGCCTCCATTTAAAGCAGCCTGCCTGCCACCGAGACCGGCAATGTCGCACCTGGGCTCTGCACGGGGTCCCAATTGCCTTTGTATAAAAATATAAATAAATTAATTAATTAATAGGAACATGTGCTTTCAAAATAGGGCGGAGCTGTGGGGGTGGGTGCACGGAGGGCGGCGGGGGCTTTCCCGTGGGGCGGCAGGTGATGCCCCCGCCACGCCGGCTGCGCCCCTCCCCAGTGCGGTGAGCACCTCCCTGTTTAGCCCGGCTGCGGAGCTGCGCGGCTGCGGGAGGAGCTCAGGGATGGGGGGAACCGGTGGACAGCAGGAAAACGCAGAAATGACCCAGAAACACTGGGCAGCCCCCGCGGAGAGCCGCGCCCGCGGAGCGCGCTCCCGGCGCGGGGCCGCGCCCGCTCCGCCCTGGCCCCGCCCTGCGGCGGCTCCCGCTGGCGCACAGCGCCCCCTGGCGGCCGGCGGCGGGCGCGGAGCCGGGCGCGGCCCCTCCTTCCGCGGGGGCGGCAGGGAGGCAGGGAAGGAGGAGGCAGGGAAGGAGGGAGGGAAGGAGGGAGGCCGGGAGCGCTGCGGCAGCGCTGTGGCCGCCCCCGCCCCGGCTCCCCCTCCGCCGTTGCCATGGGCTGCGGTTGCCACGAGTTACCGGATGAAGGCTGGGCGGCCCCGCTCCCTGAGCAGCGGGCGCGGGGCGGAGCGGGGCGGAGAGCGCGGCGGCGCCAGGTAAGGCTCTGGCCGCGCTCCGCTCCGCGGCCCCGGGGCAGGGCAGGGCGCGAGGAAGGGCCGGGCCGGGGCGCAGCGGGGAGCGCGATCCGGGATGCTGCCGTCCTTTTCCCTTTTTGCCCGCGTTGGTTGTTCTGTTCTTTTTTCCCCTGTCCCCCTTTTTCAAGTCCTCCCGGCCGCTCGCCGCTCGTAGGGCTGCGGAGCCCCGTGGGCGCTGCCGAGCCGCTCCGGCGGGCGCACACGCACCCACGGCCGCGGCCGCCGAGCATCCACGGGCGCCCCGCTAGCCCGAAGGCCGCAGTTCGATTTCTGTTTTACAAGGCCATTTGAATTAATTTATAAGGAGGTTTTGTTCCAGAAGGCAAAGAAGCGACTTAACCCGTTATGGTGCATTTTTAACACCGAAGGAGAGAATAATTGTAATAATTTCCTAAAGCGTTTACGCCTTTCGTGAAAACAATCAGCCCGAGACTGGAAATTATTCTTTACATTTTTGCTACCTCGTAAAAGCTAGGGAAGAAAAGTAAAGACCCCGGTTCTTAGCCCTGAACCTAGTCCTGCAATTATAGGGAAACGACACAGGACCATACAAGGTTTATTCTTCTTATCCATACCGTGTATAACAGAGCAAGTCACAAACAGTTTTTGTTTCAATAATTCATAGTAATTATGTAAAATTTAAATATTAATCTGGAAATCAAATTCAGTATGTCACCTGTCAAAAAATACATGGACACTGAAGTTTGCACTGTTCTACAGTGTGGGATTTAGAGTGTAAATTTCCCTCCGTGCGTACAGAAATACATTGCAATATAAGCAACAATTTGCACTCCAAATACACCATCTTTGTGGAGTCTCTTTGCTGTTCTTTTTGTAAAAAATGTAAAGTGGAAACCCAAACACAGCAGAGCGTGTGTGTGTATACACAGTGTGTATATATATCTACACATATATATACTATATATATGTATACATATATTTATGTATATATACACATATTACAAAAATAATTGAAGAATAAATTACATGTGGTAAGTCATAAAGTGGTTAGGATATTGATATTGAAATAAAGGAAACCTCACTGTCAGGTTTAAACATGAGCTAGAAAGTAGTAACTTGTTTTATTTAATTACTTAAAAGCTTTTAAGAAATCATCATAAAAATGAGGATGTAAAGCTATAAGTGAAAGAGGGAAAAAAGCTTTTGAATGCAGAATTATTGCAATTAGATATAATGTAATCTGATTACTACTTCTAATTTATAAATTAGGTATTATCCTGTTTTTTAAAAAAGCTAGCAGGAAATGTCAGCATTGTTCAAAACTAAAAAATGAGAATCAAAGTACCAGTGACAACTGATCAAACTGTGTGTCATAGTGCTGAAAAATTACCAAATCATTAAAGCAAAAAAAAGGCATTAAAATTATTTTTTGTTTAACATTTACATTTGTAAAAGTTACATTTAATGTTCCAATGAAACAAAATACTTAAAGCCTTTATATGTGATTATATACAGCTGATACATGAAGGAGACATACTAGAGAGCATGGAGTACTTTCCCTCCCCCATTACGAAGAAAAATTCTAGTAACACTAGCTACACAAACATCATTCAAAAGATAAATATTTGAACAAATTTCTGTCAAAGTTCAGAAGAAAGTTATAGTAGTCTTAGATTTTTTTAACAGAATGACAAAGAAAATAAGAGAATAACAATAGAGCTATTAGAAAACAAACATTTATTTCAGAAACATCTTCATTTGGAAAACACTTGCTGGTGTACTGATAAGCTCCTAGAATTAAAAAATGCAATTAGCCACAAAGGCTCTCCAAACCTTGTGTTTCTGTAATTTTTGTCAGGTACTCAGGATGTGTTAGTAAGCCAGAACTGTAAAGTGCTTTAAGAGTTTAGCTCAATCTTTTAAAACAAAAGAAAAACTACATTGTCTTAAATAAAAATGGTAATATTCTTCTCAACATTATTCCAGTTTTCCTTTTTAAATTCTTCCCACCTTTTAAATAAATTTGCTAAACCATTTTTTTGTAACGTGCTATCTTAAAAATAATATAGAAAAAAAATCAAATAATGAAAATCTCTGAAAATTACTGCCAGTAACAGCTGTTTTTAAGCTGCTTTTAGTGATAACTTGTTGCTTTAGTTAAGCATAATCACTTTTACATTAAAAATAGCGTTGCTGCTAACTCACATAGAAGCTGAGACGGTGAATAGATACATTTGTGCAATTCAGTAAGACCGAGCAAAAAGATACACGGATATTTATCTTACAAAGTGCTACCATCAACAAAATACAGTGGCTTAAAGTAGTTACCTAAGAGATGTTATTCCCAGGCTACTAAAACCTGTTTCTAAAATTACACAGATTCCCAGCTGGATGCTTTAAAAGAAAAAAACATGCCCACGCATGTTTATGCTACCCCTTACTAGCTGTCTATTTAATAATCTGTTGTTTCTGTAATTCACATGTTTAAAATGCTCCTTCTTTGAAAGTAACCATAGTTTTCTTTAAAAAGAAAAGAAAAAGAAAAAAAAAAGGGGGCCATGTATTTACATCCATTTCTAGGCCGGTAACTACCGCACTGAAGTTAATAGGAGCTTTGCTAGGGTGATCAGACCCCCTAGCTCTTTTTAATAGCAGTTAAATGTCAAATATAAATACAACACCACAGTGAAACCTACTCCTTTGACAGGATCTGGGACAAGACACTACGCAGCTGCTGTGAACAATAAAGAGCAAAACTGACGTTTAATCAAAATAAGTGTTGGTGGTTAAGAAGTTGTGTTCAAGCCTGCCTTTTGTTTGTGAATAAAGTCAATATTCCAACGTGGTAACTACAGCCACAATGAAATCAGCAGCTCCTGTAACTCACGGAGAGTGGAGAGGGCCACATCCATGCAGGGTGTTACAGCTGTGTGATTATCATCATTTCACAGAGGGAGATACTCCCCACTTCTGCTGCTGAACCAAAACACCTCTACCAGCACCTTCAAATATAGATGCCTAAAGTTAAACATGTTGGGTCAGTGCAAAATTCAGCCATTGGTTTCGATGGACCTCATCCAGGATTTTCACTGGGAATGAGTATCCATAATTCCTTGGGAGCTGAGAATCTCCAGCAAGCCTAGAAATGATGTAATTTTTATTTATGTTTCTAAACTTCTAAGCAACCATGCTCAAGAATTTTTGCCTTCAGTACTTATGCATGATAAAACCAATCTTTCCATAAACATTACAGAAGGACCAGAGGAAGATGTATTTATATCTCAAATTGTCAGCAGCATATAGTTTGTACCAATGTTGTTTTGCTGATGTTGCTGAGCTACTTTAAAAAGTGAGTACCTTGGTGGGGTGTGTAATTTCATCACCAATGTCAAATGACTTCTAAAGATGAAACTTCTCTGATGCAAATTACTAAAAGATGCTTTGAATATGTTTGATATGATATACCAACTTTTAAGATGAGGAATTAAGTTATCTTTATTTTTTAAATCTGAGACACGCACTCACTGAAGGAATTATTTTAACTGCCACATATGTCAGAAGAGCATGACTTACCCAATACTGAGATTTTAATAGCCACAAAAACATAAATAGGTAGCATGTAGACCTTCACCAAGATACAGTAAAAAAAAAATCACCAAAAAGATAGGTCTGTTTTGAGTATATTGTAAGGACATATGGTTGCATTAACAATGGGTCTTTTAGATTCATGTTACCAGACAGCCCTGCTTGTGTGGTATACACATAACCAGTAAACAAAGCAGAAACTGCTCTGTACTGTCCTTAAGGTAGCAATACAGGAATGATTTTTCATGATTCTTCAGAAGCTGGGCTTGCTTTACATCCACATGAAATGCTGTCATCACTAGGTCCGAGCCCGGAGGATGAACTGCAGAAAAGGGGAGAGGGGGGGAGGAAAAAAAAAAATAAAAGGAGGAAATTGGTTTTCACAACACACTCAAAGCCTGAGTAACAGAGGAGAACTTTAATTATCTCCAGTCACAAAGAGAGACAGGAAATTTGGACTTTTAATTAGCCATTTGGAGTGCAGTTGGATATTTTTTTAGCAAGATAATTTAAACGCGAATAATTCAAGTCTGACTAAATGAAATTCACATAATCAGAATGCAGATAATTGAATTTCTACTGCATTCATTAATTCAGTGTGGAGGTGTGTGTGAAGACTTCTATGATGAGCTGTCACAGCTCAATAAAATCTCAGTCAATTAATTTTTTCATTATCTTAGTATTACATCAACAAAAAAGTGAAGCATGTGCGTGTGTATGTATGGATATATAATCTCAGAAAGTAAGGATATACAGAAATCACCTCTCTGAATCAGAGTCTGCATCGTTTTTTCCTTGTTTTTCCTCTTCATCTTCTATAGGAAAACGTCTGTTCAGAGAGGCGAAACTGAGAATGGCATCAGCAACAGAGTATTTGGTCTGTCCAGACACACAGGCCTCCATGTCCTCTGGGCTTAGCTGAGTCTGTAGGAAGAGGTGAAGCCTACTATCTGAGAGCAATAATGCATCTTGTAGGATCCTGGAAAAGGAAAAAAAGGCAAATGTTTATATATAACCTGCACACACTCTTATATATATATATTCTAAAGTGTTTTCCTAGAACAAATTCTAAATGATGCCCTGCTTTTAAAGTTTTCAGATGAATCCTAAATCAGTAACAGAAGGCAATGAACATATTAAAATGATTAGGTGCGTGTTACTTTCTTATTACATTATTTGGAATTTTAGGTGAGTAAAAACGTGAAGCTAATAGTTAGGCACATCTGCTATTAGAATAACTTCAAGGACATTTCTTCCATTTAACCATCTGCTATTACCACATGGATCAATTAATGATTTTTAGGCAGTTGGAGGCATATACTCTTACAAAAATTTGGTCTCTCTCTTTTTTTTTGTTAGCCAAGCTTTTATAAAAATGACAAGTCACCGATTTGTTTGGTGGAGTAAAGAAGTGTGTAGAGAGACAGTGCGTAGGCAGAACAGACTTCATATATGTGCAACATCAGGACTTTGGAATACCTGTCAACATCTGAGCCAACACTAGCCAAAATTATTTACACTGTTATGCTGGTTTTAATTTACTTGCAGATAGTTTTCAGGGCCTCTTAACTTTTATTAAATTCCATCTATTATTTTCAAAAATAGGTTTTAAAATTTGGTTCATATATAATTTAAATTAAGCATCCAAATAAATTTAGCACAGAGTATTTACTTAAAACACATGAAAGTAAACAAAATACAATACATTCCAGTAACACAGAAAGTTGTAGAGAGACTTTTCCAAGGCCTGAGAATCGAGGATCATCATCTCTATTTTTAAATAAAAGATATGCAACTTTTCTTCAACATATCTTTAAAGAAGGAATTCTTTACTATACAAATCCTAGAATGATTAACAACAAACTTCTTCAATTTGTGTCTATTGTTTTACTCGTGTAATAAAGACATCAGAGGCTATGACCACGCCAAAGAATGCTCCACTCTCAAAGCTACTCAGGCTCAATACTTACTTATTTATACCCATTTAGGCTACAGTTTTTACCAAAAAAAGTCATTGCTGTGCAACAGGAAACAAGAGATGACATTAATGTAAGAACTAGTAAGAGCAGCAAGAAATATTGCATTTTAAAGGTACTCTGACTAAAATGAAAAGTGTAACTGATTAGTTCCTTCTCTTGAATAAGATTAATGGTGTGTTTGGACTGTAATGTTTTAAACACAAATACGTTCTGAAAACTGTTCACTAAAGCAGCCAAGATTACAATAACATTTAATAAACACACAAAAGGATTTCTGGCTTCATTCAAGCCCATAAAAATCTGTCAAATTAAAATAAGTAGTAAGAGATATCTACATGAAACCACAAGATACTTGTGTGCATGCACATTTCACTTGCCTAGGTGAACACGCAGTCTCAACCAAACAACTCTAACTCTGACACCTTCCAATGAGGAAATGTCTCCAACAACCCTAATGATCTACCAGGTGCGGGTGAAATTGAGCCTCAGAACGACCACATTTTGCTGAAGTTCAAAATAAGCACACTTTTCACACACAGAGAAAGCCTTTTTAATCCAATCTAAGTTCTCACAATTTTAATAGCAAATATACGTCTATAAAATCAATGTGGGTAATGTATTCATAGACAGAAAAACTTCTTTGTAGTCTAAAATCCAGCAAAGGCTGTGTAAAAATGATTCAAAACAGAATTTACAGGTCCACACACCTTGACAGCAACAGCTTCATGATTACAGTTTGAAAAGCCATCATTCAGCAGCCACTAAAAGAGGATTTCAGCCTTGACTCTTGATAAACGCACATTCCAAACAAAGACAAACATTGCAACAAAAAGAAGAGGTATCATTCCAAACAATAAATCCACTTCTATAGTTTATGCAAGTGGCAGAGTAAATATTCTACTTCTCTTAAAAAGAAAAAAAAAAAAAAAAAAACAACAAAAAGAAGAAAAACAAAAGAAAAATAATGTGCCGGAGTTTCCTGTAGAGTAACTACAGTTACTGTTTTTCCCAGGCAGTGAGGAGATGCACATTTCTGCAATTCTAACATTTGCGTGTCTAATGCCAAGGAACACAGCAAAAAGCCAAGTCATTAAATTCTGTGAATGGCATTTAGTTTCCCAGATTTTCCTCTTGCTGTACCTTCAAAAGTTTCCTGCCAACCAGTGAAAACACGAGTAACTAACTGTTCATGAGATTACACTACACTTACAGCTCTGTTGCTGTTTGAAATGTATTTTATTTTCTTTATAAAATAACGGGTAATCTTTAAAATTGATTTTAGATGGTTTGAGGCATTACACCAGAGAAGTAATGAGCACTAATGTCAATGATATTGGACACAAATTCATTTTAGCTTTATTTCATGTCCAGTACAATTCTGCTAAGCCTTGAACTGCTAGAGCACTGTTATTAACTCGGCAGTAACCTAACACATGGAACAGCAAACAAAAGTGATAAGAGTACAGACTGATCAGGACCTCAAGGCTACTGTCCTTTTTCTGCAGCTATAATTCAATTTCCAATTTTACTTTACATTGGACTCATTATTTCACAGTAATTTTCTTTTCTGCTTCATAGTGCCATCTGGAGGTAAAGGGAGTGAAGAGAAACCAAGGTGCAGAAATGGCAAGATGTTCATAAAGCTAAATCACACCCACACTCATATATGTGTATGTGTGTATTCACTATGTGTTCACACTGAGACCAAACACTCCATGCATTTTGCAAGTTATTTAAAACCATCCTGAAAGCAGATATAAAAATACCTTTTACCTGGTTGTACCCTTGAAGAATTTCTGTTTTCTCTTAATTAAAAAAAACCTGCTACTTTTCCCACCCCCCTCTGAACCAACAGGTAAGATTGCTTTTTAATTACAAGCTTCAAGCAACCAAAATGTAAAATAAATTCTGCACTACCTATAAGTGTTAGGCTTTCCTGTTCAAAATACTCTTTCTTCAAGGAAATACCCACACATTTGTCATCAGATAGTACTAGTAGTATTTATGCTGGTATAGCAGTTCCTCTCTGGGGGCTTTTGCTGTCCTGGGGGCTCACTGTGTGAAGGGCTTGACATTTAAAAACTAGACTTGGCTTTGAGGACTTAAAAAATGAAAATTACAAACCACCACCTAACAAATTAAAAAGGCAGGAGGAAGGGAGGAGCGTCACAACATTAATACTCGGATGCGTTCACGGAGGCCGGACGCGTGCGCAGTCTCGACACAGCAGGGAGAGCTCCCAGCGCTGCTTCTGCACTTTCACTGCAGCCAGAGCAGGCAGGGCTGTGCTCACACTGATGGAAATCAGCACTCCTGGAGAGTCACGGCTCACGGTAATCATTCCTATGAACTGACTGAGCACGCTGACGGGAACAACGGACCTTCTATGCACGCCTGCAAGAACGAAAGGCTAAACCCTGCAAGTCTTGATCCCATCAGCAGTCATTACTTGTCAGAGATTTCACTCCTCTTGGCCAGATTGCTCACATGCATAATGACTACTTATGTGATTAAGGGGGCTGCAAGATAAGGCTCTACATTAGAATTAGAGATAATAAAATAATTTTTTATTCACAGCCATGTGAATCTTTGTTTGTAAGCTTTCAGTAAATGCTTGTGATCTCTAGACCTTTAAAGAAGCAAGACTGAAAAACATCACAAGAAGAAGAAATAATGTCATTTTTGAGGAAATGCTGGATACTATATGAGAAATATTTCTCTTTTCCTGTGTTATGGAAAAAATATTTACAAAAGAAAAAAGCATGTGTTTTTTGTTATTTGGACAAGGTCCAAAATCTGGTTTTCTTCACCATGATTTTATTATGTATATTATACACTGTTCTGCTGGAGAAAAACAACATATGGCTGAACAGTACAACTTAATCCTAACTGAAGATTTCCTGTATCTACTGTAACCTAATACAATGACAGATGCATACTTGAATGTGTGTGGAAGGTTAACACTCCGATTTTGTTTTCAACAAATTCACTCTGCCCATTTACAACAGCTCACGAGAGCAAGGGAAAAACCCAAGGAGCTGAGAGACGGATGACAGCCTGTGCTGTGGTGCCCTCTATTGAGCATCCAGCCCCTCAGCCCCAGCCCACACCAAACAAAGCCCCAGTTTCCTCTTTAAAGAAGCTGACTGTGTTCCTCCTTCACATTTTATAAGGGAGGAAATGTTACTGGTATCAAGCAACTGTGAAGCAACTGTTGTGTATGTGATAATGTGTGCGGTTAGGAGAAGATTAACCCACATGTGCCTGCTACACATTATTTCCTCACCAGATAGGAAACAACAGCAAGGCTCTACTGGAGAGAGGCAACTTGCCCAAGGTAGTTCCACCTGCCCCACAACTGCCAATGCTCCTGCCTGAGGCCCTGGCAGGGGCAAGCTGGCATCTGTCCCTTTAGGAGCCAGTCTCCCAGGCTCCACATCCCTGAGACAGCGCCCAGTGGAGACACCTTCAGAAGAGACCTCTGACCCTGCACCAGCTGCAGCTTGTGGGACTGCAGTGGAAAAGGCAAGGAGGTGCCTGACACCAGACACCTTCAGAAAATGGCTCTGCCTTAGGCTGATTAATTCTGGGTGGCTTCCCCACTCTGGCACTCAGCAAGCCATGGCCCTCTGCAGGAGCAACACTGTGGATGCCCTCTGTTCCCACTGGATCCATGCATTTTGTTTCTCAAAACTCTCAGTGTCTTCCACCCCATCATAAACTGCATGTCTGAAAAGTAATTGAAGAGTAATCCTTCTCCCTAAATCACATAAGTTTTTGGGATCCAACTATATTCAATTAAAAAAAAGTCATCAAATGAACTCAACTTCATTCAAAATGGCTTTGTTAATTAGTTTTCTCATGAGCAAACCCACTTGATTTTCTCTGAGGGTAATCTAAATCCCAAAGTTAGATCTACACAGCTACAAATGGATGAAAGTAAAGAGGATCTTGCAGAAGCTAAAATGATAAGATAGTGTTTTAAATTTGACCTCTAGTTTAAGAGTAAACTTTTCTGTGAATTCACAGGCATCCTCAAAGGACAAGGATACTTAGCAGGAAAAACACATAATTTTCCTTATTCTTACAAAGTAATTCATAATTGAAAAGGGGCTAGCTGACTTCCGTTAATGCAAATGGCCTCTTGAAATATTAAATTATGCCCAGACAAGAAGTGAGCTTTACAGCTCTTCATCACTCAGAGATAATAACCTGTAAGACAAGTAGATCTTACCCTGCATTTGTGCAGTAAAACCAAATCAAAATGGGACACCTGTTCCCAGATTTCAACAAAGTCTAGTGCTTAACTTCCCAGCTGTTGGCCTAATTCTTGAGCTACTGTGCTCAGCACGGAGAGGCTTCAGAAAGGCTCTAAGTACACCCTGCGCCCTGTGCTAACTCACCCTGGAGTGGAAAGTGTGGAAGGACAAAGCTCTGTAGCCATCCACATATAGGCAATATGGAAGTGCTCCCAGGGCCAGAAGCTGAGCACTAGAGGGCCTCCAGCTGCTCCATCCTGGCTCCTGCACAGGCAGGCACTACAGCAATCTGGTCATACAGCACAGGGCACAAACCAAGACTTTGAAAGATCTAAACCCGCTCTTCAGAGATGTCTTGGATCCTGGTAACACCTGGGAGTCCTGCATCACAAGCGGGCATTTAAAAATGTTACCCGCAAACCTCTCCCCAGACAGGTCCACAAAGGCCTGAATCAAATTTCTTGCCATTGCCACAAAGAAACACAGAGAAACAACACAGTAGGATTGTGAGCTTGTCATTGCTGGGGTGAATGGAGCTCTCAGCTTAGCAGTTTTGGGTTAGGGTCCCACCTTTCTACTGTATCAGAATGTGCAGCATCCAGACCCAGAGCTTCAGTAAATTCCAGTGTGTATGCTTATTATTTGTATTATATGTTTATTACATGTAATATCTATGTAACACATGTATATTGTTCATATATGCATATGATAGACATAGAACATACATCTATACAGAATATATGTGTATATTTTACATACACACGTATATTATACCTATATATTATACATAGGTATATATTATACATAGATATATAAATATTTTATACTAACTCTTGTTAGGGAATTCCACAAAATTCAATTTCAGAAAAAGAGTCATAACCTTTGGTTCAGCTTCATAACTGGGAGGGGGAAAAGCATCACGGCAGCCGAGCCAATAGGAAGATGCCTCCTGTGAGCAGCAGCAGCAGCAGCAGCAGCACAGTGGATCCAGCCAGCAGAGGGCAATGGTACAGCACATACGGTGCCAGGCTAGTGCATCTCAACACAACCTCTGAAAATTCCTTCCAAATGCTCCTCAGGGCTGAGA
Organism: Molothrus ater; assembly: GCF_012460135.2. Classification (NCBI taxonomy): domain Eukaryota; kingdom Metazoa; phylum Chordata; class Aves; order Passeriformes; family Icteridae; genus Molothrus; species Molothrus ater. The sequence continues at coordinate 33,793,576 of NC_050478.2, read as the reverse complement.
GAAAGCTGACACTTTTCTTGCGCTCAAGTTCAAACATTTAAATCATTCCCTTACAATTGAGTTGCTTCTTTTCCCACTCCTGGACTAACAGCAGCATGGTGAAACGTTCCTCATGCTGTCATTTTCTGCTGTCAGTACTCATTTCAGCTACAGTCATCCACAAAACTGGAGCATGAGGATGTCTTTTAAGTTAATCTACCTTTCTGTTCTAACTTTTGAAGTGCAGACAGCAGTTGTAAACATTTCTGAGGCTGATATACCTTGTTACCAGACAGGCCTCTTTCAAAATGAGAATGTTTTTTGAAATACAACTACTCCATGGGGCAGCACAGCTAAGACAGAACTGCTCAGACACTGGAACCTGAGCTAGCACACTCTTCATATTATCACTGACATGCTTCTAGGAGCACAGCCCTTCCATTTCACTGCTTTTCTTTCCTGAGGTGTAAAAATATCTTCTAATCCTTTTCTGCTTTCTCTTCCCTGTCTCACATGCCTTCAGCCAGTATTTATTGGCTGACCTTTTGGCCACACATCCTATAGAACTGCATGCAGAATATTATTCCTGCAGCAGTTAGCTGTCCCTGCCTTCAGCTGCTAAGCCTAACAAATATACCTCGGGACCAATGATTTGTTGTCTGTTAGGGAGGCTTATAATGCACTGACTGGAAAGAAGATGAATAGTCTCTAGGTGCAGTGTTTCAGCATGTCCTTACCCCGAGCAGCAGCTAAAGGCAGCCAGCAGAGGCACACACAGCTCCTGCTCCAGCAGCTGTGAGCAGCCTGCTCTCACACCAGCAGTGCCAGGGCACGACAAGAATGGCAGAAAAAAGCAGAAAATTACACCAACAAGGGCTCAGGCACTGCAGTAGGTGAAGTGGTCACAGCAGTGGGACTGAGGGATGCAGTACTGAAACTCATACACTGCTCCCTTGTAATGCAGGTCAGGGTCTAGCTAAAGCTCATGAATGATTTTATACAGATTGCAGCTGCACTGAAAATGGGCACAGCTGCTAGAGCTTGCTTATGCTAGTGGGACTGGTAAACAAAGCAATTTGCATTTTAGGAAAGCTCTGAGTTAGAAGATCTCACTAGAGAATTCTCCCAGGCTCACAGGGGTTTAGCCCACAAAGACACTGATTTTCCATGAACATAAAGGGGGGAGCTTTCTTTGTACAAGAATATCCAGCTCCTTATTGAAAGCTAGAAATAGAAATCACAGTGAAAGATCTCCCAAACTTAGTATGCAATTACAAAGTGATTTAAATTTAGGCCTATTATCTATAATCAGTGCAATGAAGTACAATGGAAAAGTGTCAGCTGAAGCCTCATTATAACCAACCAACAGAGCTGAAGTCACGTGTATGAATTATGACATTGCAAGTAAAAAATATACCTAAATGTGTAGCATGTACAGATGACCACATGGTGGCTCTCAAGTACCAGAGATGAGCTATTTTAAACCAGAAATTGATGACCTCATAAAAATTCCAACACATCTGGATAGGCTGTACTCACTTTTCCAGGAATTCTTGTAGACCCTGACGGCGATGGTCCACGTGATTAGGATTGTTCATGTTGAAAAAGGGAGTTCTGGACGGCAGTTCAGGTAGCTGTCTTTATAAACAGGAAAACAATACACAGTAAAACCAAATGTAAAACAGCAGAGAAAAATGCAGAAAGCAAGTACCAACCCCAAGCATGTGAAAACCATGAGTTATGTTCCAGAAGCTCTTGAAATCAATTTGGGAACACAAGGTTGAGAAAGAGGGCCTCTCACACACCTCAAAGGGGAAAAATAAATTAATCTGATTTTTCTGGGCCAGTTGTTAAGCCTGCATCCATGTCTGGCTGGGTCTCTTATGGTGCTTGCAAGACCTAAGCACATTGAAGAAGAACACAGAGGAGGTACAAATACCTACACTAGATTGTTATTTCTGCTGCTCATGCATAGCAAAAGAAAATACAAATCAAGTCTCTTACAAATTGGAGGGGGGCTCACCAAAAAAAGGCTGTAAGTACAAAACACATTCTTCTGGGTTTAAAGCCCATAAAATGCATTCTACAGAATAAACTTGTGCTAGTAAGAAACACAGGATACTTTCCAGATCTGATTTCTGTAGTTCTCTGAATTAGGATGAAACAATCCTTCCCTCCATGACTGACAGATTATTAAATATATAAAGTTGCTCACATAAGCACTGCATTGCTCTGAAGCCTCTGCCGGAGCCAAACAAATTCTCGATAGCGTCGTCTAACACAGGATGTTTTCCTTGTAAAGCATATACTATTTGTCTGTTGGGAAATAAAAAACATTTACTTTGCAAATCAGCTTAAGCTCAAGTGCAGGCATGGTATTAACAACACATCCAAAATGTTATACTAATAACCGAGACACCAATGGAAAGCCTGACATTAATTCAGTTTATGTTAAGGGCTGTGCTTTACCTCAGGCAGGACTGCTGACAGTTTCTACTGCTTCTCAGGGAAATATTTTTCATTGCCTTCTTTTTAAAAGCAAGATATTTGGATTACAGTACAATTCACAGTAAAAGGAAAAACAGACCTCAGAAAAAAGTTTCAGTAGATAATGCCAATCTTTGCAAGGGAAAAAGATTCTAGCTATTCTAGTTACAATCCTGCAAACAGGTACACAGAGTTTTTGCAGTGTGCAATCCCAACTTAAATCAAACCAAAGAAACCAATGCAACTGCTCTCTTCAATTAGCAGCATTTGGAAATTTTCCCACAGAACACTCTTAGTTCACTAGGAAAATGCCAATTCATCAAAAGAGAAACAATTTGTAGAAATTAAATACTTTTGCCAAATTTTCCCACGGAGCATACATTTAGATGAAATCCCATATACCAGACAAAACTCCATTAGTAAACTGCCTGCAGTCCAGCCCACCCTCCCCGCCTGCCAGGAGCCATAACTCCAGGCAGCCACAAGGTGCAGACTGTAGAGAGCACAAAGATGTCAGCCTTCTGGAACAGAGGAGCACACCCAGGATACCACACAGTTTGAGAAGAGAAATGCTCTAAGAGCTGGGTAGAAGGCGAACTCAGCTGGTTTAAAGGCCAGGCAGACACAATACTTGGAGTCCACTGAGAAGTCTGGACTGGTAGGAGTGACCTAGGGACTTGGTCTCCGAAAGCCCTGGCACGGTGGTGGCAGGAAGCTGAGTTGATGCTTAATAGCTTCAGAGATGCCGAGTGATGGATCATGTATCACTGTATGCTGGCTTTGGCTGGGGCAGAGTTAATTTCCTTCACAGTAGCTGGGGCTGTGTTTTGGGTCTGTGCTGAAAACTGTGCTGGTAACACAGGGATGTTTTAGTTACTGCTGAGCACTGCTTGCACAGAGCCAGGCTTTCTCCTCCTCACCCCAGCCCACCAGCGAGCAGGCTGGGGGTGCATGGGAAACTGGGAGGAAACACAGCTGGGACAGCTGATCCCAATGGACCAAAGGGACATTCCATACCATATGGCATCATGCTCAGCAACAAACTAGGGTGGAGGCTGGCTGGGGAGTACCACTGAGGGACTAGGTGGCATTGGTTACTTGGTGATGAGCATATGTTTTCATTTGCATCACTTGTCTTTCTACAGTTTTATTTATTTTATTTTAAAATTATTTTTATAATTTTAATAAATTTTCTTTATTAGTATTGTTATTATTACTATTTAATATTATTATTAATGTTATTACTACATCTCAATTATTAAACTGTTCTTATCTCAACTCACAGGTTTTCTCTCTTTCACCCCCCCAATTCTCTTCCCTCCATCCTGCTGGTGGGGCAGGGGGGATGTGAGCAAGCACCTGTGTGGTGCTTAGCTGCTGGCTGGAGTTGAATGAAGACACACTGGGTGTAAACAACATCTCCTAAACTCAGCAGTCACTGAGAAAGCCTTAATACATTTTTATTCAGAGGCACTCATGTCTGTGAAACAGTAATACAGCACTCACCCTGCCAGATCTACAGAATTTCTATTTACCAGAAATGAAAAATATAATTGCTTTGGAAGCGGTACTTGAAGCACATTACAAATTTAAAAGTTTCACAACTCTGATTGCCACACAGGAAAGAAGTACTTATCACACAGGCATTTAATAAGTCATCATTTGACTGCTTGCTCTCATCCAATAACTGCTCAACTCTTCCACACAATAAGGAAATGCTTTAGGTCTTGTGGCAAGCATTAACCATGTAACTTGGTGCCCACAAATACCTTTATTTTACACTTCAATTAAAATCCTTGGATCTAGATTTAGCAAATTAGGATAACATCTTCCATATGTTAGCCACCAAAGAACAATCAAGAAAACAAAATTATGTATAGGACAGATTTAAGGCAAAAAGAAAGCACCATAATGCCAAGTGGACTCCCATTAATATATGGTGGACTACAATCACAAACCCAAATGCAACCACTTCACACATCCAAGCACCACTAAATTAGCATAATATGAATGTCAACATACACTGAAAACAACCACATTGCAGCAACCAATAACTTGGCAAAAAGAACTGAGGGGAATTTAAAGTACAAATAACCAGATAATTACTTGAAAAGAAAGTTGTTTTCCCATGACTACCTGAACATCAACATTTTTCTACAACAGTAAGATATCACTGTCTGTAACAGTCTTCTAGTTGGTAAGTAAAGCTAAGGATTGGCTGTTGCAAGACACTGTGGAATGCACATGTGAGCACGTTAGGTTCCACCCCAGCTCTGCTAAACCTACCACACGGCCATTGGCAAACCCACTTTACCTGTTCCACTGCATCCCAGTTGTTAAAAGGAGACTAATAGCCTCCAGCATCCCAGAAACAGAAATTCCATTTATACCCCAAAGACAACCCTAGCTTGGACAGAAACTGCAATAAGAGACCGAAGAATCTGTTCTCATATTTTTATACTTACGTGAATAAATATCTCATAGTCTATGTAAGAATGCCATGAGTCTTCTTTCTGTATCCTGGGGTCTCGCACCAAGACAGTTACAAATTCCTGTAAGTGCATAATAAAAATCAAGCAATTAATTGCAGAAGACAGAGGCAGCCTTAAAGACTCTCTTGATTGTTCTGCTGTTCCACAAACTACTGAGTCAGATTAAAAGCTGAACTGCTGTTTTATTGAATTTTGCAACCCTCTAAATGGAGAAGCATAAAGCAATGAATCATCTGAGCTACACCACATGTCTGGGAAAGTCCCTGCCAAATTGCTAGCTGAAAAGGAATATTTCAGATTAAGTAACACTGTGAAAAGTCATACAGGTTTCATGCATGGGAAACAAGATCTTGGCAGTGACAAACTGAAAATCTAACATTCAAAGTCACCCATGTAAAGGAGAAGGAGGCAGGTATTTCAGGCTTTTCCAACATTTGTAATCAACACTGACAAAGAGCACAGCTGCAGATGTGGCACTGGGGCATTTCTGTTCCATCAACCTGCCCAAGGAAGCAACATAGCAACACTGTCCCATTTTGAAGGGACAATCATATAGAGTATTTGTTGTAGAAGTTGTCATTTCTAGCTTACTTCCTTGTGATTTCAACATTTATATAATAATTTAGAAGGATCTGAAAAGAGAGAGAGGGAGGGCCTGTGGACATTACTGTAATGTAACACTAATGGGAATTGGAAGAGACTGAAGAATTAAATATTTCTCAATACTCTCAGCTAATGATCAAAATTTTGTTGTAGAAAAACAAAACCAAACTAAACCCCATAATCCTGATAAACCTGTATATTCATGCTAGGATGGAAAATATTCCTTTAAAATACAAAGGTCAAAAGTGTGCCTAAATACCTGCTGGTTCTGGAGCACATGCAGAGGCTGCCTTACTTCTATTGCTTAAATGAGCTATTCAGCCCAAAAGCTAAGCCAACCACTTAGCAAAGACTTAAAGAAAAGTGTATCACTTTAAGCTGTAAATATATTCCCCCTGAGAGGAAGGCACTGCGCAGGATCTCCAGGTACAGGAATCAACTGTGGGAGGAATGACAGCGTCTCTGGTAAAAAAACATGCTTTTTTTAGTGCATATTTGCATAAATCAAGAAATCTTGAACTAGAAAGCTCTTAAAGCATGTCTTCCTATGTCCAAACCAAAGACATCAGAAATAAAGGCTTTATTCCTCAGCCAAGTATTCTCCCCTAACACACACTTGCATGTACCACCATTGCAAACCTTCAGTGGACTGACAGGAGAACAGTAACAACCTTGAAAGATGAAGATACACTTTTTCCTGTACAGCCATTGCACTCTGTAGGTAGCAGGGAGACATTCAAGGCCTGGATTAAATAATTTCCCTCCCTGATTTCCAGGTGTTACTGAGATGGGGAGCCTGTGGCCTGATGGCTGGACACAACTTTTGGTTTTATGTTACTTAGCCCAGCTCCTGATCCCAGGGGTGTTTTCTGTATAATTGGTGGTTACTCTTCTGGTGAGTATCATGAACACTTTGCCAAATAAAGCACATTTGAAAGGCTCCTCCTGCCACCTCTGCTGCTTCTTTCATCCCTGAAGAGTACCAGAGGGCCAATTCTCCCCCGCAGCTTTTTAACCCCATGCCAGCATGACACAAGAGGAACGAATGATCAGAGCTTTAATCATTTCTACCAGCTGAGGATCATGCCTTTACTTTTACAAAAACACTAGTAAGGCCTTATGAGGAAGTTATTTCAGCTTCAGAGAAGATATTCAGCAATGTGTTGAACACAGGAGAGGACACCATTTTTTTGGGTTGTTTTTCTCCACCTGCCTGTAGTATTTACCATACATAGGTAGGTAGTTAGATAGATAGGTAGGTAGATAGATAGAGCAGACTTTCAGACCACTGTACCATCTTTTTACGTCACAAGGTTTTGTCTTCCCCAAATTCCTATTTCCCTGTGTCCCAATCTTCTCCAAAGCTGCAACCACTTCTCAACCTATTTTCTTTCCTTTGCTGGGCACTGAATGCATCAGTCCTGCAAGTGAAAGAAGAGAAATTATGCCAAGAAGCTTCGAACAGGACACTGCACTCATTTTCTGTTCAACTGCTGCAGCACAGGAGTCACAACCTCAGGCAGCCTGCTTATAACCTGACCTCAGCCTCCTTCCTCTCATCTACTGCTGTATCAGCTTCTTGTTGACTTTCCTTTTGTCCAGGTTCCCCAAATTACCCCATTTCCAAATAACCTTCCATAACCTTCTCCTTTGTACAGCAACAAAACAGTCTTTGAAGTAAAATGCTTTTTCAAACCTTTATACTACCAAAGTATTGTGATTAAAAGTTGCTACTGGATATGCTGTTGGTTAGCTATGGCTTACTTTGCAAATCATTCCAGACCACAAAATTTGCACTGGAAAACTTCTGTACACTTTTAACTTGCAATTAACTAGTCACTGAGTTTCAACAAGGAGCAAGTTAAAACCCTTCAGACTCTACCTAGCAAAGAAATGAGACCTGCTGTATATGCTGTGGCAGGAAGTGTCTAAGCAGTAAAGAACTGAGCCAAGAGGAAAAATGATGTACAGAACAGCAGAGCACCTCAGCAAAATGCAGCCCTCAGACACAGTCACTGTCAGCTTTGATTTGAAACACTAGGATTTCAACACAAGACTGGGTGTTCCTTTTTTCCCCCCCTTATTTACCAAAAATATGACAATATTGAGTTTAGAATGAAGCAAGATAAACAGTAAGCAACTAGAAATGAAAAATAAAAATGTACAGCCTTTCTCAAGATTTAGGGTTACTTCCCCTATTCATCTCTTGAATCTAGGAAGTGTTATTCCCATTACAGATTTTGTTGCTCTGAAACAGTGGCATTGCACGTGGAGACTGTTCCTTCTCTTGACCTTTAACTCTTCTCCAGAATACAAGATCCCACTGAAAAAGAGCATTGCTCTAATCAAAGCAGACCTAACTACCCAGTGTAAGTGATGATCCGCTGCAGAAAAGATACCTATGCTTTTGCATCCCTAGAGTAAAGGTCAGTATTCACAAACAGGCTATGTTATGGTCCAAGCAGAGTTGGATGGCAGAATACTCACTCCTCTGTGAGAATGCTGTTATATGCTCAGTGCATCCTGCATTCACTGGTCACAAACAACCAGGAGATTACAGCAATACTGGGTAATAACTGCCTTTCTCCTCTCTATGTATCCCACTCCCTCCCTGTTTTGCTATAAAACTGAGGACACTCTCAATAGATATGTCTTTTCTCAAGTAAGGCACTGCTCACCTGGGGGAGGTGATGCTGACCTCTCCCTCCCACAGACCACTTGAAGACTAACTTAATCATCTGTCACAAAACTGCACTCCAGCTGTACAACGTGGGAGATTCAGTACAAAGACAGCCAAGGTTTCAGGGACTTTTTACTTTTGCCAGCTGCAATCCTGTACAAGGTGTCTCCCCCCATTGCCTAGTGCTGCTTGGTTTTTCCAGAACTGCAGATTTATCTAGCTATTATGTCACACTACACACATTTTCAGTTTTCTTTTTTTTTTTCTTGGTTGTGTTGTTGTTTTTTTTTTAATTGAGGGGCACAATACATGCATTTATATCAATGCATTCAAGAATATGTGTCCTGTAACACTTCAGAGCAACAATTCTCTCAAGAAAATGTGCTGTTAAAAGTGTCCAGGCTTGGGCAAGGAGGCCTCTTGCACTGGAAACAGTATATACTCAAAAGAAAGGTACTGGAAGATGTGGCATCTCCATTTATTCCTTCTCTCTGGAAACTACTACATTCAGAGGCAAACAATTTTCTGTCCAAACTGCTAAAGCTATAGCTTTGATATGGAGTCCAGCAGCCATGCTGACCTAAACATGCTCATGAATTGTCAGAATCTTCAAACCTGCCCCAAAAGCAGTCAGAACTACTTAACAAGCAGGAATTGCAGAGCAGTTTCTCTGGCTGCATGTGCCTTTTAATTCCTGGCTAAACCAGCCAGTTTAAGCATGACACTGGTGGTATTTTGCTACCCTGTCCTCAAGGCCAGGAGCAGTCCAAGTAGATAGGGTCACACATAAATGACAAAACAGCCCAAGTGACACCCAAACCTGGATTACACCTACTCCCTCATGATTACAGATCTATGTAAAGAACATGAGTGTTGACAGGAGACTATAAGGACAGCACTGAGGTCACATAGACACAAGCATGGAAAAACAAAATGTTCCATTTGGATTTGCCTCAAAAGGAAAAACAACCCATAAAGGCAGCTGAAGCAATCACAATAAATCTTTCTAATTTTTCTGGTTCTTTTTTTCTTCCCCTTCTCTCTTTTCTTGGATATATTTCTGCATAATGCTATGGATTCCTCAGAGAAAAGCATAAGGCAGAAGCCTTCCTATACAGAATTTGATCACAAAAAATGTGCCTTTCTCAGAAATCTCTTAACATTTTCCTACTAGGAAAATAGGAAATCTGACATGGAAATATCTATTTTTAATATGAGGGAAAAATCTACCACAAGAAGGAGGAATAAAAACAATCTCACATTGGTTGACTATTTGTATTTAGTCATTTCAGCTGCATTTTAATTCAAATGTCTGTGCTCAGAACTGTATCAGGTGATGAGCTTGTGCTCCTATTATACATGTGATTAGTCAATAACCCCTGAAGAGTAATTTTCCACAAAGCTTCCAAGAAAAATAGCATATCCCATCAGGTTGCCTGTTAGTAAAAGGATCAGCCACAAAGGACATGGGACTTTTCATGCTGTGGATGCTGGCATCTTCACTCCATGCATGCTGTGTAGTAAGGCTGATAAGAAAATAAGAGCTGAGACAAAATAATTTGTTGAATCATTGGACTGAGCAGAATAGAACATGCAAATAGGATTCTTGTGGTCCATGCAGCTGGTAATCAGAGCTCAGATCCAGATCCAACCATTGTCCCTATAAAATATCTAAAACTGATAAAAGAAGACTCCATCCAAATCCTTCTCTCCTGTCTCAGTGTCTGAGCCCTTTGTGCACAGTCACTTACTCTGAATGAATATCTGATTCTTCTATCAGATTTTAACAGAAGGAACAGGTACTGCATCATTCCAGAATATTCTGTATCCTGGCAACTAAAAGTATGAAGAATACAACCAGTCTTCCCTGATCCATGTGAATCGTAACAAAATTCAATCCACAACTTGAATCCTTTTTTATTAAAGCTTAGATACCACTTACCTGTTTTTCATGTTTTGGCGTCATCTTCACTGGTTTGTAGTAAAAAAAAAATCAACCTGAAAAAAAAAAAACAAACAGAATAGACATCAGATTGGTACTTAGTAGTTATTTAAAGGTCATTATCACTTTTGCCTTTTATTAGCAGACAGTGGAAAAAGCCAGGCTTAGTGCCATATATGGCAGAAAACACACTGCATTACCTGTATCTCAGAATTTATTCATTTTTAAAATAATCCCTTTTTAGAAGCACTGGGCTAGTCCCCTCCTCTATATATTTGTCATACTTGACAGTCCAGTTCATCTCTGGAAGTCAGTGCTTTTCTTCTCTGCTCCAAGAGCCAGCTCAGGGTTCATCCTTGCATCCACCTCCCACAGCTGCGCTGAGCCAGCACTCCCAGTGCACAAACACAGCCGAGGCAGTGCTGCCTGGGCCTCACTCCCAGGTGCCCAAGAACAAGGGTAAGTGATGATCCACGGCCAGAAAAGATACCTATGCTTTTGCACCCCTAGAGTAAAGGTCAGTATTCACAAGAAGAAGTCCCCAAGAACAAGTCTGTGGGACTGCAGCTGAAGTCCAGAGACCCTGTAACATCTGAGTCAAAAGAATCGAGTGCCCATCTTAACCATCTTCCTCAAACTCAGAGAACTGGAGAAGCAAACTGCTTGGATCCTTCAGGAGAGCTAAAACTCAGGCTAAATTTCACAGCATCTGTGTTTTTAAACCTCCATGCAGGGAGGGGATAATCAGACCCTGATTATCCCCTCCCTGCATGGAGGGGATAATCAAACAGAAACATCCTGTCATTAACTTACATTTCAAATCTACTCTTTCACTGAAAATCTCAAAAAATTCTTGACTGTGTCTGCAGTCCAATAAACTGGACAATATGCTCAGGACAGGTACCCACATGGGAAGAGCAGGACAGCTTTATTTACTTGCCAGGTTATATACACACCACCTCCTGTTTAGTGATACAGAGCTTGAGCAGCTTGAAGCAGGCTGCTCTTGTTATTATACAACTACATATTTATGTCAAGCCCAGCCAAGGAGTGCTGAACACCCCACCCCTGCCCAATGCCTCTCACAAACACTTTCAAATAACAAACCCCACCCATTTTAATAAAATAGAGCACAAAGATAAGCACACATACATTTCTTTGACCAGGAAGTTATTCTGGAACAAACACTCTGTTGTCAAGTTTCTATAGGGTCAGTCATATCAAAATAGGATACTCTGTTTCTAAATAAAAATGACCATACATAAGACTTCTTCCTAAAGGGTGCCATTGTACAGTTCCATTTCCATAAAGATAAGGCCATCATTTCACTTCTATAGCTAGAACGGTACTGATAAAGTAGGAATATCAAAAAAACACTCAAATACTATTGTTTTTAAAAACTCCATTTATATATGCTTAACTAGCATGTATGTTCCGAGTTGAAGTTATAGAAGAGCACTCAAACACTTCTTGCTGCACAGGCTCAGTAGTGTCAAGCCTCTCTGCAAGGTGAGAGTAAAAAATTGGCTCACTGGGGCTAACTACTGTTAATGCAAATGTATGTTAGAAACTTTCCTTTTAGGGAGATAATTGGAGGGCACCAGAACACATCACAGGATTTTCATGGAATTGCATAATCATTTAAGCTGTCTCCAAGATCATCAAGTCCAACCTTTGACTGACCAACACCTTGTCTACTAGACCATGGCCCATGTATAGCTGTTGCCTGAACACCTCCATGATGTCTCCACCACCAACCCTATTCCAATGCTTAACAACTTCCTTTCTGTGAAGAAATTCTTCCTGAGGTCCAACCTGAGCTTTCCTTGGCACAGCTTGAGTCCATGTCCTCTTGTACTGTCGCTGGCTGCCTGGAGAGCAGGCTGATCCCCAGGCAGCTACAGCCTCCTTTCAGGCACTTGTAGAGAGCAATAAGGCCTCCCCGGAGCCTCCTTTTCTCCAGGCTGAACACCCACAGCTCCCTCAGCTGCCCCTCGTAGGACTCAGTCTCCAGATCCTTCCCAGCTCCCTGCCCTTCTCTGGATGGGCTCCAGCACCTCAATGTCCTTCACAAGTGAGGGACACAGAACTGGACACAGGACTCGAGTTGCAGCCTCACAAGTGCTGAGTACAGACAAAAAACCAGCTATGTTGGGCTCGGGCTGTTTGAAGAAGATTTTTCTGCTATCTCTCCCCACTGAGTATAGCTGTACACCTATGCAGTTTGATGTAATTTTCCCCCCTTTCTTGTTTGAATGTGCCGTGGTTTTTTTTCAAGATGGCAATGCAAATTTTTTTTTCCAGTTATGTATCTTTATTCCATCAAATTCTGCAGTGTGTTTCTCCCCTGCCTCTAAGCTGATTCAAGTGAGAAATTATGCAAGCCCAAAATATCTCATTCCTAACGCTGTTAGCGAATGACAAGGCTGAAATAGCATGTTTCATTCTGTCATCTGTTTTTCTAATGACCGAGTTATGTGTTGGTACAGGTCAGCAAGAACAGATTGAACTCCAAACAGCCACCAGAATTTTAAATATTTAATGGCAAAAAATTAATATTTCAACACCAAAAAGCTTCCTAAAATATTTAAAATACATCAGTTTTTTATCTAGTAATTAGGGAAAAAAAAATCAATAATGGAAATGCAAGCCCCCCAAGACTGCCATTTTTCACTGATTTCAGTGAGATCACCCAGTCATGCTTCAGCCACTTGCAAATATACTTAATGCAATATTCTGTCTGGTAGCAAGATATACATTTGGGGACGTCTGTAACACACAGAGAAACCAGCGAAGCAGAACGCACAGTGAAGTGAGTGAAACTTCTGCTTAAGAAGTTATCTTTGTATCTTGAGAAAAAAACTACCCAAAATACCAGTGATGGAGAAAAACAGCCATCAGAAAACAAACAGAAGGCTTTTGGTCTTTTTACTCTAAGCAAAATTTCCTCTGACAGGGAAATGAACAAGTGCTGGGAAATAGAATCAAAAAAGCCAGTGGTTGGTCTGTAGTTTTGATAAAACACTTTCTGCTGAGAGTGAGAAAACCCCCCCACATTGCTTTGAGTAAGTTTTTGTTCTGCTTCTGATCCATTATCAGTCTGAAAACTTCTCTTTTTTTTATTAGTTTCATATACTACATCAACTGCTTCTTGCAGTACGTATTTTTTATGGCTCTTAATTGCATAACCAACAAAACTGCCAGGGAACAGCTCCACAGCTGCTAACAGCAACCACTCAAAAGCAAAAAGATTACATAGGATGAATTGCCATACTTCCTGTGCCTGAAAAAGAACCAGGAAGAAGAGGGAGGAAAAAACCACAAGTACTGCAGTACTTTTCTTAGGGAAAACAGATAAACTGCAGTGCTCTTCTTAAGGGTAATAGATAAATAATATCAAGTATTATATTTTATTTCATATTTTAGAGATTAGTTTCTATTTTAAAATCTAAATTAAAACAGATAATCTAACATTACTAGGGATATACCCTTTTATCATGTAGATGGACTGCTCCTGAAGGAGGAAGTGATTTCTCCCCAGTGTTCTCACACTGAAAGATGAAAACTCAAGCAGTGGTGCAGACAAAACCCACATCAACTTGCTCTAAGAACAGCATGAACAAATGCAAGCCCTCCTGGCTGCCTCACCAGTAGCCGTATTTAGCTGCACTGAAATTTTACAATTTCACTCATTACTGGGCAGTGACCTATAAAATATCCTTATCAGCTCTGGAGTGCTCATGCATCCCATGTGGCCAGTGTTTCCTCTCAAGGATAAATGCTAGCAGTCAGCTCATCCATCCATCCATCCATCCATCCATCCATCCATCCATCCATCCATCCATCCATCCATCCACCCATCCACCAACCCACCTTTGGTTATTTCTAATCATATAACTAAATGAACATCTTCAGGCTTTAATGGGGAAGTGTGATTTAGTTTTAGACCTTGGTGATGATTCAAAGTACTGTCCAGTCATAAGCAAAGTCCTCAGCTGTGCTTTCAGGGTTGCTCCCATTTGATCAGTGTCAAGTGAAACTTTAATTCAAGGCTTCAATATGACCAAGAAAGAGAGAAAAATTGAATCTCTAAATGCTTACAAGTCTTTCCTGCATTTTGTGTTTTGCTCACCTTAAGACTCAAACAAAGTCATAATTATTTTCATTTACGGCCTGTAGAAAGTTCAGCTGCATCCATACATGGAGCTCACTGTCAAAGAACATGCCCATGTGCACCTGGCCACACTACGTTCCTGAAAGGCAAGCAGTCTGTGTGGATTTGTAAGGAAAATACACAGGCAGGGGTGATGGTGGAACTGGGAGGAACAAGAAGAGTAATTAAGAGACTAGAAGAATAATTAAGCTCTGGAGAGCTCAAAAAACCCCTCAACCTATAAAAACACACCATTTTGTGTTGCCAAACTGACCACATCCTAACACAGCTTGGCATTTACAGCAATCAGATACATGGCTATCACAGAATTTCTGCTCTTGTTGATGGGAAAAATCTTATTCAGATGCTGCTCCTCAAGCAGGGACTTTCAGTCGATCCAGAATAACTCAAACTCAGCATAAACTAATGCTTTCTACTTCACCTGTTCCACTAAACACCTGGGGTCAACCCAACTGAACTGATCAGACCCTTGAGTTCACTTCTGCTCCTCACTGTCCATGAACCAGATCGTGAGGACTGAAACTCCAGACTGTGCAGGTCACAGAGCACATTTCCTCCTTTCATCTATCCTGATGGTTATTTGCCTTGCCCTTAAGCAAATTACTGTAAGGATCTGTTGGTCAAAAGTGAAAAGAGTATGAACGTCATGAGCATTTTCATCTCTACACAACACTCCACACAACAGTCAGGGGTCTGCAGCTTGCTTAGTGAAGTCCACAAAATTAAGTACTCCTGGAGCAAATCCTTCTCATTTCCCAGGATCAAAGTACCAGTTTCATTAGTGTTGTACCACAGTAGAAGCACAATCACTTCACTGCTGAGAAAAAAATAAGCACACTTATGCTATTTAAAAGAATGGGAGCTTTCCAAACCACTGACAGAATTCATACACCTTCCTTTCCACCACAATGCAATGTAGAAAGGCACTGCCAAATATCATGCCTTTGTGAATGAAATTCCCAGGCACTGTTGCCAAGATGCTTAGTTAACTACTCCTTCCTATGGAATTTCTAAACACTTTTTTATGGCCATGAGGTATAAGACAGTTTCTCCTTAACCATTACATTAGCATTTCTCCCCAGTCAGCCACTTCCTTGTCCTGCAATCTTGCTGGCTAGTAAAACATGCTTTACCAGAAGGATGAATCTAGATCATTAAATGAAAAAAAAAAAAGACAATATATAAGAAATTTTCATTTGTTTCAGAGGAACTTGGCAATCAAAAAGTTAATGAAAAATACTAATTTCCCTCTGCCCTCCAAAATAAATACATCACAAGGATTACAGTGTCAGGTGTGGGTCACAGACTTCCAATTACAGTGGTATTATACCACGCTTTCAATTGCTTCAAGTTAATACAATATTGCTGGACAGCAGTATGACTTAAGTGCCAAGCCCTTCTGAAACCTTTAAAAGCCTAAAGACAAACAAGGAAGAAGTACTAAGAAATCTGTTCAGAGTAGGAGAGAGCTATTCAGATGTTTCCCCATTCTCTTTTTGCTGTTGCTGATGGGTTGGTTTGGTTTCTGGGGGGAAGGGGGTTTTGTTTGTTTTGTTTTTTTCTTTTTCAGGCTCAAATTGCAGATATACACACAACCAAAGGACTTCATGGATATTCTGCGGTTTCAGTGGGTTGCTGATTCAGAGGATTGCTATGGTTTTCTCTTAATGGAAGCTACTGGTAAGGCTAACACTGATCTTGGGATTTTAGGTAACAACTACAGAACAGTAATTGGGGGTCAAGTCACTGAAAAAAACAGTACATGCCAGAGCTGGTAATTATTTATTCCTCAGGGCTAATGCTTGCCATTACTTCTGCAGACAACCAGAGGACCACTCAGAACTTTCCTGCAGCTCTAGCTCCTGTGTCTTCCAGGCAGCCTATCAAGCTGGTCTGCCATGGGAGCCTGCCTTTGTTACTCTTTCCAATTTTTATGGTGCATAAGAAGTAGATTAAACTATGCAAAATTATTTTTGTGCCATACATAATCATAGGTTTTGTTGCTAGGGCATTTTCAGAAGGTTGAGAGAGAAGGCAGTCTTTGAAGGAAGCACTGGTGACCTTCAAGGTAAAGTTTCAGGAAGTGAGCTTGCTTCAAGGAGCTTTTGAGATTCCTTGAGCTAGGAGAAATCAATTTCAGAAGAAACAGCAACCTTGGCAAGCTGGCAAATCAACCATCTTTACAGCTGTACTCAACATGGAAAACACTGGATCAAGGCTTCTTACTAATACTTACACAGAACAGGCACACCACTGGTACTGAAACTACCTCTGAGAAGGGAAAGAAGCAAGTAATTTCCAGGCTAAACCACTTGCTGAATAGCACTGTGTACTTTGCAAGCGACAGTTCTGTTCAGTTGCAGAGGTGATGAGTGAGGACGTACACACTGTGCATAAACCATACAGAGATCTTACAAGGCACACCAACATAGACAGATAAACCACCCCTAGGTATTTTATACATGATGCAAGTTACAAACAACACATCAGACAGCTGTTGCTTTTAGAAACCAACAAGGTGGGGGGTTGTAAAGAGACTAATGTCTCAGCATTTCAGAACATAGATTAAATTCCTAAGAAAAATATTAAATGCTTCTGAAGGAAGGTTCAGAGAATGTATATGTCTTTCTTTCAAAAAACACGTTTTTCTCAGGACTTAAGTATTTCATTGCATAAAATAAAATTAAGTTGCCTTAAAAATAGTATCTTTCTCAAGGTATCTCTGTAATAATTAATTTTTACTTATCACAGGAAAAGAATGGCTGATGGAAGCTGTATCTTTGCAGCTGAGTAAGCAGAGCAAAAGTCAGCAAATACTATGCAGTCTTATCACTACATTTCCTTCTCTGTCTCTCAGATGCAGAGGCTGCCATCACCTGACCCCTTCCTTCCTGACTTACCCGCTGGAACACTTTGAATCGCATGTACCAGAAATTTCTCACTTTTTGCTTATTTCAAAATATTTTAATTTATGATACAATTTTTGTCTGCTGCTTGAATTGCTGTTCCTTAGCACTACATGTTCTAGCTTAGCTCTTTTCCTACTGCAGACTTCCTTATGCTATCAAAGCATCTATTTTTGTGATGTGTTACCTGTTCCAATCCAGGAAGTGTTAGTGTTTGGTCTTGTGCCAAGAGAGGAAAGTAAAGCAAAAGTTATAGTTTTGGCTGCAACCACAGAATTAGAAGTCCCAGTCTCATAACATGGGTGTGGGGAGATGGCTGGGAAAGACCCAGCACAGATATAGTAAAAAATGAAATGAACATCTAAGCAATAACATCCTGAGACAGACTGATCCTGAGTAGTCTGTATAACTGCAGCTTAAGACAGTGGGTAAGACAGGAAATACTGCAGTCAATATAGTGTGCCCACAAAGCATTCTGATCAACACTCTTCAAACTGTTGCGTCTCTTGTGTCTTTTTAAGTTGACCAAGCCCATGGCAGATCATTACAACAGTGCAGCTGGATCAGATATCCAGTCTTTCATACTATGGCAATTTACTATTCAGGCTCTCTTCCCCTGAAGAATGCATCAGATGGCCCATCACTGACACAAAATCTTACTGTTGTCACATTTGTGTACCTGCAGCCACATATTGCACTACTTTGTGGGCTGGGTCTATCAGCCATCAAATTAACCATTAAAGAATGTATTAACAGTGAATTTGACTGGGCGGTTCACTTGTTCAACAGGCTTTGTTACCTTTCTAGATGCTAGACTGTGCCAGTGGCATGAAAACAGTATCTCGGAAGCAAAGAGCTTCTGAACAGTGTTACTTATTACTAAAGCAGGCAATTCTAAAAAACAAATAGCGTTTGGCAGGAGAAACTTTTCATGAGACTGACCAGTAAGAAAAACAAGCTGAAAATCAGTGATTCATCCATATAGCTGGATTTTCTACGTCTCATTTATTTTGTGTCTACTGAACATTAAGATGTGATTTTTATTGCTTTCACCCCACTGCTGTACCCTGACTTTATAAAATTGATATCAGCTTTTGGCCAGTTTCTGGCACAAGAAGCTCACCTATGATGTGGCAAACTTCTTTATGAAGTTGTGAGAGAAGAGCAGGAGGCATAGCAAACACGCAAAAATGGGAGGGAGAGAAGAAAAGCAGCACTTGGCTGCTCTGCCATCACAGCCAAGTCAAAGAAGTTGCTGGTCAGCCTGGAACAAACATTGCTCAAGATAAAGTGGTAAGAGAAGCAAACGTAGAAAACAGCGCTTGCAGGACAAGTAAGCCTTACAGCTTGCTTTCACAGTGCCCAAACCCATGTGATATTTTTCCAACAATGAATTCAAGTAGACCACTAAGTACTCTGAAAAATAACTTCTGCCTTCAGTAGGAGAAAGATTTCACACTCACAGAGTAGGTGCTGCTGAAATGAGCAGAATGCAGAGATCTGTATGGCAAGCCTATGGGAAAACAGTGGACCGAGAGGAAACTGGTTTGTGTTAAATAATGCTTATTCCAAGTTCATTTATTAGTCACTGTCTTTAAACACAGAATATATACACTAAAGTTTTGGAAGTCCCAAACTGTTTTCTGCCTGTAAGCACTTCAGAGGCAAATACTATGAGAAAATGCATACAAAGTTACCAGTTGAAATAATTTATAGTCATAAACAATGTCCCAGAAGTCCTTTTCTTTTGCAACACTTGCAACAGGCCCAGTCCTATTCTTTTTGTTACCTGTTAGGTTTAATTTACTTCAGGCCAAAAAAAGCACAATCCAGTCTTAAAACAGAACAAGTATCAATTCATACAACCACACCTTTAACTAAACCAGCTGAAACCTACACATTATGAATGGATGTATAAGAACTCCTACTTTGCGGTCTTACAGTTAAACCCATACCAAATGTCCATCACATGGCTGGTAGGATCTGATAACCATCAAGAGATCCTCCCCAGCCCTACTGGTTTGTAGAAACATAGTGAAGTTGCAGTGATATTGCTTTTTGGCCCAGATCTCAGAACAAAACCACAATCACAGCACCTCAATGAAACCAAGGGCCCAGACCAAGCAGGAGTAGAAGGTACCAGCTACCACACCCCCCTGCAGCTGGAAGCCCACAGAGGGAAGCCCCACTGCAGGTATCCAGCCTAGACCTCACTGATAGTAATTTTTCTGCAGAACTGACACAATTAGGTCACTCAGTGCCACCGGAGAGGTAAACAACCATTAGTGAGGATGCTTTTCCCCTTTATAGATGAGTTTCAAATCCTGCACCACATTATGCACAGCAAGTGTTTTTTACATTCTCAGAAAGCACTCTGTAAAGATAGTACTATCCTTGACAGGGTCTGTATTATTGTTCTAGCAGGAGAACAGGAAGGAAAATGGTTAGAGGTTTTGGTCATCGAGACTAAAAACAATACAACTTTTGTAATTATAAAAGCTAGTTATTAACTGACCACTGAAACCCAGAATTTCATCTACATTAAAGAGAGAATAAAGCTATTTAAGGTTGGAAAGTTATCTAGCTTAGCCAAGCCTACAGAGAAAATGCAGCACTCCTTAGAATTAAGCTTTGCTAGAAACCCAGTGCAAGGGCAATCATATACATGAACCCACATGATTTTTCCATACTGCTAACAAACTTCTATTTCAGATGGTCTAGGACAAGTCAGTTATCACCCAAAGTTGGAATGACAGAAGCTCTAGTGATTCTCAGGTGGTCAAATAATTCTGGAGTGTCAACTAGTGTTTACACAGTGTTGTTCAGATGCTGTAAGTCCCAAAGCCTTATTTTTTCAAGCAAACCAATAGGTTTGCTCAAAGAAAAGATATTTAATGTGTACAAGTCGCCTTGGTCCAAAGGATCTGTGACTCTGGAAATCTGTGAGAAAAAGAATCCTTTTTTGATAGAAAATCATTGCTTATGCACATATGCTGTAGCATAGGATATTATTTTCCCAGTCTGACTGAAGCCTAAAGATTGCCTTATGTTTTCTTAAAGATAGTCCACAGGACTTCAAATTATCTTCATGGTTATTTTGCCTTAGTTACAAGGTTTGGTGCAAATATTGATGTTTTCCTGAGAAAATCAAGATATTTTCTTTGCAAGCTGACCTGGACTATTAACACCAACCTACCATGGTTTGCATTAAACCCCTGTAATTCAGCTGTGGAAAGCTCACAAAAAAAGACCTCAGCTGGGAGAGGATCTTGCATTTCTACTCTAAGGTTTAGCACTGGATTACATACCTACTGTTGACATCTTTTTCCCAACCAGCATGTCAAGCAGATCTTCCAACTCAGCATATTCTGTGATTCCTCTTCATCCACCCAGAGAGGGGGAGACAAGGGGCTTTCTCTCATCTGGGATGAGTCATTTGCCTTCCTCCCTCCCCAACTCCAAACAGTCATACCTGCAACCAGTGGCCAGACAGATCTAACAAATGCCACGTAGTCCTACATCCTTGGGGAGCTCAACAACTCGTGTCTCAGCCATTAAACATCACTCTTATTATTTCACATGCCTGAAGACATGTGAGGGTGTCTTTGGGCTGTGCATGAGAGACAAGGCTGTTGGACTCAGCTGTTCTCAAAGCACGATTGCAATGACACTGTGTGCCAACGTGACTATTTATACACAAGTGCCTGGCACGTCATAGGCTCTGGTATTATCAAGATGTTCTTCAGTGCCTGAGACTTGCAGATATGTCCCTTCTCCCCATAATCACTCCCCAACTCCTCCACTGCCACCTCACCTTTTCATATGTCATTAGTAGAAATTCATTTCTTCTGGGAAAAGACATACTGCTCTTGAGAAAACAAAGCCTTCCCCTCTGGGAAGACAACTGAAGATCTCATTAAAACAGAAGCTAAAGTTATGACTAATTTAAAACCACACATCACCATTACACAATTAAAACAATGAGACTAATAGAAGGCAGAACTTATAACCTGGTGACTGCTGCTGTACACAAGAAGCAAGGTAGGTGAGCAGCTAGGGCCTCCCTGAGGGAAAGGAGGAGCAGGAACTGGAAGGATGCGTGGGCAGCACACAAACAGAGGTCAGAGTAAATTACTCATTGTCAATTCTACAGTAAAAATAGATGCTTTATTACAGGAGTAGAACATTTGGCTTTGAAACATAGTTTTAGCTATAAGTGAGTGCATCTTCCTAGACATCTCTGGTAGAGAAGAAAGGGAAAGGAAGAAGTAATTTTCTTAAACCTCAAATTCGTACAATATCAGGAAACAGAAATTCCTCCACAGCACAAAATATAGGCATGAAGGGTAATTGGCTTCCTCTTTTTATGCACAAGAGGGAAGATCCATAATGAAATGATTCTTTGTTTACCCATTCTCAAACAAATGGAAGTTGATGGTGTGCATCCTGCCCCTCAGCTCTGTGACAGTCTGTAACACCACGCACATAAAGATGCTGGAGCAAAGAGGAACTCCCTTCAGTCCTTCAAGTACTTCCTTTTGGGCCAGGCCCACAGAGTGATGCTTTTTGTAATAATTTTTTCAAGGTTCATATCTATTGCTGAAATTACCTGCCATACTGGGAGACAGTTTGACATAAGTCACACTGAGGTGCCAGTGGGACAATGTGCAGTGCTGCTGTACTGCAGACACCTTGAGCAACACCTGCACAGCATCAATCCAGAGACATATCCTGTTTAACTGCAGACTTTCAGCAAAGCAGCAGAAAACAAGCAAGAATGCAGTATGTATGTTAGTTATGTCTGTATCAGAAGTACTGAAGGAGTAAGCACACCAGGAAGCAAGTCAAGGGCCAGCACAAGGGCTGGCAGACCATGTGGGCTCCTTTCTCTGTGGAGAACAGGCCCAACAAAATCAGAAAGGAAAGTGAAACCAGGAGCCCCTGAGGATATTTAAGGATTCTGCGAAGACATGTCACTAATTAGGCCTTGAGAAGACAAATACTGGTTTGAATTTCTCCACGTTGAAAGAAGATCCCTGGAGGAACAGTGTGGGAATTGCAGAACCATTTGTGATTTCATCATTGGATTATGTTCCATCAGAACTCCCACTGTTCCACCTTTTCTACAGAAATCTGGACAAGTAGATTCAGACAGCTAAACTTAGATGTTTGTGTCTTTGTGAAAGCTCATAGTGTCCTACTTACTCTTCAGGTGCTGCTCAAGAAGAGGGTGGATCGACTGTAGGTCATGTGCCAGCCTCACACAAGTGTTCTGGATCCCTCTGGACAGTCACCTGAAAAGGCAGCAGTCACACATATCAGGCCACTGACCCGTGCCCAAACCTCTGGATGCTACACAGGCAGCACTTTGGTGTTATGTGCAGTGTGAATGGATTCCTCAGGAGACCCTGCTCCTTCTGCAACATCTTCAGCCATGAGGGCTTGTCTGTGCCAGGGCTGCTGCAAGTGGTTTCAGCTCCAAGCTGCCTTTGCAGTCTCTCTGCTTCTTCCTTCCCTCCCACAGATGCTTGATTTTAAAAGCACAGAGAGCTGTTGACCAAGCTCTCAGCAATTCAGTTGGAGCTTTTGCCAACAAGGAAATCGTGATGGCAGTCTACCTTCTGTGGGTGGAGAGGTCACACCTGCAGCCACCAATGAAGTGGCATGACAAGCTTTTTATTTTTGCCTTCCTGTCTTTCAGTGTCTATATACAAAACATGAATGTTTTGTAAACATACTAATCAAGGATTCTTCTGGGTTTCTTCTCTTTTTTTCCACCTCCAAGCTGGGGAAGAAGAATGCTTATGAAAGGTGTTTCTATTCTTAATTTCTATGTAGAGATTTAGCAAGCTATGATACAAAGATCTAGAGCCAAACACTACGCAGCAAACTTGTGCATGTAACTCCCTGTAGACATGAAGCATGATTTGCTTCTCTTTTCCAAGACTTATCTTGCCAAGAAGTTGGGAAATTCCTGTAGGACACATAGCTGGGCTTTTCTCTTTGTATTTTTATCGGAAGGACAAAAAAGTTGCTGAGGGTTTGTTTTTTATATAATAAAAATATGCAAAATATTTAATGAGAAGAAATAAAAACTACAATACCCTAAATTATAGAGATCTCTTTTACTCCGCTGTTTACAAAAGCCAAAACCTTAATGCATACTACACACTATACACATGGAAATAAGATCCATGTGACACATTACAGAGATATGATACACCAAAGTTGTCACCTGTCTCATACTACCTACCTACTTCCAGGAAGCAAAAAACAGCCTCAGCAGTCCTGAGTAAATGTTCACAACTTTTTTGCTTTGTCATTTATCATAGTGTGCATTTTGTTCTTTTGGGTTTGGTTTTTTTGTTTTGTTTTCCTTTTCTTTTAAAATCAAGCTGCCAGAGGAGTGCTTCCTTCTTTCACATGCAGAAGTTACAAAATTGTTTGATAAAGGCAGAGAAGGTTGCAGTTGCCCGAAATGATGGCAATTAGGAAACATACTGAGCAAAAATTGACTGAAATGAGACCACAAGACCGATTCAGCCCTTTATGGTCAGAGAGGCCCCAACTTCTGCATTGGTACCCTTGACAGTATCTCATTCCCCAGGAGGAGGGTGGGTGGAGGGGAACACCACACTGAAGCAAGTGCCTGATCTGCAGGCTCAGCCCATCAGGCCAAAGGCAACGCTGCTCTGTGGCAGGGGCAATAGGCTGACAGGGGAAGGAAGGAGGGAAGCATCAAGGAAACGTGCTCTAGGGTTTCTTAGCCAGGTATGTTTAAACTGATGACTGCCATGGCCTGTGTCTGGGTGGAAAATGCTATTCTGTAAGGGATCCATGTGCTGCAGCAGCACAATGGATCTAAAATTTCTGTGAACAGAGCCTGCACCCCATTATGATGTTCCCCATCTGTTCAGTGGTAGCACTGAAATGCCCTGCATCAGTCACGTTACCAGTCCTGGCCCAAGGGTGACCAAAAGTCCACCAAAAGGTCACCCCACATTTGCCAACTGATGGCTTGATTCAATGTTCCACTTGCTCTTATGCCAGAAAATTGCTCAGTTTCACCCAAATCCTCAGTAGTTTTTGCTCAGTATGGATTAGTGCTTGGGAAGGGAAATCTGAGGACACTCAGAGCCTCGGCACAGCAAAACACTACTCATGTGCAATCTGTACACTGCACCTGTGCTAAAAGCACCTCATCACTGTGGGCATGCAGAGATCACAGAATTAGCTCAAGCAGCTACACCAGGGCTGCCTAACCTCCAGAACAGCTGTTCTTCAGAAATTAATGTGGAAAACCACAGCTGTTTTGCAATGGTAGAAGAGCACAAATCCTTAGCAGTAATATTTTCAAAATATTTCCCTCCTTAAAAAAAATATTAAGTATGATTCTTTTCCTAATAAAATTTGAAATAATAATAATCATCATCTATAATAAAGGTACAAGTATTTCTATGAATACAACCATGGTGTACCAATGCAAGATCTTTAGATTCAAAATATACAAACACAAATTATACATTATAAACAAGAGGCTTCTGAATTTCAAGTCACACATCATAAATAACACCCTAGGCTGAGTCAGGCATAATTAGTATTTGCATCTTCTACACAAAGCAAACATTAGTATTTCCACTGTTCTAAAGAAAGTCCAGTATTGTGTCATTCAGGAAAGCCCTGCCTTGCATTACTTTCAGTTTCAGTTGTCCCTGGCACAAATAGAAAAACCTCTCCCTTCACTTGAGCTATTTCTATCAATGTGAGGCAATGAAAACTCCAGCTTCATTTTCCCTTGGGTTATGGGTGATGTGGGCACATGCCAGGTGGGTGCCTCAAGCACACCCGCGAGGGCCAGACCCTGATCCTCAAGAGCTTAGCTCCACATTTCCACCTGCCTTTCCTCCCTGGAGGCTGCCAGCAGAACGAGGCAGTATTTCCTCAGAACTGCCACATCCTTGAAGGGCTGTGAGAACACCCAGCCAGTTGTCCTGATCTGATGGCGACTGTGTCTCGGGGTGTGAGCCCAGCAAGTGCGAGATGAGCAGCAAACACAGGCCTCAAGGAAAAGCACCGGCAGCTGCCCCCGTGCCTTTGTGCCCAGCTCCAGAACATGACCCACGGCAAACCCAGCAACCCTCAGCCACTGGAACTTCCTTTGCTTTATAAAATCAGTTAGTTTTAATTGCATACTGTGTTTTCATAGGCTGTCCCCATACGTACCTAAAAAATTCTCGTGCTGCTTAACTTGGTTAACACAGAATTTAAAAATAAGACAGTCTCCTAACAGAATAGTACATAAAATGTACTGATTTAATACAAAAGCATGCTATGATATATAATATATATTTGTATGTGTACATTGCATGTTATATAATGTACATACACAACAATAAGAATATGTGTATATATACACACTGAGCTTTTGCACATCCCTGTGCTCTTTAGATCACAGTTGCCGAGGGCGATGGATTCGCCACAGCAAAACAAAGAGGAGCGGACCAAAACAAGATTAGTAGTTGCTTAAACCAAATCTCCCGCTGCCCGGCGTTAATCATTACCAAGGGCAGTCATTTACCGCGCCGTAAACCGCGGCGGAGCCCCTGTCAGAGACCAGGGAGGAAAACACACTCCGCAGGGCCGGGAGGAGCCGAGCGCCGCCGCCGGGGCCGCAGGGCTGCCCGCTGGGCCAGGGCTTGCCGAGCCGCCCCCGAAGCGCGGCCGGTGCCACCGAGCCCGGCAGCGCCCTCCGGCACCGCAGCGCGGGGCACGGCCGCACCCCGAGCCCCACACCACCAACCCGGCCAGCTCCGCCGCCGCCGCTCCGGTGGCCCCCAGCTGTCCGGAGGTCTGACACCCCCCGATCCCGCTCCCGATCCCGCACGGCTCACCCACCGCCGCCGCCGCCGCTCCCGCCGCCGCCCAGAGCCGGAGAAGCCGGCGCGTCACCGACAGCAGGCGGGGCCGCGCTGCCCGCCCCGCCCGGGCCCGCAGAGCCAGAGGTGCAGAGAGGCTTTCCTTGAACAGCGGATCTGACAGCCCCAGCCGCCGGGCAGGGGAGGAGGCTGAGCCCTGGGGCGCGCCTGTGGAGCGGAGCGGGCGTGGAGGTGTCCTGTGACCTGCATCCTGATGGGATCTGCATCCTGATGGGATCTGCGTCCTGATGGGATCTGCGTCCTGATGGGATCTGCGTCCCGTGATCGGGTCACCTTGATTGAGTTGAGCCCCTTGGTGTTTACGACTTGTAACACCTCAGTTGTACTCACCCCATGTGCTTTATGAGATTGCATCCTAAGTACGCATCTTGCTCCGACTGAAAAAGTCCAGGTTTACCGGGAGTTTCTTAGAAGCCTTTTAGTTAAGAGGGGGGAAGAAAACAAAGAAATTAAAATTATCCCTGGAGTTTTACAGGAAATGGCTGGACACAAGGGTTAGTGCTATGGTCTAGTTGACAAGGTGGTGATGGCTCAAAGGTTGAATTTTATTATCTTGATGGTGTTTTCCAACCTAAGTGATTCTGTTGCTCTGTGACTGATAAATCAAATTGCCTAGTTTTTAAAACCTGAATAAAATATCACCTCAAGGTTTTTTTTTTTGCTTCACTTGGTTGCTCAGGAAATCAATGTTCTAGTAATTTTATTTCCTCACTGGCTAGGTGTTAAAATTCCAAGAGGAATTTGAAATACGTGATTAATGTTGTGTGCCATCACTTGGAGATTTTCTTCATAGTAGCGTTTATGCCACAGCTCCAAAACCTTGGATTCTTGGGTTTTGGAATCTGTCTTCCGAAAAACAGCTTGGCAAGCTGGGGGGAAATAATTTGTCTGTGACAGTGCTTGTCTCTTGCTGTTGCAGCTTTTCTTTTGTGCTGAAATTTGTTTAAGAGTGATAAATGAAAGCACCTTGCAAAATACCCACTGATGAGAGTGGAAGGAAAAGAGTTAAGTTTCTGTTGCAATGAGAAGGGGTAAGGGTTTCTGCTTCTGAAGAGCTTGAATGATTACTTATCTCAGTGCTGATAAGAATCCTCAGAGGATCTGAGCAACTTCTCCTATTTTGAAGAAGAGAACTAATTTTAGTACCATTTACTTAATTTCTAAATACTGAAAAGTCTATAATATTTTCCTTTTATTAGCTTTTTTTTCTGTAAAAAAATTTTTCCCATAATACATCAAAATATGAAGCAAGTTCTGGGATAAAAATTCTCAAAGAAAATAATTATTAACTTGTCCTGAGTACTCCAGAACTTTTATCCAAAAAGAGCTCTTGAGCAAAACACTGCAGATACAAGTAGAGATCAAGATGATCAACTACTGGAACAGAGAATTACAGGGATGTTACATGAAGTGTCTGCATCAGTCTTTTCCACCCCATGTGGATGTATACAGGGCTCCAATTGTCACTTGTCCTGTAGTGGCAAATTTTGTGGTAGGATGGTGAAAACACCTAAAGGCTGAACGTACCTTTTTTGCCATTGCTGTCAGATGTTGCTCTGAGCGACTACCCTGTCCAAGAAAAGATTCACAAAGGATGGCCAGAATAGGAAAAGGCTGAAATGAAAGAATGAGACTAGCAAAATTAAATAGCTCTCTGTGCGATTGCCAGTGTAAACTCATTTTCAGAAATAAATTTTTTTTCTTATATTCTGGCATTCAGAATTTAATATCAGTGAGATTTATAAACCTTGGTTACCTGTGCATAAATGTGAAATAGTGCTACCTGTCAGCCACACATTTTTGCCACCAAAAAAAAAATCACAATTAGCTATAGTTAAATTTAGCAAAAAGGGACTATACAGGCAAGTGTTCTTAATGGAATAGAAAACAATTATGATAGGGAATAGTTCTTTTCTTTTGGAGAAGGCCTGTTCAAACTTCCAAACTGCTTATTTGCAGGATTTCAATACTTCATTCATTTTCCAGACTTTTTTTTTGTTCTGTCCCACTTCAGTGCTGTACTGAATAATCACCTTTCATAAGGCTGCGGTGTGCAGATATATTCCAGGAAAGAATGGAAAATGAAAGACCTTACTAAGGTGACTGTGACAAGCAGTAGAATGAAGATGTGAATGATGCCCCTACAGAATTTTTCTTCCTTCGTATTTTTGTAGGAAAGCTTGCATCAGGAGGACCAGATGCCAATCATCATAATATTCACATTTTCTGCTTCTGAAGTGGAAGATCTGTTCAAGCTCTTCTTGATGGATTTCCTCATGGGGTGGGCTTCTCTTTCCATAACCTAGTTTGGTCTAGTTGTACGCAGTTTTTTTTAGCAGGGACAACATTTTCCTACTCTAAGTCACCTTCATGTTGTTTCTTATTTTATGTTTTTCTCTCCATTTATTCATGGAAGATGAAGGCTGCATACTGCAACTGCTCTTCCTCCTTGCTTTTGCCAGCATAACAGGCTCTCAGCTTTGATCTATATAAAACTGTCTGGTGAAAGATTCAGAAGGACCAAACTTCAAGATTGTAAATAAATAAATAAAAAGTATAACATCCTAGGAAAAAAACCCAGGAAATATGAAGGAGAAAAAGATGAAAGGACTGGAAAAAGGAGATTGATTTCCTGAGGAAAGGGATATAAATCAGGGCAAGGGGGAGTTTTAGAAAACTGGTGTTGCCGATTTAGTTCTGTTTACAGATGAAAATTTGCATCAAGGAAATTCCTGTGCATTTTCTGTGAAGTCCTCATGATATTTTGGTCCAGTTTTCTTCTGCCAGTGGCATTGTGTCCTGACATGATGCCCAAGTGTTTCTCAGGGTGCAGCTGTAGTGCTGGAATGGGTGATGGGGCCTGCTGCTGGCATTGGCTGAGACCTGCTGGTCTCAGGGGACTTCATTCCCTATACCAAGAACTTGACTCTCAATGCTCTGATAAACTAAGTGAGCTTCAGGGAGTTATCCAATCTATGTAAAGTATTTTTTCTATATTTCAATAACAAATAGAAGAGAGAACTTTATTCCACAACAGCTCCTTCTTAAAATTTCTACAGAAAAAAGATTTTATTCTGCTATCTTTCCATCGGCTTGATTTATTTCAGATTAAGTCTGCCACAGATATGACCATCCATTTATTCATAAGGATAAACTTAAGTGTGCATTCCTCTACATTGATATTTTGTTTTAGGTAAGGTATGTATTTTTTGAAGCTAATCTCTGGTTGCCCTCCCTTCCTGCTTTGTGGTTCATTTTGCAGAACAGCCCCAAAAGACACAGTAAGAGCTGTTCCACCTGAAACATAGCAAAAAGCAGCATTCCAACCACTGATGGAGCCAGCCTGAAACAAATCTTCCAGAGCACACAGAGGGAGAAGGTTACATCCTTCACATGAGCTGGTTTGAACTGCAGAGCTTTTCCTGTAGGAATCCTGCTGCTTGCTAACATAGACCTAGCCTAAGTTACAGAGTGATTACAATGCTGGTTTTGTTAGCCCATGTTTATAATCCCTCAATTATTTCATTCAAGTTGAATACATTTCTGCATCCAGAGAATGTTGGATCCTGACTGCTTGATCGTATAATGAAAAATTCCAGATAAAAAGCAAGATTCTTAAATTTGAAAAATACACTGCTTCAAACTAAATAATTAAAGAACAAAGAAATGTGGAATATTATGAAGACAAATTGAAACATTATTTTTAAGACAATATTTTTAAAATATTTCCCATATTTTCCTTTTCATGGCTGAAGAGGAAGAAATCATGCAGCTGTAGGCTGCAGAGGGATTCTTAGGCATTACTCTTAGAAAGCATTAATAAAAAATGAGAGGAGTTGTGTCAATGATTGCAGTTCTGAAAAATGTTTGATAAAGATGCTCAGTGTTTTCATCTTGTGGAATGTGTAAGGATTGAAAAAAGAGTGAGATGAACAAAAGAAGGAACTCTGTTTCCCCTTACTGGTTTGTGTTCTGAGGTGAAAAACAACAATTGTCCCTCAACTGTGGTGTCATGTTTGGCAAGGAGGGATTTCTTTGTAGCTCATTTAATAAAGCATGAAATCAACACATTTTCCAATGTCTTGCTACTGATTTACGTCCATTTCCAAGTATGTAGGGCAATAAGCAGATGAACATACTTAAATACTCCCACCTGCAAATAGGATGTTCCCTCATGCAGCTTGGACAAATGTTCTCCTGTCTAAAACTGCTGAAGGAATGAAACTCTTGGCTTTAGCTTGTCCATTTAGGTGACCATGGCTAAGGGAGGACTTGTGGTTAGAGCAAGCAAATTGCCAGGACCCTGGACATTTCCATGCAATGGGTGCAGTAGCTTTAGACTTGGCTTTCCAGGGCTGTGCTCTCACATTCAGTGGTATCTGCTAATTGCTGTCTCAGAAGTGCTGGGCTTACAAGCACAAAGTCTGCCCAAGCAAAATTGGGTCAGACTGTGGGAGGGAGGGGATTATTTGGATTTGCATGTAATATGAAAAAGGACTGCTTATTTTGTTTCAGGTTTTTTGTTTTTTTTTTCTGATAATTCCAGTTTTCCGTACTATATCTGATCTGCAGACAAGGTCAAATGGAAGGCCTTGATGGTTTTAGTGGGAAGACGAAGAAAATTATCAACTGACAAGAAAAGGATTATTAATGAAATTCCTTTGCCATCTTTTCAACTTGAGCTGCAGCCAAGTGCCTTATTAAAAACTGAAAACCATCAGAAAGAGCTACGATTTGTTGCCACACACTTGTTTTTGCATAGCGTTGTCTAGTCAACCTGCTGGACTTGCATAGTACTCTGCAAGAAAAAAATGAACAAGGAGGAAAGAAACATGACTATTTTTAAAGGGACTCCTCCTTTACATGTTTGATAGAAGCAAAGTAATCCTTTTTTTCCTTTTTCTCCCCTAAATTTTCTTCTTAGGTTGTTATTTTATCCTCCCTTTCTTTCTAGGCAATTTTTATTCTGCTTGGTTTTGTTTCTCAAAGTCAGGTTAAATAAAATTGCGTAGAGCTGCTGTTTATTTTTCATGAATACACCAGACTGACCAACTAAAACATCCAGGGTAAACTCTAAAATAACAAAAGATACAGCCCTAAAATTTGGCTTGATATTTATGACTATTTCAGAGAAGGCTATTATAGTGTAAGGCAGTGGTTGACTGAAGAGCCTTATACACTCGTTTTCAATCTGCAGTTTCTTATTTATTGTGTGCTGGTTTCTTGCAGAATGTGAGACCAGAACAATCTTGTTCTTGAAGGGGACTCCAGCTAAGTGGGTCTTCCCCATCTTTTCCATCTTCCCTTTCTATTTGTATCTTTCTAATGGGATGCAAGGCACAAAAGCCAAGCAGCTGGCTGCCCTATTTTCCCTGCTTATACAGCATACTGAGGTTTGCAGTCAAGGCAGACACAAACATCTCCTTCAAGACAGCTCAGATTGCCCAGGATTTAATTGGTCCTCTGAAAACACCTGTGCCCCCAGGGTCCAGAGCAGCAGCCAGTGGCAATTTCTGTACCTCCAGTGGGAGATGTCTGGGTCAGACTGGCTATAAAATGAGGCTTTTTCCTTTAGTTTCCAGAAGCTTGGCCATGAGCTGCCATTTGATTAGCACAGAAAATGTGCATGTCATTTGAAAGGCAGTGCCTATGTGGATTGTGTACTGCCCACTGTTGTCTTGATAAATTAATAAAAAGAATAAGAGAGGCTTGTGATATTTTCAGTCCAAATACTCTCAGTTGGTACAAACCTTTCTGGTTTTTCTTTTGACAAGAAGAAGCCACTAATGAACTTTCATGTGCCATTTATTCCACATCTGGAAAACATAAAATAAAATTTAAAAATTAACCATTCTTCATAAACTTTAGATGGAGCCCTGCTTTAAGCAGGTCGCACGTGTGTATTTCCAAATGAGCATCTCTTTCCTTCGGTAAATTACCCCAGAGTTCTCACCACACTCCTGAATGCTTGGAAACTTGCTTCTTCTGCTGATGGGACCCCAAACCTGAGGGGCAGGTGGGTCTCACCTGGTGAGGTGACCGAGACTTCTGCAGTTGACTTCTAGACAGTGTCTGTGCAGTGACTTGATAATGTAACTTTTTGTTCCCTTTAGGCAGAAGGAAATGGGAGTACCAGCAATGGGAACCAGGTGTGACAATAAAGAGGATGGGAGGAATTAGTAATTTTGAAAGATATTTGGATTAATAGTTTTTGTCTGAGATGAGCACGGATGGGAGGGGTCAAGTTAGTGGTGAGTGTTTTAAGACAAGCTGCAGCCACGTGGCTACCAATGGGGTTAGAAGATCCAGAACAGCAGAGATGCAATCAGGAGAAGCAGGCTTGGAAACGAGAAGTTTTACGGGTCTGGCATTACTGATGGTGGTTAGGGTACTGGGGAATGGACCCCTTTTCCTAACATCCAAAGACATCCTGGTCATACCCAGAACAAGCCTCTCCCATTGGTACATTGACAGCAAAGTGTCAGGGCTCACACCTCTGCTGAAGATGCGGCAGCTGAACAAGTTGCTGTGCACCTCCTGAGTTTCAATGACTCTGCTGTTGGTTCATGTAAATGCCACATCATACAATCTCACTTAGCAGGAAACAAGAGAGGTTTAAGCTAAAGGCTGTCACTTTGCTTTCCCAGCGCTCTGAGGTGCTGCCTGCGGATGGATCTCACCAGGCTGAGGAGCAATGGGAGCTTGCTCCCGTGGTTGACTCCTCCTGCCATTGCCCCTGCCTTGGCTGCATAGCCTGGTTACATGCAGGGTTTGTGCTGGTGTAGGAGACATTTAGGGTGAATTTTTTTTGCCAGAATAAATACACTGGTACAATTCCTAGTATTAACGTATTAAGTCGATTTAAAGCTACGTTACCTCAGTGTAACTTAATCTCTTCCTCAGCCCAGGCATAAGCATATAACATTCAAATGCTAATTTAGTGAACTCTTCAACAAGGCTTTATTATTTTAGGCAAACCTGCATAGTTAGACTGAGACTAGTCTCATGTGGTGATAAGATTCCCATAGGCAACCTGTACCTCCAGCATTTAACATGTCAATGGCTGAGGCTGTTACTTTTAGTTATATCAAAACCTCATTGTTGTGAATAAATATTACAAGTAAATGTGGTTGAAATCTACTGAACCAACTGGTTTGTTCAGCAAAGGAGATGGACAAGGAAAACTATCAGTTGTTCAGAATCACCTCTTGTATTTTAGGATGTTTTACTTAGTTCTTTTAATAGTAAGTCAGATGCCTCCTGCTGTCTGGCACAGCCACATCAGACTGGTTTTGCCCTCCCTGTTTCCCACATATTCTGTTCCTTTCAGAAGGGTGTATCCAGTCTTAAAGTTATTACAGTGAAGAAAAGCTACTACTTTTTTCAGACTCAGTCTAAAATGTGCATAGAATAAGCAGTCACATCTGTGTAATATTTGAACTTACAGTATGAATTACACTGTATGCACTAGTATATTTGCAACAGCTTCTTGATTGTCTGAGAAACTTCTGAAATGTCATTTACAGCCAAAGAAGCCTGTTGTAGGGTGTGAGTGGTGCTGGACTGTTGCTTCTTTGCAGTTGGCAGCCTGGGCTTTGTGAGGCTACATGTGTGAGTTGCAGCAGTAGCTCAGCACCAGCAGCAGCCTCTGACTATTACCTCATCATGAATCCATGTGGTCTATTGTTCCATTTCCTTCATTTTGTACATTTACAGTGAAGGAGTAGTGCACTTTGGCTTGATCTGTGTAAGATGGTTACTGGGAAACAATCTGAAGTGCAGAACTGAGAGCCCAGAAGCTGTGGTGTACCAGTTCCTAAAGAAGATGCTCTTATTTTCCATGATGGATGCTTCTGTTTGCTTTTAACACAGCTCACTTCTCATGGTCAGCTAAATGCATACTTAATGCAAAAAAAAAAAAAATTGTCCCCATGGGAAGCTGTTGCAGAACAGATACTCTGGTTATTCTTAGCTCTTTCCTGTGTAGACAAGTTCTGTGATGTAGATCATTGCTTTGTCTGCGCTTGATGTCCTCATGTGAGGTTTTTTAATTATATTACATGGCCAAAAAGAGCTAATGCCAAGATCTATCTGAAATGTGTTATTTTATTAGACATGGCTTTAGGAATTTGATTGTCTTTAGTTTCCACCTGTGTCTTGATTTCCTCTTTCTGATTCCAAATTTTAAAACATTTGGGTTTGTTTTTTAATTACCTTGTAAATTACCAATGTTGGATAATAACATAATGTGGGAAGAGTGGTAAGAATTCCTTAGTTAAATTTTTACAAAACTCATTGGCCTGACCTTCAGATTTGTTGACATTGCAATACTCCTAGGGAGATTTATAATGCCTCCTCTCTCATCTCAGTTTGGGATGTGGGACTCTACTCTGCACTTGCTGTGATTTCATGTAATTATTTCCATGCTCTACTGTGCTGTGTTCTCACTTCATTAGCACAGTTAAGCAAGAAACCAGAAATACTTTTGCAATTCTTTATTTCTTTTAAAAGAAAAAAAAAAAACCAAAGAGAGCTTTTCAAAGTTTTTGTATTACTAAGCCAAACCAAAAGGAAATAATAAAGAAGCATTTTGCCTGTGTGAATGGAGAGCCTGGTAGCTGGGCTTGCTGTTGCTGTTACAACCATTATATTCTGATTACAGAAAGATTGAGTAATATCTGGGGAATGGGGAGAACTAAGATTTGAAGGGGCTACATAGGCAACTCTTCTTTACCTGTGCCTTTGTAGGGCATGTATTCATTCATATCTGCAATGTCCAGGCCTTGATATACTGACCTCCACTCAAACCAGCCTTAGCAACTACAGAATTAATTTCTCACTAAGTACAGGAAAGAGGCAAGCTAATTTCAAGTGACACCCTGCCAAATTGTCTTAGTAATGACATGTGGCTGGGTCAGACACAAAAAGATGAAGTTGGATCTGGTTTTGTGCTTATTCAAAACAGACACAAGCAGTGGGCTGTCTCTAGCTGCTCTAATTGAGCAGCTTCAGATGGCAAGGAATATGAAGGGTGATAAGCAAGAGAAAAAAGTTTGAACATCAGTTTTGGTTCAAATGTTTGAATGTCATGTTTGAAACTCATTTCTCCACTTAAGATTGTAACTGTCTTTCAAATACTACTACTTCAGTGCTGATGTCTTTAGGTACATACATCATTCTCTGCTAATTCAAGCTTTAGTATTCCCTTAAACTTTAATTTTGCTTTTTCAAAGCACTGTCAAATAGATTTATGTCTTTTTAAAAAATACAGCATTGATTATTTTGAGAGAAGTTTATATTCATCATGGGGAAGAGTGAAGGATTAGGAATCAAGCCTGTGATGGCATTGGTTTTATAGGTTTCTTGCAACTGTGGGAAAAAAAAAATGCTCTGTGACTTTTGTTTTCACATAACACCCCCAGTGTATACTCAGTCATTATATCTGTATGGGTAAAGTGGTCTCATTTATTTTCACTGTTCCTCTTCAGGTGCTTTGCTGCATCCTCAGCCTTGCATTGGCAGGTCAGCTCTGAGTCTAGTCCAGCACTTACATGTTGTAGGGTGTGAGTGATGTTACTGCAAAGGAACAGGAATATTTCAGTAGATGCTGCTTCAAGGGCTGTTCTAGCACTACAGCTTTCTTGGAAACATAGTGATTTATCAATGCATAGTCTTTTTACCAATTTGAGATATTCACATTTTGCACTTCCAGCTGTTGAGATGTGTCCCAAATCTCTGTTTATCACCATTTGTTCTGATTCTTCTGTTGCTCTTGCACATATGCACAGCAGGCAAACTGCACATCACTGTGTACAGCTGGTCTGCATTCCTCCCTATCTGCTCTCCCCTGCCACTCCACACCTGTCCTGCATGAAGTTAAACAACTCCTGCCTGCTGCCCAAATGTTAAATGAGGCCATTTGTAAGCCAATGAAGCAAATAGTAAGTCATATATTTAGGACATCACACCACCACCACCAGTGTGACATGCAGCCATGAAATCACAAGCAGGAGGGCAACCATGACTCCCCCAAAATCAGCTTGAGAAGTTATTTTTCACTGGAATGGTAGTTTAAAATAGTCCTTTACAATGCCTTTGGTAAGGGATTTAAAATTCTAATCCATGTCATTTTACATATCTATTGAATTAAAGTTTAAGATTTGTCGTTCATCCTAAAAATGCATTTACAAACTTCAGCATGGGTCTTGCATATCTGCCATGAGATAAATAAAATCAAAATCTCATTATTCAAGCCTTGACCCATACTTAAGCAGTTAATATCGAAGACTTATATTACTATCTTTATTCCCCTGGTTCACTTACTTCCCTCTAAATGATCACAACATCCTCTTAATGGAGGCACTAATCTTTATGACAGGAGCTCTGGCTGCTGATCTACTGGCAGCAAATAGATCAGTCACTAGAAAGCAATGAGTATAATTAGATTCCTGGACGAGATGTCAATATATGGAACCATCTTGAGGGAAGTCACCATTCATCTCTGAAATTCTTTGGCCACTGCTTGCCATTCCATTCTAGCACATCCTGAGTGGACCTCCACAAGGAGATGGCTATACAGAAACAGCTGCTTTCATGGTCTCCCTTCTTCATATGTCATGTCAGAGTGGCATAGAATCATAGAATCACAGATTGGTTTGGTCTGGAAGGGACCTTAAGGAGCACCTAATTCACCCCCCCTGCCATGGGCAGGGACACTTTCCATTAGACCATGCTACTCAAAGCCCCACCTTCCAACTCTTTGAAGTCATGCACCAAGAAAAGGGCCAATATGATGAAGAACAGTTCAGTATTAATGTCTGTCAGAAAGATGGTGCATGGTATTTTCAATGTGGCACCCAGAACATTAGCAGCAAATTTAGTCTGGAGCACTGAACATGGAAAAAGGGGTACATTGTTAGTTTGACCCCAATCCTTAGTATTCTGATAGGTTCTAAAACACATTGCATAGGGCAGACAAAAGGTATTTCACTGCAGAGTAGCACACAGGCTATGAATTCTTTGCAGTTATGTGGGGAAACCCAAACATCACCCCCCAGCAGCACCTTTCTGAAAGGGGAGGAACAGACTGCAGCAATCTGCTGTTAAAACACAGCAGCTTAGGGTCCCTTTTAGCCATGAAACTCATAGAAGAGTCTACAGCAGGGTGGCACAAGGATGACTGACTCCCTGGAATACCCCGCCGCCGTTCACACCATGCCCAGCCGGGTGTTCCCAGAAGTGCCCGTGGCTCCCCATCATCTCCCGGGAGTTGCCGGCCCAGGCAGGGCGGCACGGCCGCTCCACCTGCTGGGGACCGACAGGGCTGGGTGCCGGCAGCAACGTGGCTGCCAGGCTGGAGTGCCATCTACTGAGTCACCACCACTGCTACCCTTGGCACTTTGGTGGTTCAGCCACAGGAGTCCAAATAAAAGCAGCAACACCCGAGATATTCAAATTATGTCTTATATATAACCACATGTTTAAATGATTAAACCTATGAATTGTGTTCTCCATTGCCCCTGAAAGGGTAAAATTAGCTGTAAGTCAACAACCCATTTAAAAAAAAAAGGATAGATTTAACTAGGTTCTTTTCTAAATGGAGGGGATAGCATACATTTTCTAAGCAGTGGCGTGCAGAATTCTGAGACACACCACCTGTACATCAGTAACAGTTTAGAGAAACAGCAGAATTTCAATGGGAAGCACATGAATTCTGCTATTTATCTAAGACCTACCAGGTATTATTCCATTAAAGCAGAAGTTCTAAGCACCTCCACCTGGGTCATTAATACAGTGGTTATTAACGCTGTCAGGACACAAGCATTTCCAGGTGACTGGAAGCATGCTGCCTGCACACTGCTTCACCTGGCTTTTGTTCAACAGAAATGCTGTGTCCTGTCCAGGCTTCTTGTGGTGCTTGGTGATTGAAGGAGTAAATAGGTTTTCAGTTCTTCACCTTCCCAATACATTTAGTACAAAGAGCATTTGGTGGTTCTGGGAAAACCAAAGTCACAATTCATTACCTGCCTTTTGACTGGTAATTTAAAAGGTGCGGTAAAGAAATTCAAGCAGCCTTTCAATTGCAGACAGTGGAAGAGTAAAATGCATTTAGCAGCCTTCTGTTGTCCAACTTGTGGGAACATATTGGCTGCTGCATAGTAGCCTTCATAACTGTATTTGTCTTGATTGGTGACATTCTCTTGGCTTCTTTTGAAACAGATTGTCCACAAAGAGCAAAGATATTTTAGCTTGCTGACCATAGCATGTGCACGCTGAAGAGAAATTGTTATTGCTTATGGGACAGCAGAAGACAATACAAATCAGTATTGTAGTAGTAAGTGTAATTGTTCTCTGTAGCTGAGAACTGCTTTTATGTATTTCTCAGTATTTTCCTGTTTTATTTGTGTTTAACTGTAGTTAGCTAGTTTAAAATAGCCTTTTGTTGTCATTAAAGGAAAAGAAGATTTGACTTTCTAACATCATTTATGGAATACTTGAAAATTTGCAACTTAGTCTATTAGGGCCGACATCACCGAGAATTATATTGAAAATCAAAATTTGTAATTCCTAATTTCTTAAGGAAGCAAGTACTGTTTATTCACCTTTACATACATCTAAGATGTATCTCTGTAGTATCTCTTGCCTTAAATTTCCTCATCCAGAGAGTTGCACTGACCTATTTCTTTGCTGGATTTTACACTGCAGTGAGAGAAATGAGGGAGTTGCCAAATATAAAATCCTGAATTCAGAGAAATGCATTTACTAGAAAATTGACTGTGCTGTGACTTGTCAAAATCAAGAAATATTTAGCAACAACATCCAAAACTGCAGATTAATCAGCTGCAGTAGATGGAACCATAGAGAATAATCAGAAATGCTGCCGAGTAACAGATAGTTATGTTCCGGCAACAACTGCAAAATGTCTGTGACACCAATGTGAGATGATGTTTCTCCCTTGAATCTCTGATTTTACTGCCTTCACAGGATATGTGTCTTAGTACAACTGTTAGAGTATCAAATTTAAAGGTTCAGCATATAGGCAGATTACCTTCCTTGCCCTTGGTGAAAAATTTCTCCTTTCTAGTTTTACAGGTGTATGTGTGTGTGTCTGTTTTGTTTTTTTTCAATTAATCAAATAAATGAAAATTAACTGAAAACCCAAACTGCAACTCTGTTCCTATTATTAAAAAATTAATTAATAAAACTATAATTTCTTTGTTACACAAAGAAGATTCCTTTATGTATCTATGATTTCAGCTTTTCTGAAACATTAAGACATGCTCTTTTGCAGGGTTTTTTGGTTTCAGGTCAATAATTTCAAATGATGGTAAACAATCCACTGAACACAAAGTCTTGCATTACCGTAGGGTCTGGTAGAATCTTTAGACCCCACACAATTTTCTGTAACATCTCC
Organism: Molothrus ater; assembly: GCF_012460135.2. NCBI lineage: Eukaryota > Metazoa > Chordata > Aves > Passeriformes > Icteridae > Molothrus > Molothrus ater. The sequence continues at coordinate 33,753,963 of NC_050478.2, read as the reverse complement.
TTTCCTGTGATGATGTAGAACAGGTGTGCAACTCTATGTTGCAAAACTGATTCAGTACCTGCAAAAATTATAGAGAAGGTCATGCCTTTCCCCTGAGAACCAGTTCAGGATATAGCATGAATCAGCAAAGTGTCCTTTCATGGCTTCTCCTGTTTCCTGCTTTTAATTTTGTTCCTCTCCTGCAGTAGCATTGCTGCTGCAGTTCCATCCAGCTTGTCTCCCTCTGCCTTGGCTGCAGTGCTGGTGAGTTGAACTGGTGTCTTCAGCACAAACCTTCAACTGGACTTACCAGTACTGCTGTAATGTCAGGGCTTATTTGCAGATGGGTATATATATATAAATATATATAGATATATTTACATATATCTATATACACAGATATAGACACGTAGGTAGATGGAGATATATAAATATAGATACAGATATATATATAGATATAGATGTGGGTAGTTGTGTGTAGATATTTTTCCCCCAGTGATTTCTGAGAAGTGATTTTGCTCATTTTGTTCCAGGAGTGGGCAGAGACAGGAGCATTTTCTACTGTTGTTTTGAATGTAATAACGGTATTGTGCCTAAAAGAACAGTTTGTTCAAACAAGCACAAAAGTTTTCTAATTTCAGATGGGAGCCCAGCTGGGGCTTCTGCAGCCTACAGCAACATCTCCAACAACAAACACAGTGACTCTCCCTTTTTCTCTGAAGACCACTCAAGAAATAAGCCTTACTGGGGGAGAGATCAACAGTCATTTTGCATTTCAAGGATGTGAACAACATTGCCAGAGTGATTATCAGTCTCTGAATATCTGCCTTCTATACAGTACCCTTAAGTGATCCTTTGCTGAGCTTTTTTAAACTCTTGTTTTTCCTGAGTTTTGCAGGGAAAACCTTCTCAATCCACAGAACTGTAAACCAAATTGAGATCAAAATGCTTTATTGATCTGTCAGCAATATGGAATTAAGCAGCAATCAGTGAAGTGTTGCATTCAAGTAGTAATGCAATAAGTAAACCCTCAGACTAGACACATTAGTGTTAATTAACACCAGCAATATAAACACTCCCTGCAACAAATGCAAGAGGTTTCTGAAATGCTACAAGCCTGCCTGACCACACATGCACATTGTTTTAATACTTGTGAGCATCAACTCTGAAACAGTTTCAGGAAAATAAAGTACTGTTTCCTCTTGCAACCTTTTGATTTGTCTTCTTGAAAGTGGTTTTTGTAGCTGATAAATCCCTGGCATTTCATGCAAATAAAGATGTAATTTTTATTCAACTAATGGTGAGTTCAGGGAAGAGAATAGAACAGAAGAAAATCTTTACCGTGAGGGTGGTGAGGCACTGGAATAGAACTCCAAAAAGTTGTGGATGCTCCGTCCCTGGAAGCATTTAAGGCCAGGTTGGATGGAGCTCTGAGCAACTTGATCTAGTGAAAGGAAGACAAATTCCCCTCTCTACGGTGGGAGAATTGAAACTAGATGATGTTTAAAGTTTCCAACCCAGGCCATTCTATGATTCTATTAATAAAATAGAATAGTTATGCAGTGTTAAGACCAGCATTATGCATGACAAACTCTGATGTAGAAGTGAAGGATCTATCCAGGACAGCATCTCTCTGCTTTGTACATCCCAGGCCCATCCAGCACACAGGGGCAGAGATGGACAGAGAAGGGGAAAGGTGGGCTCTAAAGAATGTAATAAATAGTGACTTTCTTAAAAAAAGAGAGTACTCCTGATTGAAATAATTTAATCTAGATATTATTGAGAAGGACAAAAACTGCCACCATCTTCTTTTCATTATGATTTCCCAGAGCAGACATGTGCCTTAAAATGTGTGAAAAAATATTCTCAGTTCTAGAATTTTAAATACCTTCAAGCTGAGAATAAGGTAATTTGCTCATCTTCCATCCAAAGAAACATAATTCATCTTTGCTCTGGATGGGTGATGGTGCTTCACTTACAGTTGTGTGATATTACATTGCATTCAGTCTCCAAATCCTATCTTGTGATACAGAGATCACTGATATCACTGATATCAGAGATCACTGGGAATTAAAAACTCCCAGACAAGTGAGGAAGAGGGTCAGCAGAGCTGCACTTTAGACTTCTGGAGGGCAGGCTTTGGCCTGTTTAGGAGACTGATTAACATTGTCCCTTGGAAGGCAGTCCTGGGGGGCAAAGGGGTCCAGGAAGGCTGATCATTCTTCAACAGGGAAATGTTAAAGGCAGAGAAGCAGGCTGTCCCCATATGCAAAACATGAACCACTGGGGAAAACCAGATAGCTTTGGCTAGAGCTCAGTCTGTGATACTTAATGCCTTCTTTGCTGAAGTCTTTATTGGTAAATCCAGTTGTTCTTGGAATATATGGCCCCTTGAGCTGGAAGACAGGGACAGGTAGCAGAATGAAGCTCCCAGAATCCAAGGGGAGATGGTCATCAACCTGCTACACCGCTTAGACAAACACAAGTCTGTGGGGCCAGACGAGATCCATCCAAGGGTACAGAGGGAGCTGATGAAAATGCTCAGCAAGCCACTATCCATCATTTAGCAGCAGCCCCTGCTAACCAGGGAGGTCTGAGTTGACTGGAAGTCAGCAAATGTGACACCCATCTGTATGAGAGGCTGGAAAGATTTGGGGAACTACAGGATTGTCAGTGTAACCTTGGTGCTGGGGAAGGTTAGTGAGCAGCTCATCTTGAGTGCCAGCAAGTGCAGGAAAACCAGGGAATTAGGCCCAGCCAGCATGGGTTGACAAACCTGATCTCCTGTGACCTTGTGACCCACTTAGTGAAGAAGGAAAGGCTTTGGTTTGTGTCATCTGCACTTCAGCAAAGTCTTTTACACCCTTCTCACAGCATTCTCCTGGAGAAACCAGCTGCTCATGGCTTGGACGGGTGCACTGTTCACTGGGTAAAAAACTGGTTGGAGGGCTAATCCCAGAGAGTGGTGATGAATGGTGCTATGTCCAGTTGTTGGTAAGTCACAAGGGGTTCCAAAGGGCTCAGCACTGGGACCAGTCCTGTTCTAGATCTTTATTGATGATGCAGATGAAGGGATTGAGCACATCCTCAGTCTGTTCATGGACAACACTGAGGCGAGCAGGAGTGTTTGTCTGCAGGAGGGTAGGAAGGCTCTGCAGGGGAATCTGACAAGCTGGATTGATGGGCCAAGGCCCACGGTCTGAGGTTCAACAAGGCAAAATGTTGGGTCCTGCATTTGGGTCACAACAATCCCATGCAGTGCTACAGGCTGGGGCAGAGTGGCTGAAAAGTGGCCCAGCGGAAAAGAACCTGGGGACAGCAGGTGAACATAGGCCCAGCGTGTGCCCAGGTGGTCAAGAAGGCCAATGGCAGCCTGGCTTGAATCAAGGATAGTGTGGCCAGCAGGACCAGGGCAGTGATTGTCACTCTGTACTGGGCACTGGCAAGGCTACACCTCAAATCTTGTGTCCAGTTTTGGGCCCTTCATGACAAGAAAGACATCAAGGTACTGGATTGAGTCCAGAGCAGGGCAACGGAGCTGGGGAAGGCTCTGGAGAGTGAGTCCTATGTGGAGTGTCTGAGGGAGCTGGGGTTGCTTAGCCTGGAGAAGAGGGAGGTTCAGAGGGGTCTGGTCACTCTCTACAGCTGCTTGAAAGAAGGTTGTAGCTAGGTTGAGGTCAGTCTCTTCCCAAACAAGCTACATGACAAGAGGAAATAGCCTCAAGTTGCACCAGAGGAGGTTTAGATTGAATATTAGGAAATTTTTTTTGCTGAAAGGCTTGTCAGTCATTGGAACAGGCTGCCCATGGGAAGTAGTAGATTCACCATCCCTAGAGGTATTTAAAAGGTGTGTATATGTGACACTTAGGGACATAGTTTAGCAATGGACTTGGCAGTGCTGGGTTAATGTTTGCACTCAATGACGTTAAAGGTCTTTTCCAACCTAAATGATTCTTTGATTCTAAGTTTCTTTAACATCCATTTTCTTTATAAAGACAGAACTTCCTGATCATTGATCCTGCTTATAGAAACTCAGGCAACAAGGCCCAGTGCTTTTCAACAAAGATTCTGGAGCAAAACTATGTACACATTTCAAATTGTAACTGTGCAGAGCAATGCACCTGGATAACGTTTCTGGGATGGAGAAATTGTATATAGAAGCCAATGATGCCTCCTCTGGTCTAAGCAAATCTGAGGGATTTACACATTCAATGAAGGAAGAAAAAGAAACCAAACTCTGCCATCCCATCCCCATAAGGGTGACCTTTTCACCAGATCAAAATATTTTGGCATACACTGCAATGCATGCAAGTACTTGACCACTTACTTTATCTAGTAAGAAAATCCATCACAAAATGTTATTACATTCTCAAACACCATGCCATCAATGCCAGCATCGTAAGACAATATGAGCTTCCATCTGGCAGATGCCATCTGGAGCCCTGGGAATCATATCCAATTCTCTCACCAAGTTAAAAAATGCTGCAGCACTCTACAAGGAAGAAGAGCACCATTTCTACTTGAATCAGACTGGAACAATTGCAGGCTTTTTTTTTTGGTACAAGTGTTTCGATTTTGCTTGGTATAACTTATTAGTTTTTCTAGCTTAAACCATCTATCATTTATTTGAAATCAGAGTCCAGAATGTCAGGAGTTCCTGACAGATATTTTGGGACATGGATGTTTTCTATTTAAACTTCAAAAGGATGTGGTATTACTCAAACTGGGATGGCTGGGATTGCACCAACAAGAGGCAGCAGGAATGAAGCACAAAGCCTCTGCAACTCTTTCCTGGTCCTGCTGAGATAAAGGTACTACCAAACACTTTTGGCTCCACTGCAGCATGCCCTCGGGTGTTGTCACAACTAAAGGTTAGGAGAATAGGAAAACACTGTCAGGTGGAAACAGCTTGTCAAAGTATCCATCAGTCAGGTAAACCCTGCAAGAGCTAGTCTGGATAATCACTCTGCAAAACAAAGCACAAACAACTTCTTGAGCTGGTAGAGTCACAGTATCATAAACCTAGAGGGAAAAACAAGGTTCTGTTTGATCCTGTGACATTTTGTTCCAGGAACCTCACAGCCCTACTTCCATGGTATTGCACTTCAGCTTCCAAGGTGCAGTAGGTCTGTGCAGCAACTTTTCACTTCAGAAACAAATCTGGGGGCATCTGGCTTGGCTACTAGCCCAAGTTTAGAAACCTCTGTCAGCAGAGTAGCCATAACATAGTCTTAACATAAGCAGCTAAATTCAGGAGCTGAATAAAAGGTGGCATTTTGAGAAGACATATTAAACAGAGAGGGACACCAATGGCAAGGAGAATACTGAGAATATTGGAGAAAGGTCTTGGAATAGGAAAGGAGTACAGTCTTTTATGCTGCAAGACCCCAATTCAGGTAAGCATGTAAGATAATTTGCAGTTAAAGGAAAAATGTAGTTATAGTTACATTTCAAGTTATGACAACATATGTTGAGTCCTAAATGTACTATAATCTATTGCTAAGAAACTGTCACACAGTTTTAAGGAGAACTGCACCATAAATCTAGAAGAATTACCACAAAGCATGCAGAATCCATTTGTGCTGAACTGATAAAAATCACTTGCAACGCTAATAGTTTTCTCGCAGGTACCATATTTGTTTTATTCAATTTCATATCAATTACTCTGAATAATTTGCAAGTAATACAATACTAATTAACAAAGTATGAGTTTTATTCTTTCCTAGCGAAGAAGTAGGAACAAGGCTATAAGAGGATGATACTATAAGAGTTACATACTCATGTAACTGATCATGATCTCAATTTTACATAATCTAACACTACCTGGTTATGTTTAACCTGAGTATTTTCTTCAGCCAGAGTGAGAAGCATTGGAGCAAGCACAACTGTGATTTTTGTGGTTGTGTGGGTTTTTTTCAGGACAGCACCATTAACACAGAGTAATCATAAAATTACAGCCTGAAACCCATTTGGTTTGGTATAAGAAAGGAGACAATGATGAGAAACCTCTGCATAACTCAACTAACTACAGAAGATATCTCATTTATTTCATCAGTAAATTTTAAATTAATAACATTTGTTAACTTTTTGCCTATGTATGCAGCACATTCAGCATACTTTACATAACTTGTAACTTTAAAGTGTTGCATTGCATTACTAGCAAAACTCAGTTTGACACAAAGTGAGGAGAGAAAAAAGGAAACAAATACCAGTCAGCATATTTACCATCATAACATAAAAAAATCAGCGATCTAAAGAACTGTCTAACAAGCTGCAAAGTTGTTTAAAAGTGAATTCAGTGTATTTTTATTAAGTCAGAAGGAAGAACCAAATATAAGGTAAAAAGCTGTATGTAGTTACAAATCTGTATTTTAAGGGTTACAAACTGAGGAGAACCAACCTTTAACAAAAATCTTTGTCTACCACTAACAATAACCAATAATTAAAAACAACCGTTTAACCTGTATTGCTTCAAATCAGCAACTTCACACAGACTTGATATCCACACTTGAAATGTGTTACAGAAACTGCAAAGTTTCAGGCAGTAAAATGCAACTTGTACAGTAACAGTTTTAAGACTCTTTACAATGTACTCCGTACTGAGAAACTGGCAGGAGAATACAATCTGCTTTGAAATTCCTCTTTAGCCCACGTGTTTATCAAGCTACTGGATAAAAAAGCAAGGACTTCAGAATCCTATATACTAGATGTATAAATATTCCTATTACGGGCCTCTCAAAAATTAAGCCATGAACTCTGTAGGAGTCTTAAATGTGATAAAATCAGGGTGATTTGTCTAAAGAATAGGCAAGAGAGGTTAGTTAAGTGCTCAAATTATCATTATCTGGTGCAAGGGAGCTCCATGCTAACAGGGATATCAGATTTTTCCTAGAGCCACAAACTGACTGAATTCTGCCCAAAACCAGTAATAAAAGATCTTTAGGAAAAAGGTCATATAGCAAGTTTAGTCATTGCTCTTTAACTAAAAGTAGGTGTTCTATAGTGGCAGGCTTTGTTTTGCAATATAAATGGCTTTTGAAACTATTGAAAGGACTAATAATTATAGTAATGATTTGTGAAACAGTATCAAAAGAACATCAAGCACAGACTGGATTCCTTCCTTCACTTGTCAGGCTATGCACACTATAGGAGGGTTTCCAGGAATATCCACTTTTTTTTAATCTTCTGAAAAAACATACCCAGGCAATCCCAACTGTCTCACCTTTGAGAAGGGCGACAAAGATGATCAGAGGGCTGTAGCACCTCTAGCACCTCTCCTGTGAAGACAGGCTGAGAAAGTTGGGATTTTTAAGCCTGGAGAAGGCTCCAAGGAGATTTACTAGAACCTTCCAGGACCTAAAGGAGGCTTACAAGAAGGCTGGAGAGGAATTACAAAGGCATGTAGTGACAGGATGAGGGGAAATGGCTCCCAACCAAGAGTAGGGTTAGGTTGGATATTATGGGAAGAAATTTTTTACTCTGAGGGTGGTGAGGCACTGGAACAGGTTGCCCAGAGAAGTTGTTGACAACCTATCTCTGGAAATGTTCAAGGCCAGGCTGGATGGGGCTCTGAGGAACGTGGTCTAGTGAAAAGTGTCCCTGCCTGAGGCAGGCAGGTTGGAACTAGATGATCTTCACAGTCCCTTTCAACCCAAAATCATTCTATGAGTCTATGGACACTGACAGTTTACTACAGGATTATATTTTTTAGTCAAAACTCTAAATTAAGGATAATTCTGAAATAATCTTGGCCATTGATGTATAAGCACAGCTTAAGGCAAACTATAGTACGGTAGTCAAAACACAAAGATGGTGTTTAGATAAAAGCAAGTGAAAAGATGAATGGCAACTTTACTCTTCCTGAGCTCCCCAGCTTTTACTTCTGCCCTTCTGAAGGTATTATCCAAGCAGCTGATTATAGGACTAATTTCAAAATTCAATCTGAAATAGAAAGAAAGTCTTTTGCTCCAAGTATATGACTTAAGTAGCTTCATTTAAATATTCCACTTTAAAAGCTGAGCTATGTAAGCATTCTCACATAGGTGATGGCCTGTAGAATAATTCCATCTGAACCAGCCCTAGAGTACATTATAGCCTCCTATTAAGAACTGAAATTAAAACAAGGGCTAATACTGTCAATACACGTCAAATATTTCCCAATGTGCCTGCAGAGGCTACTTGGCCTTGTGACCAACTGTTGTAGCTAAGTTGTGTGGTTGCAATGTGTGATTTAAGGAGTACTCAAAGCACATTAATTTTACAGGCCCTTCCTGACTCAGAAAAACCCGTGTCTCAGGCAGTATTCATGAAAACCTCCAACTAATAATCAAAGCCTGGTACTTGTCCAGTATTCTGGTAAGAGTAGCAGTGGGGTAATATTAATAATCAACCTACCCCCCGAGAGAACAACCTACAGTTAAATATATTACAAACTGAGTTTAACATATCAAAAGTTGAGAAATACCCCGCTTCAAAAGAGTCACAGCCTATCAGTATAAAGGAAGAATATAAAACTATTTTATTGACCACTGCTCACCAGTATTTACAATAAAGTAAACAATATACAGTCTGATAACATTCAAATTACTACAAAGTTAGTTTTCACCTGGTCTTCTTAAGACCGAGTGATCCCAAATACTAGAAAGAATGACCTTACAGGTTTAAAGGGCTAGGTTTGGGTAAAGAAGATACATGCACATCAATAGTATAGAAGACTACAAAACATCTGTGAGTTTGTTTAGACATTCATTATGATCCTGTAATAACTAAGGAAGTTCATCAATGTTTTATAAAAGCTTTTACCTAATATGGAGGAAGTAGTAGTATCAAATGCTCTCTTGTGGTAAATGAAACAAGTTGCAGAAAGCTTTTATTTACTTGCTGTTGATGCAAAACATACTACTTCAAAAAAATATCAAATTTGAAACTTGTTAGAATGTATGCTTCTCACATTGCTAATAAATCAAATTTCGGGTTTTAATATTCTTATATATAAAAAAAGCAATGCAAACAATTATTGTGCTTCATCTTCTGGGCATGAATGCCAAGTTAGCCGTTCTTCATAAAAAGCGATTACAATCTGAGGACACTTCACATTAGCTTCTTTGGCCAGCACCAGATCTGCCTCATCAGAGTCTTTCCTGATGTAGAAGAGAGCAGGATTTGAGAAAATTAATAATCAGTATTTCAAAACATTTAGCAGCTCTTCATAAGTTCTAAGTTCTGAAAACAACGTCAGCTAGAAACCAGCAGCTTCCAGTATTCCTTCCACTAAAGCTACCAAGACTTTCCATGTTAATGGTAATGATGAGGTTTCATAGCTCCATTGTTCTTCCCTTCCCATGTATTTTCTGTTTGAAAGGAAAATGCTATTCAAAGGGAATCAGTCATAAGGTTACATACTGGAGTATATAATGAAAGAAGTAAAACTCAGTTACTTTTGTCTTTTAAAGACTAATCAAAGCTTCAAAGTAAGACTTCAAAATCAATAGGACCAACCAATCTTAAGAGTTGGTACTTACATGCAAATTACATTTGCTGTTTATGCAAATAACTTCCTGTATTTCATACTGTTATTCTTGATGCTGTCTTGGGCTAACAAACGAAGCTTGCCAGTCTGACATGACTTCACTTCATTTTGAAGTGTATGCTGCCTTTAAAAGTCAGCTTTGTGCATATAAACTCATCTATGTTTGTTACCTAAGACCAATTATGAAAAACTAATCAACAGCAACTGAATTATACAAAAAAAAATGTCCTCTGTGTTTGATACTGCCAATTATCACTGCAAGAAACCAACATATATCAATAAATCAAGAGTGAATTCAAACACTCGTGATCTTTGTTTTTCAACTTTTCTAAGTTTCACATAGAATTTATAGAAAATTTGAGAATGCAGAAGGAGACAATGTCCCACAGCACTAATCTTCAGCAGTCTAGGTAAATCCCAAGACAAATCATGTCTCAAGAGATCACTCAGTTTGACTCCATTTAGAAAATCTGCCCTTCTCAAAGGCTGTGGAAAGCCATCCTTCTTATCCCATCACCTTAAGAAATCTGACTCTCAGCAATGTCAATTCAATCTCTTGATTTCTCAACACTGGGAAGAAGCATTAATTTTACCCCATTTGTTCACAAAGCAAGAAATCCTTCTCCCAACACTGTAGCTGATGAAGCTGGTCCCCATCTAGCCTCCCAACAACACAAACTCCCCACATCACTCTTGCCTCTTACTAGCCCATAATGTCAAGCCTCAACGGGTTGTTTATTCTTTATCCCCACCACTGCTTTCTCCCCTAGTTGCTTCCAATTTCACTTTGATGCATACAGAACAGCTGGCACTATGCTTGGTTAAACAGCTGGCTATCCAGCAGCTGGCTTCTGCTTATTGAAACATGTAAAGCTGTATTTCTGCCTGCCATTCCCTCTGCAAGAGCATTATCAAGATCCATTTTTTTCCATACAAATGCCAATTTCTTCCTATTTTATCAGAAATTACCTTTTAAAGTAAAACTGAACCAACAGAAATGAAACATATTTTGGGTTTTGAAGGAAGAGGGACTAAGTCCTAACTGAATATAGAAAGCTTGTTTTTCTAAGAATACAAGGTTAATAAGGAGACCACCAGCTTCTGTGTCTTATTCCTGAGAGGAAGTTGTCTCTTTAGGCTAAGTGCAGCTGCCTGCCCTCCCTTTAAGGACAAGAACTGTGGATGTAAGACTTACCATTTCATGAGGAACATAAGCTCTCCACTGCTATCCGTAGCCCCAATTATCCGCTCAGGATCAAGACCCCTTGCAAACCCTCTTGGTTTATCAACCTAGTAATTTAGAAGATGGTTATCTAGTTTAAGACAAAATTCTATTTTGGTACTAGAGACAGGAATTTTTGTACATACATGCATGTGTGTGTTTGTGTATCAGAACGAAAAATACAGTCTTTAAACCCAATCAAATCTATAATTACATTTTCATGACCAATCTTCAGGCCAAGTAATTTAGAGGTAGGATAATAATAAAGGATTTTATATCCATGTTTCCAGCATTTATTTCTGAAAATATAATAGATGAAACAAATGGTCTAAAATAATTTCAGCAGATAAACAAACAAGCATGGTCAGTAAAAATAACAAAAACAGCAAAGTAAAAATGCATGCCTGGAAGTGGAAAAAACATATCCTTTTCAGCAAAACAACAGGCATGGGTTGCCTATACCAACAGTGAAACTGCACCCTTGGGGAACACCTCAACTCTTCTTGGCTCACTGACATCACACTGGTGACAAAAAATATCACAACTATTTCCTGTATTAGCTCCTTTATAGGTTCATAATATCCTTTTAGAGACAGTGGCCACTACTGTACCAGATGAAGCCAAACAACTGACTTTATACAGAAAGCAAAATATTCTTTGTATAATTCATGAACTATTCTTTCTGATGCCTTCCGACCTTTTTGACAGTAACCACATGTCCAACTGCCTGCCGTCTCCAGTACATGAAAATGATTGGCAGTCTCAGGTTTCAAACCACTAGTCCAAAAGTTTATAGAAGAAAATGTGAACTGTTGAACACATTACTACGTGTGCATTATTCTGTACTTATCAGCATTAAATGTGTCAGTTTGCCTACTCATTTAAACTGAAGGAGAAATCCAGACCTCTCAGGAAAGGTAGGCTTTTTTCACTCACCTCTTCTACTCCTTCTCCACCATTATGTCTACTCCTAGTCTAAGTAACTGATTGATTTTCACATTTTGCCATCTTGCCAATCACCCATTCAAAACCATATACTAAATATGGCAGCAAACCAGAACTTCATCTTTGTTCCATTCATGGATCTTTTGTTCTAATAGAAACCTATTGCTTAATACCATTAATTAATATCTCTTAACCAGTGTTACTTTCAATTATTCAGTAAGTGGGATGATGGGACAATGTAAGAACTTCTAATCATCGTGTCAGTCAATCATCCTTTACTAACCATTTGGACAGTCTCATTACCCACAATGAATGTATACCCTTTTCAAACCACAGATCCAGATGCTATGAAATTTTTACAGTTTTAAATCAGTGTTCAGTCTCATTCTCAAAGTCACAATATGATTTTTGGGGGATGGAGAGGTAGGAGAGAGATGGAGGAAACAAAAACTTAACACATGAACATATACTTACAGAATCACGCTTTTTCTTTGATTTACTATCATCAGATTCGCTATCTGACAAAGATTTTCTTTTGGCACCATCTGTTTTTTCTTTACCAGCTTTCTGAGAGTTCAGAAAAGCTTCAATTAGCTCTGGACAATCTAAGTTCTCTTCAGGTTCCCATGTGTTGTCAGCACTGAAACATACAAACATTTATGTAGAACTAAGTAAAAAAGAAAAATGTAAAACTAGCCCCATGGCTCCCCTTAAAATAAGCAACTTAATTTTTGTCTCACTATATAAGGTAGGTCTGTTAAACCCTAAGGACATTTATCTTGCCACCTTTAGTAGCCTTCATGTACTGCATTTGATGACTGAAAGGATGCTTCATTAGTATTGAAAACAACATTTTTAATCTGAAGGTAACAGAAAAAGCAGCTCTATTAACACCTGTGTTCTCAGTGGGATATGAGAGTTGAAACAAGCAATCCACACCCTACCAAAACTTAACTGTCCATTTAAACTGACTCACTTCCCTGGTTCCTCTAAAGACTGTCCATGAAAACTAACAGTATGATATGAGTTACAGACAACAGAGTGTACATAGCAGTCATTAGAAACAGCCTAAGTATAAATCCATACATATAAGCTTTCAGACATGAGGAACACACTAAAGTTGTCTCTGAGCACTGAACACAACTATACCTAGAACTATCTGCTTCCTTCAGTTGACTGACTGCAGGATGGAACAAAGGTGGGCAGAGCTGGGCACTGCCTATGTTTCAGTGAGTATGCATTTTGCTAACTAAATTTTTAAGAATATTCCTCACAACCACTCTGTATCTCACATGCAAGTACTGGCACAGCACTACTGCACCAGCAGGATACCTGCAAATTATTTTCCATTACAATAATATATTATTACAAGTTCAAATCAGACTCTCAAATACTAAACACATTGTGCTTCACATTTATGCACACATCACTACACACATTCCAGGTTGCCAGACTGCACAATGTTGCAATGCACTCACTTTGGGAGGTATGCACAATAATATCATAGCATACATAGCCATTTATGCACAAATTCTTCTTTCAGCTGTCAAAGCAAGCTGCCACAGAGTGTCACTGGAAGGAGGCACAACTACATTCCTTCTTAAACAATCAGCTTCTTAAGTCTACTGCAAAGTTTTAACATACATATGTAAGTCCTGGGAAAGACACTCAAAAATTCCTTTGATGTATGCCTAATGAAGGCAACCATTCCACAGGCATATTCAGTTAATTTGAGAACAGTTCAGGAAAATTAATAATAAGCAAACTATCTGCTTCAAAGGTGCCTGCAGTTTACATTCCTGCGTGATTTGTTACTCAGAAGTACCATTCATTCTGCTACATATATGATAACTGTCAGTCCATCTTACCTTGATAGCTATGGACACAAGCTCTATGAGAGTGGTAAAAGAACAATCACCAAGAACGTTGTAAAAGTTCTCAAATATTTTATATAGAGTAAACAATGAACTACATTATCTTCTATTTTATCTTCATACTCGACTATCCCACTTGACTATGCATTTAAGAAAAAAAAAAAGTCCTTCCCTCAAGCTTCTTTAAAGTGGATGCCCATTGTCCAATCTCTTGTCACAGTTTCAAATCAATGGTGTTTATCATTCTATCAGAAAAAAAAGAAAAAAAAAAAAAAAGGAATGCCTTACTCTGTAAATCCTTTCCACTTCAAGTAGTATTCCACCTTTCCATTTACAACACGTCTGTCCAGGACTTTCTCCACAACAAATTCTTCAGGCTCTGCCTCTTCAACTTTTTTACCTTTGCCATTCTGTTTCTTTCCCATTTTGTGCTACAAAAGAAATTCAGAATAACATTATTCTTTTTTATTCTTTTGCTTTACACAGTTACTTCACCGGCTTATTAACATTAAAGCCAGAAGCTCAGACTCCTTTCATGTTAGTGCATGTGGTCAGGTAACCTGAGCAAGACATGGTAATCTTTTGGGTTTTTATCAGTTGCTTAATGAGATACCCAACACCAGTTTTTAAAAAGGTGAATTTTTTTTGTTCACATACTCAGTGACTATACTCCCCTTAAAAATTTAATTCTCAGTGCTACATGCTCAAAACATCAGGAAGCTTCTAAAAGTTAACTCTATGCCTGTGAAAAGGCAGAGGGCAAGGCAGAAGTAAAAAGAAGTAATAAGGAAACTGTGAAAATGCATAAAATAGAAAAGGGATGGTACTGAAAAAAGGTGGCTTCTACCTTTTCCAAAAAAAACCAAGGAGAAACTGATGGCAGCAAAGTTTATGACGTATTGCTACAATAAGCAAAATACTCAATAATAACCCGCAACTATTGAAGAGGACACATGCTAGGAGCATTCCATTACTGCAGTCCCTTCTCATTCTTAGCCATGCACCCATGTAACTTACAAAGAGATGTCACAAAGGTGCATACATTTAAGACTGCTACACTTAAGTACAGCACTTAACACATAAATGGAATTTTGCTAACTTACAAAACTTTTTAAGTGTTTTAAAGTTTACATTTGATAGTTCAGGTAATATTCTTTAAGTTCTTAATACAAATATTACATCCACATCATCCTCAAGGCATTCCCAGTTTAATAAGGCACAATTGAATAGCAGTAAAAGGACACATTTCAGAATTTCCTTGTTTGTAATCTTATAAAAGTTGGAACAAGCCTATCATGCTGTATCACAGTTCTGGAGGACTAGCAGACCAAAAGCAGTTTGCTTGCCATTTTGGACTGCACCTCATAAAGAAATTGTCAAGTGGCAGCCATAAACTAAGTATAAAGCTCCTAAGAGTTATGCAGCACCCTAAATCAAAGTGGACAGAAGTAATTCCTCACTAAAGCACTTTCTCTACAACAGAACACAGACAAGCAAATACCACAAAGCACCTCTATTTGCTTGATAGCCATTCTCTAGTCCTCTCTAATATGGGTTAGTTTGACAACACTGCAATTTTCAAATTTTCGAACTTTTAGACTTAGTAGAATTTTGTCTTGATGTGGTGAAAGGTAAAAAAAAAAAAGTATGTCAGAACAAAAACTGTATTCTTTTAGTGAAGACTGGAAGATGCTTCTCTTGCCAAAGCCCTGTCTTTGTACCCCTTATTTTTAATAATTAATTTTTCCCTCCCTCCTCAAAATACTTCACTCTTTATGGTTAGCAACCCATAAATTGAAGGTTCAAAGTACAAAGAGCTTCTCATTTAAACAGCAAGTTTCTACATATATCTCACACGGCCATCATTTTGATTTGAGAGCATAGAAGAGAGAACAGAGCATGTATTTCCAATTAGATTTTAGGTGCCTGCATATCCCAGGTGTATTTTGACCACAGCATTCATGTCTGAAAAGTGTTAACTTAAGCATATTGGCTTTTTTTGCCTCCACAGGAAAAAGAATGCAAGACTGATATTGAAGGGAAATACAACATGAAGATGTCCAAGGCTTCTATGAGGGCAGCTTCTTTCAAAAAATGGAAGTGTGAAATAGAAAGGGGTAGATATGAGGGAAATAAACAAATAATAAAGTAGCAGAGGGGAAAACGACAACACAGAAAAAGACAGACTCACTATACCATAGTAATAACATTATAATTACTGGTGATGAGGCAAGCAGGCTACAAGTGGGGAACATCTCCATCTGTATTCTCCGTTGGACTAAAATTCTTTGATTCAATGGAAGACTGTTTTCTGGTACTCTTTTCGGCTTCACTAATTCTTGTCACTTAAAGATCAATGTTTTGGATTTCTGTATCAAAGCAACAATTTGGTTTTTTACTTTCTAAAACTTAAGTATCTTAAGTATCTTCCACAGAGGAAAATGAATGTCATGGGGGTCTGTATTTTTTCTTGAAGTGCAGTAAGAAATAGCAAAATAAAGAGTATGCTGCTTCTGTTTTAAATATTAGAGATTTATTAGGTCTTGTGCATCAGCACTGCTGTTCAAACTCTTGAGCCTATTAAAATAACACTTGATTGCAGAGCCTGCAGAAATACTGAACATGTTAAAAACCTGTACATTCTGGGATTATACAAGCCCATGCAAATCTCAGCCCACAAGTGAATTGTGACACCTGACTGAACTCAAAGAATACCAAATGCCCACTTGACCCCTGAAGCTCTCTTCTTCTCTAGGGTTGCATGCTGTAAGCTGTAAACTGGACATTTGACCATTGAAGGCTAATGTATAGCTTGTTTCTCTTTCTGCATTCAGAAGTCATATGACACTACATATGACAGAGGCAGATCTAAGGATAATCACTCTTTCTTTGAGGGGTAAGCTTAAAACACTGATGTGACACTGTGGTGTAGAATTTTAACATTCAAGATATAAGAAAATTGGAATTACAGCTCTAGAGCTACCCTATCCCTTAACACATTTAGGTTTTGCATGCAAATATATAACGAAGCAGAATTAGTTATGGTTCCCATGGGAACCATAACTGATTTTCCTGACCTGTGCAGCAAAATTCTTGACATCAAAAGATTAAAAATACTGCATTTGTAAGATTTTTTTCCTCTCTCCAAAGCGCCCTTCCCCACCCTGGCTAACCTCTTCTTCAAATTCGGGATAAGTGGACAATCAACTACTAACAGAAAGTTCAGACATTCACCTTGGTGAAATATTTTAAACTAGTACAACACAGAGGAAGCACTCCGTTGCACTTCTAAGCCAGGAGTTAATACAAGTTTTGAATATATTTTGAGCTGAGTAATCATTTCTGTAAATTTAAGAACAGGCCTTTTGAGTGCATTATAAACCAGCTGTTCTGCTATTGAAGTTCTGAATCGTGCACATATATTTTTTCCTTACTTCCCCGTCTACACCTCAGATACATCTCACATTATACTTCTACAGGTCTGTCTTTTGTGAAACTATGTATCATTATTAGTAGAACTGTAGCCAGCAACCAACTGCCCTTAGGAGTCCATATTTTAATGTCAAGCAAAGCTTTAGAGGACTTGAGATCCATGAATGCATCATTAAAATGGTCCAGGAGGGGTTGACATCTGATAATCTCTGCTCCTATGAAATTCAAAGAAACTGTTATTTGTTAAAAAGCATTTCAAAAGGCATCTTAATTATGCCACATCATTTCTCAATAATGTTACTTTTCATCTGTAAAGACTGCCTTTTGTCAGGCAAATAGTTTTCTCCAAATACACTGGGAGAAATTAAATGAGTACATGATTTGGACTTTATTTTTTACATGTATGATGAATTACATGGTATGCTGAAAGGAGGCTAAAAAAATCCTCAGTATTTTCTATTGCAGAATAGATGAAATAGTGCAGAGTCCTTTCACACTTTTTTCCCAACAAGTTTCTCTTTAGAAATGGCAGATTTATTAAAACCAAAGACAATGTCCTTTCTAGTAGCCTTACTTTCTGGATCTGAAATTTTGGTCAGAATAATGCTGGGGAGGGGAGATGTGGATGTATCTTTTAAATGGAGATGCCAAGTTATAAGTTTGAAGAAAAATATGTTGATTAAATCCTTATATACTTTAGGTGTGCATGAACTTACCAATGTAGTTTTATTGGAGGCCATTTTTATTGCAGACTTGCAGAGCTTTTACTAGAAAAATGCATGACAATTAAAAGGAAGTTTGCATTACTCAAAGAAAGGCATCCCAAGACAAGCATGGTCCTTGTTCCAACCCCCATGTATTCACTGCATACAACATTTCTTACACGGATTAAATCCAGAACAAAAAGTAGGTTACTACTTTGTCCGGCATAACCCAGTAATGCACCATTAGGCTAGCCAGGATAAATGATACTGACAAGGTGGTATATAGGGTTGAAAAAAGATTTTTCCCAAGGTCTTCAAAAGCATAGACATGTTTCTAGGGAAAAGGGGGAGGACCATCAGGGATGCTTATTTCCTTAAACCAAATAGAACAAGAGTTCAGATTCTAGAAATTGAAGATATACCTAAGTTATATTAAATGCAAATATCCGATGGGGAACAGATATATATTTGTGGTGCAATGAATCACCCATTATTCTTACATGGTAGCAAATTCTTATAAACAGCAAATATTTATCTTAATGCAACTATAACGTTGCCTTCTGATTCTCAAGTTGGCAAGAGCTAAGATCCTAGAATATTAACTCAGCTAAGATGCACGTATTACATATTTAACCTATGCAAATTACGTTGAATACAATCCATCCCCTTTTCCATGTCATTTCTCATACCGACCAGCTCCATAGGCATGTATTGTCACCACCCCGCAGCGAGCTACAGAAATGCTAGAATTCCCCATATGCCTGGGTAAAGCAGAGAAGTCCTTTAAGGCCAGAAAGCCTCCCGGACTCAGCGATCCCGCCCAATCCTCCCCTGACACGGGAGGTGGATTTTGGCAGTCCCATGGGCGGTGGGGTAGGCGAGGTGGGAGAAGGGCCGGGGCCAGGGCGCCAGTGCCGAAGGTCTTGCCTTGTGTCTCCCAGAGAGGTAGCAGAAAGGGGTAAAAAAAAAAAAAAATCCCCAAAACCCAACAACAAGCCCCCCCCACCACAGAAGAGAGGCAGCCCTGCGGAGGCCTGCTGGGGGCGGCTGCGCCTCGGGCCTACGGCGGGCGCACATGAGGCCGGCGGGGCCGCCCCGGGCGAGGTAACGGGGACGCAGGCCCCGGGCTGCTTCCGCCGCCGCTGACAGGGCCCCTTCCACGCCGTCTTCCCCCCGCCCCGTCACGATTCCCTCGGGCCGGGCACACGCAGGGACGGCCGGCGGGCCGGCTTTGTCTGCCGCGCGGGTGCCTCTGCCCCCGCCCCCGGCGCTGCTCTCCTTCCCCGTGGCGACAGCGCCCGCGGGTCCGGGGGCCGGCCTCCCTCCCTCCCTTCCCGAGCGGGTGCCGAAGCCCCGATTCCCCGACAGCTCCGCTCCGCCCGCCACCCCCCACCGCCAAGGAAGCGGGGGTGGGGAAGAAGCGGCGGTGGGGGGAGGCGGGCGGGTTGCGCTCCGCATCTCCCCGCGGCGGCCCGCAGCAAGCCGCAGAGGAAAGGGGAGTCAGGGAAGGGGACTCGAGGGTGAGTGGGGTGAAAGGAGGCGGCTGCAGCGAGAGAAAAGAGGGAGAGAGAGAGAGAGAAGGATACAGACTTCAATGGTGCCCAGCCGCTTGGGTCTCCTGTCTCCTCCTGGCTCCCGCCCTGCGCGCACTGAGCGGCGGCGGCAGCAGCAACAGCGACATCCGCGGGGGGCTGAGGCGGGGGGTGGGGGCAGGGAGGGAGAGAGAGGGAGGGCGGGAGGCGGAGGGCGGGGAGCGGCGCGGCGGTGGCTGGCGGGGCTGGGCTGGGCTGGGCGAGCACTGCGCGCCGGCGGCTGTGACGGGGCAGAGCGCACGACGCCGCCGCCGCCTACGCGCGAGCCGCTACAACCTCCGACCGTCGTCGCCGCCGGCACAGGAGGGGGGCCAAGACGTCTCTCCAACGCGGGGCGAGCGCAGGACCGCGCCAGGCGTCCAAAAGAAGGAAGATGCCTCGCGGCGACCGGGAAAGCGACTGGGTAAGCCTGGGGGAGCGGACGGGGTTGGCAGACCCCGGGAGCCACGGCCGCCATCATGGCCGCCGCTGCGAATGCGCGCCGGGCCGATGCTGCCCGCCGCCGCGGAGCGAGGCCCTCGATCGGTGCGGCCGGGCGGGCCTCGGGCGCGCGGAGGGCGGGGGAGGAGCGCTGGGGTGGGTTTGAAGCTCATTTGGAGGGGTCCCCCTTGGAGCGCGGCCATTTCCCGCGTTGCGGCGGGGAGGCCTGGGCGTGAGCAAGGGGAGGGGGGAGGGAAGCGGGCTCGGAAAGCAGCGGGGCTTTGAGGCCCTAGAACTCATTCATAAGTGGGAAAAGAGGTTCGGGGAGTCTGCTGGGGAGGCCTCGCTGCGGGCGGGAGATCCGCGGGTGGATCCGCGGTGAAGCTGAAAGGGAGGGGGAGCAGAGGGGGCGGGAAGAAAGGAGCTGCTCCAGCGCCATTTCTTTGGCGCGCGGGGCGGCAGCACTCACCCTTTGTCGCGGTGCGTGTAGGGCTGCCGGAGAGGGAAAAAGGGAGGGGAAGAAGGAGGGGAGGAGAACAGAACGGCGGAGCGGGCGGCACGCCCGATGCCGACGGTGTGGGGTAGAGCGGAGCGGGCTGCGGTGAAGTCCGCCTCCCTCCCTCCGCCGGGGCCCCGCGATGTGTCGCACTTGTGCCAAAATCTGTGTAGCTCTCACTTCCTCCTGCCTGGGCGGAGGGGGAAGGGGGCCACGGTGAGGTTTCGGGGGGCGATGCGCGGCCGCCCCCGACTAATATTAACGCCGAGGTTTGAGCCTTCGGGACCTTTTGTCAATTTCCGAAAAAAAAAACCAAACAAAAACAAGGGACACGGTGCCAGCAGCGTTTGAGGCCGCTTCGGCTGCGCTCGGGCACGTCTCGCGAGCCTGTCGGTTGTCGGAAACTGCCGAGCTGGCTGAAGTAGTCGATGACTTGCTGCGTCTTTCTGTCCGGAAATTGCCGAGCTGGCGCCGAGCGCCATTTTCGCCTGCTGCGGCAGATTCCGGAAATTACCGAAGCGAGTCGAATGGGCTTCCATTCCTGGTTCGGCTTTTTCCGGCGGCTGTCGAAGCGGATAAGCTCGACGACGACAGCTCCTTCGGCTCATTTCGGAGACGGCCATTACTAACGGAGTCGATGACTTTTCATTATACGATAAAAACACGTAGGGGCGTTATTCAGAACTGCAGCCCCTTTGGAGATATTTAAGCTCCAGATCCTGGCTTTTTTTTTTTTTTTTTTTTTTTTTTTTTGCCTTTTTTTTTTTTAATTAATTAAACCTCGGAAGCGAGCCCGAGTAGGAGGGCGCTAACACTACGCGGAGCTGAATTTCAAATTACGTAACAGCTCAGGCAGCCATTACCGACCGGTTGTACGGTACTCTCGAGCAGGAATACATAAACCATGAAGAATATGGTACGTGGAATGGGAGAGTTTAGAGCTTGCTTTTAAGGAGGGAGACGCGTTTGCTTGTGCAGACAGAGCGATTTTTTTCGGGGCTGAGCATTACAAGCAAGCTTGGTCGTCCGCGCAAGTCCTGGCGCTGCTGCTGGGTCGCAACGCGGGGTGGATGCTGGATGTCTTTGCGCAGAGGAAGGTTCTGGAAGCGGCGACTGGGGCTGGCGCGCAGACGGGCGAGGCGGCGGAAGCTGCGGTAACCGCGCATGGCGGACAGCGCGTTCTTGAGCCCGTGGCCATGGCTATTAGCTGCGCTGCTGCTGAGGTGTCGCAGGAGGAGGGGGAGTCGGAGCTCCGCGGGCTGGGGGCCGTCTTGGCCCTGCCAGGCGCGGAGCGGCCGAGGCCGCGCTGCGGGTAATGGCGGTGGCGAGGGGGAGGGGTAAAATGGCGGCCTGGCCGAGTCTCGTGGCTGCGAGGGGCAGTGGGGATCCCTCCGGCAGAGCGGGGTGCCAGCTGTAGTCGTCAGGTATTCACGGGGGCGAGAAGGAGCGCCGGAGAGGTCTTAGCACCGTGTGTGTAGGTGCACGGTAGAAACAATTTGCTGCGCTCTCCCTGGAAGCGGCGGCTGCTCCCGGGCGCCATTTTCCCCGCCCGGCTCGGGGCCGCGGTGTTCCCGCTGCCGCCACATGGCGGAGCCGGCGCGGCCGCTGCGTTCCGGCTGCCACAGGCGGCGGGCGAGCAGCCACTGAGAGATTGCCGAGCCCTGCAGTTCAGGGATCCCCCCTCCCTCGTCTCCCTTAAACGTTTTTGTTACCCGAATTCTTAATTCCGCAGTCAGCGTGGATTATGTGTGCGTGCGTTACTGCTATATGAAACACCTTTCCTTGCTCTGGTGATTAATATTTCAGTAAAGGTTATGCATTTTTTAGTGCTTTCAAGTTGCTTTAAGCCTGTGAAGGAAAGGTTTAAAATACACACGGATGAAGATTCTACAGAGGTAAAAATTTGCTCTGGCGCTTGATTCCTGCCACGGGATATACTGTGGACATCTCGAAAGAGGTGTTACCTCCAGCTTTTATACTGTGGCCTTTTCTAAGTATGAGGTGTTGTCTGTGTCTTTACCAAAAGAGCATTTCCTCAGGATTCTAAGAGGTACTGGCATGATGATAGTTACTGTTGTACATTTTATACTTTCTGCACAAACTTTAGATGGGTAGAACTCTCTGGACTTTGGTAGGAGGTTAATGTTACTGCCATCCAGAGCTTCTCGAAACTGGCTCATTTAAGACAAATAGTTTCTCTGCATCTAGAGATTGTCTGCATGTTCGTGGAGCAGCCTGTGTATGCTGTTTTGGCACAATGGTTTTCATTAAGAACTAGTGATGAATTTTGTTATTGCTGTTTTCTGACGTGTGGTGCCTAGATGGTCTAGGTAGATCATGACCCTAAATACATCTGTATAATGCATTAACTATTCTGTTCAGTGTCTGTTAGTTATATGTAGTATATTTTTATAATTGTTCTATTCTTTCCTTGAGTTCCATTTACAGGTTTATAGCTGTTTTCAGGAGTAAACATAACACTGAAAATATCTTACCTGCCTACTAAACTTTCTTAATTCTCATATTATTTTATAATAATGCCCTTTATTAAATGTATGGTAATTGATTATACAGGAAAAAGATTTCGTGTAGATCTATGAAACTGTAAGCAAATGGTCCCTAATTCTCAAGCAGCAGAACTGAAGGGAGGATTTTTATTTTTGCAGTATTGATGCTTAAATTTTTTTCAACCTCCTACTCAAAATTAATAAATGGCATATTGGTGTATATGATTTTTTTATAGTGGTCTGGTGTGCAGTGTTCTTTTGTTTGTTCCTTTTATGCAAAGAGGTGAAAATAAATTAGTTAAAACACGTGTCTGCTGCTTTTGAACACGTGTCTTATTTTGACTGTCCTTTGTGTAAGGAGGAGACAGTACTAGCTTTCTTTTAATTCCTAGAAGAAAAAAAAAACTAGATCCAACAGCAGATTCTAAATATTTTTCAAGAGAAATTTGAACTCATCAGTCTTAAATAGAGGATGTATTTGGAAGAAGGAGGGGAGAAAGTTGATTTCCTTGTCAGACTGCAGTATATGAGGCTGGTAATACGGAGGTGTATTTTGAAGAGAAAACCCTGGGTTGTCACTGCCTACAGTAATTGTGTTCTGTTATATGCATCTTGATCCAGGCCTGCCTTGGACAACTTCAGAAAATATGTTGGTCTGCATGTAGCTTGGCTTAATACTTCTAAAAGCATATGTGTACTGAAGTATTTCACCTGTTTTCTTAGGCTCAGTGTTTTTCTAGTTTCCTATTTAAATTTAGCTTAATACCCATTGCACAGTTAATCATGTTGTGTTTGTCAATTACACCTCCTGCTGCGATATTTGAGTTGTATAAAAAATAACCACCGTACTGAAGAAAACACACAACCAAACACCCAAGCAGATTTTCTTGATTTTTAAAGTTAGTTAACAGTAAAAAGCTGAAGTGATTTGAGTTCTGTTGTCCCTAGAAGAACAGTTCTCTTCAAAACAACATTCTAAAATAATGAATTTGTAGAAGAAAACTACTTCTTAGTGCATTTTTTAAGTGTTTGGCATGAATTTTCATACATATGAGCTGGCGATACTTTTGTATGTAGAACCTGGCAGTTAAAAGGCCTGGTTGTATAAAAAGTTACAGTAAAAGTGCTTTGAACTGGTAGAAGTCGGAAGGTTCTTCTTTCTGCTTTAGTTTACCAGTACATACAAAAAAGTGAATTCAATAGCTTATTACTGGTCCTGTTTGTTGTTGGGTTTGTTTGGGTGTTTTTATGATGTTCTTGTTAGTGCATAAAAGATCTTTGCTTAACAAGTGCAGTGATAGTTTCTTCGCAAGAAAATAAAGTCTTACTGAAAGCATTAGTGGATATGAATATGTGTTATTCACATTTCTACTTTGAAAGGAATTATTTTAATGGTGCTCCTGTTGAGGGTGTATAGGTTTGTTGGTAATTCCAGTGGTGTGGGATTCCAGGTTAATTTTACAGATGCTCGAGTTTCATTTGTTTTAGTAATTATGGAGAATATATGAATTGTTAACCTGTTAGAGAACATACTTAGATGTATTTAATTGATTTTTACTTACAAAGCCTTGGATGAATAGTATGGCAGTATTAATGTAAAACAATTTTAACCATAATGGTTTTTATAATTGAATATTCCCCAGGATGGAACCAGACAGTATAAATTAATTCCTATTTTCTGTAATAAAAACAAATCCCAAAGTCCTCATTTTCTTTAAAAAGCATCTCATATGGGTCTTACAGAGGAATATTCTGAAAGTCTTCAAGTGTGGTCGCTTGTTTTTGATATCTAGAGGGAGACACAGGAATAAGGACTAAAAAAAATTTGTATTGTAAAAGTGGGCCCGTAGAATTGCAAAATTGCTTAATTTCTTTAATGGGAGTAGAACCTTTAGAAGAGCCGGGTCTCATTTTGAAAACAAATCTTACTGAAAGTCTTTGATACCTATGAAAATCTTGGTTAGTGTTTGATTTGCTAATGCAGAAGAGGTGTTTCAAATGATATTAATGTAATCTTCTTTTTTTCCCATGGCAGAGGGAAAAGGAGCAGTTCCGCAAACTGTTTATTGGTGGCTTAAGCTTTGAAACCACAGAAGAAAGCTTGAGGAGTTACTATGAGCAATGGGGAAAGCTTACAGACTGTGTGGTAAGTTTAGCATACCAATACATAGCAGTGGCATGGAATGTGTAGGAATTTTAAATGTTTGTTTTCTGGATGGCTTAGAGAAGGTGGAATATTAGCTTTTAATGGTACAGTTGGTTGCTTTACACACAGTTCAGTCCATTGTAGCAATGCGTAAATTTTACTCTTGCAATCCTAATCGAGTTAGGGAACATTCACAATCTGTTTTCTGTAAAATTCTCCCAGATTATCTAACCACTGATTCCAACAGTTCAGCTTTGGTATCTGAAAGTTGTCTGAAGTGCATTAGAAAGTGCTTACAGAGAGCACTATTACATCTGTGTGGTTGGTAACATTTGGCAAAAAACTGGTGCCTTGGTGAGCAGTAAGCAGCCTTAGTAAAGCTGGAAAAGGATGTCTTTCTCTGTGATGTTTTCATAGAGTTGGAAGAAACCATTTACTATTTAACCATGCACTGAAAAGTTCATCACTAAACCATGTCTGTAAGCACCTGTGTTTTTGTGTTTTCTAAATACTGACAGGGATGCACCCCACTGATCTAGCAGCATTTCTGAGTTAACTGAGTCTTGGAGGACAGCAGTGGTTTGAATTTCTTTGATCCCAAGCAGTGTCACTCATATTAAATCAACAGAGTCTGCTACTTTGTGTTTTGAAATCAAAGCCAGGAAAAAGTAAATTAAGTTTACACACTTACTCTTAATACTGTCACCAAAAAGCTTAACATGAGACTGATACAAATAGTTTAAATGTCTTTATTGATTCTAGGTAATGAGGGATCCTGCAAGCAAGAGATCAAGGGGGTTTGGCTTTGTAACATTCTCTTCCATGGCTGAAGTTGATGCAGCTATGGCTGCAAGACCTCACACGATTGATGGAAGGGTGGTTGAGCCTAAGAGAGCTGTGGCTAGAGAGGTAAGTATGGCTTTGAAAGCAAATGCTTCTCATGCTTTGAAAAATGCCTGTTTTGGTCAGACAGTTAGGCTTTGTTCTTGTTTGAAATTGCCTGGGTTTAAATTACCTGGTTCAAAGCCCATAGTTGGGGTGTTATTTCCCACACTTTTAGTCTCTTATATAAATGTCTACTATTACAGTGAATTATTATATTATTCTGGTTATGGAATCATATCTGCAAGGGACACATCTGTGGTCTGAAACATGTTGTAGCAAACATGTTCTCTTGAATATTTGTGATTATGCAAATTCCAAAGTAACTTTTCTGGAATAGTTCCTTGCACAAGCCTCAAATTAATAAACTCCTGTCAGTTTTTCTGATTATTCCAAGATCTTTCTGGGGTATTTCTAAAAGGTACATAAAACCAGAGCCAGGTTACTGTGGCAGGGAGGTGCTTGAGGAGCAAGGGTGGATTATAAGGCAAGTTCTGTTCACCACACGGAAGCTCTGGAAGGGTTTACCAGATTATGGTTGGACTGATGAACTGGATTGAATGAGCTGTCCCAAAGGTATGGGGAAATGGAAATTGTAATCACTGGTAGCCCATGTTAGCTATCCCAATTTTCTTGCCATTCTCTGCAGAATGCAGGGTTGGTTAGCATTTGGAAAAAGGTAATTAAAACAGCATGTGGGTATGCTGTTTAATGGGATTAAAATGCATAGTTGTGAATTTGCTGAGGTTGAAGGGCCTTGAAACAAGTGGAATGTGGGTTCACTGCTGTTGGGGTATTGGGCAGAAGAAGCTGATGCATCTTTGTTTTAACAATTACAAAAGTCATGCACGAGCTTAAGTTATTAAATACTTGCAGTTCATTCAAACAGTTGATCTCTATCATTTTTCAGTGCTTTTAAAGCTTTGACATAAAAGGGGGAGGAAAAACCTCCAAGTAAATGCTGTTTTACTTTCCTCTTAGAAGGCCCCCTAAATGAGCTTGCATTACCTTAAAAATCGTAGTTTATCTGAGTTCTATTCCTGAAATCCAGGTAAAATAGTGCTTTGTGAAATGGGGTTTTTTTGTGCTAATTTAGAAAGTTCTTTTAACAGGAATCTGGAAAACCTGGTGCTCATGTTACTGTGAAAAAATTATTTGTTGGTGGTATTAAAGAGGACACTGAAGAGCACCACCTTCGTGACTACTTTGAGGAGTATGGAAAAATCGACACTATTGAAATCATTACTGACAGACAGTCTGGTAAAAAGAGAGGGTTTGGATTTGTTACATTTGATGACCATGATCCTGTGGATAAAATTGTATGTAAGTAATTTCACTCCTTCTTTGGATGTTATTATTTCTTACAGCCTCAGTGTAAAGCTAAACTTAGAGATAATGGGATTAGTTATGTACCTGTATTATTTGCTACATCACAGGTTGCTGGATTGTGTGGGAACATGTATTTCAAATAAGTGTTGTCATCCTTGTTAAAAAATTGTATGGTATTTTGTGTTCTTTTATATGATTCAGGATGTGTTTGTATTAGAAGTCTGATATTCTGACTTGTTGCCAGTTAAATGCTGATAGCCTGTTATTTGATATGGTTACAGTGCAGAAGTACCACACCATCAATGGACATAATGCAGAAGTAAGGAAAGCTCTCTCTAGACAGGAAATGCAGGAGGTTCAAAATTCTAGGAGTGGGAGAGGAGGTATGTACAAGTAATGGTTAATAGTTTGTGCTTGATTTTTGTGTTCGCTTTCCACAATCTTGCTACTTATAAATGTTAAACTGATACAGGAAACTTTGGTTTTGGTGATGCTCGTGGAGGTGGTGGCAACTTCGGTCCAGGACCTGGCAGCAATTTCAGAGGGGGAGCCGGTAAGACAGGCATGTTTGTTGCATTTACATTTTTTACCTTATTAATGCTGTCTTTCTGGTTTTGGAAAACTTTGTATGCTTTGGTGCTGCTTGACTTAAATGCACCTGTAGCAGTTGAGAGAATTTTTGGGAAAAGTAACTTGCAAGGGAATTTGTGTTTTGGTTTTTCTGTTTTGCTTTGGTTGTGGTTTTTTTTTGGTTGGGTTTGGGTTTTTTTTTAGCTTTTATTGAAAGCCAAAAGTAATCTAAACATAATTATTTGCTAAAAAGAGATTTCTCTGGTTCTATGCAGTGCTTGTCTGACATTTTAAAACTGGGTACCCTACAAACCCAAGAAAAGAAAAAATGTAGAGTGATGATTGGATGTTTAGCTTTATTTTTCTGAAGTTAATTGTACATGTTCTTAATTGATAAATTCTGAGATTTAGTTCTTAAGGTCATAAGAGTTTGAGAATTTGACTAGTTTGCTACAGGTAAATTGAAATCCGTTGGGGTTTTTTCTCCCAATAGATGGATATGGAAGCGGACGTGGATTTGGTGATGGATATAACGGATATGGCGGAGGACCTGGAGGTTAGTTTGCTGTTGTGGTGGTGATGTATTTTTCTCTCATTAGGAAACACTTCCATATTTATATTCATATGTATAAAATTTATCTGAATTACCTGAGCCATTTTGTTGGCTTTAAGAAATGTACATGGTTGTTGGCTTATGTCACATTTCCATATGGCAGATTGTATGGTTATTTTTTGGACAAGCATTCTTATCTTTAGGATGAGTGGGTCTTAAATTTCCTGGAAAATGAGGATTTTAATTAAACCTTTCAGTTGAGATCTTTAGGCAGTTTGACTGTTGGGGTTTGGTCATAGTTCAGTTAGGGTAGGAGTTAGTATGTGCTTTAAAAAATACTGTCCATAGAATTTTCTTTACAAAACTACCTTTTTCATTCTCTTTGTTCTTCTAAACAGAAAAATATTCTTTGTGTATAATTTGAGTGCATTTTATATTGAAAAGCTCATTTAAAAGGATTATGTTCTCACAGGTGGCAACTTTGGTGGCAGTCCTGGTTATGGAGGAGGAAGAGGAGGCTACGGTGGAGGAGGACCTGGTTATGGCAACCAGGGTGGGGGCTATGGAGGTGGTTATGACAACTATGGAGGAGGTAACGTTTAGGCTTAAATTGTTCAAGCATTTCAGTTACAAGTTACTGCAAGTCATTTGAGCTTGGGGGCATGGTTGTTTGGAAATGTTGTGGAAGGAAGTTGTTGTTTTTCAAGTAGTATGAAATAGAATGAAAACATTGTTTGGTGCATGCACTGCTGAAATACATGTGTGATTTTGTACTTTATTTAGAATTTTTGTAATGGGGTGTCTTTGAGTGTTGCATCCATTTTAGCTCATGTAGGTATTTCTCCACTTTTGTGTCGATAATACAGGCAATTATGGAAGTGGAAACTATAATGATTTTGGCAACTACAACCAACAACCTTCAAATTATGGTCCGATGAAGAGTGGAAATTTTGGTGGCAGCAGGAACATGGGGGGACCATATGGTGGAGGTATTGTATATGTCCTGTGTATTTCCTTGTAGTTGGAGTGGGTGGATTTCTAGGACTTGGGGGAAATAAAAGACATGGGGTGGTAGCTGTTTTGAAATAAAAAATGGTAGACTGAGATTAGGTATTAGGAAAAAACTTACTGTGAGGGTGATGAGGTGCTGGAACAGGTTGCTCAGAGGTGGTGTGAGTGCCCCATTGCTGGCAGTATTCAAGGCAAGGTTAGATGGGACTTTGAGCATCCTGGTCTAGTGACAGATAACCCTGCCCATGGCAGAGGGTTTGGAACAAGATGACCTTAAAAGGTCCCTTCCAACCCAGGTTATTCTAGGTGCTTCCAAGGAGGGTATGTAGGAATTGGATAACTTCTGCAGTAGATGGACTGCAGTGCCTGTGTTCTTTCTGCAAGTTTGCTTCAGTGTCTTGATATTGTAAAGCTTGTCTCAGGGAAATTTATTTTTATTATTTTGAAACAGATAAGACATACTAACTTTTTCCACAGTGTTGTGCAATTTTGAGTTTAAAGATTCTATTTTATGTTCTTTGCTGTCAGCTCACACTATTTGTGGAGAGTCTAGTTACTTAATTTCCATCATATTTGCTGTGATTTTTAGCCTCCTCTTTTTTTCTGAGGCATCCTACTTTTTGTTGTCTAAAAGTTATTTAATATGGAATATCAGGCTTGTGAAATGGAAACTGAAACATGATGCCCTTTCTTATAAGGTTTAGCCTGCAAGCAAATTCAGCCCTCACAGTCTCAAGACAGCACAGTGCATCAAATTACATGTGGCACTGTTGAATCTTTCTAAGATTTCAGCATATAGTTGCTTCCTGTGGCAGTCTTTGGAAGTTCTTTAGAGGAAGACAGTGAAATGTTAGAAGTCTGTGTTGCAAATGCTATCACTGGAAGTAAAGCAGATGTTACTCTTCATTTAGCCAAGCTTTGATTGATTGCTTCTGTGAAAAACTTTCCTAGATTTAAAAATGTACTGATGGGACCATTCTGTTTCTTGTTCTGCAACTGCAGGAAACTATGGTCCCGGGGGCAGTGGAGGAAGTGGTGGATATGGAGGGAGGAGCCGTTACTGAGTTTCTTCAAGCATGCCATGGGTAAGTATGTTTTTAAGTGTTAAAATTGCAGTGATTCTTGAGAGTAGCTGCAGGAGTTAAAAGCTTTTTAGGATATTATCTTTCCTTTAAAAAATGGTTAGATGAATAATTTCATAACCTATTTTTTTACTCTTTACTTCTGTTGAAACAGGCTTCACTGTATAAATAGGAGAGGATGAGAGCCCAGAGGTAACAGAACAGCTTCAGGTTATCGAAATAACAATGTTAAGGAAACACTTATCTCAGTCATGCATAAATATGCAGTGATATGGCAGAAGACACCAGAGCAGATGCAGAGAGCCATTTTGTGAATGGATTTGGATTATTTAATAACATTACCTTACTGTGGAGGAAGGATTGTAAAAATGCCTTTGAGACAGTTTCTTAGCTTTTTAATTGTTGTTTCTTTCTAGTGGTCTTTGTAAGTGTAGAAGCATTCCTTTGATAATGTTAAATTTGTAAGTTTCAGGTGACATGTGAAACCTTTTTTAAGATTTTTCTCAAAGTTTTGAAAAGCTTTTAGCCAGGATCATGGTGTAATAAGACATAACGTTTTCCTTTTAAAAATTTAAGTGCGTGTGTAGAGTTAAGAAGCTGTTGTACATTTATGATTTTAATAAAATAATTCTAAAGGAAATATTGTGTAATTTTAGATTTTTTTTTAATACTGTAAAATAAGGCAAGGAGTGGGTAGTATAAGGTCCCACAAATAATACAAAGCTATTGTTGTATGTGTAAAATTTAATGCTGGTGAGAAAAAGTATGTTGTCTGTAAATTACCAGGTTTAAAATATCTAGGTAACTTAAGGGGTATCTCTGCAAGGAGAAACACCTTTTTAGATTTTTTAGATGCTGCTTCTTCAATGGCAAGGAAAGGAAAAAACCCCAGCAAGGTACTCTTCCAGGGACGCAGGTCTAGTACAAGAGAACTCTTGAAAACGTCACTAAAAGTTCAGCCAGTCTTAAAAAGCTGTGCTGTATCTCTGCAAAGCTTTAACTACGGTAGATTGTTTATAAGGATGGCAACGAAGGCTGAGGGTGTAGAGCAAAATAGTTCTAAGCTTCAGTTAAACTTCTTTAGGTAAGATCTTGTTTACTTTTCCTTTCTTAATGTTTCAAACCCAAGAAATTAATAATGTATGACAGTATTCTTTCAGTATAGTCATTATCATTATGTAGTTTAACATATAGCAATGAATTGAGTTAACTATTACAAATTGAAAAGAAATTTGTGAATCCTGTTTTCTTGTATTATTAAATTTTTTTTACAAAAATAATTGTTAATTTCAGCTACTTAACATATTTTTTTCCTACTGGAATCTAGCTATGATATGAACCCTGGACAAGCATAGACTGCTGCCACTGTACACTGCTACAGTTGAACAAATGAGACCTGCAAGTGTCCATTAGTAAAGCTTTGCAAGGGTTCCATCCCTGGTGTTGGTAGTTAAAATGGTAGGTCACAAGTTAATTAAATCATACAACTTTATTTTTGCATCCTGCAACATTTTCTTTTTTCTTGGGAGTCTATGCATTATGGTGGTTGCAAGGTAATGCAATGAAGGTAGTTCTGTGCTGTTGAAAATGAACTATGTTGTTCCGTGTCTTGTCTGCTGTAATCTATTCTATATAACACATTTCATCCCAAAGGTTCCCAAGTAACTGTAGAGTGTTTACGTGTAAAGAAAAATTTCACCACAGAATACATCTGCCTCTGTGAAGGAATGTGTCGTCCATTTTCTTAACAACTGCATAAGCAGTTCTTTAGGAGGGCAAGTGAAACCTTCAAATGAAACTGCAGGTGGTATTTCATAAGTGTACAATGTATTTGTGTAAATTGGAATTTGGCTAGAATGTTGAGGTTTCCACCATTTTTTATAGTTCTTGCAGCTAACAAACCTTAGTGCCAAATTTAGTCAGCCTTACTCTCACTGCATTGAATGTTTGCACCTCAAATTGATGGAAATTTATCAAGTATTTAATGAGTTACTCAGAGTAAGGGTGGCATACTCTACTAGATTTGGTTTTAAATAAAAATCAACAAAACCTGTCAAAAAAAAAAAGGCAACCAAAAATGCCTTAATTTCAAAGTTCATTGCCTTTAAAAGGCTACCCATTGAAGAACGTGGACTCAGCTAACAAAAGTCCTGTTCCTTTTGTGTTAGACACACCAGTGAACTGCTTATACTTTTTTTTTTAAAAATGGCTGAAGTTCCCCTATTGGTAATTTGGTTTAGACATATGTGATAAACATCTTCAGATACACTTTTTTTTTCTTTGGCAGGAAGGTGCCATGCTGCAGGTAACTAATGAAGAAGTGGTCAACCACAGAAACGCTTCAAGAAATAAGAAATTCTGTATCATCAGAAAATAGTTGTTTTTGCTGCCTTCATTAAAAATCTAGAGGTTAAATGAGTACTGATAAAACATCACAATTAGTACAGATCCCTGTAATGATGGGTTTTTTAAATTATAGTAATAATGTCTTGTAAACCTTTCGAATAAAATTCAGATTCGTTAGGAGAAACAAATCACTAATGTTAAAATAGCAAACATTCTGTGAGTAGAAAGTTTAACTACATATATTTATAACTTTCATAGCTTTAAAATAAAGTATTTTTATACCAAAGTAGTTCTAGTGTAATGCTTAATAAAAACTTAGTGTGTATCTAACATTAAATAATGTTTATGTTTAGACCCTTTCATGATTTGAAACATTCCACTTTGAGGTGAATTTAAAACAGAATCAGTTTGACAAGTGTGTTCATGGAACTTGTTTCTCTGACCATGGGCATCTGTTCTCTTTTGGGAGAAACAGCGCTGCAAATTTAAAAGTGCTGATGTCTTTGCTGTTGGACACAAGTGCTTAAAAGTAGCTTTATTTGGCTGTGTTTTTTATTACCTCATACTTTACTGTTAATGAAACTACCACCAAAGCCAGTTTGTCAGATTTCAATAGGACAAGAGCTTTATCCTTTTTACTTTTAAAGTGCTTTTAGCATGAAGACAGACAGACTGACTGGAATGTAGAATTCCTGCTGTACAAAACTTACTACCCATAGCTGCATCTGGGGGCAGAAGGAAAATACCAGAACAAAAAATGCCAAACCAAACAAAACCAATAAAACAAACACCAAGTGTGAACTTGGGAAAGCTCAGTTGGGAGTGTATTTAAGGGAAGATATCTTGAGGTTATACTGTTTTAACCACTTATCTTCATGCATGGTTTATTCAAAACTTGAAATTTATATGCTTTGGCAGAATCATGTCTTTAACCTTTATTAATACTGTTTAAGGATTCACATACAATTTTCTTCTGTTTTTTAAGTTGAACTTTGAAATACTTGAATAGGTAACCGGTGGGCTCTAACGGAAGCAGTAAATGAAGACGCACAAATCTGCTTTACTTTCTTCTTTCCAACAGAATGACCAGATCCTAAGGAATTTGCCTTCTTTCCTATAACTTAGATGTAGTTGATGGAAGTTTTTTCTTTACAGTTGCCAAGTCCACATTCATACACCATTTAAAAAAACTAACCAAACCACTTTAAAGGGCAGTAATTTTTCTGTTTAAAATACTATTTCAGTAGTGTAGCAACAAGATTTAAAATTTACTTGCATTGAGTATGTTTTCCATAAGGAGGATGTTCTCATTTTGATCTGATGGCAGTGGGGGAAGGGAGCGTATAGGGGAGACAGCACTGTGCAAGAATGAAATTACTGGATATTTCAAGTCTTGAAAACCTGGTGTCTTTTAAGTTTGCTGATGTCCTGCTTTTGAACTTTGATGACTTTTCTCTTGGTATGGCCTTAAAAGTTAAGGCTTGTGACAGTCAACAATGGTCACCAACAAATGTGGTGAGACAAGTCACGGTTTTCACTCAACCTAATACTGGAGGTTAGCAACTTCAAATAAAAGCAGTATTGTGTGGTCAAGTACTGGTCATCAATTTGTAGACAATGGATTCTTACTTTCTATCAAGTGGGATTTCATCACTACAGACTTAGTCTTCCAAGTAAGTGTGACATTGCAGTGTTTCCAGGTACTAAAAGCTGAGGATCAGGTTGTCAGTACTAGGTCCAGCTTTCCCCCAGTGAACACTTCATGCAGCAAACTGAGGGAAGAAAGAAAAACAGCGTAGCTTGTTGCTAACTGGTATGTGAGCCAAAGAACACCCAAAAATCGAGTATGACTTGTATTTATAAAGTGATGGTGAAAAGACGTCAGTAGTAGGGTTCTGGCCACTCAGACTTTGTGTTATATACAATGACAGTTGAATTTTCTTCATTTCTATTGTGCTGCAGATGCTAAAAAACACTCAAGAAAATGCAAACAGTTGTTAATGCTGTAAAATGAACAGGGCTTGAACTTTGTTATGTGTAGGAAAGACTGTGTTCTTTTAGTTTGATGGTGAATGTACGTGATCTCTTTGTGATGAAATCATATCGCTTCTGGGGAAGAAAACCCAAGCCCCAGAAATGGATCTGAATTTTCAAACAGTTGTCAGCTGAGTTTGTTTTGGCAGCTTTGCCTCATTGGTAGAGGATAATTTGCTGGGAACATACTGCGGCTGCGCATTCCCTGTAGGTTTAGTGTTCCTTTTGGTTTTTGAAGTAGCGTGTGATGCAAGTGAGCACTACCATAGTAGTGCTGTTGCTTTTCCACCTAAGGGAGATGGCTGTTTCTCTTCATGTTTATTCAGCCATACCATTCAGTGTGTCAAGGATAGGAGTGGACCCAACGATGGAAGGGTTTGCCTGGGTAATAATCCATGTTGGCGAAAGTACTGTCCCTTTTAACAGTCATGTTTTTGCTTTGCAGCTACTTTTGGTTTGTGTTGCACAGAAATTTTGTCAGGAGTTACTCCAGTTAATGGAGCAAGAACTGGTTTGTTCATCAGCAGTAAAATTGTATAAATAAGACCTTTGTGACTTGCCTGACAGAGTGCTATGAACATTAGGTCAACAGTGTTCAGGCACCTTGTGAGACCTCCCATGCTGCTTCACTGTACAAAAAAGGGTGCCTGGGGGAAAGTCCTAGAAAATTGCTGTTACCAGCACTCTTCCCTCCCCTTTTTATGTTCATTTGGAGATAATGTATGAAAATGGGTGGCTGGTAGCCTTCATGGAGTTGTAGTAGCTGTGCAGCAGGTGTCTAGCAGTACTTCATGAGAGATACACACTACAGTACTACGACTTCACGTGGTTACATCTGCCATCTCTATTTGGTTTACTTAATAAACAGTTTCTCACTACACCCTGGTGTTGAGTGTCCTGTTGCCTTATTTATAGGTCTCTGCCACCTCTGTCCTCAAGATTCTTGTTAGATGACTCCCAGAGATGAACTAATGTGTGTGTTTTGAGACAAACATTGACAAGTTGATACTCATGAAGTGCTCTGTCCGTTTTCCTCATTGAAGTTTGTTCTGGTTCCCCGATCTAAAACTAGATTGTAAGCTCTTGAGCAGGAACACCTTAAGCTTGTAAAATTCGGCACTGTAAAAAGCCACAGCCATTGAATAAAACCTAAAATATGAATTTAAAGCTGCACTTCAGTGCAGTACTGCAGTAGTCATTTAAAGTGCGTGCAGTGTTTCAGCTGTGTGTTCTGGGAGCGCTTGTTCACAGGATGCCTCTACGGGAGTGTCCAGCCTTACAGCTCAAATAGCATCCACTGAGGTTGCAGTTGGATGGAGTACTCAGCTTGCCTTGGCTGCTGGTGGATGTTTCTCCAGAACAGGAGTCATCTTGGAGCAGCCAGCAGGTAATGCTTTGTAGTACGTGTTGCTGCCATCAATAATGGGTATACAGTCCACACAGTGTTTTACTTCATCTCACCTTTCCTAACCTCTTGCAGATAAGCTCTTACTAACATAACGAAAATGCAGTTTAGCATTGAAGTGTTACAGACTACTTCAAAGCTTTGTCATGGGACCAGTATTTTAATGATCACTCCCACTTGGGTATTCCTGAGTTTTGTTGCTGTCAACAGCTATGTTTACAATCATCAGCTTAGTGGTTTCCTAGTTTATTATTTATTATATTTAGTAAGTGTTCTCAGTCTAACCTCAGAGACTTGTGTTTCAACAGAGTAGTAGTTAGTAAGGTAGGATGCAGCTGTAATATCTTTGTGCCATCTGGCTGCAGAGTAGGTTTGATACCATACTGTGTCTTTCCATGCAATAAAGCTCCTGGTTTGTACACTTGGGATCTTGATTTTGTGAAAATCTTGATCTGTCAATAATAAAGACAAGACAGACTTCAGTCAGGTGTTACCACATTTTACAACCCTTTCAGTAACAACTTTGATTTGTCCTGTTTACCTGAAAAGTTCAATTCTGTAGTGTCTCTGTTTTGGTATAGAGGTTGCAAATATGGTCTAAGGCCAGTACATAAAGTGCATTAAAAGCTTCAGCTGGCTAGCCTAAGCACACATCGTTTAAGGAAGTGGAACTATAAAGCATAGCCAAGACCAGGCCATGTTCGGGAATTTTTAATTTGGTGTGGATTTTGTGTGTGTGTCTGGAATTTTTCTTTAAACACAGGCTAGTTGCAGAAAGGGAAGAAGACACTTCAAATGAGTGTCTACTCCAATTAAAAACAGGACATCAGTCTGAATTCCACCTATTGTTTTGTCCTGTGGGCAGGTAGCTGATGGTTAAAAAAATACACATCCAGACATAAAGTTCATTGTATCATCAATACTGTTGTAGTCTGCCCAAAATCAGTATTTCAGCTCAGTTTTTTGTAGTAGAGTTTCTTGTTTGGTTCTGAGGAACTGAGGGTCTTCCATTATTGTGTTCTGAAAGGGTTACAGGTATGCTTTATTTTTGGCATGTACTAAAATGTAAATGTGTAGCTGTTTCCCAATTGGGTATATGCAATACTCCATTAGCAGCTGGCCTTACAAAAATCTACAGAGCTCACCTGCCACTGCTATTGAAGGAGTGGGCACCAAAAAGTTAAGGCTTTTTTTTTTCTTCCCTGTGTGAGGCCCTAAAGCAGAAATACTTGGCTCTCTGGATTTCTCAGTTGTGAGCCTAATGAAGTAGCTATGAGAATTTGTGCACGTAGGCAGTGAAGTAGGTTTAAAGACCTTGTCCTGCAAAGAGTAAGTGCGTGGATTTTAAAATGTTTACGTCATTTAATTGATTATGATCATGCTGACTTGAATATGCACTTCTTTTTTCCCCTGCAACTAAAGTTAACAATTCATCATATGTATCTGATACCTACTGCATGTTTTGGGTGGAGTTGGTGATCTAGCCAGTGGACAAATCCCATGTGAACACTGATTAGGATAGGTATGTCTCACACTGATGCTTAACCAATAGCAAAAAATAGCATACCCTCACTAATAAGACCTTCTGCTATGAATGTACACTTAGCAATTTCAGACTGTGGTGAAATCAATAAAGAACATATGCACACATTTATTTAAAGAAATCTTTTAATAGAAAATGCTGAGAAAATTGTTCAAACAGTCTGATTTCATTATTGATAATTCAGTGCACTTGGCACTATCTTAGGGCTCCCTTTTTAGAAAATATCACTTGATAGTATCAGTTTTGTTACAGATAAGTGCAAGTAGCCAATGTGACTTCCATGGTAGTGGTTTGTTTCTTCAGCAGGTATAATTTGGCATTTAAGCTTGTATGTGGAGTTCTTACATGGTTGGTACAAGATATTTTTTTATTGTACCTGAATGTAAGTTTGCTCCATTGTCATCATGCCATGACCAATGAGAACTTTTTAAATACCTGTTATAATTATGTGTTTTAGTTATAAAATTAACAAGAAGTATTTGTTATCTAGAAATCAATATTAGTAGTTACTTTCATAATAATATACCTCAACATTCTTTCCTTATCATTCATTACAGGCCTTTTAGGCCATTGCTCTTGCAGACCTTTTTCAGGCTGTAAAACAGTAAAGGATAGGATGTTGTAAGTATGTAAGTGAATAAAACTTCTTTCTAATAGCACAAATAAATGTCAAACCAAAAAACTTTTCATTTGGAGCACTATCAGAGTGTAACCTCAAAATTACAAGTATAGATAAACAGTAAATTGGTTCAACTTAATTTAAAGACTAAGTAAAATGTATATTTTAAAAAATTAAATCCGGAACATTAAAAACACTTAAAAATACCAGTTAAAAAAGCCACAGAGAAAAACTCAAGTACTTCTTGAGGAATGTGTCAAAATGGAAGGAAAACAGAAGGTACACAAATAAATATCACAGTCACTAGGAAACAGAACAGAAACTCCTTCACCATTGGTCATTTTTGTGGAAGAAAGTTGAGAATGATTTATTTGCAGAGGATGAAGGTAAGAAAATATTGAATCAGACACTATTTTTTAGTATGTTTGCAGGTTGAGTGTATGAGTTGTAAAATTAAGTGGCAGGCTATCTTTACTTGGAGTTACGATGCTGAAAGTAGTGAGGAAAAAATGCAGTAGCCTCCTGGGCTGCTCTCCTCAAAGGAAAACCAGGAAAAGCAGAACTGTTCTGAATAAATGCAAAGCATGCACTTATCTCTTGAGCCTATGTAAATCCACAGTGAGTTTAAGTTGAAGATGCACTAGAACTATAATTTTTCTTTCAGTGCTAGAGAATAAAATAAGATCATTTCTGTATAAAGAGTCAAGTATTCAAGACTAAAACATTTTCCTTCATGTGTAACATTGATCCAAAGTTGACTTTATCTCTCACAGGTGTTCTCCCCTCTGCCCCCCATTACCAGTAACCAAATTCCTAGTTTTAACCTAGGTCTCTAAAGCTACACTACACTGATGGTCTAGCTCCTTTAATTCTAACTAAAACTGAACAGATTTCCTCATCCGGAAGCCTCAGCTCACGGACCTTCTAACAAATCACAGCTGGTTGGGTTTTCCAGACTCTTCAACATAGAGTGTTTCTCCTCAAGTGTAGGTTCTGTTTGAACTGCTGTAATCACTGACCTTTAGTTGTCACACAAGTACTCTTATCATCCTTTCAGGCAAAATAAAGGTGATTTAGGTCATCTCCAGTCATCTTACTTTTGTTTCTGCTCTTTTCTGTTATCTTGTTTCTGTTCAGATTTGGCCAAGTGCTTGGGTATTATGAAAACACTACCGTTGCTATTGCAGTGAATGACATACTGGCATGGGTTAACAGGTCTACCCTGGTCATCTCTCAGTCTACTGAAAATGTCATGGTACAAGTTGTTTAATTTTTGCTTTATCTGGTTGATTAATTTGCTACACTGGGAGTGCTCCTTTTTAAGGCTTTCCTTTTGTGTTTGGAGATTACACACATCTTCTTCCAAGTTAAGAATTGCATTCAGTTTGCGTTTACGACATTTTTGGGCAGCTACCTTGTTTTTTCCTCTTCGCCTGATGTCACGTAGAAGTGATACCTGAGTTTCTGTCAGCTGGTTCTTTGCTAGCATGGTGTTGAAAGAGTCAACAGGACATGCTCACAATTTCCTCCACTGAAAATGGTATTCTCAGAGCTTTTGCACGCCACTCATCTCTGCTCCGGTTTGTCGCAGTAGAATTATGGCACCTCTCCTTCACTTCGTTTGATTTCTTCATCCACATCTGTTGATAAGGCTCTGGAGTGGATGCTGCTTGACTTGGCAGCTGATTGTAAGTGTGATTATAAAGAAACTGCTGAAGCATGGCTTCTGTAGAACACTCTGCAACACCTGGATATTCCACATGGCTGTGCTTAATGTTTTCTTGGCAGTGGACACCAACAGCTCCTAAGCCGTGCGAAGGAGCAGATTTAACACCGCTGCTGTACCCAACAGAACCTTCACAGCAGACTGAATAAGAGGTGGTGCTGTGATTTGAATTCAAAGGTAGTCCTGAATCTGAGCCAGGCTCTTCAAAGATCTGAGAAACTTCTATAGGACTAAAGCCTTCCTCCAAAGCCAAAGACATGAGCTTAATTTCATCAAAATTATCATCATGGGCTGTTAGATTTCTAAGATCAGCAGCCGAAAACAGCCCTGTCAAATTTGACCCATGAAATTGTGATTCTGGGTTTGTGATATCAGTGCTTGATTGAGGGAAGAACTCTTGCCTTTGTAAGTGTCTTGGTTTTGAATTTAATTGAGTGGGGTAGTCTGTTCTTAGTAGTATGGCATCAGGAGGACTGAAACTGTTGTGAAGTGTCTGGGTCAAGTTTATATTGTGGTGTGAGGATGATGGGTCTTGGCCTCTACTAGAAGTAGCAACTTGTGTATCTTCCAGTAAGTTCACCTAAAAGATGAAGGGGAAAAAAATGAGATCTTTCATAAAATGAATGCTTCTACATCCCTTGCCTAAACAGTCACGAACATTTCTTAACATTCCACTACTTTATTCTATTAAAACCAAATTTTTGTATGTTAAAAATCTTCTAGCTATTTGGAATGCTGTTTCCCATCTGTATAAAGCATAATCTGTATTGGCATGTGGCAAAAGGAAGAAGGAAGACTGAGTGAGAAGTGATTGAAGGAATGGGAGAAGGACTTGCAAAGGACAGTGTGGGACCAATTAGGGTTGAGAGGGAAAAACGGGACTATTGCAGAGTGTACAAACTGTGGCCTATGTGTTCTGTCTGATCTGATCTAAGAAAAATGTCCTGCTGGCAGGAGTGGTCATGACCCTTCCCTGGCAGTGGTACTGATGATTCAAGGGTGAGCTGGTTCAAGGTGATACACTGTTAAAAACCAAACTTTTTTAAGAAGATAAATAGCTCATCTGCAGAAGTTAACTGGTAAGGACAGCAGTGAAGAAAAGAGTGGAAGACAGGAATATTAAGACTGTGCTTTTGCAGTCTCACTACTTATTTCACAGTTCATGAAGTTTTCAGGCCTGTGAGGTGCCACATTTTGTTTAGTTCCAGTTAACTGAAGTCTATTGCATCCAAAATTCAGCTGAACTGTTTTACTGATCAGTTTGGAGGTAACATCCCCCCCACCAAGTCATGCCTTTTGTGGATGTCTTGACTTTAAATTACTACTCAGGGTTTTTTTTACAAAACCAAAGCTGATATATGATCCCTCAGCCCTGATGTTCGAACAATAAACTGGACTGGTAATGCTGTAGTAGCACTAAGGCCCATCTTTTGAGGACCTGAGTTAGAGTTGCTGGGTCTCAGGAGCACAAAGGCAGTGGAGTCATGAACTAGATCGATACAAAGTACTTGAGAATGTAAATACATCAAGTAGGAAGTGTATAGGATTCCTCCATAGTTGAGTGTCCTTACTGTGATTCAGGAAAGAACTTTCTGATTGCCATTCAGTGAACATGTAAAAAGCACTTTCCACAGAGAAAGAATGATGTATCATAAGGACCAGAACATCTTAGGTTCCCTATTATGCTTACTGGGACCTCAGGTAACAAGAAGCTGGTCTTGCCTTATTTCTCCTAGGGAGTTACCTTGTACCAGACCACCTGCAGTCTGTGGGATAGAGATGCTATTTTCAACTAATCCTTTGAAAAGAATGATTCTTAGAAAGTCAGCTATCAAAAAATTCCACTCACTGTAAAGACTTGATACTTAGCAGAAACAATCAATCCAAATTCAACAGATAGATTGTCACAAGATGGCAGTGCATTAATGATGTTAAATAAAATATGCAACGTGTTACTGTGTGTTGTAATAGCTGTATAAAGGCTACAGACAAATTCCTTTCAAATTTTGAGAACAGAGAAAACTAAACTGATGAACTTCTATGTCTCATTAGTGTGCAATCCATTTCCAGAGCTGAACAGAAGAGGAGGCTAATTTATGGGCTAGAAGGTACTATCCAAGCTAGAGATTCCCAAAACAAGACAAGCATGGAGTTATATGGAAAACACTAATGACCCCGGAAGAGGATCCTATGATGGGAAGTGTATATAAGATGCCCTTGACGTATTGCAAAAGAGGAATGTAGGGAGTAGCTTTATGGTCAATAATTGCAGCTATGAGCTGTGGGAGGAGGGGGAGACTTCAGTTAAGATAACAACTGTTTTTTGTGAAGATGGGCACACAGAAAGTAAAATATAGTATCAGAAGGCCACAAGATTTAAAAATACAAAAAAACCCAAAACACTAAATGAGTTTACTGCTAATGCTGACAGATCTGATTTGCAGTGAAGATGATCTGTTGTTCTTGAGAGTAGCAACCCTGTAAGCACTTGACCCAATATTTATGACAAATGTAATCTTTCACCACAAATACAATAAATAAATGTGTAATAAATGTAATAAATCAGTGTTGCTCTAGAGAAACACAGCAAGAGCTGCTGCATAAATACAAACTGGTATTAGGCTTTAGAAAGGCAACTTTAGTTGAACTAACTGTTGTCCAGTGGCTCCATCCAACTTTGAACACCAGATCACAGTAAAGACACAGCTCTTACACCAGAAAAGTTGCTGGGGAAAATTTTTCAAGTAAAGCAAATGAGAGCTGCCGTAAAAGGTGGATAGCAGCATCTTTAGCAGTTTCAGGTAAGTTTTACTACATTGATTTGCCAATAAATTCCCAGAGTGGGTAGGGTAGGCTGTGGTGGTTTTATTTGATAAAACAGAGTAATTGCTGACTGTATTCAAATCTATTGGCAATACCTGTATTTTCTCATTTACCTCTAGCATGTTTTCCACCTGCGATGACAGAAGCTGTAAATAGCCCTCTAAGGAGAGAATGGAATCTACATGGTTGCTGTTGCTCTGTGACAAAAAGAGAAACATGGTGTAAGGCACAGTTATTTCACCTAAAAGGAGGTAAAAATCAAAGTCTGACAGGAAACAGAGCACCGTGCCACGCTGCTGCTGACCCCACCATCAAGTCTTCATCCTGATAGGGAGATGACATGTTGCTAGAATGAGCAGATCAGCTCCATGGCCTGAGCATGCCTACTCTGCCCACAACAGCAGACCTGAGCTCTCCTCTGAAGCTGTACCTCCCCCCACCAGTGTGGAAAAATCAGGTATTTTTTCAAAGCCAAGCCCTCAGGGGAGTGGCAAACAGAGGCTGGCAAGACACCTGGATCGGACATTCTCAGCTCTCACAAGGTCTCAAGAAAATGGAGTGCTCTTTTCATTGCAGCTTAGAGAGAGCAGAACTGAAGAGTTCAGTGCCCCAAATGTAATTCTACATCTGAGCATCAAGCTTTATATAAATTGTGAGAGCAGTATAATTTAGCATCCATGTCGCTAGTGTTTGTAGGCAAAAACATCCTTGCCCACAAGCACAACACCTTCATACTGGAGAAAATAAACCCAAATTAAAAAATAATTAGTTGCAAGTGTTTTCTGTAAACCTCTGAATATTTCAACTACTCAAAAAATAGTGGGGGATTGAGGGAAGGAGGCAATTTTCAAAAAGGTGTACAAGGGCATCATTCACAAAGCACTGTCTGAAGTGAGCATTTCTTTCCTGCCCTGGCAAGGAACATTTCAAATAAAAAGAGGAAATAAATTATTCCTTTCAAAACTTTTCACTACTATTTATCTTAGTGATAAGTTCTGTATCCTCCCTCACTTCTTCAGTTTTCTCTTCTTCCCTTTTTTTTATCACTTACTTGATTTTTGTCTTTCTCCTCTTGTTCTTGCAGTTCCAGCTGATCCTCTCCTGGAGGTGGACAGCAGTCATCCAAAGCTCCCTGACATGCTTTCAGGTCAACATCCTGAAGACACAAATAAAACAGTTCTATTACACAGCATGCTCTCAAAATTCATCTTTAAAAGGCACTTTTTTCTCCTCCAGCGATAGCATTCCAAATAAAATATGCACTGAACAGGTCATGGGGATGAAGTGTGTGTGTAGACTTTGGGGACAAAATAAGACTAGTGTCAGTTCAGAGGGGCAGCCACCACCTCTTGGCAGGCACTGAACCCATCTGCAGTAGAAATGGATGCTGGAAACAAATTCCTCTAAACCAGACAAAGAACCACAATGTAATTTCATGAAAATTTTGGACTCATTATGAGTGACTTTTGGAGGTCATTTCACAACAACATATCCAAGCCAGATAGAAACTCAATGATGGAATCATAAAGCAGGAATTATACATAACAAGTTAGCAAAATCCCTTCCTTACCTGTATTGTAGCAGCAACTCTGCTTCCCATCACTTCCATGTAGACATTACCCATTTTCATTTATCCAAGTAACGGAGTTTTTCAATCTCCAGTGATGAGATTGTTCAAATTTAGAGGCCTCAGAAGCAATTTTCAAGTTTTATTTTATTTATATTCGTATCATCAGACTTCTTCATTGTTTATTATATAGGGCTGGAGTTTTGCTAGAGTAAGAAGGAATCAGTGCTGATTCCTATTTTTAAAAAGAATGTGTTTGTATTTAAAAATATTTTCATATTTCAGCTT
Source organism: Molothrus ater (assembly GCF_012460135.2). Taxonomy (NCBI): domain Eukaryota; kingdom Metazoa; phylum Chordata; class Aves; order Passeriformes; family Icteridae; genus Molothrus; species Molothrus ater. The sequence continues at coordinate 33,709,339 of NC_050478.2, read as the reverse complement.
TTGCAGGGCAAGTCTGTATTATTAAAATGTGAAACTCAGAGGAGTGGCAGCCAGGAAACCAAGTGGCCACACTGCATTAGTTCCAGGTATTCCCAGAAAAATGCTGTGCCAAGAGCAGAAAAGACAAGTTTTCAACAGCAGCAAAGATAATGAGATAGTGTTCAGTTCTAAAAATCTCAGCAAACAATTTAGAGGTTTGTTATGAAAGCATAAACTACATAAAATCTGCAGTTGTAACAGTCATCAAAACATATAAAAGTTTTTAAATTGTTCCTTCATACAAAACACATTAAAAATATAAAAATTTCAAAAATAGGACTCTGGAGAAAAATTAAATATAACTTTTCAACAAATTAACATTATTTTCATTTTTTTACCTTCTATTTAAATATTTAAAAATATGAAAATTAATTTCATTTTAAACTAATTTTGTTTGTTGGCTTTCAATTTTTCTGTGCTTTCTTTTCAAGACTGGAAGAGAACTTCAGCTTTATAAACAGCCATTTGTAAAAACAACTAGATCTACAGGGCACTCATCTGTCATTCTGATGTAGGAATGAAGAGTTTCCTTCAGTAATGCCTAACACAGTTTCTACTCATTAGAAATTATATTCCAATACATTATGTCTTCTTTGTCAGCAGCATCTGGAAACGACCAGATGATTTTTTTTATTGCCAAATACGAGAAAACAAATTTGCTTGCCTAAAACCAGACATACACACATACAAAACAACAATAACAAGAAAACAAACCTCCTAACTAACAGTTTTCTCTATGCAGTTAAACAGGAGAGGGCATTTACTACACAAGACACTGAGAACATGGCAAGTAGCTACTTGCAAACACTTTAAATGAATCCAATGGAGCAGATCACAGGCATGAAATTAGTCCCATGCTTATGTGCTTGCGAGATCAGGGCTAGGCTTTAATTTTACGGAGAACAAACCTAATACTTGTCAAATTCATGTGACCTGTTAATATTCTAATTAATAAAATTCATGATCATCAAAAGTGAGTAAGAAGTCAAGGACAACTGCTAATAAAGGCCTTAAGCAGCTCCTCTGGAGCCAAGTGGCCTGGAAAGCTGCTGCTGGGGCAGAGCATTCAGCTCCTGGATAACACAGCAAATTCATTACTCTACTGGCTGCAGAAGAGGCAAATGCAGGAAATAGTTACAAACGTGGTATCTATAATGTGATGCCTCTATAAACAAACTGCAAGCACTAGGTTTGTATACAGAAGGTATATGAGTCACAAACTTATAAAATTTGTCACTCCTTTTAAAATTTCCAGGGGTATAAACCTATTCCTCTGCCAGGGAAAAGAAAAGCTTGGGGAAGCTTTGGGAAGAGCCCATGGTGTGTCCTACAGATCATTCAAAATCCTCACAGTTCAACTTTCTTACAGTGAGATCTGACTGCAGATGATGCTGGTCTGCTGAAGTCTACTGTCACAGGACATCTTTTATGAAAAATCCTTTCCTTAGGATTTTTCCTCCTGAGAAGCTGAGAGGCGCCTCAGGAACAAAATGTAAACAATGGTTATCTGCTGCTATGGAATAAAACAGGTGGATCTGTGATTGGCTCATGTTGGTTGTTTCTTATTAATGGCCAATCACAGCAGAGCTGGCTAGGACTTTCTGTCCCAGCCACAGGCCTTTGTTATCATTCTTTTTCGATTCTTAGCTAGCCTTCTGATGAAATCCTTTCTTCTATTCTTTTAGTATAGTTTTAATATAATATATATCATAAAATAATAAATCAAGCCTTCTGAAACATGGAGTCAAATCCTTGTCTCTTCCCTCATCCTAAGACCCCTGTGAACACTGTCACAGTCTACAATGGAGATGGTCCTTCCCCAAACCACTGTGAGGACAATTTAATTTCTGATGTACCTGATGGGACATCTCCTTTCTGAAGGGAAAATAAATGCTCCTGAAGCTCACAGAAATTTATGAAAACTGTCTTGTATTAATTTCTCCAAGATGTCAAAGATAACCGAATCTTCAGATCTTTTCTTATCAGTACATAAACCTCTTGGCTGCTAAGGAAATGGAGAATATTTCCAACTACAAATTATGGAATTTGTCTGGAGTCTACATTCATTTTTATGTTATCTTTTAGGGAAAAATATGTATCTATTTTCTCTACTCAGCCATAGGTGGTGTCATGGTACCCATAGTTTCCAGGCTGAGAGCCACCAACTGCTCTACAGGATCACAAACCATTTTGTCGAAAGGACTCTTGACCTTAAGCACAGAATGGAGGTCAGAATCTCCCTCTGATCTTTGCACAGAGCTCCAGCTGATGTGAATGGAGCAGAGGTGCCAGTGGGGAAGGGAGGGAAGCAGGGTCTCACACTTGCAGTCACGCCCATTCCCTGTGGCTTGCCAAAGGGAATGTGTCATCTCTTCTGAGTGAGCTTCACAGTGTGGCTCTGAAGATTAGTCTTACTAACACCATTTCTTCCTCCAGCAGATGATATTAAAATAGATACCATGGCTGTTCACAGTGATTATTACTACAATAAGTTCTCCATCCTTTGAAAAAACCTGTTTTCAGCACTACCAGAGCACTTGCTGAAGGATCCTGGCCCTGCAGCCAGGTTTTCACAACAATGGTGGCATAGATACAGCACACGTAAGGTATTTCACGTAACGAATTTTCACCTAGGGGATCATTTCAGCAAAATCCTCTATCCAGCAATCAACCAGAACCTTTTTGCCTTTGTTTCTCTGTTTTGGCTTTTCAAAAAAATCCCCTGGATTATGCTGTTTTTTGCATAAACCAGGTATCCCCTGGTTTTTGCTTTTTATTACACTTTGCACCAGCTTGTCTTCCTCAGTGATGAAGAATGACCGAACAGCACAGCTCAACAACAGAATGCTTCCTTCCATGCCTGTTGTATCACTTGGGACTGACTGCAGGACTGTGGGGAGAATAGGAGGGGTCTCTCCCCAAGAAACAGCCACACTATGTTTTTGAATAAGGCATTTCATTAAAGATACCTTAATTCTACAGACTGGATGTACACCTATTGACAAAAGTTTTATTACAGAGGATATTAATCTAATAACAAGAAGGATTAGGTATAGATCCTATTATTCAGCACTGTGCTGCCACATTCAGTGTTTCTGTCCTTCCCATCCTTATTTTGCAACAAGGGTAAGAGAAGAAACAGTAATAGAGCTACAGCAGTACCACTCAGCCCAGGAAATCGGGAAAGCACATGCTTGTCTCTGTATAGAGAAAAAGACTTAATATTTGCTGATTGTAGAAGACTTAATAATACCTCCAAACCCATCGACTGCAGGAGCTTTTCCTTTCTACCACTGGAGGGTGTGGAAGTTCCTGCCTCCAAGAGTAGGCTGTTTCCAAATGGTAAACTGCAACCCTATCTGAGGGCAACCTTTGATGTGCATTTGGAAGGACTTCTGTGTAAGCACAAAACCAGAGAGCTACACTAAAATTCTCATAATAAAATAATAATAAAAAAATAAAATCCCAACTATCTGAAATTTCCATCTTGCTTCTGCCACTTACTGTTTTCAGTTGCATTAAAGAACACAGTCTGAGACTGAACATGATTTACCGAATTATCCACCAGCCTTGTATGTGGGGGGCTGGGCTCTAACCGTGCACCTGCCCTTTCCCTAAGGTACAGCTCACCACAGGTCAGCTACAGGCTTCAGTTTGTCAGTCTTTGGAATATGAAAAATAGTAGTTTATGTCAAATCTGCTACTTAAGGAGGGCCAAGAATCAATGTGGAAGGGAGAGAAAGTATGGTTTTGTGGGTGGCCTGGCCTACGCTTAATTGGAAGCATGCTGCCTGCTCCGGCAGGTTTCCAGAGTTTCTTACTCTGTGTTAAAAATAGAGCTTTACGTTTCCAATTAAGTAAATCACAGTATTGATCTCAGCATCAGCTGGGTGTACTGTACATCAAACTTTCCTCCACATATCTCCTCCCCTTGCTTCCTACACCCATGTCTTATCTGCTGTCCTTAAAAAAATGAACAGGCAGCAGAACCTGTAATGACACCAAAATACAAAAAGGTCTACTGTGGTGTATTGGATAGGTGAAGAAGATCCCTCTGAAGGAGCAGCAGAAAGCATAATAAATCTCTTTTCAGCTATTGATCAGTGTGCAGGTGGCACACAGGACTAGAACTACACAACCCAGGGCTACAAGTGCACAGAAATACTTGAACTAGCTCTGGAGTAACAGAAAGGGCTTGCTGGAAGAGAGCAGAGCAGACAGAGTGGTTTGCCTGGGCACACAGTGCTGAGAGGCAGGGGGTACCTGCCCCTGCAAAGCTGTTTCACTGCACTCAGAGTTATCACTACAAATACCCCAGTGCTGGAGCAAAGGTACACAACCACAATTACTTGCAAAATAACATTTTTATTTTGGTGCTGTTAACTTATGTATCCTGTTCATGTGCTATCTTAGTTACTTCACATTATGCTCTCTTTATTTTTGTTGTTAAGTTTTAAACTGCTCCATTGATGTCATTAACCTTTGAGATGGTTTTCTACAAACTTTTGTCCCTTCTCCATTACTAACCGCACTTCTCTGTGCAACTAGCCCTCTCCTCATTATTAGCTGAAGAGATGTGGCACAGGCCTGGTGCTCTTTGCCATGTTTTGAATAATTAAGTAGCATTTCCAGAATAGAATCATTAGAATGGTTTGTGTTGTAACAATCCTTTAAGCTTGCACAATACCAGCAGAAGTTAAGCAAAACAGCTCCTAGTAACATAACCAGTAGTTTCACTTTACTACTTGGTAGGATTAAATACAATTAATAATTAATTATAATGAAGTGTATCTGATATAATTCAGCTCTAATTTTAGTGATCTTGCTCTTTGCCTGTGTACTTTAAATATGTGATTATAATCTTACAAACTGATATCTACTTAATAGATAAGAAAAATAGAAAGAAAAATTTTTCTTGTTATTTCTCTATATTCATAATAAGCCCTAAAATATCCTGAAAACACCAGAAGAGTACTTTATTTTTTTAAATGCAGCTGGGGTTTAGGATGTGGGGAGGGTGGTATGGTGGATGGACACACCAAATATCAAAGTAACTTCCATGTTATGGCTAGGCTTAAAAATGACAATAAACCATGCTAGGTAGGCAATGTAATTGAGTAAATCAAATGGTTCATAGATGTGATTCCAAATGTGGCACCTGTCAAACATTTATGACCTATCTACTCTAAATCCCAATAGTGTGCCATCTGGGCTGCCACCAAACACTCCCTGGGAGAGCCCTCCTGTGTGCTGCAGTGAGATGATAGCACCTCTCCAACCACATGCACTTCAGGGCTTTAGATAGCATGGGCCAGCTGTGTCAGCTAGTACAAAACACACATTCTGTGTGCACTCTGTTCCAACACAAAATTAACACCAACCTACTCTCCAGATGGAGGCACAGACAGGTACATGTTGAAGACACAGAGACTGATAGCGTTGTCATTGACTTCAATTCAAACATCAGTTTTCATGCTGAAAGAAGCTCAATAACCTCCTCAAAATGAGCTTTTAAAATACACCAAACAGGTGCACACTCCAGCCATTTGGTCCTGTGCAGATGTTTTTCACCAGAAACCGATTTCATTGTAATGACAGACAACATAAAGTATCGAAATTTTCAGTTTCCCTCGAAGTTGCTAAATAGAGCTTAAAGACCAACTAGCAAAAAGATAAAAGAAGCAAAAGTAGACACACAGGATACTAAATACAGCTGGAACCAGTGGATAAAGAGATAATGAGGAATATATTGGCTTTTGTGGCAAAGCCACATAATAAGAAATAACAGCGCATGCCCTAAGGCAAGTTCATCTGTCACACTGGGGGCACTCAGTGAGTATGACCACCAGAGACTCCTCCAGACAACCCTCTAGGACCATAAAAGGGCTTCCAGTTAGAGGCACATGCATGCAAATTAGTTCTCAGAAAAATGATGTTTATGTATTAGCTAGTACACTGTAGTGAATATATATGGTCCTCGTGGAATAAATATCTTCTTGTAAAGTTTCACAATACATTTGATTAGAGGAGATATTCTCTGGGTGTGTTCAGCACACTGAGAATAAAGAATGCTTGCTTTCTAATACTTCCAATTGTGTTTGAAAGTTTGTTTTCTGTCCAATTTCAGTATCAGTAAAGCATGCAACATCCCTGAGAGTAAATGAGATGAAGGTAATTAAATATATTTGGTCACTCTTTCAGATGGAGGACAGTAAAAAAAACAAACAAAAACCAAAGCCCCTGTGCCCCCTCCCTCCTGAAAAACAAACCACCCAAAAACAAACCCAAAATCTCTTTCTATGCCTCTGGTGCCCCAAGATGCTTTCTTTTGTGGTCAGTGAACTACCTGACATCAGGGCTCTGTAAGATACCTCCCTCCCTTCTTGCTCTACCTTTACCATAAAGTGGCTGTATACCCTTACTGGCAGGAGTCAGTACTGAATAAAGACAAATTACCCAGGGACCCCTTTTAGATAAAATTACCCTTTCAGATAAAACTTTGTCTGCAATTCAGTTCCAGATATCTTCCTTTTGAGTCTTCCCAGGCAAACATACTTTCTCAGGTATCTAGCTTATCCAACTCCCAGCTTTTCCAAGCTACCAGCCTCTCTACAACACCAAATGCCTGCCAATTCACAGTTCTGAATAGGGAACACTGCTAAAAGTCACAATCTGACACCTCAGCTCCTCTAGGATTTGAGTATCTCCACCTTCCCTCTGACCCTCACCTGTAATTCCTCTTCTACTTTCCACATTTACCACACTCTAATTCTTCCATCTTTATGCCTGATATTCCCCTCATCTACTCTTGCAAGCACTTTTCACTCACCCCCTGCACTGGCAATACCTTGGCCGCTCTCCAGAGAGCAGGAAAATGCTGTTGTAAGTCAGCCCTACACCACAACTCCAACTTCCTCCAACACCCTCCCTGAACACTCCTTTGACTAGGCTTTTTCAAACCCTTGCAAGACTAAGTTTGAGGCTCTCCTCTTATGCCACCTCTTTCTGAAACACCATGAAGTCCTTCCCCCACCTCCTTAAGGTGAGTTCTGGCTAACAGGTAAGGGCCATTCACAAGCAGGGACCCATCCCATTTATCTAGTTCCAGATGTCTCTCCACAGCAATATTGCCATGTCCTACTGCTCAATGAATCCAAAAGAAAAAAAGAAAAGAATAATTTGAAATATGTTCTGTAAGTTAAGCACACAGCTTCAGTGGACAGCTCTCAAATGGATTACAGAAACACCCTTTGAGAAAAACTTTCAGACAAAAGCCTCCTATTACTTAACTTTCACTTTACCAAACTTTGACACTCACCAAGAAAAAAAAATAAATCCATAACTCAAATTATTCTCACTCAATATAAATACTTCAAATGGTGTTCAAAGTATGGGACGGATTCCCCCCTTCCATAAAACTCTGCCTCTGATGGTGTTCAAAGAACTGTGCTTGTATGAGGTTTTACAAAACCTCATACTCAGTTTGACTCACGCTGCCCTTTCTAAAAAGTAACATAGAGACAACAGTACAAACAATACAAATTATCCACTGTGCATCTTCTTCCTTAAATTTTCGAATTCACGAACAACAGCAATGTTATGCTGTTAATTATTAATTAGAGCAGGTGTTTAATCGAGTGCAGGAATTCAGCTCTCGGGTGAAAGAATGCAATACATTCAGATATAACAAACCTACTTGACTTGTGTGGGAGCAGAACCTTCCTTCTCTGTCCCACCCTGAGCTGGAGCTCATTTCACATGGAGTACAATGACCTAGCACAGCAACTCCTGCTCTCATTCAGGTACTGCCTCTTCTGCTGGCATGGGCAGCATCACTGCCTGGGTTCATGTGATTTGGAATGAGCATTTTTACTGTAAGACTAACACAGAGAAAAAGCTGAAGAGCTACACAGTCCATTCTTGCTAGTCTAAATATTCTCTCACGTATATTCTGTAAAAGATAAAGAAACCACTGAGTTTTTAAACTCCCTTCTTCAAATGTCTACATACATACATAAACACACTTGCACACATAGAAATACTGATATACAAAAAAGAAAGGGAAAAGAAAATCACTGAATCAAGCAGAGCAGTTCTGAACCCTTGCAAGACCTTCACACACCTTGCTGTGTGACAAGCTTCTTGAGACTTTCTCTGTTTGGGAAGGAATACTACTACCATACACATAGGACTGATGCCACATCTTGCAGCACTGAGGCCTCCCGTTTCCCCCCCCTCCACAGTTTTTAAGGTGCTTTGGAAAATGTGTCTCATTCATTTTTCACATGGACTTAGGGCTTAGTGTTAAGAGCTTTCCAGAAGTGTTGTTAAGACAGTGTTACGTTGAGAAGCCTAAGGAAAATGCAGTTGCAGAGTGGGCCGTGGAATGTAACCCAAGTTATGTGCCTGTAGAATGGCTTCTCTTTTCTCCACCAATATAAGACCTATACCCTGTGTCAGCTACATCTTTCCCCCACCTCCCCTTTTTATAGGCTCTTTCTGAGCTTAAAACTTCAAAATGCACACAGCCACACAGTGCCTCTATATTTCAGTTTTAGTTTTCCTTAAAATAAGCTATGTCCTTGAGCAATCCAACAATACTTTACAAGGCACATTGGGGAAAAATAAGCAGATATGCCCAACTTTACCTGTGTGACTAATTCAATGTGGCCTACTCAATGGGACTTACGTGTATGAGTAGGTTTGAGTAGAACAAAAAAAGTCAGGCACCCTGTTTTCAATAGGAGATGTTAATATGCAAACAGGTGCTGAATATTAAGGAGAAAGTGGTGCTCCCATTAAAAACCCTTTCTTAAAAAGAACACAAGCAAAATCAACCAGGACTGCAATCTCTTTTTTCCAGCAAACTGTGAAGAGAAAGACTAGGTGCAGCACAAACTCTGTTGGAACTGGGAAAATAAAAGCAGCATGAGAAATAATCACCCCAAAGAAAAGACCTGCCTCTCTCTCAGGCTTTTTATCTGTTTCCTTAGCAAACATGCCCACTGGAGCCCAAACTCTTGGACTCAGGTGTTCTGCAAAGAGGTAGGGCCAGAATCACTACCTTTCATTACTATAGAAATGAATCCATTTCCTTGCATGAGCTGATCAATGTATTTCCAGTAACCCAAAGCAAATGTTTATTGCTTTTTTATTTCTTTTCCTCTAAACTCATGGTTCTCAGGGAGCTTAGTCTCAAACATCCCTGAGAACAAAACCAACAAGCTGACTGTAGCTGACCCAGATCAGAACAGTGCAGAGGCATTAAACTAATACCCTAAGCCATAGGGCACATCTACCAACCCTGCTCTGACCTGCTGTAGGGGATGCAGGACAGGGCAGTATGCACAGTGCAGAACTTGGAACAAAAAACCTTTTTTTAATGTAGCCTCTGTAGTGGTACAAACACTTTTACCCCGGTCCTGTTACACACATGCATCTAAGAAAACTGACTTAATATGATTATTTTGTCCATTTAAGGGTGTATTTCAGAGGAAGTATATTTTGCTATTTTTATTACTAAAGCAATAAAATATTGTGGGGTTTACATTTCATCAGCAAGCCTATGTTTGATTACAGAAACAAATAGAACGAAATAGTTTGCTAGGAATGCAGTGAATACAAAGGTTAGGGCTGATCCGAGACTGCTGGGCAGCAAGCTGAGTGTAGGAACCCCCCTACCCACTTTACTCCTTGTCAAAACCAAAGTGCTCAGGCTGTTCAAACACTGCACCTCATCTTAGCACAGGACAGTTTAAACCCCTGCAAGTTTAGTATGCCTCAACAGCATGCTTTGGCCACTGAATTAATTTTCATCTGCAGTTGTCTTCAAGAGTAGTTCTAAGCACCAGATCTCAAAAGACAAGGACCAATACCTTGCATTGTGTTGTCAGAAGTGTTCTCATCAGGGACTGGAGTCCAATTAATAAAATCAATCCAGGGATGGCTAAATCCAGCTGCAATCTTTTCATGATGCCACACAATACCGAGCAGAAAAAAAAACAATACCTCCATCTGTTTACATAGACTTCTCATCCTGATCTAGCGTGATAAGAGAAATGCTAAAAATAGCTCAAATCTATGTTTACAAAAGGCAAATTGAAAGTTACAAATCAGCTGAACCACTCTGGAATCCATTATACTATTACAATAACGTTTTGACAACATAAGTAGACTCAGACAAAGCTACCAAATGTCACCTTAAAAACAAAGATCTATTTTTGATCTGTGTTTCATGTTTTGGACCTGCCGTGTGCTTCAAAAAACATCTGGTGGAAGTGGCATGGGGGTTTCTAGACAGATGTCCCTTTATGCTTTATTTCAAGAACTGATTATCTTGCTCCAAACATTATTTCACTTAAATGCATTGTGGTAAAGAGAGAGGCCCAGAGCTACACTCAGCAAAGAAATGAATCACCTTCTCTCCACATAAAAAGTCATCTCTTACAGTCAGGGTGTTGAAACTAGTTTTGCAACTACTTTACAAAAATAACCAAGTGAACACATGGGGAAATAGGGAAAAAGAAAAAAAATTAAAAAGAAAAATAAAATCTATCATGTATGACAAATTAAACAACTACCAGTTGATGCTGGTCCATTAATTCACAATAAGAACCAGCTATTCACAATTGTTCAAAACCAACTTGAAAAATGTTGGTAGTTCAGCTTGGTATTTCAAAATGTACTGAACATCAGAGTCACAAGCCCACCGTCTTGGCATTCCTGTACCTTTTGTATCCACGAAGCGCACCACAAAAGTCCCAGACCATAAACTACGCAGGAAACAATGAAACTCTATTCCCAACAGCGGTTTAACTGGGAAAAGCCAGCCCCGCAGCTGAGTGGCTTGGCTAATCTTGGAGCTGCAGCTGTGCACAACTCTTCAGCTCTGTGCAGGACGGGGCCTCAGTGGGCACAAGGCGACACAAGCGCGGCAGGGACTGCACGACGAGGCGCGAATAAACAGGGAAACCTGGTCAGCGCTGCCGGCTGCCTATTGCTTCACGGCGAGTTTGAAACTGCCGCGCTGATAACGGAGGCACATAGAAGGAGCCCCGAGGTTTGCCCGGGCACAGTGAGACCCCCTACACGTAAGAAATGTCCCTGACAAATGTAGCTACCGCATTACTACGCACAGGTGCCTTGCGCCCAGGTGAGGGGTGCACCATGTGAAACACCCTGGAGAAGCTGCGTTTCTGCAGATGCGCGATATTCCTGAGAAGCCCGTGTGCCCGCGTGAAGAAACAGAGGCGACGCCGGAGGGAACGTCCAGCAGAACTGTCCGTCCTGGCTTTACAACCCTGCCCGGCAGGTGCCAGCGGCGCTGGGGCCGGGCTGTGCCCGATCCAGGGCAGCTCTGCGGGGCTGGCCGCGCTCGGTGCGGGAGGCTCCGCCAGCAGAGGCTGCGCGGCAGCCCGGCCCCGCCGCTCGGCGCTGTGCGTCCCGCCGCCCGGGACACGGGCAGGGCACGGCCAGCCCCGCACACCGCCGGAGGTGTGTATCCCTCCTGCCGGTTTTTTTTTTTTTTTCTCTTTGTGGGACGGTGCCTGGCTCACAAAAGCGTTCTCCTTCGCGTCCCCACCGCTCCCCCGCACGGACACCCCAGACCGTCCCGCTCGGCCGAGGCGGCTGCAGGACCGCCCGCGCCTCACTTACCTCCGCCATGGGGCAGCCGCCTCGGCCGGGGCCGCCGCCGCCGCCGCCTCATCCTGCTCCCGCGGCGGGGCGGGGCCCGGCTCCACCCGGGCGGGGCGGGCGGGGCCGGGAGCGGGCCCGCGGGCTCCGGGGCTCGGTGCCCCATTCTTGGCCCGTGGCTGCCCGGCGCAGGCCCTCGGGGGCCGTGTGGGCTCGGCGGGGCGCGGAGCGCAGCCCCAGCTCCGCGGCTACGCAGCGCAAACCCGCCCCCCGCTCCCCTCGGCGCCGCCGCAGCGGCCCTTCCGCGGACGGGAGGCGGCGCCGGGGCGGGACGGGGACGGGGACACCGCGGGCACGGGGACACCGCAGGCACGGGATCCTACCTGTGTGCTGGAGGTTCCTGCGTGCCGCGGGCAGGAACAGCGTGCGGTTGCTGAAGCGAGCTGGAAATAAAGGAGATGAGTTACAAGGGGCAGGAGCAGGGAGAAAATTAAAAAAAAAAAAAAAAAAGAAAAGCTAAGGGATTCTCCACAACTCCCGGTCAATAGAATCTCCAAGTAAAGTTACAGGATGCAGATACAGGTTTTAACTACAATGAACCTGCTGCTGAAGCATCTCTTCAGTGCCTTTTCTTTCCCACCTATTGAACTCGGCATTTTCCTCGGCACATCTACTCAGCACAACAGGAACTTAGTCTCGCACATGCTAGAGATACATTTCCAGTTGTGTTGTCTCTGTCCTCTGAAAAGGTCTCTTATCACTTCTCATCACTTCTACTTATCTGAGTGTTTCAGACTTGTTTTGGCATTTGCAAGGCGTTGGGCTGTTCGGGCAGACCCCGAAAGTGTCACTTCTCCAGTGATAACTCTGTGTGTAACGGGTGCAGTTGCTCAATTTCGCTGTTATCACAGACGACATTTCCCTTTTTCTGTGGGGTCCAGTGTGATACCACGCAATGAGTGTATTACAGCGTCCCTAACGTTTTATTGCAACACTTGTTTCTTGAATTCTAACGAAGTAACACTTTTCTTTAAAAAAAATCTAGAGTACTGGAATAGGATACAGTCTTCCATTGCCATTTTTAAGGGGGGCTTTTTTATTGTTGGTGTTTTTTTGTTTGTTTGGTTTGGTTTGTTTTTAGGTTTTTTTTTTGTTTGTTTCGGGTTTTTGTTTTGGTTTTTTAAAAATTTCCCTTTTGGTTTGGTTTGGTTTGGTTTTATGCCTGAGTGAGATCTCTGACTTTTAAGTGGAAGTAACGTTAATTTTCCTATGGGAAAAATAAATTATATGTGTGCTAAGGTAAATATATTTCCAATCATGATTCACTGCATAAAAGCCAAGACAGCCACCACAAGTCTTTATATTCCACATTGTGCAGTGGTGTTAAACCTTTTATTTTGGGGGGTATTTTTTCAGCATGGTCAAAATCTCTGCACATAATTTTTATGTTTGTAGATCAAGTGTAAGAAAATATATGGCAATTGAAGAATTTCCATTTGCCTGTAGAATTCCTTGCAAGAGACAGAGAATGAACTTGGCACATCCCACTCCCCAAGGGAGACAAGAGCCTCTTTGTGGCCACTGTAGGCCACTGCAGGGATATCCATGAAACAGGCTTGTTCAATCGTTTAGTCTTCAACAAGTTGTGTTCAAAATGTTTAATAGCAGCTCTGAACTGTTACAGTTGCTTTTGGCTGCTAGGTTTTCATCTCAACTGACTTTTAAATCACGGTCCTTAAGACACTCAGCAACACACACAAGCCACTAGAGAGGCACTGAAACCTGAGGCTGGCCCAGAAGCCTTAAACTGGGGATAACCTTCACTCAGAGGACATTCCATGGTGGCAGATTTAGGGATTCTGTTCAGGTCTCTGGCTCCCAGTATTCAGAACTTTAAAATCCTGCCCTGGAATAGTGATGAACAAGTGTGTTCTCAGTTAGCACTGTCTTGCAGAGAAGGCATTGGTGTCAGAGAGTTCTTGTGTTCCCTCTCCCAAAAAATGCTGTGACTATTTTGCACATCAGACACCGTCTACATAGACAATCAGCCCTTCCTCCTGAGCTGCAAAGTACTCTTTCTGTGCATCTTTACTAAGAAATCAATTGCAAAGACCATTACAATGTCATAGCATGAACACTCCTTTTAGAATGAACCCCTTGAACAAGATACTTCCCCAAACCTCTTAGTCGAGTTCAGCACAACAGCAGATGTAACAATTTACACCAGTTTGGCCTGCTCTGGCAGCTCCTTGCTGAGGGAAAAGAGACAATTGGCTTCCCTGTGTCTGACTAAAAGCTTGATCTGAGCCTGTGAACAATCATAGAATCATAGAAAATGCTGAGTTGGAAGAGACCTGTCAGGATCATCGAGTCCAGCCCTGGTCCTGCACAGGACACCCCAAGAGTCACACCACGTGTCTGAGAGTGCTGTCCAAAAGCTTCTTGAACTCAGATGGGCTCAGTGCTATGACCACTTCCCTGGGGAGCTTATTCCAGTGTCCAGTCCCCTCTGGGTGAAAAGCTTTTACCTGGTATCCAACCTAAACCTCCCCTGGTTCAGCTTCATGTAATTTCCTTGAATCCTGTCACTGGTCACGAGAGTGAAGAGATCAGTGTCTGTTCCCCTGCTTCCCCTTGTGAGGATGTTGAAGACCACAGTGAGGTCTCCCCTCAGTCTCTTCTTTTTGAACAAACCAAGTGACCTCCCTCATAAAGCTTCCCCTCCAGACCCTTCACTATCCTCCTGGCCCTCCTTTGGACACTCCCTGATAGCATAATGGGTTTTTTATGATGTTGTGCTGAAAACTGGCCCCAGCACTCAAGGTGAAGTCACCCCAGAGCGGAGCAGAGTGGGACAACCCCCTCCCTTGTCCAACTGGTGATGCTGTGCCTGATGTGCCAGCCAGGACATGGTTGGCCCTCCTGGCTGCCTTCTCCTTCTTTGCCTCAGTTTGCAATGTAGTAACTTAGTGTTTCTCACAAGTGACTCAAATGGAAATAGAAGTTGGTCCCTTTGGCATGTGGTCCCCTACACTTGTCTCTGCATACAGGAAGGCTGGACACATAGCCCAGGTGAGTGCCACAATGGTTTTCAAGACTCCTGGTATGAATTCCTAGAGAGCAAAGAGTGTATCTATATTCATGTAGGGAGCTACAGGTGATTACATCCCAGCTGTTTACAGCCTCCTAAGGGCATCTGTCGTCATTAATTCCAGAGAAATCTTTCAGTAGTTTCAAGTCCTCAGGCTAACATTCAGTGAATCTAAATAACTGTTTGGGTTTTTTTTTCCTTTTGCTAAACTCTGATAACAGTTTATTTAATTCAATAACACATCAGCTTGAGTATGACATTTCATGCATAATTCTGGATTCTTTCAATTTGTAAACTGACTTCTTGTGAAACATGCTTTTAATCAAGGTAACCTATTTAGATAATCTTCTCTCAGGGAAGCATTAACATCAGCTTTAATAAGTATGTTGCTCAACTGCTTGGTGTTGATTCTGCTGTGCTAGACTGGTCCCCATCATGCCTTTGTGCTTCATGCCAGTGTTGAAAAGGAGGAACAGGCTCTTCACCATCAGAGCATCTGCAGCAGAAGGCAAGTGATGGAGTGGAAATCCTTGTGGCAGCTAATGCAAGTGTTAAGTTTGGACCACTAGAGCAGGCAGATACTGTCAATCCGAAACATACAAATGTCAAGAATTTGTTGTCTGGCTTTAGACTGTTAAAAATTTCCTACTTTATTTTCTGACTGATTTCTTACCATAACATTAAGTTTGTCACCCTGAGTGTGACCAAGTAGCAGCAGTTTTATTATTTCCCTAACAGATGCTCCTGTTCTAGTTTCACTTTTATACTTTTTGTGTCACAGGAGATTCTACAACTGGTACTGGGTTTAACAATTCTCTCACAATCTATGCATAAGTGGTTTCAGTTATCAGTTATTCAATTATGTTATTACCTAACAGTGTTAGCTATAAAACAAGTAGAAAAAAAAACCCTTTGGTAATTTTGGTCAAATTTTTGCTCTGTGCTTTGCAAAAAAATAATTCATTACAGGTGTCTGTATGGGCAGTAAGAAAAAATAGCAAATGAATCTTCAGTGGCCAGGTCTGGCTTTTTCTGAGTCAAAAGGCACAAGCTGAGCATGGACCTGGAACCCATTTTCTACACATCACATTTTATCACTTTCACACACTCAAACCAGCTCTCCTTTATGTCAGATGCACAAATACAATGCCAGTGAAATCAGTGTATAAATACCAGGCTGGATCATGTATCTTGCTATGCTCTTACTACAAATCCTTTGGAAGGGCTCTGAAATAGCTGCATTAGTGCTGCTGAGGCCATGGCTTATAGAGCTGGACACAGATCATGGGAGAGTGGCTTATGAAGTCCTTCTAAGCTGGTCTGTAATGCACACATGCTTTCATGTCTTGTCTCTGTTATACCTCCTTGCAAGGGATATAAGCAGATACAGATCTAAATCTGTCTATCTATCTATCTATCTATCTAATCTATCTATCCTCAGGAGTGGGAGGTCAGTTATGCCTCAACACAGGAAGACCCTTAAGTTCTAGATATTGAAAGAGTAAAAAGTAAAAAGCTTTGTCCCCTGGACATTGAACCACTCATTCACAGATTTAGCTAGTTAAGTATGAAGCTGAAAATCACTTTCTTTTCACAACCCATCCCCTAGATTCAAGCTGCCAAGTCTCCTTCTCCAAATGCTAACCCAAGCTGCCCCCCATGCTGGCACTCTGCCTAGGCACAGCAGTCTCCCATAGGAAGAGATGGGTCCTGGTTTTCTCTTTTGACCCATACCATCCACCTACTCAGTGTTTTACCTCTGTACCATCTGGAGAACATAAAATGAATGTCAATTCCTTTCAAAACCATGGGAGGTATCATTTTTCCTCGCTGACAGACAGTTCAAAACACAGCAGACATCCAACCTTCAACATTGCCTTTTTTAAGGTGTGCTTGGGTATGATCCAGCTCCCTCTCCATCCTCCTCAAGGGAGCCCATTTGTCCTGTCCCCGTAGCCTTAGCTCTAGGAAATTCACTCTCTGGTCCTCTGTGACCTCTTTTTGTTACATCAGTTGATCTCAATACCTGAAGAGTTGGTGGCAGCCCTGTATAGATGGGCTTTTTGTGCATCTGTGCCTTAATGCTTTATTCCTTCATCAGACAGTAGTTGGGGACCAGCTGAGGCCACAGCTCAGCAGGAATTTCTCCTACCAACACAGTCACAATGGCATGTGCCAGAGGAGAAGACAGCACTCATGTACAGAAACACATTTGGAGTACAAGGCTAGTGGAAATAACAGTTGTAACCTGAGGAACACTTGGCTTCTTCCTGGAGAGAGTGATAAGTAAGAAATGATTCATCCATATTAAAAAAAGAACCAAACACCGAAAGCCAAAAGACAACAACAAAAAACAGTAGGGACACTAGCTGAAAGCTAAGGAATAGAAGATGGAATAAAAAAAAATCCAAGAAGGAAATCCTTTAAACAATCTCAAACAGAACAAAATATACTAAAACACAGAAAATAAAATAATTTGATATACGTGGCAGAAATGTGTTGGTTTTGTTTAGGAAGAGGACAGAAGTCATCATGTACTAGACTTGGGTAGCACTTGTCAGTAGAAAGAGCTACATTTCCATTTCATTTTCAGCTGAAGCTGTCACTTCCATAGTAGCAGCATCTGTGGAATCCAAGGATATATGGTATGATAAGAGGCCCTGATTTCTGGAGGCAGTCAATGCCTTAACTCTTGAGAGCCTGAAGCACTGTTCTACTTTCGGCCACTAACTACAAAAGTAGAGAAAAACAGTAGAGACAGAACACTTGGTGCTTTCAAGATGTTTTTATATTTGATTCCTTTTTTCTAATTGATGCAGTTGTATGCCAGGAACAATTTGTCACTGAGACTGTGGTAACTTGGGGTAGAAAGGAAAGATAGTGCAAGGTGAAAGGGGAGATTGCATTGCATTTTGCAGCCATAGCATTTGGAAAGATAGCATCCAGCCAGGAATGGAGTTCATGGCTAAATGCCAAACATGTTTTGACTCATGAGGATTTGCTGGAACATAAAGAGTTCAGAGAAGTAGCTCTGCAGTTTACCTCAGTCTTAAAAGACTTAGCAATTTTGGGAGATTGTTAGACTGGAGATTTCAACAGGAACATGGGAATTTCTCTTTTGCTGAGGCCTACAGCAGGTCAAAAGATTTCTTCTTAGGATTTAGGAAGATTTTGGGATCCATACCTGTCAGAAAATATTTTGTTATGCCTGGAAGAAAATATTTCAGCTCTGAGTTTTCTTAGTCAAGCTGCCTTTATGCTATTGATAATTGCCTGAGCAATTTTGAAACTCAGTTCAGTGCCGATTGGTGCTTACATATTTTGTAACTCTATCTTCAAAACATTTAAATATTCCTTAATCTCTTTCTGCTGTCTTTTCCTTTTAGATATCTTAAATATGTATGATTCTATGATTCTCTCCTATTGGATTGCTTTTTGTCAACAATGCACTGGATATAGCTTGTTTGGCTTGGAGATGCTTTCAGAGAAAGGATGAAGAAGGTAGAAATTGTCATATTATTTATGTTTCTGCAACAGCTTCTACCTTTATAAAGACTGCATCTTCACCTTGGTTAGACAAATGCATGTTGAAGCTAGATGTGTCTCATAATCAGTTTTTTCTTAGAAGCTGCTTGCAAACAGAGGCATTGCTAACAATGTGGTTACCTTTTGAGTAGCATCTCTTTTTTTCTCTGTTGTTTTTTTTTCCCTCAGCCATGTGTAATTTTTGTTGTTGTTGTTGTTGTTGTTGTTGTTTGTTTGGTTTGTTGTTTTTTTTTTTTAATTACAGTAGTGGTCTCTTTCAGGCACCTACTTGTGTTCTCCCATGGCATCCTTTACAGTTGGGATGAGGTACACAAAATGGTTCATTATTGTCAGATTGAAAATCTTTTGCAAAACATCTTTTGCAGCAGTTCTCCAAGTGAGGAGCATGTTGGAAGGCACCAGTTATGCATGCCTAAATAAAAAGCTGAAATCTCTTTTATCTGCTGGGATCCTGCAGCTTATATTTATTTTAAGTTCTTTAATATGGTTGCTGTTACTAAAAATGCCAACAGAGGTGATAACAATAGCAATAAAAATAATATTTGAAGAACTAACAAAGAACAAATGTTCTGTTAGTGATGAGTCCTGCTAGTGTGGAAACTGCTGCCTGTATTTATGTGCAAATTCTGTGTTGGCTGAGCCACTCTCTTCTGTCTTGGTATGTATGGAATGCACATAATTAATAGAATAGGATAAATTGAATTAATAGAATAGATAGAATTAATATGTACCCTAAGTATAAAATTGACTTTAAATCCCACAATCAAATTAGAACCACCACTTTCTCAAGCACTCTAAAAATCCTTTGCCTTCTTTAAATAAAGAAATGTTAGTGAAAACTTCACATCATTTCAAATACAGAGCTTTTATTTGGTCACCTGGTGGGGCATGATTTTAAATTCACCAATGGCACAGCTCTTCACAGAAGGCAATGGAAAAAGAATGGAAACCTTATGGGTTTGTGAGTTGGTGCAGGGAGTACAGCCACCTGCTGGGTAACCCACCGAGGTGCTGCTGGCTGCACAGCTCACAGAGCAGCATCACCAATGTTAGTGCCCAAAAGGAGCTGGCAGAGAAGGAGATGGGAATTGCTGCCAACTCATATCTTTCCCATAACTTTGTTCAGGACCAAATGAGTTCCATCAGACTTTTTCTGGAGTTGGGTCTTACAAGGACTTGTTTTCCTCCCCCTGTGGTGTCAGATGCTGACCTGCCTGATGAATGAGTTCATTTAATAATGATTCTTTCTTTTGTGCCATACCTGCTCCTGGAGTTGCTCAGATGATACCAGTATGTACATTTTAAATTAAACATTTTTATGTATTATTTAAAATAATAATAAGGAATGGGATACTGTCTCCTTAAATCACAGTCCTGGGTAATTACAGCTAGGATAAGCAGAAATCAAACCCAAACTATTAAATTGCTGTAGCAGAAAATAGTTCCCTAAGGTTCTATAGCAAGGTGCTCTGCCTAAGCAGGGATACAGCAGCTTGAACTTTGTCACATTTACAGCTTATCAGTGATGGATTGAGCAAGGAGGGTCTGCTGATCACTGATAAGGTTGAGCAAAGGGTCTGCTGTTTTTAGAGGATATGAAAGCCAGGTGCTTCCTGACTGAGGCTGGGATCAGCAAGGCTGTGCAGGCACTGATACGGAAGTGAGAGCCAGAAGTGTCAAGCAGAAGAAACCAAAGAGCTCGTAACACCTTTCCAGCAACAAAGCATATTTTGCTGAGTAAACCTGACAACACATAATCTAATAATGCATGTGACTGACAGTCAAACACTTTATTCTGTTCGAGGCCAGCCCCACATTTTCATGGCGAGGACATCTAGCATACCTCCCTGGAGGTGTGTGAAGAACCTTCGCTGAAGGTTACTCCTCAAGGCTGAGCTAGGCACTGACATAGCTGGTATTTTTCTTTTATATTCATAATGAAATATCTTTCATTACATCATTCACTAGAGTGATACAGAGCTGTTGGCTAAAGTATGCATTAATAGTCAGGCTTAACAAACCCCCCCCCCCGAGATTAGGCATGCAGCCAAGTGTTTCTGGAATAGTCATGGTTGCTCTTCAATGCTTCACCAAGTTATTTTCTTTCCAAAAAATATGTGTCTTTCACATATTAGCTCTGTTTGCTATCTCACACTATCTATTGGTTTTTGCAAGCTTATCCAAATATTTTAAGACTAGAATTCAAGCAGTGACATGAACCAAAATTTGGACTTCTATGCCAACAGTGAAAAGTGAAAGCTTAAGTTTAGTTATAATAAGACATAATAGCCAACCACCAGATTTGTGGTTCCCTACAACTGATACCATAGGACTTAGTTTCATTGGTGGAGGGCAAGTCTGCCTTCTCTTACTCATGCTGGGTGTCTAGTTTCTAAAAAAAAAAAACCCTTAGTTCTAGAAGAATATTGTAGGAGACCAAACATGCTGCAGATTATGGTGTATATTCTCTGAACCCCTAATGGGAGGGAAGTCTATGTGCCAAGTCTTGTGATCAATTAGACAGCAAAGCACTCCAGAGGGTGTCAGGTTCATTACTTGCATTTACTTTTGTCTTTAGACTTTTGAATATGCTCCACAGCAACCTCCCTTGATTATCAACTACAAATTCTGGTTTTGCCTTGACAACAATGATCTGTAAATTCTTGATTCTTTTTCTAGTAGTATTCTCATTTGGCAAACTTGTAGGAGAAAGTTAGGAAAAGGTCACAAAGAAGTTGCACTGTGACTCACTCAATGGAAGCAAGATGTCTGATTCTACTAATCTGTTCTGACAAAGTAAAATTTATTTTAATAAAAAAAAATTTTCAGGATGGATAGGAACAAAGTTTTGCCCTTTGTGTAGAACTCAGGCGATAGAGAAAATGCAACATACTGAAAAGCATGACTTGTCAAGTTCAAACCAAATTCTTACTTTTATGCCTCAGTTTTTATATTTGAAATTTACTGGGTATGCATTTTTAGCAAGAATTATTACATGTAGATAATAGCTATTAGCAATGAGATCTCTAACTGAGGTGCAGCTCAGAGGTCAGAAATCAAATGTGTGGCATCCATGTGGGATGGCTAAGCATCTAAACAGATTGCATCTGTAATTTTGTTTCTGCAATTCAAAACTAGGAGCTTTCCATCCTCATTTCAATATTTGGTTCACAATACTCATTTAATAGAACCTTCTCTTTTGACCTGCACATAATGACACCAAAATACTGAGGCTAGACTTTCATGACCAGTTGATGACACCAGAATAGTACATCAAAGAAAGTGTCTTGTAGATGACTGGTCAATAAATCTGCTTGACAATTTAATTGGTATAATTGATAAAATCCATATAACTACTAGAGAGGAAATTAAATTACTTTATACAAATCAGATTGGGATTTAGATTAAAATTTTCTGGGTCAATTCGCTCTTTGCAAATTATGTTATGGAAGACCCCCTGGTTTGAAACACACTTATTAAGATTTCTCCTAAAAAGTGTCTTAATTCATATAGAATGGCATAGCCTAATATCTCTGTACACAATGTATCCATTTTTCCCATGTAGTCTTCAATTCTCCACATGGAGAAAATATGCAAACACTCTAAAATGCCACAATAACCCCAGATTGTACTGTTCTTTTATTCTTGTGTGCAAAGATAGTGCCTTAGGAGGCACGACAGGTTGTTGCAATGCTTAGATCTCACTGGTGTTATTTATGAAGGCCTTTTACTGCATCAGTGGTGAGACTGAGGGCTTCTCCAAGTTCTCAGCAAAAGGGGCAGACAGCTGGAATTGCTGAATGGAGGTCCACAGCTTGCGTTATATTGTGGTAGAAAAGTTAAATAATCACGACACCTTCTTTCACCCTTAAAACCCATTAAAGGAAATGCATTTAGTTTTTTTCCTCTCAAGCTTGATGGAGAGCAAAGAGCTTTTTCTTTCTGCTAAGTAGTAGAAAAATGATAGGATTTTTTCCAGTCCTGTTGTTTCTGTGATGATGCATCTGGACCTTCTCAGGTTCTGATGGAGAGGCACAACTGCTTCTGCCAAGCCTCAGAAATCTCTACCTATTTCTGATACAGAAGAGTTCAACCAAGAGTTTAATTGTGACCTTGGGAGTGCTTGTACACACATTTGTGGGAAGCAGAGACTCACAGGAAAATGGTGCTCCTAGACTGGAGGGACAGACAAAGCCTGGAGGCAACTCCAGTCCCACTCCAGCCCTGCTTCCAGGAGATGGTACTGCAGTCTCTGAGAAGGGAAGATGCTTTTCATAGGAACATAATAACATCTACCAGTTGTCAAGGAAAAGAAATGGTCATAAGCCTGCTGCTTGTGTTTACATGACTGCATACCAGCTGTACAGTAATATTGTAATAAAAGCTGTTGGGGCAATCATTGTTATGCTGCTGCTGTTTAGCAGCTTGCTTCCAATATTGCATTACAAAAATTACATATTTCATGTAATCAGGTCTGTCTCTTACTTAATCATTCCACTCTGTGTATAAATCTTTAAAGTGGACAGGTCTATAAATCACATGCATTTTTCATTTACCGTTTATTCTAAGCCAGGCAGTTTCTTATTTAAATTGCCGTATGAATAAATCTAATAATCCTTATTCACTTACATCATCTCAAACTTTAAATCTAGTTCTGACTGAGGTCATAAGTGAAATCAGTATTAAGGGCAAAACTAGCAGCTGTAACAACTGTAATAGCTCCCCAAATTATGTTAACGGGCTGAAATAACATTAAAAATGAGGAAAAATTGAATTATATTATTAAAGCATGCTATGCTGAATCAGGAAAACATTTAGCCTAACCAGAGATCCTGAATGTGCATGTACTGCGTTTATCATCACACTAGTCCATATGCCCTGGACAAATGAGGAGTAAAGACACTCACCCAAACATGTCTATTTATAAACTGCACTTGTATATGGTATTATGCAGATTTCTGTAATGCAATAAAAAATTCTAAACTACTGTCCTCACAACTAGAGCCAGAAATGCACTTCTTGGCTTAGAATGGGTAGGTTTGCTGGTCTTTTATCATGTGATTCTGAACCTTTAAACCAGCAACACAGAAGATCTTACAGAGGAGCTATCAAAATTCTTCCTCCTGCTTCCTGAAAAACCCAAAAAGGAAAAATCCCATTTTCCTTTCAAAGAAAATGGAAGGACTGACTGAAGCATCCCATCTGTCTAAGAAACAACTTACAATTCCTATGAAAATTCACACACAAAAGGAAAAGGAGGAGTTCTTTGGTAGTAAAGGAAACATATGTCTCAGAGGAGGGTCGGAAAATCTTCAGCATTACTCCCAAGGTCGATGGATGTCAGAGGCTTTGCTTGTAGCTGTCACCAGGGTGGCACAGCGCTTGCCTTTACATGAAGCTTCCTGCAGCAGCTTCTGCAAGAAAGTTTCACTCCAGAGCCTGGAGAGAAGAAAGAAATGTTCACATTTTCACTGCTATTTTTAATAGTAATGGGACTTGTTTGTGTGGAATTGATATTTAGTGTTTGGATTGCTGCAGCCTATAAAGATCACTCATTCCATCTACTTGTTCCCAGCACTGATGGAAAGAGTGTGAGGATCAGGGTAGGATCATTCCTGTGTTGAGCTCTTCCAGCTTCTGGCAATGCAGAGGGCAGGGTCTTCCTTAGCCAGAGGTTGCCTTTGGAACATGATATTTCTCAGCTGTCTCTGACCCTGTTTCAATTCATGCAATAGCCTTTTGAAATCGTTTGCACTTTAGGTTTCCACAATATCTTCACATGGAGGTCTCCACAATATCCTCACATGCTGCTTGGGGTAACCTGTTGTTTGGTCATTTTATTGAGTGTGCATTATATCATATGATCTGTCTTATGAGGAACAGTAACAAAGCAAAGCAAACATTCTGTGTTGTAGGAACGTTACAGACCTTTCTCAGTCAAAACCTTCAGCTGAGCTAGTCCATACTTCTGATCCACCCTCTTGCCTGTTTGCACACCTTTATTGATGCCTTATGCAGTGGTGTAAAGATGCTCTATTTCCCATTTGATTTCCAAGGCAGCAGAAGATTTAATGTACCAGTGCAGTGGTTAGGAGATCCCTGGGCTTAGCAGGTTCTGGGACAAAGAGAGAAGGAGGAAATCCCAGCTGCCCAGCCTCTCTTGCACCAGCCACATCAGCACTGCTGAGCATGAGCATCCTGAGGCAACCATTGCTTCTACTCCTTCAATTCTGTGCACTTGGGTAGGATAAAGCCAGATTGCCTTTATGCATCCTTTTTTTTATTACCATGGATTTTCTAGAAACAGACTAATTGGCACAAGTAGCCAAAAATTACTGCAATTTTTTTTTAATCACTCTAATTCAGAAAATTCAGCAAGCAAGCACACAGACACAAACCCAGACCCAGACCCAGGCACACACAAGAAAGGTCAGGATAATGCATTGGAAAACACTCCAAGCTTATTTATTTTGCCAGCTATAATTATTTATTGTTTATAAAACCAAATAGAACAATAAAATTTCATAGGTGACACACAGTAATTGCCAGGGCACTATGGGGGCTGGGTGCTCCCCTGGGTCCAGCATCATGGGAACATCCCAGGGGCAGCACACTAGGATCTCACAGGTAGGAGCTGTGTCACCACCCTGGCTTGGGAGCAGGAAAGCCCTGGGCAGCCCCAGCTCTTGGCTTGGGCACCCCCCTGAGGAGAGCTGGCAGACCCCAGGGCCATGGCAGAGTTCATCAGTGGCACAGCAATGTGGGGAATCCTGAAACGTGGCAGAACTCACACCACATTCAAACCATGAGGACACTTCTGTACTGACCACTGTGGGTTGTGATACCTTGTAATGTATTTTGTAAAAGAATTAATTTTTAGCAATATGGGCCCTTACACTATTATGTCATATTTTTGTCATATCCCAACGTCTTATTTTTACTGGGAGACAAGTCACCTCTCATCTTTTAGTGACAGTGATTGGAGTTATGATTATTGGAGAAGAGACTGGTGAGATCTGGTATTTAGCAAAGACATGACACCTTCCAGTGGCAGAAAAGAGCAACTTTTCTGTTAGGCAAATAAAGATATTTGCTAAGCCTCTACTTTAATTCAGCTTTAAATAGTTACTTGTTCTTTTTTAGCCATATCATTGTAACTATATTCTCATACATTTTGAATACATGTCTTCAAATTAGCAGTGAAGGACTTGCAAACTTTCCATACGAAGTCCCTGTGGAGAGTGCCAGGTCCTTGTAGATTTTAAGTGTACCTGATAAGCAGAACCACATCTGTGTGTACCAACAAGATACACTGAACATTGCTGCTCTCTATCTAATGGGACAATGCTGGCTTCATCAGCAGCCTTGAAGGAAATCACACGAGGTCTTTGTGCCTTCATTACCTCTTCTGTGACTTTAACATTTTCTCTGACTTTGCAACTGCTAACAGCTGTCAAGAACAAATAGGGCACGTTTGAGTTGCTCTTTTTCACTGTCAGAGGTCTCCAAGTGATTAAGCAAAAAAAGTCTTTGTGATTCCCTCACGTCACCTGCATATTGTTTCAGTACATTCAATACTTACACATTGAAAGATGCTACTCTGGGGATGTCAGATCTTGTTTCTCTCTGCAGACAAGATTTTAAGAAAACATCCATTACACTGCTACTGTTTTGAGGTGGTCTTTCCCTTTAAGGAAATGTGCTGGGTTTGGCTGGGATGGAGTTAATTTTCTCCATAGTACCTAGTATGGGGCTGGGGTTAAACCATGACAGAATGGAGGGAACTTTTGTGGGCAAATGTTCTTAATTTCAGTAATAACTTCTTTTTAATGATGGAGTCAGAATAAAAACAGTGGTTTTGGGGCACAGGCATAGGGGAAGTTTCAGGAGGGGGAGGAAATTCCTGTTTTGCTGTAGATATGCTGGTAAGGATCAGTGGTGGCAGCTCCTCGAGCAGAGTGCTTTAACCTCTCCTTTTCCTCCAGCTGCCAGAGGGGAAAAAGTAACTCAGAGACTGCTGGGATTTGCAGTCCTAGATTCTGCCAGCCTTTAGCACAGGAATCTAGCAAAAGTTCCTGCTAGAAAGAGCACAGTGTTTATACAGAACCTTCTCTGCACATAGGAGGAAATCCAAAATGCAAACTCCTGTCCCAAAATGCTGAGGAGCCTCCTCTCTTCTTCTCAAGAAGGCTCTAAACCCCACAGCTGCTCTTGTCCCCATGCCCCAGGGATGAAACCCTCTTTTTTCTTTCCTTTCTTGCTCACTTAAACCATAATCTTCAGAGTAAGGTCCGCTCCAGGTTAGGGGTGTTGCCTGTTCTCCTCTCCTCCAAGGAATCCTGCTGAACCCGGGGATGTCACTTCCTAAGTGCCTATCTCAGAGCTGTGTCATGCACTGAGTGCCACCCACTCAGCACTCTGAGCCTGATATCTTCTACACAGAGTCTATCCTCATAATGAATGATTTTTAGGGAAACTGTAAGGATTGTGTTTTCTTTTCCACTTTCACCCCCTTCTCTTTTAATAAAAGCACAGTGAAGCTGTTTATCTTTTGTTTAAGAGTCTGCTTGGTTAAAACATTCCCTCTGAACAGCCTTTGGGACTCTGAACAATTTGGGGCCTTTTTCCACATCAGAAAGAGGTTTCATCTCCTTTCCCTCAGAGACCAACTTCATGACCACCACAAGAGCAGAGAGAAACTTCATGTGCGTGGAGAACCCAGGTGCTGTCAGCTGTTGGGAGGCTGCTCAACAGGAAGGGAGGATTTTTGTGTTTGGGCTGTAGGTCATACTCATACTTTGATTCAATGGAAAATCCATGGCCACTGTGGGAGCTGTCTCTGCTGTGCTGCCTCTGGCACAGCTTCACTCAAAGAAAGGCTGAACAAACCTCTCAGCCCAGCCAGAAGCCTGATATCATAAAAGATAGGAATTCAAAACCCTATGGGCCAAGAAGGGAAATCTCCAGGTTATTTAGGCTGCATGCAAAAGAAGGATGAGAGCTACAGCTCTAGCTCAGCCTTGTTGTTATGTATCAGTGTACATGGACAAGGTAGGTCAGGCTTGGGGGATTTTGGCTGCCTGTGAGCCTGCAAGCTGATGCTGGAGCTCCAGCTTGTGCTGCCTGGGCACCTCTGGAAGCAGGACCACAGGCACTGCCAGGGGTGGATGTAGGCAGTCAGGCATCCCCATGGTTCAGCAGCAGCTGCATGGCTTTTTGGAACAGAGTTTAACCTCTGCTGTCCACGGTTTTCCTAAGCTGTCTCTATAATCTGCCTAAATAAAGACACCAAGGTGAAGACATGTGATCTTAGAAGGGAGTTGGAAATCTCATCCCTGTTAAGACTGTGCCATGAGTATGGGCACTTCTACAGGGACCAACCAGGAGGGGGCCTCAGGGTCTTGAGGAAAAATCCACACTTGCCTCCACACCCTGGCACGTCCCATCCAGCATCCCTGCCCATCTGGCTTTTCTGTCTTTGGAGCTTGTAAAAGGTGAATGGGTCAAATTCATACAAATGGTAACACATACAAATGATTTCATACATTATAGTTCAACTCAAACTGACATACACCTGTGCTTGAAGGTCTGGGGCATTATTCAAGTTCCTCCTAGCACAAAAATTCACATTCAGCACAAACAGGGGATTGATGCACTGCACTGTGTAACATCTAGGTCTTAGTGTCAGTGATTCACTTTCTGTAAGCTCTGGCATGGTTCTACATTAATAGGAACAAATGGAATCATAGAGCAGTTGAACCAAATTAATTGTAGAACCATGTGATACAATTTCAAAATTAAGTATATCCGTTTCTCTGTTTTTATTTACAAATAGGTAAATAAATTCATGTCAAGGTAATTCCTCAATGGTCTGCCAGTAATAAAAAAGGCTTTGGAGGACAGGTTTACAGGGCAAGATCTATGAATGTAATTTCTTAGCTTTTTCTTGCATTTAAGAGAATGCTGTGGAGTTGAATGTCTCTTAAATAAAAGACTCTGGAAGAAGGTGTTAATATGTTTGAATAGACATGATGTATCATGCTCTGTGCCTTTAAAACAGTATCAAGCACTACCTACCAATCTTCATCACAAAGAGATAAGACACAATGTTCTGTGCTGTAAGAAAGGCACAAAAAACCCCATAAGAGACACACACACAAAAAGAAAAATTAACAGTTCATACGCAAAGTGATTGATTCTGTCAGATTAAAAAATGTCTCTCTTCTGCATCCTGCCTGTTTCTGCCCTCAAATGTTTAACATACTTTTGGGAGCTGTATAAATAAGTAAAGCTCTTATTTTATGACAGTGTTCCAAAAAAGAGTAATTTGTGAAGAGAAGTGGCTTCATGAAGGTGAGTCATAATCTCCCATTTCACAATCTCTGTCATGGTATAATCTATAGTACAAACTACTTGAGACAGGGATTAGCTCTTGAATTTAGGTCACTACAGTGTCTAGTCCAAAACATTAGGTCTGATTTCTAATTCTACAATACTCTTAACTCCTGAGCTGTTCTCACTGCTGCAGTTCTTGATCAGTACTGGTAGATAAAAGTGCAATACAAATCTGTGCTACCCATTGTCCAACAAAATCATTGGCTGCAATGTTAACCAGTATTATTAGTTAGTAACCTGTGAGGTTTTTGGTTCAAATAAATAGCACTATTCTAATTATCAGCAGGAGGTGAGTGAAGCAGTTTACATTATTTTTACTGTAAAGAAGGTGGTGGAGGAGGTGACCTGAAAAACATGAATTTTGTAAGGAAAAAATTAAGCAAAGCACCAGACTCAGTATGAAAGTTAGCACACTTGTCTTGTAAACACTGTGGGCTGAAGCCATCAAACATTCTTCAAATGGAAGAACTGATGGCCTTCTTTCAAGGTATACATCTCTTTTTTCTATTTTTTTTTTTTTTTTGCCTGGACCTGTGCACTGTTCAGAATCAGAATATTTTTTTCAGCATAGATTAAATAATCAGAACCCATATTCATCTCATGACAGTTTGAACTTGATATATATGAGGGTTTGGATCACAGGCTTCACACCTTACTTCCTAGCCTCTCTTGCCCCTCTGAGGACCATGTACTTCACCACATCCGTGATTCCCTTTTTTTAATACGTTGGATTCAAATAAATTCTGTTTTTTCAGGGCACCCTTATTCTTTGCCTGCATTTCTGCATGGAAGGAAAGGTCTTTCAGGCAGTGGGAGGTCTGACTGTCTGCTCACTGTCTCTGCTCCTCTCTACTGCCCTCTGGCATCATTTTGGCCAGGTCTGTGCAGGAAGCATCTTTAACTCTGCAGTAGGTTTGCATGCTGTCTTGGTCATCTCTCTTTGGCAGAAAGGTTGTGCAGATATGAGTGTGTAGATGTACATATGTATAACACTCCTTGTTCATCACTTGATGAACAGATGTATTCATGAAGAAAAAATCTTTTTTCCATCACATGCTTTTTACTGGTGTAAATTACACAAGCAAACCTCTTTGAACAGGCATGAGGCACAGCCCTTACCTAATGCTTGCCTACTGCTTTCTCAGCTTTCTCCTCTCCTTGAGTCCTACATGCTCACAAGCAACATTTTGCACTTGGATCAGCCACTCCTTCATTAAGATAATTCCTTCTTTGCTTTCAAAACTCACTTCAGATGTCTCCCTTCCACTTAGACTCCACACAGTGTGCCCCCCAGCACTATCTGCCACCATCTCTTCAGTTGATCTTTTTGTTCTTATAATCTGTATTTGCATTAAATTGTCTTCTTCTTGGGGTAGAGACCTTGCCTTCCATGCTCTTATGAAGGGATATTTTCATGTACAGGAATGCAGAACTAGGAGAATACAAGCCAAGTTTAGAAAATATTTTCAAATTCTATTCTGAAATTTCTACTGTAATTTTGCTATTGGGTAGTCTGAAACCACCATTTAAAATCTGCCAGTGTAATCTCCAGAAGCAAAAAAAACCCCAGCCCCTGGAGCTCAGCAATTAGAAAATGAAAGAAGATTGCTTTCTATAGATATGTTATGATTTGCAAAGATCTAGATACTGGAATGAATAGCTAATTCACACATATTATCATTTAAGAGCCAAATCTACTAAACATACCCCTGACTTGAAAGAAATCTAAGAATAGGAGGCATGTCAATTACTGTAATCCCTATTATGCATATCTTTCAAAATCTTCTTCTATCAATGTCTTAGGTTTTTCTTCTTAGGAGGTTTCTGTACTTCCTCCACAAGGCAAAATGAAACAGTGGCTTATTTCAATAAATGTCGTGCCTGAAGGACTGTTATTTGTTACTAGGAATTAAATAATTTAAGGGATCGTGCCTTGTCATACCATCCTAAAAGGAGTTTTGGTCCATCTGATCTTCCATCTTGCTTCAGAAGTGATCAGCAGGTAGAGGAAAATGCTCTGCTTCTGTTACCCAGAAGGGAATAAATTATTCAAAAAATGTTAATGTAGAAGGCAAGCAGAGAATAACTTTCTCCAACAGTAACTTAAAAAAACCCCAAACCCTTTCACATCTGTCTGTATCAGAAAAATGCAGATACAAGATGATTTTGGGTTTCTGTTTAAGAACCCTAAAATAAGAGCATCTGTTAGCTGCAAAGGTAATCACTATACAAACATATGGGTATGCAATGAAAGGAAAAAATGTATGTATCTTCATCTTTTTGTGGCTTATACAGTAAAAGGCGGGGGTAGCTCACTTGCATAACAAAGGCAGCAGAGCCTTAGGCTACAGATTTTAAGGATCATTCTCATTGTCCAGGAAAAGCAAGCATATAGATTATTCTTAATGCAAGGTCTGAATGCACACAATTGGATCTAAGGGAAAATAGAGCTGTGGAGCTGCTCTCCCCTGCTTACATGGAGAATTTCTATTTCCTTAACTCTCCTTGTACCATGGCACAGCCTGCCCCGACCAGATTCAGCTCTGGAGGTGCAGAGATTGTCATGTCTGAAATCTTTGTCTATTGAATATTAGTCCCGATGATTCCGGGTGTGTCCTGCCTGGCTTCTTCTGGCCCTCGCTGCTGGACCAAAGGCGGCAGCTGTGGCGTTTTTCACCCCAGAGATGCCTTTGGCCGGCTGGATGCTGCAGCTGGGCACTCGGAACAAATCCAGGCAAAGTAGGAACTCAGTTTACCTTTGGTGGAAAAGGTTCAAGCGGCAGTGAAGAGAAAAGAAGCGGGTTCTGTCGTAGAGTCTTAATCCAGAGTTTTATTGCAGCATGGTAGACCTCTGAACGTGGTAACAGCTCACAGACAGACAACCCGGCCGCGTGGTCTCGTGTCCTTTTAAGCCCCGGGGACGGGGGAGGGGAGGGGCAGGTGAGGGCCAACCAGGTGGGAGGAGGGGAAGGCTCCAGGGATACAGACACTTGGACAGGCCAATGAGCCCAGACCTGGGGGCATCTGCCAACCACACGATGCCCTGCTGGAATGTTAAGATTGATGGACAGCTCATAGGCAGGAGGGCAAAAGGGGGAGGGGGAAAGGTTGGCACACCTGAGGGGGTTGGGATGGGTGAAACAGGAAATTGCGCTGCAACATTTGTCCTTGGTAATCTTTGGTAAAACCATATTTTAATTTTATTTTAAAATTATCTAAATCCTGAAAACACAAGTCACAGGCCCAAAGTCCCTTTCTAAAGCTTCTCAAAGTGTCATGTCACTCCTGCAGGAGGCTTTTCATTGATATTTCCTTTACTAATGCCATAAATCCTTTCTTTTCACCTGCAGCCTTATGGCTTGAACTGAATGTGAAAATGGTCAAGCTCAAATGGCCTTTTGAGCTTACTAAGACAGTTTAAAGCACAAGAAGAACATTGCTACAACCAGGCCCAGCCACCTTTGGCTGTGTGCTCCACCACCAAAAACCTCCTTGTGAATGGGTGAGGTTGAAGCCTGGCTCTCGAGCAAGCACTTCTCTGTCCTGCTGCACCTGGGTCAGAGCCACTGCACCTCCCACCTGACAGGAATCAGGCTGTGACACACACTCTGCTTCGGTTAAACCATGATAATTCATGACTATCCACCATATCCATACTCCTGATCATGGCACAAGCATAAGAGATGTTTAAGTGTCATAATCCAATTTTTTGCATAGAATCAATTTTTTGTTGGTGGTTTTTCCTACAAGAATTTCAGGCATATTTTTGAGGGCAAATAAGAATCTGATTGTGACTTGTCACCGTCATATTTTCTGAAAAATCCCTTCACCAGGATTTCTCTCCTGGGAAGCTGAGAATCCTCAGAGAAAAAGGAAAACAATATCATCTCATTTGCTTCTCCTGTGTTTTGCTGCTTTGGAATGTGGTTGGCAATTGTTTATCCAACATGTGAATTGTTTTGACTTAATGACCAATCACAGTCCAGCTCTGTCCGGACTCTGGAATGAGTCACGAGTTGTTTATTTTTATCTTTTAGCCTTCTTTAAGTATCCTTCCTCTATTCTTTAGTATAGTTTTAGTATAGTATTCTTTAATATAATATCATAAAGTAAAAATTAGCCTTCTAAGAACATGGAGTCAGATTCATTCATTGCTTCCAATGACGGGGGACCCTGAAAATACCACAGCAACTACTCTGCTTGCCTATACTAATCAAGTAAATACCACTGCTTAATACATCTTTTTGGAATATTTGTGCATGTGGTTGTCCATATACAGGCATAGTACTGAGAAATATGAGATTCCTGGTCTCAAAAAAGATGTCCTCACTCTGTGTAAAAAAAAAAAAAAAGAAAAAAAAAAAAAAAAAGAAGACTAGGCATCAACACAATAGAGGACCAAATCTCATGGTAATTTTTTTACTCAATGTCTGTTTTAACTCTGTAATAACTCTGCTGCCAGATAGGACTATGAATTGATCTAGCAGTGGTTTTTTTGAAGATGATATTCAAATTGCTGGACTTGAATGATAAACCTGTCTTATAGAGTCTATGGACAGATGGATTTTATGCAATGATACTGAATCAGTGCTATCTGAATGCATCCCAAAGCATCCATTTCTTCTGTCAGGCTCTGAAGAGCTGCAGTCTTTAAGTGTGATTTAAATTATTTTTCTTTTTTTAAGGTGTGCATCTAGAAAATTATTTTGATGTCATAATCAATCATCAGGAAATACACAGCTGCAATTAGCAATACAATCTATGGGATGCCATATTTCTTTGTTAAGGAAACACTTCTCATTTGCACACTTTTTGACACATGGGGATACCCTCAAACTCTTTGTTGAGATAAACATCCTAAGAAAGTTCCAGTTCGAGACAAGTCTTGAGGCAATCCACTACAGGATTTTAGGATGCAGATCAAAACTGCTTATATTAGCTAAAAAAGCTTCTCTCAACCCTTGCACACATATGTGGGCGTGTTCTAATTAAAGCTTGGTGGATAATGAATAATGTATTTAAGGTCTTCACCTCCTTTGTTTGTAAATTGTCAACAACAAGATCACAGTTTTCTTGAATTTTTTACTGGAAATTACTCCTTGGGCCTCATTTATTTCCCCTTTTTACCAGTTTCTACCTTTTTTTGTATCCTATTTTTCTTTTGTCTTTTTCTCTCTGGACTCTTACCACACATGATCTGTATGTGTCACTAACTACCTTTATACATCCTATCTATCACTGCATTGCATTCAGACTCTGCTCTAGCTAATTTTTGCTCCTAAAACTGTGGAGTCATCCAGACCCTGGTAAAATGGATATAAAATGGTGCCAGCTCAGAAGGGGATTTTTTTCTGCTTCTTTTGTACTCTGATTATGCACTCATAAATACATATGTAGGTGTAAGGAAATAAAAAACACTCTCAGTCCATTGTGGTTAATCTTATTCTCCCATGCTTAGCTGCTAAGGTACTGTAATGATTTTGCTACAGTTGCTACATTTTGCTTAATATTTTTCTTGTCTTGTCATGTCATATCAGTCTTTTTCCCCAGTTTCCTAATTTTTCCTTTGTTTTTAGTAAAACTACCATTTCTCTACAGCCTGAGAAGGAATAGTCAAACATTTTATAGTTTCCCACTCTATTCCACCTTTCTGAGACACATTCAGATGGTGTTACCCCCATGCATGGGGGATCTTTCACCTGTTCACAGAAATTCCAAGCCCAATGGCAATGCTGGAAATTGAATTTGGATATTATGATTCTTATCACTTGGTACCAACAGACTCAGAAGATCCTCAGGTAGGCTGTATCCTTGGAAGCTTTGTTGTTCTCTGCCAGCCTGGAATAAATCCCTAAACTTCAGGTTCAGACTCTGCAGAATGCTGGATATGCCAACACAATCGTGTACATGGAGGGGAAACAGGCATTGATATCCCTAGCAGGAAATCACTGTGTCCAATAAACACTTTTTAGGCTTTGGACACATCACATCTTAGTTTATCAAAGAGATCATGTCAGAAATCTCTCTTGTGACCTTACATTTTCTTAACATCAGTGAGGCTTTGTGGAAAAAATTACCCCTTGGGTTTTATGGCTGTTATGGATCCTACTAGGATGCTGCAATCTTTTACTTTTGCAGGAAATACATGGAAAACGCTACTGAACAGGAGAGACTGGGTAGTAAAACATGGCTACATTCAGGATTTGTTTCTTCAAATAAAAGGCGACTAAAATAAAGAAAAAATTTGGAAGGAAACAGCATGGCTATAAAAAGAGGAAAGAGACAGATTTTAGGTTAATTTCAAAATGTTGTTTATGGTTCAGAACAGAAAAGAGTAGTCGTGTTCAAGCAGTGTCATTCCAGGGAGGCTTAGAGAGCCTGCAAGTGCAAACAAGGGAAGCAGCCCAGTGCTGCTGCAAGCTCCTCACTGGACCCACCACTCTTGTTTCTAATGCAATAGAAAACAAAAAACAAACTTCAGGCAAAATTTAAAGCATTGTTAAACTCTAGAAAGGCAAGAGCAAAATGGAAGTGGCAAACCTCTGACTCTCTAAACCATAGTAATGATACTAATGCAACACTGAAGCCTTCTGTATCCTGTACTGAAAGGTTTTGGTCTTCCAGCTGGTGAATTTCTTTAGATTGTTTTGTAAGCAAAACTAAAACGTATAAAGCAAAACCCTGAAAAGTCTGTCTGCTCCAAAAGAACTATGTTAAATTCTGACAGCTTTATTGCTGTATATAAGGTGGGAAAACCCTAGGACAAATTACTTGCAAAAAAATATGCATTTGTTCCATTTTGTGTTCCATTTTATTACAATCCTCCTTCAAAAACTAAACAATTCTTAAAGTTCTTAAACAGTTCTTAAAAGCTTCTCTGCTTTCTATATTAGCAACCACCAAATTTGTGACTTCTGCTACCTCACTTCCAGGTGTCTGCCTTGAACACATTAAAAACTGAGTGTACTCTTCCCCACTCCCCTGCCCCCATCCTGACTCTCAGGGCCATTTTAATGTTTTGTGAATTGTTGAATTATTTAGTAGCTGGTGTCACTAGAATGCTGGTAGGTTTTAATCAACCATTAAAATACACTTACATGCTTCAGAGCACGTTGGCTTCTTATCTCAGGGGCTGACTCTGGAAACAAAAATAACCCTGAAACACTTGGGTTAAGTACAGTTATGCAAAGCTTTGCTTCCTGCATGGCAGAGGCACCAAAAACATTGAAACCTCTTCCAGCTTCAGTGGCTGTGGGCTATGTTGCATTCCTAGCTTCACTCAAAGCTGGTTTGTCTGCTTTTCTGAGGGAGGTTAAAACTGCCTAAAGGGCACTTTGTTTTTTGGCAGAGCCACAAGCTATTTTTTCCTGATAAGAAATGAGAGGTGCAAGTTAATACCCAGTACCAAGGTACTATTTTTTGGCATCTATTTTTGTGGTTCTGACTTAATGTACCTTACAGTGACCAAAGTTGCACCAGTAAAATAGCCAAACAGTGGTTGTGTTGTTTTTTTTACCCTCTTGTATCATGAGGTAATTCTCCTGGCTTTCCTGGAGTTTGCCCTCACAAAACCAGGTGTTTGCCTGGCAGCAGAAGAGTAGGTAAGCCAACTGCCTGAGTAAAAAACTGCACTGTAAAAGGCTGTCAGTGGGAAAACACTGCCTAGATCTGCTACAACACCTCCTATATGGGGCAGAAGGACACCAAACAAAGTGTTCTGCATCTGCATTCTGTCCCTGCAGCCCAGGTCACCTCTGAGATTTGCCTGCTGCTGTGCAAATGTTTGTCACCTCACTCAGCCACTGTCCTCTAGGCCAGTACCTTGATGAGCACAGCAGACTTGCTTAAAATGATGGGACTTCCAAAGGAGTCTGGAGGATTTCTAATGAAAACCTGTTTTCATTAGAAAATGGTTTTCAGTAGGAATGTGTTCTCTTGCTCTTCAGCTGGGGCACAGGAGCAGGAAACCAGGTGGGTATGTGATCTCTAGTGGGGACACACCTGCAGATGGCTTGCCTGTCTGTGAAACAATCAAAGTGTGACATCCACGAGGAGTATGACATCCATGTCCCATTTTCAGTCACTGACACTTCCCTTCTCACCATGCTGCTCCCTCTGGCTCGTTCAGGGGAGCCCTGTTGTGCTGTGAGGCAGGAGGCACAACCCAGCTCCAGTTTATGTTCCTTTATTACAATCCTCTTTGAAAAACTAAACAAGTCTTAAAAATATGCTTAAAAACCCAGCTCCTGGAAAACACTCCCCCTCAGCATGGCCATCACTGGCAGGGGGTTGCTGAGGCTAAGGGGGTCCCTTGGAAGAAGGGGGTGTGAGAGGTGGGTGAGGGGAGCAGCTGGCACAGCCCTGAGTCCAGGCAGCAGGCAGCTTGCACACTGCTGCTGTTTTATTACAGTGGGGTTTCCTGCTGCCTTTTGGGCATGATTTCTATGCTTGGCAGAGCTGGGTACTGCAGGTGCCTGGTCAACTTTAGTAGTGCCTGGCATTCATGGACATTCTGGCTTGCTTTTCTTCTTGGTGTAAGAGTGGTCAGACTGGGGCATCAGCTTTGTAATTCCAATTACTGTACCAGTGGAGAGGAGCATCATTACATCAGTGTCTAGATCACTTTTTTAAGTCTAAAATCCACGTTGGCAGAAGCCAGCTCCCACTTTGATGTTCAACTCTATCCACACCCGCTCTTGCTTTTTGGACAGAGCAGTTCAGGATGTGCCTATAAGGGCACTGATGTAAAAAGGCTAGTCAGTGTTTAATTGATGGATTTAATTGTCCATCAAGATGAGCAAGGGCAGGACCCTAGCTTAAATGTGTCGTTTCACCTCCCATCTCCACTGAACAGCTCAGAAACCTTCACACTTGGTACTTATTTTAGGCACTTGAGGGAGGCAGCTCCATAGATTTTGCTTGCTGTTCTACATCTGAGACACTCACAGCACTGTAACCTAGTGACAATAATCTAATGCTAGTAAGTGAACAATAATCTGGGATTGCTTTAAAATGTGTTTCAATGATAAACAACTGTTTTGTTACAGACAGCATTTGTGACAGTAGCTCTGTTTGTGTCAGAGTAGAGTTAAGTGGTCTGTGAAGATGTAGTCACAGTACAGGATGACTCCCATATTGCTTTGGACTGACAGGTTTTTAAAAGTCTCTTGAGCTAAATTCTTTATTTCTTTGCATCTCGTATCATTAATTCCACCAGAGGAAAAAAATCAATCTGATGAGAGCAGTCAATGCGCAATGTACCTGATTTAGCATGGTGAGAAGTGATCAGGAGTCTGAATTGCACTGCCTCTAGTCCTCCCTTAACTCAATTCTTCACCAGCTTACATCTTCACTGTCTGCTCAAGAATTACTGGTTAATAATATTATTAACAACTGACACACACTCTCTCTTAATTATCAGTGAGTAATTGTGGCAGGCTGGAAAAAAGGAAAGGTCTTAGGCACCCCTGAAAGTAACATTATGCTTTTGAGTTTGATTACTACTCTTATGATGAGTTTATTCTGCATTGTCACTCTTCCATCACTTTCCCAATTCAGATGAGCACAGATATTTGAAAAGTTATAAAGACCACTATTGAAAACAATGGTTTGAAACATTGCAATAAACGAACGAGTAACAAATTGCACACCCTTTCATCTGTGTATTATTTGTTTAAGGCCAACAGGAAGGTGAACTTGCTTAAAATAAGAAATTTTCAGGGATTCTAAGGTTTCTGCACCAGTGAGCTGGTAGTGTCAATCCAAATGTCACTGGATGTGACAATGTTGTTGTGTAGCAGGCTACTCCACAAACATAATGATGGACCCTTGTCACTGGGATTTAACCACCTACCATAGCTCTTCAAGAAGTTATGCGCTTACTGTGACATAGCAAAATACTTTAGTGCAAGCTTGTGAGTACTCCCAATGAAATGAACAAGTCTATAGTATGTAATGGAGCACCTACTGGGTGTGGAAAACATTGTTCCTAAAACTGAGCATTTTCATCACAGAATTTAAGCTTTAATCAATGTTTAATTATAAAGGCTTCTATTTCAGGAAGTTTATAGATAAAATGCCAGTATCTGTGTGACTGTTTCACAACAGACATTTAAGTGAATGTGCAGAGGGAACACATCATACCGCATAAGGCAACCCACGTCTGTAATTAATACTGTGTTTGGTGGAGCCTGTACTTAACTGCAACATAAGAGAAAATTGCTTCAGGAAACTAAAACACACAAAGATGCAGAGCAAGCACTTATGGTGGTCTCAGCCCTATGAAAAATAATAAGAATATGAAATGCATCCATATGGTTCAGATAAAGGGGAGCGTGTGTTCCCAGTTAATGACACGCTTAGCAGAAAGCCATTCCTCCTCCTGCAGGGGAGCTGGGAGGCAGCGTCAGCTGGAGCTCCAGACAAGCCAGGAAGGCCCCTCCTCTGAGATCACATACCAGGGTCTCCAGATGTGGAGCTGTGTAGTCAAGGCTACTGTGTTTGATTTTTAACTCCAGCCCTTGAACATTGGGGAGGATTCCCTTGGCCTGGACTGGCCAGTCCCCGTAGGATTCTCATGCCTTAGCGAGGTGAGGTCAAGAAAAGGGGAGAAGGAGGAACTGGACATGATGAATTACAACTGTTATTGCTACGGTCACAGAGTGCAAGGTTACTATGGCAATAATTATTTGTAAAAAGATCCCCAAATCTGTAGGTCTGGCTAATCCTGCGAGCAAGCCATGAGCTCTGCACGGCTGTGCAGCTGAGGGATGGAGCCAGGCAGATGGCAGGGGTTTTACACTCCTCACTGCTGCCCTGCCGGGCTGCTGCCACAGCCACAGCTGGAGACACTTTGGTAGGCTCTGCACTACCCTTGCCTTTCAAAGAACAAAAGCAGCCAAATGCAAAGCAGCAGTTCTTTACATTCTGCTTTCTACTAAACATATGGTAGAGTTTCCCATATGCCCCGTGATAATGCAGCTGATAAAAAACCTTAATATTTGCAAATGCATGTTAAAAATCCGTATGTTATTGACCTCAGCTCTTCCAGATCTTTTAAAGGTGCCCAAAGTATCACGCTAGTATTCCATGAACAATCTTAGCTCTGCCTCTCTCTCTGAATGGAAAACTGCTTGGTGTGAGGTAGCAAAGAGGCTTTTGAAATTCATTGCCAATTCACTATCAAGGAGACCTTTAGGTGAATCAGATAAAGGCCTGACTGGATCCCTTAAAACCAGATGCTGCATGTGCATTCAATTATTTTGTGTGAATGCAATGAGTAAGAATTGAATTAAACTCCCCTCCCAGCCAATATATCTTACCATTTTCTGGTCTAAGAGGGATGGTTTGCAAAAGTCTTTGGGATGCAGAGAAAGAGGAAAACAATATAATATTTTATGAAATCTCTGATCATGTATTATTTGTTTCTACTTCACAACCTACTGGATTGATAGATAGTATCTTCAGGCTATTCTCCTGATGGATGAGGTAGGATCAGCCAAACAGGGAGCAGAGCCAGTGTTACAAGACCCTTGTAATCACGGGCAAAATCAATTTTGAATGAATTGTGTGTGCGACACACACATGCACAACCAAAAACTGAGCATTCTAATTGATTAAGAAACAAAGACTCAAGTTGATACACTCATGAACAAAAAATGTTAACTATGTTTGGGTAATTAATATATCTGGTGAAATTTCAAACTAAGTGCAGCTGTTACACAACCACGAAAAGCAGATTTGTGTGTAAATGCTTGCTCAGCTTTATTAATTGGCATTGTAAACCAAATACTGTTTACTGTGTTCATGGGAAATGGAAACTTCGACAATTAATTCAATTTCATCAACAAGGTTTTTCTGATGAAGCTTTACTTATCAAACTGCAGCTTAGCATTTCTTTCCCATCTTTTTATTTGAAGAAAATGGGGAGTTTGAGTACATAGCATAAAACAGGATCAGATTTAGGACAGTACAGCAGATTCTGATATACATTTGGTCACCTTAAGGGAAGTCAGAATTATTTAAAATATGAACTCCTGCATCGAACGGAATTCTTGGATTCTTAGTAGTCACAGCCAGAGGAATGAATTTTATTAACATCAAGTGGTATTTATTTCTGAAACAGTTTATGCTTTAAAGGGCTATTTTTGATAGTGATTGTTCCTTGTACGTGAAAACTAGAGCAAAAGTGCTTTTTTTAAAATTATTTTTTTCCATAGAAGTGCAAAATATGATCAAGTAAACAAAGTTGTTTCTATAGGGATAGAAAATGTATCTCAGCTCAGAACCACACAAAATCTTGTAAAAAAAATTTGGCCTAATAAAAACTACGTGGTGAATGTATGGAATTCAGAGAATGTGTTTATCTTGGGAGCTCTTGAGATCTTGTTCTTGTATTTCTCTGGAAAGTATATAGCATACTTCTTTTTTTTTTTTTTGGTGTTACAGGACAGAACAGGTACTGGGAATCATTTATGAAAACAGAGGTGAGAGAGGACATTGAGACACTGAGGATTGCAGTTCATTACTAGGACTACAAATAAAAAAATAAAATAAAATAAATAAAAAAATGAAATAAAAAAATGGCATGGTACATTTGAACCTCTATAACTACTTCAGTAGCAAGTTTTTGGCAAGCAACTCAGAGTGCACTACATATCACACTATGTAGTTTTTGTTGTAAGTTGTGATGTTTCCCTTAAGGAGTCAAGGGAAAGAAGAGAGGGCAGGGATAGCCACAATCACCCTGCTCTGCATCAAGTGCTGTCTCACCTTCATGAATTTTCAAAGCTTCACAAAGATGTTCCACATCCATCAGGCCTGAGGAGTCCCATGGAGATAAAGCAGTGAGCAGATCCTCCTCTACAACTCTCTTTTTTAGAAAAAAAACCAAACACAGCACAAACAGATACTGGCAGCAATTTCAAAAGGCCAAATTTTATCCCATCACACTCCAGGGTCTAAAAAAGCCCCCAAAAAGCAACATTCAGTCTGTGCAATTTTATTGCAAGAGGTTTTATTGGCTGCCCTCTAGTGAGACCTCTCAGTGGCACAATCCCTAACCTTGGCTGGACAGGGGTCAAGATGCTGTGTTTAACCTCCTTGCCTTGGTCTGTTGTGTTTAGATCTGCAGCATTTACTCCCTGAGCAGTAGTGATTCAGCACTGGACACATGTGGGGGCATGAAAGAGAGAGGTTCTATCCTGGGAATTTCTTGGCATTGTCACAATGACAATTAAAGGGTGATTTTCTCATTAAAAAGATGGGCAACGGCATGTTGTAGGTTTCCTCAGTTATTTTACATTCTAAGATTTAAGGATGGATGATTTTCAGTTATTAGCTGTGAAAGATCATCTTATCCAAGTGTTTTAAAATCTGGTTTAGCTAGCTGAGTGTGATACTCATTATAGGCCACCATTTCTTACAAAATCTCTCTTGAACATAAATCTGTCCTTTCTTCATTTCAGGGACCTCAAAACCCCTATGAAACTGTGATATTATCTTTGCAGTCACCCCTTGCAGCATGCTCTGAATTTCTAGGTAATCCTTACCCAGAAAAACTTGGGTTCAGCAGGAACTTTGGGGGTCCTCTTGCCAAAACCTGGACCTGGTCAGACTTAGGCAAGCAGAACAGCAGGTCTGTGAACTCAAGAGGGGCCATCTTTACAGCTTCCACGCCTGGACATGCTGCTGGCATGTTTGGTTTAGCTCATGTTTGACTTTGGAAATAAAGAGGAAAGGTCGGGCCATGTGAAAGAGGCTTGGTAACTCTGAGAAATGAGACAAAGGCTCTTTCTTCTGAGCTGCTTTCAGTTCCTATGACCCACATTTTCATCAAAGAGGGTAATTTCCC
The DNA here is from genome assembly GCF_012460135.2 of Molothrus ater. Classification (NCBI taxonomy): domain Eukaryota; kingdom Metazoa; phylum Chordata; class Aves; order Passeriformes; family Icteridae; genus Molothrus; species Molothrus ater. The sequence goes on along the minus strand of NC_050478.2, from coordinate 33,666,782 downwards.
AACACACACCTGATGTGCAGGGGCTGTTCTTGAACCCACACCTGTAAGGCTTGCGTGCCCCTTTGTTTTGTTTCTCTCCAGTATGGCATTTCCCCCCTTCCTGACTCCTGGCTCAAGCCATACTTACATGGAATGATCTGAGCATCCACAGGAGCTGTGTGTGAAGTGCACACACTTTCAGAAGTGTTTGCATCAGCACTGGCACGTGTTCCGTATTAGTCAGTGTTGGAAAGGATGGGTGAAAATGGTATGATCAGGAAGTTGGACAAAGACATTTGCTCACCACCTTTGGCAATGGATGCAAAATTTAAAAAAATCATTTTATAGCACTTCCAATTCTGTTTGCGGTAATCATAGTTTGGCACAGACCCTCAACCACAGCAGGCAAAATGCTATTAAATTTTGTCAGATTTAAGGGAAAAATAATGGAATTTTTCTTCCATAAATCATAAAAACCGAAGTCTTTGCAATCTTGTAATGGTCTTGTAATCCAAGCCCCTGCTTACATTACTTTATCTTTATGAAGGTGATAAAGAAAACATAACATAGTGTACTTGATTATAAATTATAATTTTATAAGCATCAAAAAATGCAAACTTGCAAAGCTTTTGTTCATGCTTAGGTTTCACATACTTAAGTGCCAGCAGATGTTCAATGATCAATAAAACTCAATTTATATACATTATTCTGAAGCATCCTTGATCATAAATACAGGCTGGGAATGTCTAACTTCACTCTGAGTAAGAAAGATGATAATAGACTACAAAGTTGCAGTATGGAATTCTATTGTGGTAAATTTTACTTCAACTGTAGAAATAAAACACTTCTTGATTTTCATTGAGACTGCTGAGACAGAGCCCATGATTTAGAACATAAACTGTAGCTTTATGGAAAGAGCAAGTGGCTAAAATTAACTTCAGCATTGTCAGGCAAAAATCTTACTTATTATGGTAAACTAAACATCCCCAGAGTCTATAAACTTTCTAACAAGGAGTCCCTGAATTGTGGTGTTTGCATTTGCAATGACAAACAAACATACCTTTATTGGGGAGCACCCACTGATTCACACAGAGATCAGGAAGGCAGGTCCAAAGACGTTCTTCATTTCAGAGCTGACTCTCCAAAGCCAAACACTGGGAGTGTAACACTATGTATGTGAGCTCATACCAATCTCAAGAGTAGGATTGGAAGAACAAACTCTTCTGAAACCAGATGCCTGTCAGATGAAATAGAAGATGGTTCGAAGTGGAGCAAGAAGGACCATTTTTATGCACTTCATGTGTTAAATAAGAAAAGATTAAGCAAACAACAGAAGAAGAAAAGGTAAAGTGCTATATTGTTTTCCTCTTTCCTGTCCTTTCACTGTACTTTGTCCATAGAAGTAGCAAACGCAGCAGAATGAGACAAAAGTGACAAGAGACCAGCCCATTTCCCCAGATGTAGAGTTACTTCAGTGCTGAAACTACAGTTTCTGGTTTTCCTGATCTCTGCACTTAACTCCCTGCCTTGGATATGAAAGGGGCACTTGACCACCCAGAGGTTTTATCTTTGCTGACACAATTGCCAGACTCCTGTTCCTTCAGCATGCAAAGCCAGCTCTGAGGTTGCTGCTGCCCATCCCCTTCCAGCACGGACGCGGTACCGTTCCAGGTGTCAGTGAAGAATTTGCATTCAGGAGAAACAGGTTAGGCCAGACACTTCCCAACTGTAAGCTCCTATAAGAACAATCGTGTACAGTTACAACCCCCAGGTCATTTTTCTAAGTTACTTCTTTCTGTAAACTTCAAATTGTTTTTTCAAATATAATCTCAAATTACTTTCTCTTTTGTTGAAACACTTCCCTTTCATTGGTAGCTGTCATTTAAATTTAAAAAGAAACCAGCCTGCAGGATTGGTTTATAAATCTTTGCAACTGCTTTACATGGTGGAGAAACTAGCCTGATAATTGTTTTACTTTGCTACTTAAATCTATTTTTCCAGATATAACACAGCTTATGTTACTCTTGGTTAATACTAAGCCTATGAGAGTACAACCATGAAATTTTCAGCTGTAAATTTTCTTAGTTTAAGACTCCTTTGAAACATGATAAATTGTGGAGCTCAGAGACATTCTTACTGATATGTTTATTTTTGTCATATAATTTTCTGAAAGGGTGTATATTGTAATTTTTGGTTAAATTGTTCATGTACAGGCAGTGTCTGTATCTGGTTCTACATAATATCTGTCAACAAATTCATTACTGATGCTGAAAAGAATTTTCTGTGAACACACATTTTTTTTTCTGTCTTATCCAGCTACAACTCCTCTTTCATTCCAAAAGTCGTCCTGATTCAGAATTTACAAACTCAGTTGGCACTCTACTGCTAACAATAGTGGGCTTTTAATTGTGTCCCTACTAGTTCCATGCGCTGAGGCAGCACTGCTAGGGTTTTCTTAATAATTTTGTGATGTACTGTTCAGATATTTGTACCTAACCCACCTGTCATAGATTTCCCTTCTTGAGAGGCTGTGGTGTAAGTTTTTCTATGTAATTCTCCTGCCAAACAGTCTCCTGAACCTCCCCACATGCTAGCACATTGATAAGGGCTTTCACACTGAAATGAAAAACACATCCTTTCCCAAAAGCACCGGCATATGTTCTTGCTGGAGCATACACACAAATGTCATGATGCCCTTGAGACTGTGACCTTGTTTCTGAGAAATGCACTGCAGAAAGTTAACACAAAGAGGGAAGTTCCCCAGTGAAACCCCAAGTTTCTGTGCAGAGAAGGTCTTGCTGCTGGTTCAGCAGGCACCCCACCTCCTGTTGCATTAGTACTGAACCAGCATCCCAAAATGTGAAGAGACACTTTTTAAGATATGCCATCTTCAACTTGTTGCTGTTAAATGTCTCCTTATGTCACAGTCATTTACAGAACTCCTCCAAACACTGCATGTGTGTGTGTGTCTGTGTGTGTTATTGGTATCCATTTAATAGACATGCACAAATAATAAAAAAATTAGGAGTGCCTTTTTGTAAGTCATTTTTAAGGCAAAGATATGTCTTTGAGACAACATTATCATTTAACAATTCTTATTAAAACAAAGTTAGCTTTACACTTGAGAGGATTTGGTCATGGTTAACTTCAAGAATTATGTATCTCATCTTTTCACATGTGTGTCTTTCACTGGTTAAACTGAGCAGAGGTTATGAACATAATTCTTGGTGAGAACACAGCTGACAAAGACAGCACACAGAGCCAAGTGAAGAAATATGATTTTCACCTAGTAATAATTTCTAGGTGTTCTAGTAAACATCTGGAAGCTGTAGCTTGGATGTAAAGATTTTGCCTGTATTTTTTAAAGGCATGCTTCTTTGAATATTTTGCCAATTCTCCACATTTTGCTATTGATCTATATAGACTGGTGCACTTGAAAAAGACTTTTCCATGGAGCTGCATTCCCAGAACAACACCAATAGCCATTACTGCAGGTTTGTGTCCAAAGGCTGGGCTCCTCTCCTTGCCCTCAGCTCCAGGTGCACGTGGCCATGCGTCACAGCTGGCACCATGTGCCTCCCTGGGCTCTGCGGGACCTTCTTGTGTAAATAATTGCTGATAAACGGGTACTTTGTATTGTGCTTTGGAAGGGTTTTGTTAGCATTTCCTTTGATCATTTCATAAGGAAACTTCTGTTATTTACCTAGGAGGCACTCACAGTGATATGTTCATTTACTAAGCCGGCACATAAATGTTCGAGCTGTGTTGCCTGCAAACTGCGGATGTGCTAAATGCTCCATGTGTCTGGAAAAAGTCACACCGGGGAGAGATGTGCCATCTGCAAATCATTTTCTGAAAAACTCCAAAGAGTAAGGGACTCTCATTTGAAAATGCTTTTATTTGAGAAATCAATGTGTCCTTCTTTTGATCCTGAATTGCCTTGGGCAGAAACATTTGAGCTTCCTCTTTGGAAAAATACTTCTTATTTTACACAGCTGTCTAATGTTTTGATGGTGGAATTCATTCTCTGCTCTGGTGAGACTTGTAGTGATAAGGGGAAGAAAGAGTGTAAACTTCAAAGACAAAAAAGACAGAGGTCTTCCTTTCCAGGCTTTTTAGTGCATAGTCTATAAATCCTCCCAATTTCTCTGGATAAAGGTGGTTGAGACCCCAAAATGGTGCTGCTGTCACTCATGTAGTCTTTGAACACAACCCCATGAGCTGTGTATGGAGGGAGGCAGAGATGACCTGATCTTGCTGTCAGTGCCCCTCATTGCTGAGATGCCTCTTCCCTCAGCCTGCAGGGTGGGTAGTGGGGACTGCCCAGTCAGCAAAACATTTGCTGTTGCCTTGGCCCTTAGCTGGACCTCTTCTTAATTGCTGAGTCAGGATTCTGATATCACCAGAAGTCCCTGCTTTGTGCTCTGCTTTGAACAAATTTAGCTCTTTTGGTCTCTGTGCCAGTGCAAGTCATGCATGCAGAGCCCTTCTACTTGGGCTTGGGAATTCAGCATCTTTCCTTGGCATCTTTACCCTGAGCAATTGCTTCTTAGTACAAAAATTCCCTATTGGATTCTGGGCAGCTACACATGATGGGGGGGAACTGCATCCTGCTACTTTGAATTGTCCAAATGCTTCCAAAGTTTTTCAAGCTTCCTATGACCTTACTGCTCTTATACATCTAAATCATCTTGGTATAATGTCAGGACTTACTCTGAAACTCACTGGGCTGGACCAGTTCAGCTCACAAAGCTGGCACACACCTATGCATAGTTTTCGGGTGGCTTTAATTCTCCCCTGGGGTCTTGGGCTGAGATCTGTGGCTGATCCTGCTGGATGCCAGACCTGGCACAAAGGTAAGTGGACAAGGAAGCTGGAGCCAGCAACAGGACTGAGAAGAGGGAAATGCATCTTCTTCCCATTATGGCACCAGAAGCAATCTTGATCTAATAATGTTGTATGTCTTCACACTAAGATCTGGGGCCTTCAGTAGTCAGTGGGGGAATCAAAGTCCTTTAGACTAGGAAGCACAGGTTGTCTATGCCAGCAGGTTCTATGCTCATCTTATCTCCATACCCCTGTCAGAACATCATCAAAATAAAGAGAGGATTTTTACTTTTGGACTTCCCACATTGTCCAAAAGATCGGAGGACAGGGACCTATTCTGCTGATGACACAAATAAAATTTTGAAAGACTTCTTTAGCTGAAACTTTTCATTTGTTTGGGGTTAATGTCATTGCCAATAGAGCCAAACAAACAGTACATGCTTCTCTCAGTCTCCAGGATCTTTATTTGCAGTATTGCAATGCACAAGATTTAGAGGCAGAATAGCAAATTACAGCTTGCCAGTACAAAGTGTTGCACTCTCTCTTTCAGATTCAGATTTTTTGCAAACAGCATTCAGATTTTTTGCAAACAGCATTTTGCAAACAGCTTACAAATCTGTAAAATCTGTAAAATCATACCTGGAAATAGCAGATTCTGCATTTGTCCCCTTGATAAGGCCTGGAAATAAAAAGAAGGTAATACTGATTGTGGTAGAAAATAGACACTCCAAACCAATGAGGATTTATTTATAAAACAGATTTCAAGTTGTCCTGGACTCATACAGCCTCCTATAGCTTCACCTCAGGACATCAGATGGCTTCATTTCCTGGCATGGAGATTAGCTGGCTGACTCTCTCAGTAAGAACATTTGATCTGAACTCCCAAACATCCTGATTCAGAGCAAAAAACACTCCACAGAACACATGTATTCTGCAAAATGGGGAGATTAGCAATATGGTCCCCACTGTGCTGATCACAGTGTCCTGATATGCTGGAGTGGCTTCTGGAGCTACAGAAGTCAGGAACACAGCTGACCTTGCTAAAGGCTCGTTCTGGTACCCTTGAGCAGTGGCATTTTGAGACATGCTTAACCATGGGCTTCCCAGACCTGTCTGGAGCACACTTTCTAAATCCTATTTAATCCACACACCTTAAGTCCTATTTAAATCTTCAGATGTCTCTTCCTTATGAGCACTTGGCAACACAATTTAAACTTTTAAAACTTTACTTCAAAATTTGCAATCAATGAAAAATGCATCTCTTTACTGTGCCCTTGCTAGCCACCGTTCAGAAAGGTGGGGAGCTTACAAAGTTTATTTTACAATACTGCCACAGAACCGCTTCCAAGAAGACAAATTTCCAATATGACCTCACTCAAATACCATTCTGATTTCCAATTTATGTTGAGATCACATATTTCAGCGTTTGCCTATTGGAAGTTTGGGGATTTGCCTGCAGTTATGTTTGGCATTTCATTTTTCTGCAGTAGAAAGAAATGGGGGAGGGGGTAAAGGACATACTTGGCAGCAAGAACTTCTTTCCAAAACATATCATGTGGTAGGAAGTGCCTGGCCCTGAACATACCTTGAGAAGCAGTCCCCTTGGGGTGATGCTATCTCTCACTTTATTTGACTCTGGTACTTCTGTAGCAGCATCTTTATTTTGTCTCATTTTGCAACACCAAATAACCTTAGTGAAGAAGAAGGTTGAAGAAGGAAATGGTTTATTCTGCAAGAATTACAGCAAGAGTTCTAGTTATGAGCTCAGAAACAAAAGGCAGCAGGTAGGGCATGTGTGAAATACGATTCCAGTCAAAGTGTAAAAACTAGATGTCTTGGCAACTGCTTATTCCATGCTTGGGTGACTTGAAGTATTTTTCTGTCAGAGCTGGGGCTTCTATCTCCCAGCAGCACCCTGACTTCTGAGGGTTTATGGAAGGCTGATCTGGGAATGGTCACTCGTGTTGCCTCTGTGCCTTGGACCCTCCCCTCCTGGGCAGAAATTCCCTGCTGCTGTACCAAACCTGGATGGCCTGACTTGCATCTAGCAGCTCCCACAGGTGCACAAGCAGCTGATTTTTCTTTCTGTCTCCCTCATTTACTTTGCATGCTACTTCCTGGTTCATATTTACTACTGGCACAGTCTCAGAATATTCCACTTGCCACGTGGGCTAGTTCACATGCCCTGCTCTGGATTACACAGGCACCTACCCATGGCAGCCTTGTTTCAGCCTGGGGATTTGAAGAGCAAGCTCTCCTGTGCTCAGCTCATACCTAACCCACCTGCAGGGCTATTCCATTTTCACCTAATCCAAACTGTTACCTTATACATTTAAACTCTAGTTGCAGCTTCTAACATGTGATATTTGATACTGTAGAGGATATCAGTTATACACACGCTCTGTAAAGTTCACAAAATCGTACTGTAAACTGGCATAGGACCAGCTCTTTATGAAGCCCATATGCACCACATGAACAAAGCAGCTGATAAAGCTTGTGACAAAGGTACTTCGCCCAAATTCTTGATGGCCTTAAAGGTCCTGCCATCCACCTTTCCCAAACCACAACAGCAACACAAAACACTGCACCACGGATATTGTCCAGGTGTCTTCATCATCCAGGCAGCACAAAGCCTTCCAGGCCTCATTCTCACTGGAGACTCTGGATGAGGACACACAGCATGTCTACTCAAAAGCTCTCAGAAGGCTCTTAGTAGTCTCTCCCCACAATCAAACTCTCTCCTTCCCTCCTCTATCAAATTTTTTCCACTCTGCAAATATGCTGGCAAATCTTGGCACCACTATTTGTGCAGCTACATGGTGACCCGCATCGGGGAACTGATCCGAGTTAAAAATAACTCCACAAAAGAAAAGGTTTTATTTTTAACCCAGCTGAGTTCCCCAGTCCAGTTTTAGGGCCAGTTGTAGTGCCATGGGGAGGGTGAAGCATGGGACCCACAGAGAGTGGCAGTGGTGAGGGGAGAGGTAGGAGCTAACACTGCTGCTGGGCAATATCTGTGTTATCCCACACTGCTGTCACAGCAGAAAGACCTGCAGCTCCTGGACAAAGTGAATCAGCTAATCTGGTGACAAAGGCAAGGATGTAAGATGATTTTCAGCCAGCCTGGGCAGGGAAGGCAAGTCTGAGAGGTATATCTTGGGATTTCACCACCCCTTGCTCCCTTGAACTCCCGTGGCAGTGATGGTGGCTGTCTTAGCAGCTGTAATGGTCTGAGATGGCTCAGCACCTGTGTATACAGACACATAGAGGAAAAAGTCTCTCATGTTGTTAGTGCTCCTTTTCTTCCACTGCAGATTGTAAAACACGAAACAAATTAACTGCTTATACAACCCTACAGTCTCACGTTTCTGAGTATCTCATAATACTAGACATAATTATAGACAACCACCAGGTCTGCAAGTCTTAGAAGAGAAGAATGTCCAGATTGTTCCTCTGCACTGATAGAAATCAGGATTAGCTTTGGACAGAATCATAACCCTCGGCAAAATTTTATTTTGAACACCGATTCACACCTGTTTGAAACTGGGTAACAGGAAAGACCAGGAGTGCTGGCAGAGAGGATCCTCACTTCCACTTATGCTGGTGCTTTTGTGTGTGCTGCTTTTCAAGAGTTCATAGATAGCTGGCTGCAAACATCCTTCCCCTTTAGCCTTTGAATACACTGTTAATGAAGTGATTCTCATCTGATATATCTAACAGGCAGGTATTTCCTTCCTGCCCTTCCTCTTGCTCTTTTGGAATGACTACATAGCTTCTTTTTGGCATATGTACTTTATATACTGTGTTCAAAGAACTGTATAAGAGCAACAGCATGACAGGCAACCCATAAAACATGAAAGGGCTGCTCACATCACCCTGTGTGTTGAGCTAATGTTACCCTCCAGCCATATGCAACCATTCATTATATGCAGCAATCATTAAAAACTGCTATAAAATGCTTTGTAAAAGATAGGCTTGCCTTAGCAAGGGATGGCACAGATAGTATAAAATATAAGGGGTGTCTTCACTGCCTGCTGCAGGATTATTGCATATGTAGGTATACAATATTACTGTAAATATGAAATATATGTATTTATATATGTACAGTATTACAGTATATTTATCCTCAGAAAATTATCCATTTCCTTCTTAAAGTAGCAGGCAATGATCTCTACCTTTTTCTATCATACTAAAACTAAATGGGTTTCAATGGGATTTCTTCAAAACTGTCAGAAAAATGAAAGCATCTGCAGGTTTTAGAAAGTGAGCTCTTTTCAGAAGATACAGCCAGAAATGAAGGCTTGGAAAATAATATTGAAAAATGCTGCTCTGTATGGCAAAGGGAATGTGCGTGATCACTTCACCGGTAGGTGAAATTTATTATGGCAGCTATTACAAAACCAGATGTTGGAACACACTGTTTTCATCTGAATATGAAATATTTGAATTTTTTTTACAAGGTATTGATAATATCTATTACCTCAATAGCTCAGGCATTTCCAAATGAGCACAGTCACAGACAATAAGGCTTGTAAGGACCTGTGAAAATCTCGTTCTTATACCGGTGCCTCAGTGGTTTGCATAAATGAGTCTTAAAAGCTTCCAGTTCAGTACTTAGCTACCCTTAGAGTTAGTTAGAAAGAATTTTTTCTAATGTTTAGCTCAATTCCTTCTTCATTTTTAGCCCATTATTCCTTGTCCCGTCCTACATGGACATGGGAAACAGATCATCCCTTTCCTTTTAGTTAGTATTCTATAAAATACTTCAGGACTGTTAATTTTGTTCCTCAGGTGTTTTTTTCTCTAGGTGAAACATCCCCAATTTTAAGATCTTCAAACCCAACTCTTCTCCATTGGTCTATACCTTTCTTGAAATGCATTTCCTCAAACTGAACATAGACCTCCAGCTGAGGTTTATTAATGCTGAGTAGAGTGGAATATATGTCCTCCAGACAATAATTCCCTTTATCCATCCCACTGTAATATTTATCTTTTTCCTAACAGTAGGTCCTTGTCGACTCTTACCCAACTTATGATCTACAACAAACCCCAGATCTTTTCTGCAGAATTCTTCCCTCCCCAGTTAATTTTGTCTTTTCTTTGTGCAGTTAAGCACTATTGCCTTAATCATGTTGCAGTTGCAAAATCTTGTTATTTGAGTCCATCTTATTTCTAGGTAATTTCTTTAGTTTGTTGAGATCCTTCACAGTTCTTCTCCTTCCTTCCAGCCTTCCATTTGTGCATCTATAATATTAATTCATGCACAGTTTTCCACCTCACAAATAAAAATGATGAAAAGCACCTTAAGACCCTCTGAAGAACCAGCAAATACTTCCTGAGTAATTTTCTGAACAGTTGTGTCTCCACTCTTTGGTGAGGTTTTTTTTGTTGTCTTTTTTTTAGTTGGTGTTTGTATTTATCTGTTTTGTTTTGGTGGTTGTTTTTTGATTTTGTTTGTGTTTTGGTTTTTGTTTCCTTAACTGGCCCTTTTAGGGAGTTTTTCCCTATTCACATGGCTTACTCTCCACCAAAAATTTAGTTGCTTTGGTCCTATTTGTTTTACTATTTGTTTTTAACAAACCATTGTCAGCTATTATTTATCTCACTTTTTTATTGTAGCTGCTTGTAAATAACTCCAGTATTTTTCTGGGAATTGAATTTTGGCTGACCTCATTATTCCTTTTAGCCTCCTTTTTAGATGGTCATGTCTCTCCCTTTGTAGTGCCCAGGGAAAAAACCACATGTAGTTATTTAGTGTCAGGGAACATCTCTTACACAATGCAAATTATGTCTTCCTCTGATGTTGACACATCATATAAACTTTTTCATCCTTCTGTGATCAGATTACACTGCACAGTTAGTAAAGAACTTGGAAAATAATATTCTTTTTCCAGTGTTGGTTCTCTTCTGACCACAGGTTTGCAGACATAAGGCTTCTGGTATCGTTCAATTGAAGCAAAACTTGTATCAGACCCTGCTAAGGACATTTGCCTTCTGAGTATAGAGATAATAGTGACAAATGTACCATGACCCACTGCAGAACTTGAAGTAGATATTACTGTGCAACTTACCTTTGCTCTTTTCCTGCTGCATCTCCTGTTGAAACAAAGCTGCACAGGCCTTAACAATACCTCTACATTCAGTAGGATTATTTCACTGCCACAAAACTGACTCTTCTTATGTCTAATCTGAAGTCAAGTTTTCCTCCTCTTTTCCTTCTCTGGCTACAGGTTGCAGTGTCTGTATAAGAATATACATTAAATGAATAAAGTCTTTTTATCTGGGCAGTTTGTAGGAAACAACAAATTGAGAAGGAATTCACTCTTGTGATAAGCCCCTGATCCAAATAGAGCTTAAAGAAATCTCATCAATGGTGTGACAAGAATCAGAATTTAACCCTCAGCAAAATTTTATTTTTTTTTACTAATGGCAAAATAAAAATACTGGATTGAATCGTTATTCACCAGTTGTCCTTAGTGCAAAGGCAGATGTGCACTCCACCCCTCAAAGATTATCTGCAAATTTCTTCCTACCCAGAGAGTGGTGCTTGGCAAGTATCCAGTTATCAACATTTTCTCTTTGAAAATTATTGATTATATGATCCTAACAATTGATAAATCCTCCATTGTTCAAGTCAAATTTTGTCTTTGTTTAGGAGCCAAAAGAAAGATTAGGAAATGTTCTTGTCTTGGGGTAAAGAAAAGCTATATCGATTAGGAGGGAAGCAGATAACAGTCATAGGAATATGTAAGGCATCTGGCTTTCATATTCTACAATTTTTTTAGCACATGACTATTTTCTGATGAAAAAAACTCTCAGCAAAACAAAGGAGAAATTGCTGAGTGCCTTTACATACCGCAAAGTTTAAAATAAATAAACTGAGCATAGTAACCTGGTGCATCACCTCTACAAGAACAAGTAATTTTCTTTGTTTTTTATTTTCTAAATTGAGTACAAGGTTATTTCCTTCTTTCTCATTTTCTGTTTTCCTTTTTTTTTTTTACACCATCGTAGATGTACAGTATTCTCAGGGACTCTATAAAGAAAACATTATAGCTTCTGTTTTGCTTTGATTTCTTTACCCTGCTTACCTCATTGTGGATGGGAGCACAATGGCAGCTGTGTTGGGAGATATCAGCTCTGAGACTGGGTGTTTGCAAGCACCATGTGTACAATGCCAGCTGTGGAGTACCTTAACAGGACAGTTCACAGCACTGTCCTAGTTTTAGTGGTCTGCTCTGAAGTTTTGAGCATACAATCCCTTTTGTGATTTTGCACAGTTTTGTGAATGTCTGCAGTAGAAATGAAGTAGAAGTAGAAATGCAGAAAAGTAGAAAAGTAGAAATGAAGCTTTTTGAGCAGAGTGTACCTTATCTTCTGTGTGCAATAGCTAAACAAATTCACAATGAGACTACTGACTTTAATGGCATCTTTCTTCTGATGCTGCCATCATTCACCCTGACTGTGTTGCAGACAAATGAGTAATGGTAACCTAGATAATTACATGGTTGCCCATAGTTATGCTGAAGTGGCAAACAGAAATTTAGTTTCTAAGAGCTGATGTGGGCAGGATAAGATTATTTTTTCCTTGCAATTTGCTTTTTCTTTGACATCTATCTGGAAAGTTTCCATTCATTTCAAGTCTTTTCTTGATGTTTTTCTTGCACTTGGACTTACTTGCTCCTGTATTAAAAAAATGTATTTAAAGTAGGGGTGATGGAAGTGCCAATGCTCAATCTTTATTAACACGCTGCCATGTGAAATGTAGAAAACTAAGGACTGCACAACACAGATGACTCTTGGAAAAGTCTGTAGAGTCTACTTTCAGTGTCTCACTCAAGATACAGTGTCAAACAACAAATATGAAATCTCTGAAATGTGGCAGGATTCATGTCTGAAACTTGTGAGTGTCTTTTTCCATCAAATTTTGATCCCTCTGTTTTGACTTCATCTACAGAAAAGAGGAATTGTCTTGATATTTTGGGCAACCATGCTTGTGACTAGACATTCATACAATACATTATAATTTACCCACATATTAGCAGTGTTGGTTCTCAACACATATTTTCAAACCATCTATAATAAAGGTATATTTAAGGAACTTCCGTAGGCAGAAATTAGCTCTCTATAACCAAGGAAACGTGTGCTTTTAAAGAAGCAGCAGTCAGTGGCTCCTTGGCACATCCATCCACACACTCACCCAGCAGCAGCTCTCACTCACATGGGCTTCCAGGAGTCAGGAGCCTCTCCCCAGGCTGGGCACAGGCTTTGGTTCTGGAGATTCTCTACTGGCCAAGATCAGTTAATGTTTGTGGTGACTCTCTGTGCCAATCCCTTCACTCTCAGCCATCAGTGAGGATCCTGAATTGGTCTAGTCTGCCTGGGAGAAGTAATGGGGAAGCAAACCTGGTGCTGGAGCAATATAACCTTTCATGGGCATTGATAAGGTAGAGTTGCTTGAGGAGTGTAGAAACAAGCAGAACCTTCAGGTGAAGCTGAGGGTCCTCAGTCCACTAGCGACAAGAGAGGCATTCCACTCCTTTTTCAAGATGTTTGTGCTCAAGAACCAGACTGTGGGCATCACTGTTTAATTTCCTTAGCCATGCAGAAATGTTATGAATCAGATAAAAATGGGACTACGATGTGGCAGGGTGTTTTGGGGTGAAAAAAACCCATGACCATCCAAAAGGGAAAGTAAAAGCTGGAAAACTTAGCAGCAAAGCTAAGACCTTGAGCACTTCCACCCATCTTGCACCTTGATTTATCTGGTAGATCTTGGCATCACCTCACATTGCTCTGATTCCTGCATTCCTGCAGATACCTTCAGCCAGGGAGAGATTCCAAACAACCTTAATCTCATGCAGACTGTTAATAAAGGTACCAATCCCCACAATGAAGTGGTGACGGTAGCTGGTTTAATCATTTGCCTTCATCAGAGAAGAATATGAGACAGACCTAGAGACAAATTCCAAAGTCAAAGGTCCAGGCAGAAAATTCTTACCCTAAAACTGCTAGAGAGTGGTATTCAGAGGGGATCTGGGACACTGCAGAACTAGTGCTCCTCTTTCCCTGAGAAAAAGGTGGATTTAGGGACTCATGGACTTGGAAATGGTGGCTTTTGTTATATCACGGTGGATGTGTGTGTGGGAAGAAATCACCATGTTCTTTGACTAATGATAATTTTCTAATTAAGGCTCAAATTGTTTGGCTTGACATAACTGTATTGAGTACCTGGGGAGGGAGCAAGATTGGTTTGGAGTGGAAGCAAAATTGAGTTGAAGCAATCTTCCTTGTTCTCTGATTTCTGTGTTCATTAAGAACATACTGTGAAGGCTACAGTGCTGAGAAGGAAAGCTGGGGTGAAATGACTGCCCTGAACTGGAATAACAAGGTGGATGATCCAAGATCTCCTGAAGACCATAACAAAGACTATCTGTCTTGGTAAAACATAGACTTTACACAGCATGAAAGGTCCTCAGTCTTTGCTTTGACAAATCATGCAAAGATAAAAATAACTGATATTAAAAAAAAAAAAAAAAGAAAAAAGAAAAAAAGAAAAAAGTGTTACTAGGATACCAATCATTCAGTGGAGGGCAAATCAGAACTTAGTGAGTCTGTAGGTAATGATAATTATAGTGTTGAGTAAATATGTGAGACAGCCTGCCAGTAATGCTTCCATTAGTTGGGGAAGTCAGGGTGGGATTCCTGGTTCCACAAGAAAATTTGATTTATATTGATTGTTTTATTGTAGACTTCTTGCTGATATACATATTCAAAACACAATCCCTTTCCTGCGAGGGAGAACTCCTCAGTCTTTATTAACGTGTTAGCCTAAATGGATTCACAGCTAGCGTTTTGTCCTCACTGCAAGACCCAAATCTGCTTTGCTGCCAACAAAACTCACTTCTTTTTGTCCTACCAACTTCCAGAGTGGACCACCACCCTTCCTGTGACAAGCTTATGCACTGTAAGTCTGATGTCATGCTCCTCATCATTGCCCTCAAGAAGGAAGCATCCCATGGTGGAAGTGTCCCACCATTCCTTGCATGTTCCCTTCACTTTTGTTGATTCTGTCTACTTCTCTCTAATTTACCTGGGTTTTTACGTATGCCTGGAACTGTAAATGGGACTTCTGCTCAAACTTCCCAATCTCAATTTCTTACACACAGTCTAGCTCCTAATACATGCTATTAATTACTGAGTTTGAAATCTATAATAATTTTGACTTTTTTTTCTTCAGGAGCTCTGAAAATATTGCATTTATTTCCTATTAATTAAGTATTCATTTATTTTCCCCTTCCCAAGAATAATGCTTTAGATATGTTTTTACTAAACTCCATTTGTTCAATTTGGAGTGAAGACTGTTTAGAATTCAGATCCTGGTTTCCCAAGCACCTGAAAGCTCTCCTGTCCCTATTCCTCACTGTCACCTGCAAATTTTCCAAGTCTGTTCTCTGTTCCAATACCCATATCATTGATAAGTAGAAAGTATACAGGAAGTATAAGTAGATAAGTAGAAGTACACAAGATCTTCTGGTGAGATCACATTTAAACTATCGCCCATGTGTGCCACAGAACCCATGTGTGTCTGCAATTTTTTGTGTACACTCCATTAGTCAGTGATTTTACTTGCACTTAACCGGTTAAGATTTGGATGTCACAAAGGGTTATGCCAGAACCCTTGCTAAAACAAAGGTACAGCATAATGAATGCTATGGATGTGAGTTATCTGGGAAATGATGGAAATCAATGGGACTTGGTGTGACTTGGTTTTAATTTTTAACACCTTTTTCTCAAAGGGTTTGTAAGTATAGTGTACAGGGAGTTGCTGGGGTCTCTTTCTGGGTCTCAGAGGTAGGCTGGCTGTTCTATGATTCCTTTTCCCCTTTCAACAGACAGATGTTGTACTATACTTATGTTTATAATTATATCTATTCTATTCCATCCTAAATTGCCCCCTTGCTCCTCAGGCCAACACACTCTGAGGCAAGTTCTAATGGCTCAGACATCACTGTGACTTGTTCCTCCAGTACTTCTTGGTGAGTGTGGTCAGGCCTTTATATTTTAGATAAGCATATCTAACTGTTCCCTCTCTGCCCTGGCCTGACCCCCTATTCTTTTGTTTAAACTAATTTTATTAGGCATTGTGCACAGCAAGTTTCTTTAGTGAACGCTGAAACAATGGGTGCTTTGGCCTCTGTTGTGCAGCCTGTTATTTGCTCTCTCTGCTCTATATTGCTGTACTTCTTTCCTCATCTTTTGTTCTGGCAACATTTTCTGGTTGCCTTTTATGCCTCCTACTATTTGTAACTCTTTGTATTCCCCAGTGTTCTGCTGTGTCCTTACATATTATATAGTCAGAAATGAAGAGTGTCCTGGTTTTTCCAGGATTTTTATGGGACTTTTATTTCCAGGTGCCTAAAGAATGCCTTAAAATACCATATCAACCTGCAATTGTGCTTTCTTTTCCCTTCGTGTCTGAACAGGTTATTGAAAAACCTTTAAAAGTTTTTTTGCAGTATCTGCCAGTGGTCCCCTACCCTTTTATCCTTTCAATTATCTTCTCAAGAGCCTCCACATCAGCTTATGAATTTTTAGAAATCTGCTCTTATGTAGCTGATCCCTAATAGTAAGGCTATTCCTAAAATAGTGGTCTGCCATTTCATATTTGCCTTCTTTCACCCAGATTATCTTCCACCCTTTTAAGCAACCCTGCATAATTTTCTGAGTCACATTCAGTTTAGCTGTGTCCCCAAACATTATGTCTCATCACACCACACCTTCTGAGGGAAAACCTGCCCTCAGTGTATTCCAAGACCCTGACAATAGTTGTGTCCCCCTCTATTGCTTTTCAGAGCATGTGATGCTATTTGAAGTGCCTTGTAGAGACAAGGTTGACTCTTGAACATCTCTATGAGTTGCTCAAGCAAAAAGACCCTCATGTATTGCTTCTTCTCCATGATTTTGTTTTCTCCAAAACACATCCAACCAGACATACATATTTTTCTTTTCCCTCCTCATTTTAACTCAAAGGCAGTCAAGAAGCCATCTTCTTAGCTTACACTGAAATGGAAAGCAAGTATTCATGTCTAAATACTTTGTCCTTTCTTCTTGAAAAAAAAAAAAAAAACAAAACCCAAAAAAACCCCAAAAAAGCTGTATCTGTGTCCCTGTTCCAGTTCCTTTTGTTCCTGATTTGTTCCATCAGGACTTCGTGGCCCCTATGATATCACAGATTTGTGTATGTAATAATATAATATAACTACTGTGAGTGTTCCTCTTTAGTCAACATATTCCTGACATGGCATATAGCTATTTTGGATGTCCAGCTGTTTGCCCCACCACTCACTCTCTGGTCTCTCTTGTGCTTTTTGCTAACCATTTCCCTATGGAGATTGTTAACAAAGTACTAATTACTGCCAAGTGAAGGGTATAGTGGTGGCTTTGTGATGCAGATACTGGTCAGCCAGGAACTTGACTGATACTACAAAACTCCTGTAATTCCCATCTATCTCTGGACAGACTCCAGATGGTAGTAGCTTTCAGTCTCTGCCAACCTGGTTTGGAGCAGTTTTCCTGTGTGTGATTTTGCATATCTGTCAGCCAAATCAGAAAGCCAGTCCAAAAATCTAGTGCTTAGAGGGTGTTTGATACCCGTGGGAGCTGTCTGGGTCAGGAAACCAATGACTGGTTTATAACAGATTGGGAAAAAAAACAAAAAGAAAGAAAAGGGTAGAAATGGCATGGCCAGCAGTTTAGTTACAAATATCCAAATACAACTGCAATTACATGAAAATTACCAATGCAAAGCAGAAAGTTGTTTGTTTTTGTGTTTTGTTTTGTTTTGTTTTGGGGTTTTTTTTTGCAAGTGTTGCCTGACAGCCTCAATAAAGATTAAAGTTGAGCTGGAATTTTCATACTGAATGTGAGGAGTTGCAGCCTCCCCTGATGTGTGACAATGTCAATGAAGTGCCATGTTGTAGGTTTTACAGTGCCCACAGTGTGCAGCCTAGGTGGAAGTCACAGCTGGAGAAGCTGCCCCTGAGAGGTCCTTCACTCCCTTGATCACAGGGAGTTCTTGCAAGTCCTTGATCAAAAAATAACACCAAAAGCATTGAAAAAATGATGTCCCTTTACAGAGCATTAAGGGCAGATCTCTTAGACCCCGCCCTGTACACATCCATATATACACATAGCTTTCCTTTGTATTCCCCAGACATACTTTTCATTATTATTTAATTCAACATAATGAATAATTAATACACTATAATTAATGATATATTAATATACTCCATACATTATAAGGAGAAAAATGGTAAAGCTCATTGGAACACTGTCAGTTGTTACAAATGACAAATAGGCAACAAAACTGACAACCCTATTTGCTGTTCATGTGAGTTACTTTCTAACTGGGTTTTGTATGTGCACCAACCTCTCTATTCCTGATTAATGGGAATGCATTTTGCATAGAGACAGATTTGTGCTCATCTATTGCTTTATAGATGTTGCAAGAAGATGAGCAGGAAGGCCATCCTGCACCAGACAAGATAGAATGTTCTGAACAACATTTTCAGAAGACAAGTGAGTGACAAGTCCCATTTGTTTTCATTTAACACAGCAGGACAGTCAAAATCACACATAAAATACCATTAAGAACTATGACAAGTAATAATCCATGTTTGCCAAGTGTAAGAGGAAAACCAGTTTAAGCACGCCCTGTTCAACAAATCCCTCCCACTAAATTCTACATTCTCACAAATCTCAAGTCTATAAAAAACCCTTGCAAAATTGTTGGGATTTAGTGCAGCAAAACAAAGCAACACTCATGAGATCCTTGCTTAAGAAAGACCTGTCCTAAGCCCATAGCTAAGCATATCCAGGAAGCATTTGCTTCTGAATCCCAGTTTATCTCAGCTGCTGGGTAAAATCACAGGGACTAGATTTTGAGATACCTGTGGCAAGGCCAAAATTATAAAATAACTCACATTCAATCCTTGAACTACACCTGGATACAAGTGGGAACTAGCAGTGTTTACAGAGCTGTGTGTTCCTTGAACACACAAGTACAGAAACTAAACGTGATAATTTAGGCTTTAAATGGACAGAGGGACTTCTTTAACACCTGAGATGCCCTCCAAACCAGCTCATCTACCCCAGAGCCTGAGCAGCTCAGACCAGAATACAAGGTACATGTCTTTAGTGAATGCACAGAATAAGCCTCTTTTTTTGTCCTCTCCAGTATTTTATTCAAGCTAATGTCTAATTAGAGCTGTGATTTTGGTGTGCTCTTTGCTGCTGCTATGACAATTCCTAAAAGCATTTTGTGAACGTCAATTGTGTGTGATAGTTCTGCAATGAGCTCTGCAGCTACTGAAGGAGAAGAGAGGGACAACATGAGCTCTGTTTTATTATTGCGCTGTACAGATAATGATACACTAACCATATCAAAAGGAGCTTTGTAATTATTGGCTCAGGAGCTCTTGTGGTTATTTTACATTTAACCCACATACCAATTTGGTGTCTGCTGGCACATGGTGGCCATATGGAGGGCAGAAAGCATTACTGCCTACCACAGGAGAACATAATCTGGAGAGCGGAGGCATTTCCATGTGCTGAACAAAGTTCCACCCACATCATAAATTGGTCATTCTGCCACATCATAAGCTGCAGGAAAAAAAATCACATAAATCTTTACAGAGACTCCATAGGACTTCAGTTAGAGACTGTCTTCTGTGCAGCCCATGAACTCACAGCTGATGCTTTATAATAACAAGCAATAGTCACATATATGCTACCAATGCATTTTGTCATGTGATACTGCTATATATTTTTGGAGCAGTGTTGAAAAGCACACAGACTACTTCCCTCCTATGAAAAATGTTAATTAGACAAATTGTCACCTGATTAAGATGGGCAAAAAACCCATGGAAATTTATGATGAAGATCCATAATGACTATTTCTAATCACATCTTTTCACATGTTGTCTTTGGGAATCAAAGTTTTAAAATGGCTGAAGAAAATTTATATACATATATTTTATGTAATATGCAAATTTGTGTTGATTTTTAGATATTACTGCAAATAAAAATATTTCTCTGGACAAAGCACAATTGCCTGTCCACCTCCATAAATATGTTTTTATTTATGTATGTGTGTATGCTCCTCTGCTGGTGTGTTTGTTGGGAAGGGGTGTTGTAGAACTTTTGTCCAGGTCCTACCTGTTTATTAATATTTTGGGCAAGTTTTATTATTCCTTTTCTGGGGGAAGACTGAAAAGAAGACAAAAAAATTAATTTGAAACCTAATTATAATTGGTCTTGCTGGTCCTGTACTACAGTATAGGATAAACAGCAAGGGAACTTAAACACATGGAAGAGGAGATTTTGTTTGCATTTCCTAAACAAATATTTTTTAGTAGTATAAAAATAGGTGGAACAGGAAGATAGGCAGGACCAATGTAGAAGAAAAGCATGTTTGTGCCCAATTCACCGGAGAGATTGTCAAAGAACATTTTATCATAATGAAAATATTACCCTTGGAATGCCAGCATGAGCAATGTCGATTCAAGTTGCCTGCTCTTTTTGCTTCTAGTCACTAAAGTTAGACTTGTCCTAGAGTTATTGTGACTGGATGATTTTTTTTTTAATTTCAGAAAATGTTCTCTTTCATTCACGAATCAATAGCTCTTTGCTAGTCCTGGCTTTGCTGCTTGTACTTCTCTGTCAGCCCTTGCTAAGGGCTGTTGCTAAGGGCCAGAGGAAGTGTCTTGTTGAATTCTGCTGAGAAATTGGGGAGGAAAAGCACATTTCTGTGAGGTGCAAATGAAGCACTTAGCCCACTGCTGTCCTGCAACATAGGAAATATGATTCTAGCTGGAACAAGCTGCTCATGATTAGGATCCCCCTGTGTTTCAGAATTCTGACAGGCTATTCCTAATCTCATAAAATTAGGAGTGTGCCATGGTGGGATCTAAAGAGCAATATTTTTCTTACAGTAAAGGACTCCAAGAAACCTGTTTCAAAAGGAAACTTTTATAAAGGTTGCCTCCTTCACTTGATGAAATTAACATAAATTTTTCTGTAGATTTCAATGAGAAAAAAAACCCCAAAACCCTTTAGTCAAACAGCTTCTAGTACCTTTATTTGAAAGCAGCTGAGTGGGGCATATATAAATTTCCTAGAAGTTTTATATATAACAAACTAATAAGCCTAGGGAAATTCTCCCTTTAATGATTTGGAATTTAGCTAGAGGGAACAGAAACATCCATACCCGTGAAATATGCCTCATTTACTTTCTGATGTATTTAATTTTAAATAAATATTCAGAATATTTATTTCAATACATTTCATGGTGTCTTGTACAGCAAGCTTTGACAAAATTACTTAGTTTTCAAAAAGGTGATATACTCATATCATGACTTACTGCGCCTAGCAAGTCCTGCACAGCAACTACACCACTCTTTCAAGTGACTCTATTAATATCTGATGACTGCATCAATTAGTAATTTTACTGCAGAGTTACCCTCCAGCATGGAAGAAACACAGTTCTTTGAGAAACTGCATGCAGGGGAACCTGCACTATCCAGGTTTCTCAGGCACGTGAGCTCGGGATCCAAGAGCCTGCTCCATCGAGGTCACGTGTGCATTGATAAAGAACCACAGTCGGGGTTGCATGATCAACAAGAACATGAATACACAACCCAGTTGCGTCAGGCAAGCCCATGTGGTTGCATCTCTCCTACCCTACCCAAAGGCTGAAGTTTTTTTGTGTCTGCCTACTGCCTGCAGGTTACAGTGCTAATGAGCCTGTCTTGTGTCCTCTGAACAATCTGTGCTGGAGTTGGAATATGTTTCCTGTCGTTCATCAGAAGAACTGGCAAGCAAGCAAGGCTGACAGATGTAGTTCAGACTTGTGAGGATTTCCTGGTAAGATTGTTTTTTCCCTGTACAACTAATTATGAAAGTAATGGCAGAGATGAATATCCATTTCCCCTTGTTTGCAGTTGCAAAAGTTTGGCATCCACTGACATTTCCTGGTGGTGTAGAAAAGCCAGAAGGGTAACGGGTTGTTGTAATGGTTTGGCCTGAAGATTCTTCCTGTGGACCTAAGTGGATGGTAATTTGAATTATATGTCCTGCAAGATGAGAGCCATAAATCAGGTGTGAGCAGAAGTGAAAGTCTAAGTGATTGTTAATGTTTTGAGATTAAGGTGCCAAATTTCATTTCACCTCTTTAAGATCTGGACAGAACAAAGATAGTCTCCCTGTTTTAGAATAAGGAAATAGTGAAAGAGGGAACTTCTGAACTGTATTCCTCAGAAATTCCCAGGAGGTGCGATGAGTGCACTTCATCTTCCAAGACTGCTAATGAAAAGCCACGGTGTTCTGGAGGAGGTACAGACGGCTTCTGAAGGATGGTTGTATGATGCTTCATTCAGTGGGATTCCGACTCATCATACCCAGGCTGCTACCTCAGAGACAGGAGCTGATGTTTCAAGCATGATCCTGGAGCTGAGTACCTTCTGGAGCAGTCACGCTGCATCTTGGATGAACACCAAAGCTGCTGGGCGTTCAGCACTGCGACAGTCTCCAAGGGAGCTGGGAATGTATGACCCAGGAAGACCCACAGCTCCAGAATCCACCAGGAAGCATAGCATCTCTTTCATCCCAAGCTAGCTAAAAACCTTTCCATTAGAGCAGGTTTTTCCTAATCAAATACCTCTGTGGCAAAAGATGGTTTGAGAATTTGTGATTTATGTGTTTAAAGAGACTGAGGAAAGGGGCCTTTCTGCTAAACATTCTGTTTCTTTATCCTGCATAACCATACCTTCCCCAAATTCATGCTTTGATGTAGATAACAGAATTGAAATAAAAGTGGTAGAGATATTATGATTTTTAATGTTCACTGGATATTATTTTTTATGCTTGTTCCTAGGTGCTCAAGACCCTAAAAGTTAAGGAACAACTAAAAAAAAAGAAGGGATTTGCCAGGCAAATGGTATGGAGGAGGATAAGAAAAACTGTCGCATAACACAACTGTCACATATGTTTTTTCCACCACCCTCTATCTTTGGTTGTTCAGTATGTAAGAATAGTTGTCTTTTCCCAAATGCTTACAGAACCTCCCTACAAGACTAGTATCTGCAAATGACATTAGTTTTACCCAGAGAAAATGTGTGTGCAGGCTGGATGGGGTTATGTTTTTTAATGTTCTTTGCACTCTCAATTAGTCTGCACTTGCAAGTTGCCATTACCAGCATTTCTCAATTAAATTTTGCCACATGAATTCCTTTCCTCAGCCTTGCTCACCAGTTGAGATTTGCTAGGCTTGAGGAGCTTGAGGTTGGATATTAGGACAAGGTTCTTCAGAGGGTGGCTGGGCACTGGAACGGGGTCCCCACAGAAATGGTCATCAGCCAGTCAACTCAGCCTGACAAAGTACAAGAAGCATTTGGACAATGCTCTCAGACCAATGGTGTGACTCCTGGGGTGTCCTGTCCAGGACCAGGAGTTAGACTCCATGATCTTTGTGGGTCCCTTCCAACTCAGGATGTTCTATGATTATGTAAGAAAATGTAACCCTCAAACACTGAGGCTGCAGGAGAAATGGCAGTGATGGTGCATGCCTTTACAGCTTTCACCACAGGAATACCCTATGCAAGTGCTTTTCCATCACTGTGAAAGCAACTGGTTTGTACTGAATTGCCAATGGAATGTAGGGCAGATGGAAGAAGTAGGTAACTTCATGATCATCCTAGCCATTTCTGTGAGAAACATTTGACTCCAGCCTGCCTGCATAGCTCTTATTCCAGTTATTTACCTTCTTTTCACATTGCTGCAGCCAGATGATTGTTAAGTGCCTTTTTAGGGCAGGTTTGGATTCAGTGAGACTACTTACACAAGTAGCTGTCGGCCAGTTTGAGCTGTATGACCCTTGGTTCCCATTTCTAGGACACACTGCTCAAGACACTTGGGCCTGTTACGTCAATAACCTCTTGGTTGCTCCTTCTCAGTCCTGGTCCTGCAGACTCTGCTGACAAGCTCCAGCAGAAAACATCCCCAGTGCAGTTTTTATAAACTGAATAAATGGTGGCTTGTGAATGGATGGTACAGAATTCAGGTTGTTTATTTATCTCTGGCCGATTTTCTTGTATCAGACATTTCTACTGCTCTAAAAATGAAAGGTTAAATGCCTTCAAGTCTTTGTCCTAGATATTGCCATGCCACTGTGTTTGAACTCAACAGAGAATCATATGTGTATGCCTTTGTAAATGCCATTCCTATAATTCTCCCTTGCATGATTGTTTTCTGAAAGACTGCAAAGTAAAGCTCGGTGGGAATTTTCCCACAGTCCGTTTAGTTGTATACAAAAATGCTGACTTGATGAAACGGAACCTTTCTGTGGAAAATATTTGTTCCAGCAAGAAAGCTTCTCAGATTCAGAAGTGAATTTCTGGAAGGAAAAAAAAAAAAAAAAGAGAGAAGGAAAAACTTTCCATTCTTTTCCTCAAAGTAGATGGCTGCTTAGTGCTCAGGCATTCCCTGGAGTCCCTGAGCAAGAGAGGTTCAAACCCCACCTATTCAGCGTGTTAATCTCTTTCTGGGCCAGCTATGCAAAGTTAAACATCATCAAACAGGGTAAAAGGGAGTATTCTTACTGGCTTCTGTCTTTTTATGCTTGTTTGGCTTTTTTTTTTTTTCTAGAAAGGTTCTAAATTCATTTTAATGCTCAGCAAAAGCATATTTCGGAATGACCATTGTTTTCCAAAATACTAATGTTTTGCAGATAGTGTTACACTAACCCCACAGTGATTGCCTTGCAGATCCATTTATAAATTCTTTTAAATGTGGATGACAGAGTCACTCCATTTGGGATCCATACTCTATAAATGGAGCCCTTCTGACTCTTTGCAGGTTTTTTAGGAGACATCCAGGGTTTGATTCTGCACATTTCTAACATATAAGCTGTTATGAGCTTTAGCTACTCAACTAATGGAGCTATTCATACACTTGATGCCAGCACATTATGAATTGATAACACTTTTATTAAAGTCAATAGAAAGATTTCTACTGGCCTCAAATGAAAGTTCATTACATTATGTCCTTGTATCTTCAAGTTTTGATTTGACACTTGATCTTGTCTTATTTTAGTAATGTTCAGGTTCTATTAAAATTATATTTATATCAGTCATGCATCTCTACAATTTCAGAAAGGAGTATCTACTTTGTCTATTCTTTAGAGAGAGAATAGGAATTCAGGAAACCTGGATTCTTCTCTGACTTACTGCTGACTTAGACTATCTATCATTATTTATTAACTTTAACAATTAATTTTATTATTTCAATATGCAAGGAAATTTAAGCACTAGGAAATATTTTACATTCAGTAAAATATTGCATTATAACACTCATAACCTTAATTTACTCAATGGCAATTTCACAATTAGGACATTATAATGCAGTTTTAATGCACATTTATTATAGTAATGAAGACCAGAATTACACAGATAGAACACAAATCATATTTAATCAAGAGCAATCTCAGATAATAACCAACTAAGAATGACAATTATATGGCACTGAGTTTCTATGTATCATTTTTCTTCTATCAATAAGTAATGGTACAAATTGTCATAATATAAATTGTTTGCATTTGTTTTAAAACATTCTATAATATTGATTGATACTTTAGGCTGAGTACTTATTGTATAAATACCATAAAAGTTCTCCAACTAATGAGAAAATTAATTTTCCGTACAGCATAACTTCAGTGTTCAATTAGATTTAAATACTAATTCTTATAATGTACTAATTTCTTCAAAATCAACAAAACAAAACAAAACAAAACAAAACAAAAACAAAACAAAAAAAATCAAACAACCAAACGAAACAAACCAAAACAAAAACCACAAACCCCACCCCTAATCTACTATTTCACAAAGCTGGCAGACGAAAACACTTGAAAAGCAGAGTCTTCAGTTCATAAAAGTAAGATATATCCTAGAACTCTCCCACCTTTTAAACTAACATTCTGTGAAATATTGTTCAGCTTTACTTTACAAAACGTCACAGACTGGTCCCCTGTATCATGTACTTTTGTCTGTCTCACACAGTAACCACCTCCTTGAATCTTCTTAGCTGGAATCATGCTGCCAAAACAGATGGACTCTTAAAGTAAAGTGCAAGACTAATTATTATTTCTTAATCTTCAGCTATGAGATTTATCTTCTAATTTAAATTGGAATAATACTTCCATTGCAGTTTATCATACTTGTACTGTGAAAAGCATTCTAGGATCAAGTAAAGTATTATTGTCATAGTGAGTTTAATATATTTTTGCATTTTATGTTATTACAGTATTATTTTTTAAACTATAGCAAAAATATTTTAGGACATATTGCATGTCTTGAGGTATGTTTTTAAGAGTGGGGAATGCATAGGTTTCCAGCAGCTGTTAATACTAAAACAAACACTTCTTCAGAACAGTGAAACATATATGAGAAATCTGTGTTCAGTGACTGAAGAATATCAACCAGCTTCTGAGACACCCTGGTGTCGTGTGCATTCGTAGGTAGCACTATTTTACATTTGGAAGCTTTCTCCATGAGTCATGTCCTAAAGCAGAGCTGTAACTGAGGGATGTTACTGCTCCAGCCCCGCGTGCCTCCCCGGCCACGACTGCCAAATCAGTCTCCAATTAAGAACGTGAATGATGAAAGAATAAATAGCTTTGCGTTTTTTACTGAACACGAGGGCCCCCGTAGCATCCTGAAATGTGTGCTAAATTCAGCACAAAGCATTGTAACATGCACAAACATAAAACTCTGCTGCCTGTTGTATAGATCTGTGCTCACTGCTGCAGTGAGAGATTTTGGTGGATAAGAAATAGCCTCTGACAAAACCAGCAGATAAAATTATTAAGTAAAGGTAAAATGGTATCAAATGTCCCCAGAGCTGTGAAACAATAGTTAGCTTACACTAATCTTGACTCTGAGGCTGAGAATGCTGTGGTTTCTCATGTCATTTCAGGAAGTACTTTTGCTACATTTTAAGGCATGATGCAATGGTTTAAAAAGTGGAAAATGTATAACGGAGAACATTCTGGCTAAAATCCCAGGCCCACTAAAATCAATGGGAGCTTTTACTCTGGTTTTGTGTCATACATTGGTTATTTCTCCTCCCTTGCTCTTTTCACTTATGCCCGTTTTATGATACTCTTTGATACATGTTGCTATACTGTAGTTCGTTAAAGGACTGCATGTTTCATTACATAATCAGAAGCCAAGTTTGCACCAAACAACAGAACATTATTTTTATTTGCAGAAACAAAAATTATGCATTTTCCCTCACAACTGTTTTTTGATAGATATATGATGGATAAAGGTAAGAGGGGATTTACTGAGCTTTAAAAAAATTGATTGTATATCTCTGGCATGCTTTTTTGTGTATGTCACCTGCAATATGTGACCTTCTGTTGTATATGACTTAAAAGTAACTTCGTGCTGTAAGTTAAACACTAGAACATAAACACCTACATTATACCTGAAGCACACAATAAAATAAGAAAACACATTTCCATTTTCTGACTGACCTCAATCTCTGAATGAGGACCCCTGCACATTACATTAGCAGGCTGGGCTCCATTACACTGCCGCACACTCTGCTCAATCTACTGAAATATTGATTTTTTTTACAGAGCATGCACACTGTCAAATCAATATTCCCTGTTCACACAGCTGAGCAGCAGAGGCATCGCTGGGGCCTGCTCCATGGCCTAGCAGAGAGGGTGTATGTGGAGGGAGCAGGGACAGAGGGGCAACAGGAAGGTGGGAAGTACCACTGCCCATGGCAGGCTGCAGCAGGACAGAACAGGGCTGAACAGGGCTGGTGTCTGAACAGCACAGAGAGGGTGCAGACAAGGAGGGAAGAACATGTTTCTTAAACACAACAGAAAGGCTCAGGAGAGGCTTGCCCTTTCTGTTTCTGCAGACAAAGGAGCTAAAGGAGGCAAAACCTAATTTCAAAGTGTTTTTTCAGTTTATTTCTCTTTCAGATACTGAAACAGCAGCCATAGGTTTGGGTTAACAGGTATTGCTGCGATCCCACAATGACACGGACCACATACACACGAGTTCACAGGTGAAGTGATGCCGCTGCAGGACAGGGCTGGCACGTCTCCTCCCACGAACACCTGCATGCACACACAGCTCATATCCTGAATGGCTCTCTTGGAACTGCTCCAGTGCCTCAAGTACAGACAGAGCATTTTTACTGTCGAGGCTTCCATGGCTGGAGGAGCACTGGATGACTGTTTCAAACTTACTGTGTTAGCAGTTCCATCTGAGCCTAGTGAACAAGCTGGATAGTAAACCCAGTTGAAGTTCTGTGACTTTAATTCAAATATATTAATTTAATTCAATGTAAGAGATAAAAAAATGGCAGGAATTATTTTCAAAGCTTTGTTTAGGTAATTCTATACTATTAGTGAACGATGAGCTCCACAGAGAACTAATGAAGTCCTGACAACCTTCGAGAGAGAGCACAAAACATTACTTTCCGACAACAGATGCCCTCAGCTATTCCTTCGGGGGGAAGGAACACGCTCTTCAGTAAAAGTTGTACATTCTTTCTAAAGTCCTTCAAATGCCAAGCGGGAACTGGAGACAGCCGGGGATTCTCCTGCTCTCATGCAGCACCGCAGAGCCCCGGCTGCTCTCTCGGGGGAAGCCAGGACACCCGGAGTGCCCGCGGAGCCCGAGTACCGCGGCACGCAGCGCTCGGGGGCAGCACCGCCGCTGAGGTGACACCGCGGCGACACCGAGCGCTCCCCGCGGGGCTGCGGCACGGGGGCGGCTGCCGGGGCCGGGCAGCGCCGGGACCCGCACGGGGCAGTACCGCTGCGGGGCCGCAGGCGGCGGAGGGGGCCCGCACCGAGAACCGAGAACCGAGAACCGGCACCGCGGCACCGCCCCCCGCGGCAGCCCCTGAGCCCGCCCCGCACCCCCAGCCCCGTCCCGCGGCAGCCCGAGACGAGTCGGGGCCGAGGATCCTGCGGGCGCCGCCGCCCCCTCCGCTCCGCGCCGCCCCTCGCACCGGCACGGCCGCAGCGGCCACCGGGGCCCCGCGGGCGGCACCGCCCCCAGCGGGCGGGGCGGGCTCAGGGGCGGGGCCGCCTGCGAGGCGGCTTTGGCGCGGAGCGGCGACAGCAGCCGTGACCTCCGACCCCGCCCGCCGCCGGCCAATAAGAGCGCGGCTCGTCCCCGAACCCAAAATTTCCACGTCGGCAAAAGTCAAGATGGAGCGGCGGGCGCGCGGCGCGGGCGGGCGGGCGACACCGGCCGCCACCGCCGCCCGGCGGGACGCGGCCGGACCGGACGGGGCCGCCGCGGGGACTGCGGGCGGCACCGGGCGGGCCGGACCTGTTGCGCTCGTCGGCGGGGGAACGGCTGGTGGGCGGGGGGGTGCCGCTCGGGGGGCTGCGGGGCCGCGGGGGGATGCCCGGCGCTGCCCGGGGTCCCGCAGGGCCGCGGCGCCGGGGCTGTCAGCGGCAGGCGGCGGCCCCCGGTGGCTGCAGCGGCAGCGCTCCGGGCAGCTGCTCGGCCGCGGCTTTGGCAGGGCGGCCCGTTAGCTCCGGGTTGGGGGAGGTGTGTGTGTGGGGGGGATGCATTTTGGGTATTTATTAAAAAAAAAAAAAAAAAAAGGAAAAAGTCTTCGCCTCCTTCTCCCTCTTCCTCGGGCAGCGGGTCTCCCGCCGAGCCGCGGAGGAGGAGGGGGCTCCCTTCCCCACCTCTAACCGTGTGCGCCTTCCCTTCCCAGGCAGGGAAACTTGTGCTGGCGGGCGGCCCCGGCGCCGGTACCGGCGGAGGACTGGAGCCTCCGGAAGCAAAGTTCTGTGACACTCCGACTCTGGGTACGATAGCAGTCAGTGCACTACAGAACTTTGTCTCCGGCGGCGGCGGCGGCCCCGGAGCCTCAGGTGGACACGTCACTGCGGGGATGGCGAGCCCGGGCGCTGCCGAGCGCCGAAACCTGCGCTGCAGCCTCGGAATAAAGTCTGTGCTGTCGTGGCCTCCCGCTCTGAAGTTTTGTTGGGTGTCCTTTCTTTCTTTTCCAGGGTAAAAATAGCGCAACATCTGGGTGCTGAGGGTTATTTCAGTGCAGTCAGGCCGGCCTGGCTGCCGGCATAAATGTGAAACTAACTGGTGCAGCTGAGCCGGCGGTGGTGGGTATGTGAATGTGCTCGATGCTGTGCCTCATTGTGCTTTCTTCTAAGCCTGTAACAGAATCTGATAGCTTAAATGGGGACTGGAGTTTGATAAAAGTCTCCATGCTTCTAGGAAAAATCTGTGCCACCAAGCCTTGCTGTAACACAATGCAGTAAGTGTGCTAACTCAGGGTTTAGGCCTTGCCTCTGGTGCTGGGCTGTTTTCCTCTTTAGGAACCTCAGACTTCCAGCTGCAGTTGAGAAATAGCTGCAACTTCAAGCCTCTGCATACTCAAAGATCACAAGGTTTGTTGCTAGTGAGTACTGCAAGGCTTCATCCTCAGTGATAGTGGGGGGAAGGCTTTGGAAGGAAAAGTGACAGTTATATTTGTTAGTGCAGTTGCAAGGTTTTATAATATAAACTTATTTGACACCTGCACAATACTTAACTTGGATAGTGGCTCTAAGGGCTGAGAAAAGAAGGGCCAAGCTCAACTTTCTTCAGTTCAAATTGACACCTGGCAACGGTACAGTAGCTGGCCTGCCTTTCTTCAGAAATTTTGCAGAGTTTCTTGATGTGTAAATTATGCTGTGGAGTTCTTGTGAGGTGGCTGTAATCAGCTGGTCTGTTTTCATCGTAATAAGAGTAATATGAAAAAACATATTGCTAGAGTAAGGTATGACAATTTATTTAAAGATCAGTATGTGCTGTAGAATATGTTAATAATGAAGTATTTTACAGCAGCTGCATTGTATGGCAGAGATGTTGCTTTTATTTTTATATTTATATATATATATGCACATATAAGTATGTGCATATATGTGTTAGAGGTGTCATATTCTGTTAGCTTCTTCTAGGTAATCATCCCTCTTGGGCTCACTAGAAACCTGAATCAACCTTTCCTTTCTGCCAGTCTGAATGTGGAAGGTACAGGAAGATTATACGGTTCATGGAATTGGGCTGGAAACTGAAATGCTGTTCTAAGTACATGCTTTTTAGCTCAAAATGTTTAATCAAAGGGTAGGTAAAGTGAGGAGCACTTAACTGTATGGCAGCCCATGTGACCAGCTAGGGCTATATTTGGATGCTGGAGGTTTAAGGAATCCTTTTTGCTAACCATTTTTGGCCAATTGCCTGCTGCTTTATGTTGTGCAGTGTGACGTCTGCTAAAAAGGACTTGGAGGTCTGGTGCCTGCGAACTGTTTAATCAGTGTGGTTATAGGGAAACACCTTGTACTGTCAGGGCTGAAGTCCCACTGTATTTAATTTAGGGGTGGTTCCTGCTTAGCAGGATATGTAATGCAAATTGCAGTTTCCAATTTTTGTACTAAATAGCCTTTTGGAGAGGTGGAGGGGGGGATTGGTAGTGGCCCAGTAGATTTTATAAAGGCTTCTTAGATGCTCAGATTTGGTGGTTAAAGCTCCATATACTGGAAACCCACAGACTGGTGCACAGGCTTACTCTTTTGGGGTAAGTGTGATGTGTTTGAATCTCAGCTCATTCCAGTATAAATTCAGCCCAGAATGGGCAGGGAGGGGGCGGGGATGTTGGAGGTGGGGCAGGCTTCTGAAACCTCTTCTAGTGGACTGGGTGTGATGCAGATAGCAAAGCTGCAGTGGGAATGAAGAATTGTCTGCCTTCTCTTTAAAACATTACAGCTGGAGCATTTTTTTTTGCCTGCTTTACTTCCCTGGTGGTCAAGCTGACCAGTTCTGAAGGTAAGGTGAGTATTTCTTGGCCTCTTGGTAGCCCTCACTTGTCCTTGCCACATGTCTGTCATGTCTGCAGCATGTTGTACCTCCTGTCCTACAAGTAATACTTGAATAGTGACCTTTTGGTGACACTTCTGCTTTGATACAGGAAATCATGTGGCCTTCAGATAGGACTAGAAAAGAGCTTAGCGCTTCTGATTTTGTGCTTTATTCTTGCACTGAAATGTATGTGATCTGACAGACCCTGGCATTTGAACTTTCTCACTTCTTTGCTGTGTAAGACTTTAGAGGCAAGCTTGAGGTGTGTAGCAGTGCTTGGGGCCTTGAATGGGAGATGAAGCTTTGGCTAACCTATTAACAGTAAGGTTTGATGAAGATGATACAGGAAATAGAAAAATAACTGGTGATGCTATTTAATATAGTCTGAATGCCAAACTGTGTAAATGGATTCATACACATTTTCCAATGACTGCTTGGCATTGTCTGCTTCTCTTCTAGTGCATCACTGGAGACATACTCTGAACTGCTGCATTATTTTTTAGTGCTTTTTGACACTTCAGAGTGTCTATTCCAATTACAGTCCTTCCCTCATTGGAAGAGTGGCAAATGAGCATGCTGAGTAAATTACACAAATTTCCAAAATAGTACAAGTCTGTTATTTGAAGGGGCAGAGGCAAAGGAAATGATACCAGCCTATTTATTGTTCTGGAAAGTGGAGAACAGGAAAGGAGTTTGCTGTCAAGTACTCTGAAGGTTGAAGCTGAATGAATCTGAGCATGGCCCAGACTCCCTGTATGTATTGATTCAGCTGTATGTACGTGCTTGAAATCTATACAGAGGTGCTGAAGTTTGAATTCAGAATTTTAAAAGAGACATCTTAGAATTTTAGAATATAAAAGGTGCTATCTCATGCCTTCTTTTCTCTTCCAGGTTGGGATCTCCTTAGGTGCCAAGATTTTGGCATGTCTTGCACTTCTGGGAGTGATGATGAGCCAGTGTGCAAGTTCAAGTGTTGGGGGTTTTTTGTGATGGGAGAATAATTAAGAGCATAGGGAATATAGAGTAAAGGCAAGCTGCACAGCCTGTAACTGGTTAGTCTCAGGATGCCATGGGACCTGATAGAGTTGAGGAATGTCCTTACTCGAGTAGCTTCCAGAGACTGGATTTTGAGCTGAAGTTTTAAGCAAAAATCTAACTTGTGCCAAAATTGCTGTTAGTAGAGATAAAAAGGACAAGCCTTTCATGCGTATTTTCGTGGAACTAAGTTGTTCTGTTTTATTAGAAGTAGAACTCGATTTACTGACTTGTAGCAACTGTATGATAAACAATTTATAAATAGACCATAGATTTCAATTAAATACAAATGAAGTATTGGAAGTTATGAGCTGACTACCAAAAACTCTGGTATATTTTATATTTTTGTTTATCTGCTGCCTGGGCAGCTGTATTCAGGAAAATTCTCCAGATCCACATAAACTGAAGTGTCCTGAAAGCTCACCTAGAGCAGCAGCTCCTGGAGTCTTGTTTATTTTGTTTCTGGTGGTGGTGATGGTCTTTTCCCAAGATCTTGGGACAGCAGGATAGAAATGTTTTGCAGGATACCTGTTACCAACACAAGGCCACATGCATCTGTCAGCTGCAGAATGGGAAGCAAAGTTGCAGTATTTGAGGTGAGCTAATGGCACTGTGAGGTCAAGGATTTGCCTTGCAGCTGGAGCCAGAGAAGGTGAACCTGGTTCTGGTAGAAACAGGACATTGAGCTATAAATAAGTGTATTCTTAGAAGTGAAAACTGGAACTGCAGAGCAATCCAAGGTGTATTTTTAATTTTGTTTTGTGAGGGAAGTAAAAGTTAAAAAGATTTGACAAATTCCATTCAAATGGCTATTTTCTTACATTGTGTAACAGACAAAGTAGAAGTGAGCCAGGTGCCTATTGTGCTGATTGTACTCTGCAAATAATCTTTACTATGACCAGGATTTATTTCTTGGAATGCTGGTACTAATACTACTGAAGATAGCTTGGCGTGGTTGAGCCTGTATTTAAAATATTAGAGGTGGTGTGCTTAAACCTCACCCTAATTCACTGCAGCGTGAGGGAGCTGAAACTTGGCTTCATATTGCCAACTCAAAGGAATTACTTGCTGAATTATATATATGTATATAGTGACTTGCTGAAATGAGCACACAGAATCCTGGGCCTTGTGAAGAAACAGCCTGGGACTATTGGTGAATGATTGCCACTTTATTTTGAGTCCAGTTGGGCCATGAGGCAATACTGCCTGTTTGTGCAATGACAGTTCTTACTCTGTCTGATGGCTGTTACCTTTCAAGTTTTAGAAACTGCATTCTTGCACCAATACTTGATCTGTTTCAGAGCTCTTATGAATGTTCTCCAGCTGTAGTCAAAGAATGAATTTCTCTTTTTAACAAAAGTAAGTCTCAATGCTGAGTATTGACCCACTTGGACGGTAAAATCCAGCAGCACTGGTTTTGGAAACATCATTAACAGTGTGGGAGACTCAAAATACTGGCAGTAGCATATTTAAGTTGTGCAGGTAGAGCCATTTAGGCAAACAGAAGCTGTTTAATACTCTGCATTTTGGCAGCTGGGTGGCTTGGAGCTATCTCAATTCATGAAGGCAAATAAGTTCAATTGCAGTGAGTGCTATCACTTTTGCTGTACTGACTTCCAGCTCCCAATAGGACATGCCAAAATTGTGACAATCTGCAGCAGTTCCTTCAGGTGCTGCTTCCTTGGAAGAGGCAGAGAAAGGATGGTTGTGGTTTGTAAAAATGTGTATAGATACAGCAATCAGCTGTCATCCTTTAATGTCTTCTTTCACAAACTGAAACACAGGAGGCCTGTCTGAGCATGAGGAAGTACCTTTTCGTGGTGATGGTAACCAGGCACTTCTACAGCTTAACCAGGGAAGTTGCAAAGTCTCCATACTTGAAGATATCCAAAAGCTGTCTGGCTACAGTTCTGGGCAGCCTGCTCTCTGAGATCCTTCTTGAGCATGGGGTTGGCCCAGATAACCTCTGGAGTTCCTTTCCAACTTGAACCATTCTGTGGGTCTATAATTCTTTTCCTCACTCTATATGCAGAAAACTCTTCTACCTTTCCTTCTGTGTTCTCCCTGTTCTCAGTTTCTTCTTGCTACTTACTGTCACATGAATTATCCTTTCATTAATAAAGCAGAGGGGGAGAAGGGTTACAGAAGATCAATATTAATCTGAATAAATGTAATGTAAAGCACATAGTGATCACCTTTGACTCTAGTGTTAACTTAGCTCGAGTGTTAAAAAAAATGAATCCCATCAGAAGCATGTTCTTGCTTTAACTTACATAAGTAGTCAAGTACAGTATTAAATGTGTTTAATGCGGAGGGATTTTCATTTTCCTAGTGACTCTTACTCTCCTAAAAGTGTGGTTTTGCTCTTAAGTTATGGTTGGGCCTGAGGATCAGCTGAAGCACAGAGATTTCTTTTGCATAAGGCCTTCCCAGTGCAGTGATGTTAACAGACTGACCAAATATTCCTAGTGTGATAGCAGCTCTCTACCAAATGGCATCAATGCCAGTGAGATGTGCTCCCTGCCCTTTTGCCGAGGAAAAGGAGCTGTGCTGAGGGGGGGAAAGTGTGGCAAACCACAATTCCATTCAGAGGGAAGGACTTAGCCAGGGCAGAAATGTAAGTAAGGTGAGCACTTCTTGCAGTGGAAGATGTTGGGTAGATATGAAGGCTTCAAATAGAGAAGAATATCTGCTTGGCTGCCCCGACTCCTTTTCAAGGTTGCTCATGTTTAGTCTTCAGGGAGTTGCATCACTGTAACCCCCCCACATAGCAATCAGGGCAGGAAGCTGGTAGTGTAGAACAAGGCTTGGAGAAAAGGTGCATTTCACACTGGTTGTGAAACTCTTGTAGTCCTTGCCTTGAAGAGCAAGTATGCTGGGGGATATTTGCTTTGCTGCTGCTGTGTAACATACTGCACTCTCCTGTAGGTATGGCTTGAGGGATCAGGAGGAGGAAGGAGATGTAGCTAGACCTGGGAAGAGAAGAAAAAATGGGGAGAGGGCAAGGCAGAGGGTAGTGGGTGGAAGAGGCTGTGGAAATTGCCGAAGGAGCAAGATTTAGGCTCTGCTGTAAAGTTTAATGTCCATGTGACCATGACTTGTTGAGTCCTTTTCTAGGTGTTAAACTGCTGGACTCTACATTGACCCAACTGATTTGTGAGCCTTATGTGCACTCACACTGTGTGAGAGGAGTTTGTGCCTTTTGAGGTATTTTAATAAATACCTGAAACATTATGTTCATAAAGTACTATAATTATGTAATATGGGACTTAAATTTATGTTGTGCATTAATTTGAAAATAAAAGTGGACTTCACATTCTGGATTCTTATGGCTTGTATAATATAAATTCATTAGTTCAAATATGTTAGCTAACCCAATGAGGACCTGTAGTACTCATAAACAATTGCTGGCAAACTGTAATTAACTATCTCTAGAGAGAAAGAGGACATGCTGCCAAGAAAGAGGAACTGTGCTTAACCATTGCGCAGTAAGGAATCAATACTAGTGGAGTCCTAAACAAGGAGGGAAGGCTCGCAAGTCCTCCACAGTAAAAGTTTCAGACAACAGCATTGTAAGGAAATAAATGGATGACAACAGCTTTGATTTCCACCCTCATGTGTTCTCAGCCAGTCAAATCCAAACCAGAAGTGAAAAGCAAGGAATAATGCATGGACATAAAGCTCAGTGCTCAAGGAGAGATTACTCCTGAAAGAGAGAGAAAGCAGGCCCAAGCCTGCAGGGGGTGCTTCTATCATAAAAGGCTTTTTCAAAAATATTTTAAAATAAACTCTTCAACTTATGCTTAGTTGTGGGCTTGTGTTCTGGCTGGTTTGTTGAAATATTAATCTTGTAGTTTCATTAAATACAATGCATTCCATGTGGGTTTGGTTAAGAAGCGAGAATAAAAATACAATGAAAATTGAATTCTGTCTTTAAAATACTCCATTACTCACATTGTATGTTCTTGGCTTAATGTTAAATATTCCGTTCTGGATTGGTTCACTTGTGTGAACCATATCGTTTAAATTTTGATGTTAAATATAATCATAATTGGGATGAAGCAGACAAAATGGGAAGAGGTAAAGGCAACTTTTAGTGGTTGGATATAAATGAAGAAAGGGCATGGGCAGCATAGCTGCCTATGCTCACAGCATTAAGTGTTGAGATATTTTCTTCAGCATTATATGGACCACTTGCCATGTACAGTAAGCAGCACCAAGGCTAGTGAAAGGGAAAGCTTATATTGCAGGTCCATGTCAATATTTTTCTCCGTGCTTTGAAATCTTTGTGTTTAAATTATGCTAAATTGGCATCTTGTTTTAAGGATAATGTCAAAATACTGAGTTTTGTATAATCACATTTTCTCTCTGACAGAAAGGAGGCTGCAGCAAGGTGGGGGTCAGTCTCCTCTCCCAAGTGACAAGTGATAGGGCAAAAGGAAATGGCCTCAGTTTGGGCCAGGGGAAGTGTAGATTTGATATTAGGAAAAAATTCTTCATTAAAAGTGCTGTCAGGCATTGGTACAGGCTGCCCAGGGTTGCCAGCATGTGTAGATGTGGTGCTTGGGGACAGGGTTTAGTGGTGGACTTGGCAGTGCTGGATAAACTGCTGGACTTGATGATCTTAAAGGTCCTTTCCAACTTAAATTACTCTATTATGCTCACTTCTGATGTACAAAGGCAGATATATTGGTGACAGTCACTGTTTCAGTGTATGAGACAGTAAGTAGAAGTACTGCTAGCTGTGTAAAACTTCCAGGGAGATGTTGTCATTTCATCACATTCAAAGTTATTGAATGTGAAAAGAAACCTAACAAAATACTTTGAACTACAAATGGATTTTAAAGTCTTCAGACTGAAATTATTTCCCTGCACTAAGAATAAAAAACATTTGTGAGAGAACTTGCTGTTGGATCATGCTTTTGCAAATTGATGCTATTTATTCTGCTTCATAAACTGTTATTTTGGGGTGGAAAAAGTTGAATGATATATGATTATCTAAATATATGCATATAAACACATATATATGGATGTAAAATGTAAGGGTTTAGATTTTGATGTTTATGAAGTGTTTCAAGTGCATGGTATACAGAAAGGATCTTTTGAACATAGATTTTGCATAGTCTAGAGGTATTTCACTGCAGACATTATTATGTCTGGCTTTTTGGGATAAGATTTTGTTACATCACAGGTAAAAAGAGTGGTTGCATGCAGAGGAGTAGGGATACTGGCCAAAGATGTCAGTGCTGCCAGCCTGGGGAGCTTTTTGAGCAGTGAGCACTTGCAGCAAAATAGCACTGTATTCCCTTGAGAAAAATGGGGAAAAATAGGAAGTATTAAAGGATGTTTTCACAAGCATAGGGAAACTTTTATGACTTACGCTGTATAGAATTTGGAGGTAAGTAAGGTTAGTGCTGTGAACCACTGCAATAATGAGGAAACCCAGAAGTGGATTTGCCATCTAGCTGATGGAGGGGTTTTTAATTGCACAAAAATTTTCATCAAATAGGGAGTAAAAGTTAAATATAGAAGAACAAACACATAAAGGACATTTTGGGAGAAAGGCATGCAGCTGAATTTTTTGAGTGCTTGGAGTATCAGAGTTTGGGAGATGCAGCCTGGCTGTGATGTCTCCAACAGAACTGGTTTTGGAGAGAGTAGTAGTACTAGCAGTAGTAGTAGTAGATTTTTGCAGGGAAGGGCTATACTGCTGTTGCTTGAATATCCTAAATGATAGATCTGGGGGAAAACAGGAGATGAGTAGAGGCTCTGAGCAGGTTTGGATATAACAGCTAAATATAAATTAAAGGATGGTAGGGTCTTCTTGTTCAACCAAAACAAGTGGGTTAGAAGCTGGGTGGTGTGGAGGCAGGGAGGAAGTGTGATGGTTGGAGATCTGGCACTCAGGGAGGTGATACAAAGCCACTGAGAGCAGAAGAGTATGTAGGGAGGGTCATGTCTCATGTGGCTGTTTGAATCATCAATTGCCAAGCAAGGCTGTGAAGATGCCAAGTATTTGTGGGAGCCAAATCTTAATAAAATGAGGGAGGAGCTGAAGGCATTTGTTAATGAAGACACAGTTATGGTACATGATGGTGAAAAACACAAAACACATCCCAGCCAGAGGGACTGGGGAGTTCTTTGTGATAAAACTGTCAAATTTGGAACCTGGTGGTTTAGGTGGTAACAGGAACAAAGTGCTGATACATTCAAACAGAAAAGTGACTTTGGCTTTAATCCATAAGTGTGAAAATTTAATGCCTATTCATGAACCAGTGTTGTCTGTAGTTTGATGTAACTCATTCTTCATGCTCACATAAATGAACTGGAAAATACTACTTCTTAAATTGGCAAGTACATGATGTGCAGGTTGAATATAACTGCAGAGATATTTACTGTTGCAAATGTACTCTCTGGAATATTTAACACAAGTGCTGTGGAGCAAAATCTGGACCTAAATTACATGCTTACCATTCTCTCTCAGACCACATAACCTGTATTTTAGGGGGGACACAGCACAGGCAGCAAGCTGGGCTGCAGCTCTGGAGCAGGTCTCTCAGGTGACAAGGCTGCCACCAGTAGTGTGGCAGGATGTGTTGTTAGTGTATTGCCCACAGCACTTCAAATGGAGCTTTCTTTGGACTTGATGGAATTTCTTTCAAAGCCTTTACAATGCTCATCCCCATAGTATTTTAGAGGAATGCTTGAAGAGTAAAGAAAGTTATTTAGGGGGTGACAAACCTAAGAAAGGCTGGAGGCAGTTTATATTGACTTAAAATGAAGAAATAACTGATTGCACAAGCTGAAACCAGAAGTGAATTTCTATGCTTGATCTGTGTCCAAGCCTTCTGCTGAAGATGTGGACAGTCCATTGTGTATTAACAGTCATGCATAGTCTTAAGTGTTTGTGTAGGCTCATAATTAACATCATCCAGCCTTCTCCTGATAGAACTTGTTTGATAGAACTTGTTTTTGTTCCTGCTTTGTACTGAAGGGCCAGACCTACTGCTGCAGTAACCCTCTCTTTTAAAGGCACTGCTCCTCTCACTTTGCTGAAGCACTGATGTGCAACACCCTAACAGGAGCTGCTTATTGGGTTTTGGAGCTGGTGACTGAGGAAAGTTGGTGCCTAGGCATCTTTGAAGGCATTAAATGAGGAACTTTGAAACAAGTGATATGCATCTTGTTAAATCTACATATTGTGTACTAGCTTCTTTAAAATAGTTACAGTTTTTGCTTTTCAACAGTCACGGTCCCCATTCAAAAACACAGAAAGTTAAACACTAT
Source organism: Molothrus ater (assembly GCF_012460135.2). Taxonomy (NCBI): domain Eukaryota; kingdom Metazoa; phylum Chordata; class Aves; order Passeriformes; family Icteridae; genus Molothrus; species Molothrus ater. The sequence goes on along the minus strand of NC_050478.2, from coordinate 33,626,697 downwards.
TTATTTTAATGTGAACATCAGAGGAAAAAGTAGAGAAGGCACCACAGGGGTTAAGCTGCTCACTAGCTGGAAAAGAAAGGAATGGTAACAGGTAACAGCCAAATACAAAATGACTGGTTTTGGCCTACAGTGTTTCAGCAGAGAAAAATTTAAAAGGCGGGTGAGAAAGGCTCCCTGCTAAATAATTGCAGTAACAAGACAGTCCTGCACATGGCCATGGGCAAGATTGGCACCAATAATCTTATCAGTCTGGAATTGTGTGTCATACTGTCTCTAATGAATAAATCCCTCAATATGCCAGAGATATTTATTGCTGATACATCTCATAATTTTCTTAGCATTGCTTTTTGAAATTGTTTTATGGGAGAACAAAGCAAAAATCTACCTTTTTACTTTGGCACTTTCAAAACAAAGAGGTGTCTGCACTGCATTGCAAGTGTCCAGTTACTCAAAACTGATCCTCCCTGTGTTTACTTAATTTCTTATTCTTGTGTTTAAATCAGTACAGCTCTGCCAAGAAGAGAGGAATTGAGGAGTTATTTTGTGAAAGAAAGGGTCAAACTTGTCTGGTTTTTTTCAAGGAGATAGATACTAGAATACAAATGGGTTATGAAACATTGCTTAAGCCACTACTAACCACAGCCTAGCAAAAGGGGAACAATAAAATCTCAGATTCCCTGTCTGGATTTGAACTGTGCAATCAGAAAAGTTTCTTAATGGTGGAGTTGCACAGAAGACAAAAGAAACCCCAGAACTGATGAGTTTGCTGGAAAACAGAATAATCAGTTAGAAGGGTTTTGCTGACATAATTCAGAGTTACAGGGTTCATCCCATCCCCCCTTTTTTTAAAATTAACATTATCTTAAAACTTAAACTGGATATAAATCCATAAGTGAGTTTCAAGGTTTGAAATTAAAACCACAACCACATAATCTTAATTTCTTCATAGAAGGTTTTGTTCACATTTGAAAGCTGCTAAACAAAACAAAAGAAAAAAACACAATTTACATTCCAAAAGAAATGATTCTTCACCTCTAAATATAAAGATCCTTAGCTTTAGTTATTTGTAGTATGAGCATTATTCATCTGAGCTCATGCACCAGAATATTTATAACTCAGAACAGGAGAAGTGAAAGACATCAGATGTAGAGAAATATTTCCTTCTTCAGTGTTAGAAGGAATTTGGCTGCTTCTGTTCATTAGTGAAGGCTGTGCAGCAATGCTCTGCAATAAGTGATGTCGTGGCAGCCTGGTGGTTGGTTTTGTATGATGTAATAAGGGCCACCCTGCAAAACCAGCCTTTGTTTAAATGCCAGTCAAACAGGAGAGGAAACTGATCCCAGCACAGAAGCAGGCTGCTTTCTGAATCACTTTTGCTTCTGATGCAGCTCAAATCAGAAAAAATATACATTGTGAGTGAATAAGACAATTGTATCAGGGCCCTTGCTCATATATCCATATATGATATCTCATATATCATATAAACACTGTGCACACCTTTGAAAATTCATCCAGATGTCTCCATGTGCAGCACCTCCTTTGGAGCTTGCAGTCATGCTAATGGGAGCAGGGTAGGAGCAACAGCAAACAGTGGACAATGCATTTTCAAGACTGAACCAGAAAACAAGATAAAATGTTCTCATCCTCCAGAGCTCTATATACATATGTGATAGTATGATACTACTTTGGGGAGGGTTTGTTTAATTTTTCACCTTAAAGAAGTAACTAAGTGATGAATACAATAAACTGTTTGAAACAAAGAGGACAGCTGAAATTTCAAGCTCAAAAGATAATTCCTGGCATTAAGTGTCCATTACCATTAATTTTGTTAATCTGCTCTGTAACTTCTTGCTTCATTTGTCTTTCAGTCCTTTCATTGAGGAATATCTGTTGATATCTGAAAAAAATCCAGATATCTGAGAAAAACCCAGTCCACGTTAGTAATAATAACAACAACAATAAAAATTATTGTTATTATTGTGGAGGGGTTTTTGGTTGTTATTTTTTTTAATCTACGAGACTCATAAGTAGTACCCCAGTCCTTCAGCAGTGGTGCCATCAGGTCAGTAGGGTGTGTTCCCCCCACAGGGACAAACTGCCTGTGGCAATGTTCACAATTTTGTCATTTACTTATGCAGTGGTAAGTAACAAAGGCTTCCTAGTGCTGCTATGGAAATGACACCACCAGATCCTAGCAGTAATAATGAACTCTGAAAATTAAAGTGCCCATCTTCAAACCCAGCTATCCTTGGCATTAAGCCACTAATCCTAATCAACCTGGCTTTATTTTGTGGTCAACCACCAATAAGAGTATTAAGTGAACATTAGATGTTATTAAGCTCATTACACAAGTGATGAAATGCCACCTCTCCTTACATTAACTGGGAAGGGACTGATTTTTTTGTTGCAGTGAATGAACTCAATTAGAAGTGTTACTTTATTACCAATGGTAAAACGCTGTAGGTGCTTTTCTTTCTCTGAAAAACCCCAGCAGAGTTTCCTAGGGAAGGATGAAGTGTAGCCAGGGTGGCCTTTGTCAGGTTTCATGCTGACTCCCTAACCAGCTCTTGCAGAAGCTGATCAAGATCCTTCAGCAAGTCATAATGAAATTTGTGCAGCCGGTGAGTTTGGCATTAATTCTGTGCATCCACTTACTCCCCACTTACTCCCAGACCAGGAGCTGGGATGTATGGACCAGGCAGGATCAGTGCCCCAGTTCAACTGGCCTGGAGCTTCCGTGGGACAAAGACCAGGCCTGACCTTCAGTCACTGACCTTCAAAGGCCATGATGTTCATCAGGATCCATGGCAAATGGGGCTGCTGGACTCCAACTGCTCAGGCAAGCCCACTTCACGTGGCTAAAGAATACCATTGCACCTCTCCCTCCCACTCAGCCACTAGAAAAACCCCCTCTTCATATAACCTGACTGGCAAGACATTCTTGAATTAATTTCCTTCTTTCAACACCCTCCTGAGGGCTTCAGATCCCTGAGGGGACTTCACCCCATTAAATACTCCTTGTAACACTCACTATTTCTCACCTCAAGGCCCATAAAAGTTGTACTTTTTCAATTCTTCTACTGAACTGCTTCTGTCTCATAAAAAGACATGTTCTTCCCTACAGTGTAGAAATCCTCCCAGTAATTCTAGCCACTTGGCACTGAAAACAAAAGCTAGTGTAAATATGCAGTGATATTGGTTAGCAGAGGGCTAAGAACCAGCATGCTGAAGCTGCAGAGAAAGACAACCTAGGAGTTAATGTTCTCCTTATCTGGAAATGTCAGCACTTGATAGGAATCATTTGAGGCACTTGAAACTGGTTCCATTTTGCAGAAACTCAAATTAGCAACCCACAGAGCACAACACTGAAGCAAATGGCTGCTTTCCTTCCAAGCTCTCCAATATAATTTGTGGAGAAGATGCTTTGCTCCCTCAGGAGGTCAGACAGCATATTTTCCAGTGAAACTCTAGAAATAAGGAGGAAAAAAATCTGAGAAATCCTTTGCTAGTGCCAGTATTTTAACTGCATTCTCACATATACAGGCTACTGGTTTTTCTTCATGGATTTGATTTAAAGATTGGCCCTTATACTTTTCTATAGTATAGGAGAACTGAATTTGAATGAACTTTAAATTTAGTTTCAAGTAATCTACTTTGAATGTACTGCTAAGCTAGGAATTGCCTAGATGTGATTAATAAATTGAAAGGAAGAATTTCTTGGGAGAAACATTAACTAACTGCACTCCTTTTTTTTCCTTACAATTTCTTAGTGTTTTGACACTTTGTATTTAAGATTTTAATATTCTTCTAAAGAAGAGCTAATACAATGCATTAACTTTTGGCCATTTACTGCTAACCATCAGTTTGGGGGAAAGAAAAAGATTAAACAACCTTCTGCATACTGTAAATGATATAATTCATCATCCCACTCATACAAGGTTTATGTGATTGCCATCATGAGTGCTGATTTAGGACACTGATCCATCATTTCCTGTGTTCCAAGTTGGCAAGTGGCTCTGTGTTAACTCCTTCCTCATATGTCCTAGGAATGCACCCATCAGGAAAATTCCCTGGCACTCCCTGAAGAGCTCAGAACACATCTGTTCTTGAGCAAAGAACATGCCTTAACTCTATGGACTGTGTGAACAATGATTGCATGAAAACATGAAAAGAAACTCTATCTTTAATAATGCGAAAAATAAAGTTTAAAAATTATGAATTCTGTAAAGAGTGAACAATATGCCCAGAGTATCCGGAGACTTCAGTCAATGATCAGTTAACTGGAAATAATCGCTAAATTCCAGGAAATGTGAAATATGATTCAATTTGTTTATGCCTCAGGTGTGGCACTTACATCTTTTAATCATTACCTGCAAGCTTTGTAAATATTTTAAGACTCAACCTGTCCTTTCTGCATGCAAAGCTCCAGATCCTCAGCTGCTACAAGATTTGTAACTGAAGAATGTCTGTAATGAAGCAACTTACAAACAATATATAGCTTTTGTTTTCATATCCACTTTTTGGTACCACATTTGGTATTTTGAGACACTCACTGGCCTGAAAGCCAGGGACCAGCCATCTCCAGCTGTTGGCAGAGCAGTTTCAATGCTTGGCCACAAGCTGGGGACAAGGACAGCTTGGGCCACAGCTCCCTGGAGGCTGGGACAGCATCTGACAGAGTTGTTACTGCGTGTGTCCCTCTCTGGGTGCCCAGCACCCTTTGGCCACCCCATAGATGGCACGCAGTGTTTGTGCACACAGCCAAGGTCAGCCCCAGAGAGTTATTGCTGCTACCAGGTTCCTTGAGGCTGTCACTGCTTCCTTTCCCTGTCAGGGACCCTCCTCCCACAAAGTGATGAGGCTAAATGCTTTCCACGTCTCCAAAAAAATCATAGCGGTGAAGACCCGGCCTTGAGCTCACGCCACCATCATTGTTTGGAGAGCTCCTGGGTGCTCCTTCCCACTAGAATTCCAGCTTGCTGCTTCTTTTTGAGATTAGCTGTGGAAAATCAGTTTTCGCCCAGCTTTGGTAGGATGTCCTATCCCCTGTCTCCTCAGAGGAAGAGGTGAAGAAGCTGTAATGATATCACACCCAGCATAGTGGGTGCCACTCCCCAGCCCATGGGGTCAGGACTGTTGAGGATATGGCAGGGTTTGGCACTGGAGTTGGGTGAAATATATAACCATATATATAACCATAAATATAACCATATAGAGTTTTTATAATATATAAGCCATACACATAACCAAAAAGATCTGTATGGGAAAGCAAAATTATTTTGGGAGAGGGTATTCCTATTCCTCAGCTTGGTTATCAGTCTGCATGGAGGGGAGGGCTCCCACCAGAGATCATGCGTGCCTGGAGCCAGTCTGGATCACTTTAGCTAAAAAATACAGATATTCTGTAAAGTCTTATTTTTCCCCAAAATTTGATTCAGGGAAACTCCATGGCTATTGAGAGTAGTTACTGCCTTCATATGAAGAACTTTGCTTTTTTATGTGTCTAACAGCATCTAGGTTTTTGAGATAAGTCCAACTTGATTGATTTCTTTCATCTGTGGGAAATGTAATTTCTAAGTCACCCTTATTTTGGTCATTTATCAGATCTCAGCATCCTTACTATCTCGTAGTGTTGCTTTTATGGAAATACTGCCTAGAAAATGTTAGGCAAAATTAGTTAATCTCATCTAAATGCATTTGGCATAGGGCTTTGCTTTGAAGCAATTCTTAAAAAACGACAGTTTTATAATGTAAGTGGCCAATTTTTCATCTAGCTCTAGCTAACTGGCTTGGTTATAAAATGAAGAGGTTGTCATGACCCCCTAAAACAAATCAGTAATGCAAAGTAATGAGTGCTAGCACAAAGCAGAACAGTTTTCTTTTCTTTTGGGGAAGAGAACGTCATCAGTCTGAGGCACTCATGGGGCACCAGTGGAGCCCATGGGAGCAGGGGCTGGACCAGGACTGTGGGTGTCACTGTGGGTGTCACAGCAGCAGTGCTGGGACAACAGATGTGATTCTTGGCCCTCAGGCACCACCATGCTTGGGGGTGAAGGCTTGGTGTCCTGGCTTCCTGCCAGATTGAGGACTGCTGAACCCCCTCAATATGCCCTCAGTGTTCAAAGAGCAGGGGATGAACCATCAAAGGGGAGTACTACAGACTTATCAGGAGGAAAATATTCTTGTCTCTTGGTCTTGGTGTATCTGTTGGAATATTTTGTAATCAATGCCCTGCATCTTTTACCTCTCTTTCCTGTTGTATTGATAAGAAATATCTTGGTGTACATGGGAGAATGGAAGGTGAGCACTTCAGGAGATTTTGAATGAGGCATCTCTAAAAACACTTAGCAAGTCAGTTTGCTAGGGAAGAGAACTCCAGTGCTGGGGGCTAGCTTTCCTTGAGCCACCTCTTTGCATTTGGAGAGGAGCTGGTGAAGGCAGATGCCTGTTCTTGCAGCAGGAATGAGAATGGGTGTGTGAGAACATAGCTGTGCCAGTGATGCATCCCAGTGAGGCATCCTTCACACCATCTGCACTGTGCCTGGGAAGAACTTGTCTGGCTCTAGTGCTGGCTTTTTCAGTGATGTGTTGAGCATAACCAGCATAGATGCTTGTTTCCTTTTAGTAAAATTGATATCCTGAAGGCTTCTCTTTCCAAAATACAGCACTGGCAATTACTCTCTAAACTTTGGACTTGATGTGTTATCACTTCCTTTTCAGCAGTTTTGAGAAATTGTTGTTCCACATCAGCAAGAATTGCTATTCTGGTCCTTTGGAAGGAATTTGTCACTGCTAACTATAAAAAGTGACATTTAACAAGGCATTTAAGACAGAAAAGCCATTGCCTAGACCATTTACATTTGTCTCAGGGAAGTAACATGAGGCACTGTGATGCTTCATCTGAAAAGCTTTGCATATTGTATTTGGGACCATGTGTGTGAGAGGATAAATGTGTTAGTCTTTGCTAGCCAAGGAATAGTCTCCTTTTACCAAACTCTCCACCTGGTGACCTTTCAACCCACACTTGTTAGCAAAGAGGATAGCTACCTATTGGGACACCGTTTATGCAAGCACAAAGCAAACTGCCAGATAATGCTGAGCTCCTATTCTGCCCTGGCCAGGCAAGTCAAACCTTGCTATCAAGTCTATTTGGGGCACTTGGGCGCAAGGTTTAGTGGTGGACTTGGCAGTCCTAAGATAATGGTTGGACTCAATATTAAAGGAATTTTCCAACCTTAATTACTTTATGATTCTTTGGTATAGAAATCCTGAATTACCTGGTATTGAGATCAGCAGGCTTACATATTGTTCTCCACTTATCCAACAATTAAATACCCCATCAACCACTCAGAGAACAAAACCAATGCACCTTGCTTAATGATACTTTATAAAATGATGAATTAGTGCCATGAGAGGTTTGTTAGCCTCACAGTGGGGTGTCTGGATGATGTGAATCTCAACAGGAGCCATCAACATGTATTTGCAGCCCAGAAATCCACCTGTACCCTGGGCTGCATCAAAAGCAGTGTGGCCAGCAGGTCAAGGAATGTGATTCTCCTCCTCTTTGCTCTCATGAGACCACACTTGGAGTACTGCATCCAGGTCTGGGGTCCTCAACACAGAAAAGATACAGACTAGCTGGAGCAAGTCCAGAGGAGGGCCACAAACATGATCAGAGAGCTGGAGCACCTCTCCTGTGAAGAGAGGCTGACAGCTGGGGCTGTTCAGTACGGAAAAATCTCTAGGGACACCTTATAGCACCTAAAGCACCTAAAAACCAGTGCCTAAAGGAAGCCTACAACAAAGTTGGAGGTGGACTTTCTAGAAGAGCGCGTGGTGACAGGACAAAGGGAAATGGCCTCAGACTGAAAGAGGGAGTTTGGAACTAGGTGGTCTTAAAGGTCTCTTCCAATCCAAACCATTCTGTGATTCTGTGATTCTGGATTCTCGATTTGTAAATATCTCATGATAATACAAGTTACTTCATAGGCTTTCAAAGGATTTGCCAAAGATGAGAGGCAACTCTTGGCTCAACAGAAACTTCCTTGGCTGACTCTGAAGAAAATGCTGAGAGATGTGTGCTTTTCAGTCTTGGGCACATTTAATTTTTGGAGAAGCTACCTGTGGGTAATCAGAAGGGCTAAGTCCTAAGTTCTGGATCACAAGGATACAATTTTCTTTGTGTGTCCTGGCTGTTTTGTCTCAGCTCTTGATCTCTCAATATGTGATCCCTTTAGCACTGATGGCCACTGGTTTAGTACTCTGCACCTTTTCATCTTTAGCTGAATTCAAATCAACACATCTCCTGGAACAGTATCAAACAGCTGTTCTAGACTAGCACAGTTCTGTCCCAGTCAGAATATATATATATGTGCTAGCCACAGATTAAAAACTCTGCATTTCTTTTCCACCTGAGCCACCTTGTGGGCCCTTTTCCTATAGCAAAAATGCTACTTTTAAGAGAAAAGATACTATTCATGGGGTACAGTTCAGAGCATTGTAGTGGAAATTGATGGAGAAAACAGCAGTACTGTAGGACTTGACTCATCACTGCTTGATCACCAGGCTCTTCAAGGACTTATCTGAGATGAATTAACTTGTTTTGGTGTAGTTCCTAGAATACCAACAGCTCCACACACACACACACAAAAAAAACCAAAACCAAACCAAACAAACAAAAAAAAAAAACCAAACCCAAAAACCAAACAAATCAAGATTGAGCACTTGGAGAGTCATGTCCAGACATGGACATGGATGTGGACATGAACAAAACACAGGTATGGCAACAGAACTTGATTATTGTCCCTGATACTGTCAGAACTCTAAAATACATTCAGCCAAGTTCACCAACAGATTTTTTTGACACTGCTCTCACAGGGGAGAGACGTCTGGGAATTCGTTAAGTTAGGTTTAACATTACCTCCCAGCCCCTCCCAGAGAAGCCTTTCTATCCCTGGAGGTGGGAACCATCTGGTAGGGTGCTCTCCTCCTTATTATGCAAAGTACCTTGAATGGTGCCCGGGGGCAATCGGGCTGGGGAAACTTAAGCCAGTGAAAATGCAGTGGGTCCATGTGAAACGGTTTTCATAGAACCAGAGAATGGTTTGTTTCAGAAGAGACCTTCAAAGATCACCGATTCAACTCCCCTGCGGTGGGCAGGGACATCTCTGCCTTTGAGCAGCTTGCTCAGAGACCTGCCCAACCTGGCCTTGAGCACTTCCACGGGTGGTACTCCACAGTTTCTTCTGCAGCTGAAAGTAAGCATTTAACAGAGAGAGATTTCTGTGCCCTTCACAGCCAGCCAGCTGAGGCTTTGTTATAGCTTTTTTCACAAGTAAAGATCATTCAGATTCTTCTAGGCTCCATCCTTGCTTTTTTGAATCACTTATGGCAAAAATTAGGATGAACAACAATGCCAACCTCCAGAAGCCAACATGGTGTGCCCCTGTTTGGGCAGGGGGTCTCTGATCTGCTGCTGCCACATCTCTGGCTCCTCTGAAAGGGAAGATGAAGCAACAAAGGTGTTCTTGATGATGTTCTCCCACACACAGTGGGACTGTTGTTCCCAGGGCTCCCTCTGAGGAACAAAGGTCTTGGCAGCAGCCAGGGTGCTCCACAGGTGAGGGAGATACTCTGAACACACAAACATGAGCAGGGTGTGTTTGACTGCACAGTTAAAGGTGAGGCCCCATAAAAACACTCCTGCTGTGCTGCACCTGCCAAACTCAGCCAGTGAGGGGTGGGATCTCCAAAGGTTTATTTATTAAGCTTCTGGATGGCTGTTGAGAAGGTGGGAGGGAGGTGAGAGCGTTGCTGGCCATGCCAGTGACATGATGGCAGCACTTCTGAGCAGTATTTTCAGTGAAAAGGAGCAAAGTGCTGACTATAACCCAGGTCAAGGAGCACAGGGTTAACACTCAGCTTGCTGTGCTTTGGTGGTACATCCAGCAGCTGGCAGTTTCCAGCCTTTGCTTGAGGAATTTATCAGCACAACAATGAACAGCTGTCATGTTTTCTGTTTCTTTTGCAAGATCGCTGGGCAGATTCCTCAATTCTTCCAGCTCTGTGGCAGAGCTAACTGTCCAGTGGGATTGACCTTTTCCTCCTTTCCTAGGAATACCATTCATTTTTCCTCTCCAGACCAGAACACCTGGAGGCAGCATCTTCCTGATGGCCATGGAGAAAGCTGCAAGCCTCAAAACCTATTTACATGAACATCCACCATCACATGAAAGTTTCTTTATCAGAACAACAAGTTGGTTTCCCCCCGCTCCAGATTAAAGGTAACATAAAAAGTGTTTTATCTACTCTGGGCTGTGCTTTGAATTTCTAGGCTGCTCCATCAGCATCTGCTGATAGTGCTAAGCCCTGAAATGTGAAAACAGCTACTGTAGCTGTCACATTACCAATGTGACTGCTAAAATGACTACTTTTGTGATTCCTGCACAACACACAGAGCAAATACATACCTCATTTTAAAGGGCTTCTTTATGGGGCCAAAGCTTTGCTTTGTATTGAAGCAATTCTGAAGTAGCATCTTTGTCTGCCCGGCACTGGTTGCCTGCCCATAGCTAAGATCAGGCTTTGCTCCATACCCTGAAAAAATTTGGATTTCAAATTAATTTGTGTCTTTAAAAAAACACAAAGGCCCACAAATATTCCAGGCAAAACTTCAGATTATTGCCCAGTGAGAGAATAAGCTGTAAGTGCTCTGACCTCACAGTATCACTAAATTATTATGTTCCTGAACAATACTGTATTGTGGAAACAAAAAGCACTAGCTGCAGCCTTCTGTTATCAATCAGCCAGCAGCACAGCTATAAAGTTATTTAACTCTCTCTCAAAAGCACACAAATCAGTTCCAGTGCGTGTGGAGCAGAAATGGACACTCAGACCTTGATGTTTAATTAGTTACAAATTACTCTTAGTTCATAAATGGCTGACTTTAGCAATGTGAGTGACAGCACATGACAATTGTATCTGCACTTCCTAAAACCTGAAAGAGGCATCTTGAACCACAGCAAGTAGGAAAAGCACAACAGCTTGCCAATTGCAACTGCTTGGCATTTTTAAAAGTAGTTTTCAATTTCTAGCTGATGTCACTTGCTAAAATGAATAGGCTCTGTGCAATTGTGGCACATAGTCTGTGTTCCTAAGGCTTGGACCTCAGCCTTTTAAATTAATTCAACTATGTCTTAAAGTCCTAGTATATCAAGCTGGGGTTGGTTTTTAGATATCCTTATTTAATTTGTACTTCTCCTTTTATTTTTTCACAGATGCTTCTTGACCTCCAATCCTCCCGACCTGCTTTAGGGAAGAATGTCTATGGTTTATTTGGCATTTTTTTCTGTTGGTTCTTTGGGGTGGGCGTTTTTTGCTTTTTATTTATTTGGTTTGGTTTAGTTTTGTTGCTTTGTTTGGCTTTTTGATGCTTTTTGCATTGTCAGGCTTTGTACTTTTAATTCTGTCACGGAGAGGGGTGGGAATAACTTGTCTGTGGAGGTCCCTGTAGGCAGAGGGATGCGCGGGCACACCTGCGGGATGGGCACTCACACGTACAGGCTCTCTCGCGTACAGGTGCTCGCAGGAACAGGCACAGGCGCACGTTTATCCCCGACCATTAGGGAGATTCCCAGGAGGATTCCCAGGGCTTTAGGAGGATGGGGAACTCTGCGGGAACCCGGGAGCGGCACCGGCGCTGCGCCAGCGGCTGCGCGGTCACCGAGCGCCCCCTGCTGCCCATCTGCCGCCACGACACACTGCTGGGGGGACGCTGGGATCCTCGGGACGTGGAGACATGGGATCCTTGGGACATAGATATATGGGATCCTCGGGATATAGATGCCTGGGATCCTCGGGACACGGATACGTGGGATCCTTGGGACACGGATACATGGGATCCTTGGGATATGGATACATGGGATCCTCAGGACACGGATACATGGGATCCTCGAGACATGGAGACGTGGGATACCTTGGGACACAGAGACGTGGGATCCTCGGGACATGGATACATGGAATCCTCGGGATATAGATATATGGGATCCTCAGGACATGGATACATGGGATCCTCGGGACATGGAGACATGGGATCCATGGGATATGGATACATAGGATCCTCGGGACACGGAGACATGGGAATCCTCGGGACATGGAGACACAGGATCCTTGGGACATAGATATATGGGATCCTCGGGATATAGATATCTGGGATCCTCGGGACATGGAGACGTGGGATCCTCGGGACATGGAGACGTGGGATCCTCGGGATATGGATACATGGAATCCTTGGGACATGGACACATGGGATCCTTGAGACACGGATACAGGGGATCCTCGGGACATGGACACATGGGATCCTTGGGACATGGATACATGGGATCCTCGGGACATGGATACATGGGACCCTTGGGAGACGAACACCTGGGATCCTTGGGACATGGACTCCTGGGATTCTTGGGATATGGACACCTGGGTTCCTTAGGACATGGACAGCTGGGATCCTTGGGATACAGATACATGGGATCCTTGGGACACAAACAGCTGGGATCCTTGGGACAGGTCTCACACCTGCCTCTGAGGGAAGCAGGTCCCAGGTACCCACCTGACCAGCTGGAATTTTCCTGAAAGCGCTCTGCACATGGCTGGTAAAAACTGTTGTCTGAAATGAGCACAAAGACCTTACAGTAGCTCCAGGGGAACACTGGCCTGATGTCCTTCCTGCAGGCAGGGAAGAGCCACGGGCCTCACACCCAGGGAACTTCTCTGTCCCGTGGTGGAAGCATCTTTCAGTTTGGGCTGAAACCCAGATGAGCTAAAGCCCAGCGTTTCCACTGAACTAGAATCACACTTTCCAGCCACCTCTCTGCAGTCTGACCCTTCTGGCCCTGTTTTCCCAGCAGAGCATATTCCCTTCTACTGTATGAAGGGAATGTGTGACACCAAATCCAGCAGTGAATAGCAGCATTTCCTAAGATATATAATGATATAGAAGAAGTTTCCTCACAGGTTCACAGGCTTTCTTGTCAAGTGAAAGGGATTTGTAATTGTGCATATTTTGAAAAGATGAGAGGAAATGATTCCTGCAGCTGAGCTCCCACTGACTGTGGGAGCTGAGACCTAGTATCCCTACCCTAAGAGTTTGAGCAAGAGCACATCAGAGCAATCTGGAGCCAAGGCCAGTGGAGGTGGCTAAACTGTCCACATCATCCAGATTACTAAGGGACAAGCACCAGATACTCTCACCTACCCTTAAATAAAACAACTGGTCAGGGGGCAGGATGAAAAGCTTGTGTCATGCTGTGCAGTGAGATTGAACCTCCTTCAAACCTGCTCTCCACCTTGACAGGATGGGGTGGGATTGTGCTGCCTTTGAACCCAAGGTTGATTTTTTGGCCTTCTGGCCTATGCAGAAATTCTCTGCTACATGTTCAAGACATGCTGTGACCTGGCCTCATTCTAGGACTGCCAGATACTCTGGATTATATGGGATACCTTGTGTTATATTTGCATTAAAAGTTTGTGAATAATGGACTTCCTTGGATGTTCACTGCATCCACTGCTTGTCTGACAACCCAAAACCTGCAAGTCTAGAAACACAGCTGTTGCACACAAGCAAATAAATAATGTATTTACTATAAAATTACCCTCCACGCACAATGAGGTGCAACTCGCTGTACAAATGCAACTCATCAGAGAATATCCAAGATTTTCATAAACAAAATGTACCAGCCCTGTCTACTGTGCAGCCCTGTTTCTGCAAAAGTAAATATCTTACTGTGGGCTGCTGGCTTATAAATCATGGGTTTTATTTTTCCATTGCAGGAATGTACTGCAGATTTATAAAACATTTAAGACCCTGTGGTTAATGTTTCCTCTGTTCATGAAAATCCTGAGGGACCAGACCATTGTTTAATCTTCTACAAAAATAACCATGATTTATATAAAAGTTGTTGGAAACATATTTATTTTATTAGCAATACCATTGAATGTCAAAACCAGAACCTAGATTTATCTACTATTCATGCTACCCATACAATATATAATGCTGTGTGCATTCAGTAAGGAAAAAAGTAAATATTGCTCCAGTTGAGCGAAAGTCTACAGGTAGATAGCTTAATTTTTATGGTGATTTGGATCTAGATGAGCATCCAGCAGCCATATGAGTTAATAGAGCCCTCAGTGTGCTAGAGGTCTGAAGCACTTCTTGCCTGTAAAGTGACTTTGTAAGGCAAAATCAAAAACCAGGAACAAAAATCCCAGCCAATGAACCAAACGAAACAATGAGCTTTGCTTGCCTTGTTTGGCTGCCAGAGTGCTGCTTGGATTTCCTCCTCATGTGGTTCAGGTTGGGCACCAGGGACACTAAAATCACCAGCTTTTACAAAACTGATATAGAAAAGTGAAATTTAAACTGGGAATCCAGATTAGAACCTGCTGCAGCTGTGGAAGTTCTGAAAAGGTCTATAAAAATGGAGTGACCAAGGGGCACTGGTAACTGATGTGTTATCAGGTGTCACAGACTCCATTGCCCAGAAGTTACTGGAGAGAACATTCTCTGTCTCTGACCTGCACACTCTGAAGGACACGTGTCGTTTTGCATCGTGCTGGGTGTCCAGTCATTTACAGGCTTAGCAGTGATCTTGAGGCCACCCTACCCCTGGAACCAGCCCTTCCTACCAGCAGGACAGGCCCCAGGCCCCAGCCTGAGCTCAATCAGCTTTGCACAGCCCTCAGGAACAAGAAATAACCGGGAAAAAAATGTGGGTTCAACATCAACATCTGGGATGGTGCATACAAGCAGGGAAGGCACCGATAAATATTTGTATTTAGTCACTTCTCAAGGGGCACATTAAAGGAGGAAGTGTGTTTGTTATTCCCAGTCAGAAACAACAGCGGGGCTTGGGGACTGAGGTTGAAAGTGCATATCAGTAATTCAGTGTAGAATATATTATTATAGGGATTTGGTGTAATTATCAAAAGCAAAACAAAGAAATGAAGAAAAAGTCATTCCAGCTCTCAAATTACATTTGGTCAGAAAGGGGTTTTTTGCTATTTTCCCCCCTTTTTATTTGAGAAGCAGAAGCGGAGTCTTTGGTTTGCACCTCTGCACTTTCAGTTTTCAAGCCTCTCTAAGAACTTCAGACTTTTCTGCACAGAGAAAGTAAGATGTGAGGAAAAAGAAGTTATTAATCTGAAAACTGTTTTCTCCAAGAACACAAACTTAGTTAAGCAAGTTCAGAATTAAAACTACATTTTAACAAGTTCTCAGATACCACAGATATGGTAAAACATCAGAATGTTGCTAATCTGCTCAAGAAACCAGAACTTGCCTCATGGAAACAGTGTAACAAGTATAGGAATGTAAATGTAGGATATTGGTGTTTCTGATCATGTGAAACTGAAAAATTCTTTTGCTTTTCAGTTCTATGTTATTACAGGGATGTACATGAATACAAAACTCATGTGCTTGAGTTCTACCTGACTTAAGTACATATCACTTCACTCTCCATTCAAGAGCAATGCTGATTTGTAGTGTCAGTGAGCGCAATTCAAAATGCAGCATTCAAAATCAGTGTGTGCAATTCTCATGACATCAAGAAGGGTAAAGATGGGCCTTTGGTTTCAAACCTCCTTTCATGAACACCATGGCTGTGGCATCTGGAGAGCAGCCAGAGAGAAGGAAGGATGGGATCCATGAAGTGAGGAGAAAGATGAAAGGGAGATTCCACTGACATTACCTGCTGCAGCTTGCCTGGGCCAGCTGGCATTAGCAGAGAAATGGGCTTTGTTTAGTGAAAGTGCTCTCCTGTTTTGATGCTCTTCCTCATCAGGAAAGAGAGATTGATAGCACCCAGCCCTCATGCTCTCATTTACTCTGTGATTTTACCTGCTGTGACAGAGTCTCTGAAAAGGTGACCCAAGAGCCAGCATGGATCTCAAAAGCAAACAAACAAACCAGAACAACAACAACAAAACCCAACAAAAACCTCACACAACAACAACCCCCAGACAAACAAACAAACAAACAAACAAACAAATTCTATTACTCTAATCTTGCTCCTACTTTGGTCATCCCAGCAAGGATTCTTTCCTCTTTCTCCCTTTTTTTTTTTCCCTTAACTTTCAGACTATTCTTAGCTATTGAGATCATTTGCTGGCAGAATTAATTATTTCATTTTTATTTTACTGTAATTCTTGGCAGCTGTCCTTACTGAAGCGCTCAGTTGCCAAATGAGGTTAAAACAGATATAAAAAGGTTCACTCAATATCTATGCATAAAAAAAGAGATAATCAGACAATAAATCATTGTCTTATTTATGGTTTCCTTTGCTATCTAAATAGCTCTTATGGGCAAATCAGAAATCTTAGCCAAAAAAAAAGGTGGATCCCTCTTATTTTATTATCTATTTTGGAAATCAATGCAGATAAGGTGTTAAATATTTGAGGTTTCAGTCTCACACAGGAAATCTCATCAGAAGGGACTGTGGGCCCAAGCAAGTCCCCTTCTCCCCAGCTGACAGTTTAATGGAACCAGATTTCCAGCTCCCTACTCCTGGCTCCAGGGGCAGCAACTTGCCTGTCAGAGCCCACTGCGCTGGGTAAGCCCCACCACCAGATTGCTGGCACAGCACAGCCTCCCACAAGCTTATTTCCAAGAAAGCAATTAACAGCAATCCAAAATGGCCTAGAAATAGTCCGTCATAATTGAATAGCTACTATGTTCAGTTTAATTGGCTAAAAAGCTACAGTTAATGAAAATAAGATGTAATTCTACCCACATTTGTCTGTTATGATCTGTGGCAGAAAGTGTAGTAAACAAAAGATCAAGAAGCAAATTTAGCCTTAGTTTTTATTTATCAATTAATTTCAGTGGCTACAAAAGAGCTCTGGTTTTGTTCCTAATAAAAATAATTACATTCCATAGATAATGCACTCACAATTTATTATTATATCCCTGTAGATGAGAGTGAAAAGAAGAATTTAGACCTAAATAAAAGGCACAGCAATGAGAAGAAATCTCATTTTGAGCAGAAATCTTTCTACTTGGTTACCACGCAATCTAATTCTGACAGTGCACTCGACTTGAAAAATGACATCCCCATCTCTAGGAATTGAAAGGTGGCAGAAAAAGCAGGCGCTCGGTGCTTTCGTCTAAAGCAATTATGAGCTCCTCACAAGCTCGAAGACAAGAATTGATTTTCATTTCTAGATTATCAAGAGGTGGGGGCAAGCAGGTCAGGAAATCTGACCCTATCTTGACCTGCTGGATTGGATTGTTCTCAGACCTGTTCAATATTGAAAAGGATTGTTTGGGATGGGAGAGAGGGAGGAGGAGAAGAGAAATCCTTTGGCATATTTTGTACCCACTGGTATCTAACCATCTTACATTGCTTTATGATCTTAGCAATTAAATATCTAATATTTTCAGGTGCTCATTTGAAAGACATTTCCCCATGAGTAACCAAATCTGATAAAGACAGAAAAAACTGGAGACTTCTCAATCAAGGATATAGAAATAACAACAGCCTGGCCTCAGAGGGGACCTGTAAATCTTTAGATTACTTCTGTGCTATACACATACCTATAAACCAACCATTTGTCTTATATTTTTTGCTATTGTGGTGATCCAACATTGGTGTAACACCATCTCTTTCAAAAGCCTCCAAATCCTTGCACCATTACTTGGCTTCCACAGAAATTTTGCCATTTGCCAAGGTGAAACACTGACAGCTGTGCTTTAAACTGAAAGGTGATGAAACCTTGCTAATTCAGGTTCATAGTTCATCACTACTCAGACTACTGAAAACTGAAGTTACTGTAACATTGCTTTGTATTTCTGTATGTGCTTTAGATAAACTCACGTGCTTTTTCTTTTTTCTCACATTACGAAGGAGTATTTTGTCTACAAGAAATAATACACAAGTTAAACAATATCTTCAAGGAGCAGGTATGAAAGATATAAACTTTGTTGAGGAGCCCAAAGCAGCAGAGGGTCAGGAATAGCTTAAACACTAAGCCAGTGTTGTGTTTTAACACAATCATTCACTCACTTCTCCCCTCCTCAGTGGGGTGGTGGAGAGAATGGGACAAAACTTTGTGGGTTGGGGTATAGACAGTTTAATGGGACAGAAAAGGGATGGAAAATAGTAATAATGATAATAACAATAACAACAACTCTAAAAGAATTAGAATGTACAGAAGAAATGATGCACAATGTTATTGCTCACCACTCACTGCTCAGACAATTCCTGAGCAGTGCCCTCTGGCCAGCTGTCCCCTCAGTTTGTAGACTGGGGTATGTATATATGGAATATGGTATGGAATATTCTTTGTGCAGTTTGGGTCAGATGTCCCAGCTGTGTCTCCTCCCAACTCCTTGTGCCCCCAGCCCACTAGCTTGCAGGGCAGTATGAGAATTTACAGAGTCCTTGACCACTGCTTAGCAACAACTAAAACATCAGTGTGCTATTAACGTTATTCTCATCTTAAATCCAAAATACAGCACTGCACCAGCTACTGGGAAAAAAATTAACTGTCTCCCAGCTGAAGCCAGGACACTTTTTGTGTGGGTTACCATAAATAACCTTCAGCACAGCTAATTCTGCAGGTACAGGATACCTCTGTCCATGTTGATATATAATATCTTCCTGGAAGGGGTACCTTTCCTTCTCTCCTGAACTGGAGGCACCTCCAGAGGCTGAGGCCTCATGCCCCTTTTCCAATCCCTTTGTCAATGCCCATTTCCCTAGAAACAGAACCCAGCTTTTTGGCTTCCCTACCCTCTAATTCCAGGCAACTGGGCCAGTTATCCCAGCACTGGAACAGACAGGTGACAATGGGCTCACCTGGAAGATGGCTGAAATCTCTTCACATATCCACCTACAAACACAGGGATGGAGATGGGGTGGTTACTGCCTTGTTTGAATTGTGTCTCTTCTTCCTTCTGTTCTCATGATAGCCTCACTTTGGGGCAGTCTGCCTCTCCCACTTCTTCCCTTAAGGAAGGAAAGAGTTTCTTTATGAGATGAGTGGACTTTTGCTTCCAGCATTTCTTCATGTACAGGAGTGACTGATAATGATGAGGGCTCTCTGGTTCAGCCATGCCATGGGGGTTGGAGTAGCTGTGATAGCTGCTGCCACTTTATTGTCAGATTAAGAGACCTTCTCTAGCCCTCGAGGGTGGTGAGCAGTGTTGGACAGGGCTCAGGGGGTGTGGGCCAGGCCTCAGCATGCTGCAGTGATTTGTGTCTCTCAGGAATTGCCTGGGTGACTGAGCCTTTCAGAAAGAAAGACACATCCTCCTGTGTCTTTCAGGAATTGCCCGCTCACTTTTCCCAAGTATTTTTCTACTTTTTCAGGGTTCTGTTCTTGTTCAGGGATGAAGTCCCAAACACTGGAGGTGCCCACTGTCCTAGGCACTTGCCTGTGCTGTCCCATACAGCCTGACACTCACAGCTGTCCAGTATCCAGGTAGATCTCTGCGTGGTATTCCTAAATAGGTGTTCAAACAAGTCTGGAGCACATTTAGTAATATAAGACATATCCACAGAAACATGCCAGTCTGAACATCCCAATAACATTCAAAATTTTCCATAGCTATTGTAACTAGCCTGGAGAATAAGGAAAAGGGGAAGACAAAAAGGAAGAAAGGAGGGTGAAGGAGTGGGGGACACCTTCCCCCACTTTGTCTCACCCACAGCTTGGCTCTCTGAGGAGAAGTCATAAATTGTCACTAGTTTCTGAGAGATGGCTCCCAGAGTATGGAGATGAGGGCAGTCTGAGTACAGATACCAGATTAGTCTCATGACCAGCAATTTTGTCATATCAGAAGCCAGTGTTACAAATGACAACAAAATGAAAAACCATAACCCAGCCCCCAGAGGTGACCAACACCACAAGAGGGAACATATACAGCAAGTAGGGTGCTACTTAGTGCAACTCCGAGAACAAATGCAACAGCTCTGCGAGCAAGTAAATCAACACTGTGAAGAGTGACTATTAAACTAATATAATAAATGTTTAAAAATATTTGTTTTAAAACACTCTGGTCAGACCTGTCATTATCTTCACCCTCTTGGCACCATGTTGGGTGTCAGAAAAATGGCTGTTGTGGTTTAACCTGGCTGGCAACTAAATACCACAACTTGCTCACTTCTTTTCCCTCTCCCTGCAGCAGGATGGGGGAGAGATTCAGCAATAAAGATTAAAATTTGTGCATTGGGATAAAGATGGTTTAATAAGACAGAAAAATAAGGGGGAAAATAATAATAATATAATTGATCACATAATAATAATAATAGTTGTAGTAGCAATAGTTGTTGTTATATATGAAGTAACCATGCACAGGGCTATTGCTCACCACTCACTGAGTTCCTGAGCATTGGCCCCTGACCAGCTGTCCCCCCAGTTTGTATGGGATATTCTTTGTCCAGTTTGGGTCAGTTGTGCCAGCTGTGTCCCCTCTCAACTTTTTGTGCCCCCAGCCCACTCCCTGGCAGGGCAATATGAGGTGCTGAAGAGTCCTTGAGCACTGCTTAGCAACAACTAAAACATCAGCGTGTTATCAACATTATTCTCCTTCTAAATCCAAACCACAGCACTGCACCAGCTACTGGAAAGTAAATTACCTGTCTCCCAGCTGAAACCAGGACACTCAGCCATTCAGATGAATCAGTTCCAGAGCAGTGGGCTCCCACTCTAAAAACCGTATAGGGTGTGTACAGTCAGCCACCACTAAGATATTGCCATTTCTGTCAGAAATGACACAGCTGCTTAACTGCCCACATTGACAGAAGCCCTCAAAGGAGAGAATGGGAAACAAATACTGAACTAAGCATTGAGCCAACTGTAACTGCAGGACTGCTGCAGAGAAATGGAGCTGGTCACTGGGAATTGTGTTACTGCAACCATCTGGGTTCCCAAACCTTCAGGAAAAATGAGGGGTTTATGAAAGCGTGATGGAATGAGCCAAGCAAAGCCATGCATGCATTGCAGCTAAGTGTGGGCAGTGGTGCAGCCACTAACACATACAGAAATTATATTTTCTGTAAGAATCTGTCTGGCTAATGCTTTATAGTGCCCAGCTTTTTCACTCCAATTTTGAAATGATGTGTACCTTTAAAATAAGTATAAGCAGACCACTTTGCCTTTTCCCTGATGTATTACTGCCCAAAATCAAGTAAAAATTGAAATTAAAATGTCTAAAATGTCCCAAAGTTGATCTCTACTGCAGCTAAATCTCCTCAGTAAGCCTTACAATTTGGTCTGTGCAAGCAGACCATATTCAAGATAACAAATGAACATATAAGTGTGATTCTAGTGTCTTGCTTCTTGATTCTCAAACAGGAATGTGAGGCACAATGGCTCTGCATACATAAATGCTATAAAATTAGTGCAGACAGCTGGCAAATCATTAATTAACAGCAGTAATGATTTCAAACCAGAGCTCTGGGGACTCCACAGGAAATAGGAAGTACACTGGTCCTGCTTTCATTTATGCCTCTGACCTTGTTTCTTCACCATAAATAAGAAGAAAAAAACAATCCATGTCTGAGCCAGGATATCACACAAGCCACAACCAGTAGTCCTTGAGATAATGCACACTCTGAAGGAGTCTCAGCACAGAAAGCTTTCTTTAAGTATGCTCCAGCATCAGACAGATGCAAAAATTACTCTGGAATACTATGCATACAGTGCTAGATAATTAATCACAGAGACTCTTCTAAATAATTTAAAATTTAAAAAAAAATAGATAGGTTTTCTCCCTTCTATTGTAGCCTAATTTTAACATATTAGGTGATTCATATTGTTCCCTGGATTGTCCCCAGGAGTATCACACAAATGGAACTGCACATAAATGCTAAGCTAATATGTAAATGAGAAATAATCTTAAGATTTATCTATGAACTCCAGCTTCTTTTAGCAAATTAATTCATTGACAGCAGAAGGGTTACTGTCTCTCTGTGAAACATAAGAGGGAAAATGTTGGTTCACAGAAGATTTATTTCCATAATAGACCTAACAGGTCCAATAATTATTATAGTTCACCATGCTGTTCCTGAGTTTGTGCTGAAGATTGCATTCCCTGTTAGCATAAAATATATCTGCAGGGAAAAGACAAGGAGAACAATTTAAAATGCGTAATATTTTCTCCTGAGGATGAGCTCTACTAGAGTAGCATCTCCATATGCACAAGATGGAAGTGATAATCTGGATATTATGTACGAGTAAAGCTCTGGGGAGCAGGCAAAGAACACTTATGTTATGGCAATGGAGAAAATGGCTGCCCTCAATGTGCAATTTATGCTATCCTTTCTACAATTACAAAAAGAAAAGAAAAGAAAAGAAAAGAAAAGAAAAGAAAAGAAAAGAAAAGAAAAGAAAAGAAAAGAAAAGAAAAGAAAAGAAAAGAAAAGAAAAGAAAAGAAAAGAAAAGAAAAGAAAAGAAAAGAAAAGAAAAGAAAAGAAAAGAAAAAGAAGTATTTCTTTCTGTTTTGAGCTGGCAACACTGTGGGTCATATCATGCCAGAGCCAGCCCAAGCCTTTCTGGCACCCTTGGGAAGGTGTGGGTGTGAGGGCAGGGGTTTGGGAAGAGAAAACCACACACAGAGAGTGCCCAGGGCAATGTGGGCACCTCCAGATCACCCAGGCTCCACGGGGCTGCAGTTCTGCCACCCTGTGCAGTGAGCACAGCAATCCCAGAGCTGGATGAACAAGGCTGGCAGATGCATGGAATGCCCACTAGAGTGGCAAAACTTGTGGCAAAACCTTACACCTGTCCCTGACTTTCTGCATGGGAAACACACCACTTTCCCTGTGCCTCTGCAGCTGCTACGTGTATTTGGGCTGGCAAAGTGCAAGAACATTTTGCTCTTAGCTATTTTCTTTTTTCTGTTGATATGGAACAAGATTCCTGGTGGTTAAAAACCCATGGAATTGGTATTTTGACTTACGGGTGACGAAAGGGGCTGAGTGACCAAAAAAAGTCCTACAAAACGGTTTAGCACAGAAAAAAACCCGCAAACAAACCTGAAGTATTTGTGTAACTGTATATTTAAGCTATAGACCTGGCCAGGAGATGTAAATTCACCTTGTGCTCAGAGGAAGTGCTAAGCTGAGCTGACACAGCTCGTGTCTCTCTAGGATGTCATTCATTCCCGTCGCTTCCCTCACCCAGTTTCCCTTTGATCCGTCCTGGTTTGCTGCCAGGTGATGCAAAGCAAGGGCTGGGGCAGCGCTTCGGGGCTGCGTTCGGCGCTCCTGCGGTCCGCAACCCTCCTGCGGCAGCTCAGAGAATTACCCAGAGCCTGCTTTCCTGCACAGACCGACACACAGCTCTCCTGCCCCGGGAGGGGAGAGCTGCCAACCCGCCTGCATTTCTCACAGCAGCCAGGCAGGGCTCCGCTGCTACCACCTGGACAAGCCTGAGACAATGCACGGTGACGCAGTTTGGGGTGTCTTAACCATTTTATCACATGACACTTCTGGTTTTTTTATTCTGTGGTCCAGCAATGTCCAGGATAGCATTCACAATCATAAAGACGTGGTGTTTGTAAAGCTATGAGAACATAGGTATTTTATTTTTTGAAGAAGGCAAGCTAAGGTTTATAGAAGCCCTGTGAGATGGGGTTCGTGGTGAACAGTCTAGACTCCACCACGAGTGAATAATTCAAACAGAATTAGAGGGGCAGGTCTGAAACTCACAATTACAATGGTCTGAAATGAAATGAATTCCTTAGCTGACTCTCACTTACAGCACCAAAGTGTAATGCAATTCTGGTCCAGCAGAGATCATGATCAGAAGATCTCTATTACTGCATTTCAGAAGCTCATGGCTTGGAAAAAGCCCAAACAAATAACAAAAACCTAAAGCAAACCACAAACCACAAACTAAAATATTAATTTCAAGTGTTCAACTTGTCCCAACAGCAGTGTTTATGCCACTAAAAACACCTAAGAGGGAAAGAAAAGTCACTTTACTGTTATTAGAGTTACTTAACTGTAACTAACATTTAAAGTGTGCTTTAAAGAACTCTTTTTTCCCCCCTTTTTTTTCCTTTTTTTTTTGTCCCCATGTTTGGAAAGCACACTTTTTGCATTTACTTTACTTTAAAGTAGACTTCAGTTTGTGCTTGGTATAGGGAAAATTGATCTCCTGACGTAGCCATGAATTATCCCTGATATTTTTGACTTCCCTCTGCCGGCTGAACTGTAGAGGTTTCTGGCATGCAAGAGCTCTGCTGTTTCTGCCTGTGTTTCTGTTACTGTTTCGAGACTGTGCTTTGTATTTCTGAAAGTCTTTCTGCAGTGACTCCTGGAGCATTGCAGACAAGATTCTTAACCTGCTTCAGTGAGGCAAACTCTGAGTTAATATCTACAGACCTGAAACTGAGAGAGGGTCACACACCTGGTAGCTCCCCAGGGTCAGAAACAGAAACTATGAATTACACTCTGCTATCCTGTCCTCGTCACCAGGGAGTACAGCCTCAGGTGTAAACCACTCTTGAGTCTCTGTTGCAAAAGATTTCACTTATGGACTCCCCACAGAGTTAACAGCTTCACTCTTTCTTTCTGTGATCAGCTACCTATTTAACATATTGGAGTGAAAGAAATAATTGTGGAAGAAGACATCTGTTTCTCTAACATGCGGAAAATGGGCATCATCTGCAAAATGTGTTAAGTAGCAATTTTGCAAACCACAAAAACTGTAATACGAGAAAAATAGATCTAATCGGATTTCATGCTTATTCATTCTTTGGCATTGCATGAAACACAGTGTATGATTCCTTTAGGGCATAATGCAATGCCTGTCAGTCATTGGGAAAATATCCACTTGTTTTATGGTGGAACAGATCTTGAATGGAGCAGGGAATATGATTTAAGACATTAAAAAAGGGAAATACCTATAAGCGTTGGCAAAATTAAAAGTGGTTTATTCAGACAGATATCAGTCCCAGATGATGTGAAGCAAGGGACAATGAGTAACTCCATGATAAAAAATTATGAAAAAGCCTGCACCAGAGAACATAATTTCCAACAATGTAAATCTAATCCTTGTTTTACACTCTGGTGTATAAGTATTTCTATCCCTTATACATGCCTGTATTACCAGTTCTTTGGGTTTTTTTATTATCCATACAACTGTATAATACTTTAAAAGTCCTACTAAGCTATATCTGTAGAATTTTATGCCATTTAGTTTCAGACATCTTGATAAACTGCATATGCAAAGTAATTTAGAAACCATGATTAGAGACACAATAAAATAAACTGACACAAATTGTTCAGCAATTAATTTTTCTCTTTTCATTGGCCTGATCCTGTAACTTTATCCATCAAAACTTCCTTTGCAGTTCAGGTAAATTAAATTCCAGGACCTTAAAAGCATATGAATCTGCCAACATCACAGATTCCCAGCTAATGGGAAATGTTCCTACCTACATCAATTTAGGTCAGGTAGAGAACCAAGCTGATGCACTTGTGTCACCTTCTCCTGCTGTGCAGCAGGAATCTGTAATAATCTTTATGAATAGCCAGCAATTTATTTGCATATTTTTAAGTATATCTAAATGACAAGAAGACACAGTGTCTAGAAAAAAACACAATTTAGCTAGAAATTAGCCTTGTTGTGTGGGTCTAGTACAACAATTCATCTAGCTTTCACCTCTGTTTTCAGTGGTTTACTCTGTCATTTATGTCAGCAATAATACAGTAAACATACACAATTCCCCCATTAAATTATGCAAGTAGTAGAAACACTGGAACACAGTATACAAAAAAAAATTATAATGTCAGAAAAAAAAACTGAAACAAAAAAAAAGCTCCAAACAAGCCCAAAACCCCCAAACAAAGGCATTTTACACATTTTGAAGGAAAATAAGCACATATTTTTAATATAAAAATAAGTGCCCGGAAGGTGTGCTGTCAAGCACAGAAAAATATGCACTGCAGATTTGCACGTTTCCCTCTCAGGCACTGTGGGAAGTTCATACATGAATTATACTAACGCAGCAAACTTCAGAATGACCAGGTTTTCAACACCACATCCTTCAACTGCGTTCTGGGTGTACCTCTAATTTTCTACCCAAGTCTGCTCCCGGAAAATGAGCTACACTCAGTATCTCGTGTAGCTTTCTTTATTTTCATGATGAGTTTTATCTTTGTCTAGACGGATTTTTTAGTCTTCGTTTGCTGGATCCTCAAGCAGTGATTTTGTCCCTAGTTTTGCAAAAGGTATGAAGAATTTATCCTGGAAGTCCTGATAAATAGGGAGCATTACTCCATTAGCGCTTCCAGGATCAGAGCGCAAAGTTGCCACGGCTGACGCCACGGCTCTCAGGCTCCCAATTAACGAAATACGCGGTATGATTTAACAGTTTGTGTCCAGAACAAATATTGCAGAAAGCCTTCACGGACAGACAGAGAGACATCACAAACCACCCCTCATGTACAAACTGCAGTGTGCTGTGTTGAAAACTGTTTGTTGCCGTCCTGAGAGACTCCGGTATCATTTGTGCATTTGCTGGGCCAGCTCTGTAGTGAGTTCTGAAGGCACAGCTACACTCTCAACTTATGTTATTTTATTTCCGCGAAGTGTTTATATCAGCTGTCAATTCGCGTGTATTCAAGAAATACACAACTGTGTGTAGAATTTGTGAAATATCGTGTCAATGATGAAGAACAATCTGTTAAAAAAAATAAAAAGGCAAATAACGGGGTGAAGAATGATTATTCACGAATATATATGAATAAACTTTCAGATGTTCTTCAGTCTTAAATTGTTAGTTAAAAATAAGCCCTTTAACGCGGTGCCTTTAAGACCTCACTGACCACCCGGAGATTTTTGTTCTGAAAGCGACTTTAACGAAAAGGCTGAAACGATCGCTCGAGGCGAGACGATCACTTAAATCACTTCAGATGATCACCTAAATCATGGCGAGGTGAAGCTGGGGCACTTAAAAAGGCACGAAGCCGCCTAGAGCAAATAGTTCTAGTGCTATTTACTTATTTTAAAAACCGCATCGGGGAGGCTGGGGCACGGTTTAAATTTGCGCTCGGACGCGCGGAGTCTCGGAGGCGTCTTTCCATTATGGGAATTTTTTTCTATTAACCGCGTGGGCGGCAATCACAGTTCTTCAACGCTGCACACGAAGTGATGGATGCGGGGGCTGAACCCGCATAGCCTCCCGTGGGTGACACTCAGCCCCGCCTGGCTTCACCCAATTACCCCGCGATCGAGGCTGCTCAGCAGCCGCAAAGGGCGGAGTTGGGACCGCCCTCCCCGTTCAGGGGGTTCCATCCTTCTCCCTTTCTCCTGTCTCAAGAACCCCAGCGGCGGCGGGGCGGCACCGGCCCGAGGGGCGGTCCCGCTCTCCCGTGGGGGGCTCACGGCCGAGGGGCGGTCCCGCTGTCCGTGCTGCTCACGCCCCAGGGGCCGTCCCGCTGTCCGTGCTGCTCACGCCCCAGAGGCGGTCCCGCCGTCCGTGCTGCTCACGCCCCAGAGGCGGTCCCGCTCTCCCGTGGGGGGCTCACGCCCCAGGGGCGGTCCCGCTGTCCGTGCTGCTCACGCCCCAGAGGCAGTCCCGCTGTCCGTGCTGCTCACGCCCCAGGGGCGGTCCCGCTGTCCGTGCTGCTCACGCCCCAGGGGCGGTCCCGCTCTCCCGTGGGGGGCTCACGCCCCAGGGGCGGTCCCGCTGTCCGTGCTGCTCACGCCCCAGAGGCGGTCCCGCTGTCCGTGCTGCTCACGCCCCAGGGGCGGTCCCGCTGTCCGTGCTGCTCACGCCCCAGGGGCGGTCCCGCTCTCCGGGCGGGCGGAGGCCGCGGGGAGGGCCGGGGATTGGCGGGAGGAGCGCGGGGCCCGCCCCGCCCCGATCTCCGCCCGCCTGCGTCATCCACCCCGCCCACACCGCCGGCCAATCGCGGGGCGCGCCCGCCCCTCCGAAGGGGGGCGCCCGCCGCCGGCGATGCGCGTCCAATCCGCAGGCTCCGTGCGCGCACCGCCCCCTGTGTATTTGCATCCAGCGCTGCTATTGGCTGTACGGCACGCGAGGAGGGCGTGCCTTGGGGAGGCGGGGAGGACGGGCCGCACGCCCCAGCGCAACCCGAGACGGCGGCTGCCCTCATTGGAGGAGGACCCGGAGACGTCACGCTCCGGGCGGTGCTATTCAAATCAGGGCCCGTCTCCACCTCCCGCCCACGCTGCGCTCCGCCCAGGGCGGCCCCAGGGCGCTGATTTGCATAGAGGCGCCTCTCTTTGCATATGCATGAGGGGCGAGGCGCGGGGCCCGCCGTGGTTTATTGCGTGCCGGCCCCTGCGGCTCCCCGGGCCCTTCCGCCCCGCCGCGCTAATTGGTGTGATGGGTGGTCCCGGCTCTCCGCTCTCTCCGCTTTCACCTCGGCTCTGTAACCCAAGCCCGCTGCCTCGCCGTTTTTAATAACGCCGAAACCTGGCCCAGATGGGAACCATTAGTGGCCCCAGCCCCTCTTGCTGATCTTTATAATCTTATTAGTTTAATGGGTCACGCAGTGCAGGACCTATTTCCTACGGATCAAAGGGAAAACAAACAGGGTAATATCCCATCGGGCTTCCTCCCGCTCCCCCACGGGTGCTGCTGCCGCTGGAAGTGTCCCCCCTTATTATCCCGCACGGCCGCCGGGTTTAAAAGGCTCTCGGGCTGCTCCCGCCCCGGGCGGGGGCTCCATCCGCACCACACCGCACCGCGGCCGGTCCAAGCCCGGGGATGCCGGTGGCTCCGGACCGGCGCTGGCACCGCCGCCACGCAGGCTGAGGGATTTTCCCGCTTCTCCCCGTTAAATCGGGCGCGATTTCCTTCCCTTCGTTTCAACGGTCCGCTTTATCAGATACGCGGGAAACATATTGCCTGCCGCATTACCGGGGATCGCGTTGCAGTATCCGGTGCGGGTTTTTTTGTTGTGTTCTTTTTCCCCCAAAAAAGCATGAAAGCGGCATCACATGGGATGGATGCTGGGGCCGAATCGGATACCCTGTGGCTTTGCCCGGCTGACCCAGGGGCGGTGTTTTCCGCTCAGTGGCAAAACGCTTATTTGTAGTCCGAGACCCCCTCCCGCAGCCCCTGCAATAACTTTCAGCACAATAAATTAGATGTACGCGCACTGTGGTCCATTACGGAGGAGTGTTTTGTGACGGCTCCTGTCAAAGGTTACCGGCCCTCATGCAGCCGCATAAAGCGTTTCTCTCGAGGGTAAATATTTGGATTTATTAAAGGGCCGGGAAGATGTGAGCTATGGTAGGGAATAAAGCCCGGGCGATCCCGCTCCCGGGCAGGCGGGTCCGCCGCCCGTGCCGGGGTGCTTCCCTTCGCAACCCCTCCGACACTCACTGCCTTCACCCCCATCGCCCTTCTGCGCTCCGGTACCTGGCGGGAGGTCCCCATTGTCCCCGCAGAACGTCCCCGGGGGAGTCTGCCAGGGTCCCCCGGAGCCGAGGCTCAAATCAATTAATCTACACTTCTTGCTAAATGTACACACATATACATACACAATGTATAAAGACGTAGAAAATATTTATCCATAAAATACAAATAAAGTACATGTGAATGCAATACCGAGGGAAAAACTAAACCTGTGGATGGAGAGCTCCTAAATCGTATCGTTTAACACCCACCGGCGTCCTTTCATGGGTTTGGTGGGAATCCTTACAAAAAGGACAGCACGTGTGTGCGTGTGGAAGGGTGCGTGTGTGCGTGCACACCCGCGTGTGTGCAAAGAAACCGTTTAATATCCTCGCAAATCTCTGGGATTTTATTTCCCAAACTTTTAACGACTTTCCAAAGAGAAAAAAAAAAAAGATCATGGATTTTTCTTTAATATCTCATAGAAAATCCATTATTTCCGGTTGCGTAGTCTGGCTCGCCAAATATTTCAGACACACAAAACCCCCACTTGCTGAAATATCAGAGATGATATATTGTTCTCCCAGCTCGGAAATTAGATCTCGGTATGCACGCAGGCAAACCCAGACGTTCGCTGATTTATCACTACGTGTTAATGGGTATATGTATATACCCCCTTTAATAATTCCTGCACAGGTTACCAGCACACTGAGAACTGGACGGTGAGCGTAGCCACATGCACGCAAACCACACACACACAGAGTAAACTTTATTTTATTAGAGACTATTAATACACAAGCCCATAAAAATCTACCCCTATATAAATTTTATGGTAGTCTATGCTTTAAGTGCGCCTGCTTGTTCACGGAAAGGGAATTGATATGATTGTATACACACACTGAGCTTGCCTTTTTTTTTTTTACTGTGTGTATTGCAAAATACAGTCATCACTAAATATAAAACGGGTGATTAAAATGCCTATTGAAAAGGTAAATACCCACATAAGGGCCACTTAGAAAATGACAGATGGTACTTTTCCCTATCCATACAGCCAGTGGCGACTAAGCCAGGTTTTGACGCTGTGTGTGTTTCTTACCATATTTTCCCTGGAAACAGATGTGTATTTTATTATAGGAGAACTTTTTACTTTTTTTCCTCCTAACCTGCTAATTCCCCGAGTTTATTCGTGCCATAGACAATAAAGCCATAAAGCTGACTGCAGAAATTTGTTTGCCGTAACGACGTGTTATTTGAGTCCCGGCTTTCGGGGCTCTGACACTTGGCCAGATCAAAGAGCCCCCTTAAAAACACCGCGTGATTCAGAGCCGGTGTGTGCGTGTGCAGGGAACGGAGGGGCGACCTCGAACGGAAACCAGCGAGGGAAGAGCCCGGAGGCGCCTCCGCGGCTCCCGGCACCGCGGCTGGTCGCCCCCGCTCCCCTACCCCGCGCCCCGGGGACTCGGGGCAGCTCGGGCTGCTGTGCCCCTTCTGCTCCATGCCGTTCCCAGCACACCCTCGCTTCCCCTTGCTCCCAGACTAGCGACAAAAGGGTTTAAGGATCGTTTCCCCACTCTCTAGCCACAGGTTCGCTTCCTGATTTTGGGTGTACGCCCCTTCGGACTGGTTTTAAAGCACCGCGTCTAATTGCCTGGTATTTCAATTTTACTACCAGATATCGGCTCCTGAAAAGTGGATTTCAATTACGTGTTAGAGAAGCAATACTAAAAAGCGGCAGAAACCAGAATCCCTCCTCAAACACGTTTATGGGCTCAGACTGCAAAGATCACAGGCTTCAGGTTTTGCCTTCGGTTTAAATGTCCCGGCACGGGAAGTCATTTGATAAACCTTTAAGCTGTACTTCATAATCTTTACTGCTTTATGGAGCTTTCCAAATCTTTAACACGCTGTAACCTTTTCAAGACAGATTGCCAGACAACATTTCGGTGTTAGGTTTACTTAATGCAATTCTTGCGAGGAAGTGAATTTTCACGGTACCCACATTACCGCTGGGCACTCCCTTGCTCCCGCCCACGCCCCGGCCCCGCGGAGCTGTCGCCTGCCAAGATTTATGAAACCTGTTGATTTATAATATCTCCCGCATGAAGTTTGATCCGTCAGATCACAGCCTACGCGGGCTCTGAGGCTGCCGATGCTGAAGGCTGCTTTTGGGACATATTCCTCCGATTAGCGCTTTCCTGGAGGGGAGGGAAGCTATGATTTATTGCCATGTTCAGCCGTTTAGGAAGCGAAATTAACCCCAGAAAAGCTCCATTCCTTTTGAAGTTCATGGTTTGTTTTCCTTACTGTACAGAGCCGGGATCAAAGGCTCGAAACGCCCTCTTGTGTTTACTTTATTTGCGAGGAAAAAGGGAGGGGAAAAATAAGAAAAAAAGAAGTAAAAAGAGGGGAGAAAATAGAGCTGCTTCGGCAATTAAAGCATCAATTTGCCACCGCGGCGGAAATCTAACACCTGGCAGGTCCCGGTGCTGCCGCGGGGGGATCGCGGCTCCCGCCCTCGGTCCCGCCAGCCGTGACGACACGGCCCCGCCCAAGTGACGTCACCCCGACCGTCTCGGGGACTGCTTCGGCCTCTATTTCTAAATGAGGGCGGCGAGAGACTCAGGGAGCACCTGGGGCTGTTTTTGTTTAGTTTGTTTTCTGTAAACACGCCTAAGGAGCCGAAGCCGGCCCCGCCGTACCCCATCCCCGGGGAGAGGCGAGGCGGCCCGGCCGCGCCTCCGCGGCCCTTCCGCTGTGCGGCCCTTGCGGAGCGCCCGCTCTGATTCCTGACCCCCAAAACTCGGGGGCGCGCTGGGACGGGCGGGCGAGGAGCACGGGGCTGGCTACTCCCTTCCGTGTGTGTCCGTCTGTCCCCGGCACCCGCGCCGCGCTGGTCCCCGCTGCACGTTAATCCCCGGTCCGAGCGCGCTCCCAGCCCGTTCCCGCTTCTGCCACCGGCGGGGTGACGTGCAGCGCCCGTCGGTGACGCGGGGCGTGTCGCCAGCGCCAGGGCTTTGGGGAGCGGAGCGGGCGCGGTGCGGCCGGGGTTGGGGATGAGCTGCGCTCCCGCCCGCCCGAACGCGGCGCTGCCCGTGTGCGCAGCGAGCGAGGGGCTGCCCCGCGTTCGCTCCCGCCTCGTTTCCCCCACTCCGCTCGGCGCTGCCCCGCACAGTGGGGAGCTGCTACGCGGCCTCTCTCCCTGGAGCGTGTCCCGGGGTTCCCATGCCCCCGACTCCCATCCCGAGGGGAGACGCGGGGGAACGTGCCGTGCGAGCGGACCGGCGGCCGGGGCGGCGGAAGAGCACCCGCGGCTTTTCCGCTGCCTCCCGCTGCCGGAGCAGCCGGACGCACGGGTGTAGCCGGCACAACAGCGCACACCACGGGCACGGCACACGCGTGTCTCCGCGCTTGGCTATCCTTTCGGAGCGCTCCTTGCGGACGCCCGCGCCGCCACCGAGCGCCGGTACCGCGGGGCTCCGCAGCGCCACGCGCGCGGCGGGGCGGGGCGGTGCCAGCGCGTGCCACGGCTGTGACGTGTGACTCCGCGTGACCGCCGGGCCCCGCGCGCCCCCCGAGCCCCGCCCGCTTCCGCTCCCACGGCGGGAGCGCGCCCGCATGCAAATGAGCCCTGATTGACATCCTCGCAGGCAGCCAATGGCGGGGCTCCTGGAGAGCCATTGGCCTGGGAGCTCTGGCGTCAGAGATGACGTAGTGGGAACGTCGACCAATCCACACCGCGTATGCAAATCATGGAGGCGCGGGGGGGGGGGCGACGGAGGCGGCGGGCGCCGCCCCGTGGCTGCGCGGGGCGCTGCAGCGGGGCCCGGCGGCACCGGGGCTGCACCGAGCCGCTGCCGTGGGGCTGCCCGCCGGGTTGGGCACGGAGCACATACCCAGAACCGAAGCGGGCAGCCGGCTGAGCCCCTTGGCTTTATGCTTTATGAGTTTTAGCACTTGTCCACGTCTGCCCAGGGAAAAAATAAAAATTAAAATCGGAAACTAAGTCCACGGTCACTCGGGAGCTTCACTGTCACTCCCACCCCGAATTCTGTGTAGGGCGAATTTCCTACCCTCGGCCAGGGGAAGTGGCATTTATTATTAAAGTTAATTAGACAAAGTGAAGCAGCTCGGGTTCTCTTTTCCCCGGGATGGGACGGGACGGGACAGAGGTGTTTTGCGGGTTGGCTCGGTGGCAGCTCCGGAGCGGTTCCCTCTGGAGCCGCCGCTGCCCGAGCCGGCTTTGGGGATGCTCGGGGTCGCCTCGGCCGGCGGAGAGTGCCGCGCCGGGGCTGCGGGACCGGGGGCACCCGTGCCTGGAGCACGGTCCCACGCACTCAGCAGCAGCCCCGGGTCGGGCCATCCCCGTCAGCTCCTGTGCAGCGCAGAGAGCGGGGTTCGGGCCGAGCTGTCCCCAGCCCTCCGCCGTGGAGAGCCCGCAGCGGCATCCCAGCCTGCCCGGCTCCCATCCGAGTGTTCCGGGTGTGAGCCTCGTGTCCCCCACGCCGGGACTGCAAATACACACACACACACACACTGGTACCGGGGCGCGTTTCTATTTTATTCGTGTAGTTTTAAGTGTAAAAAAGGGAAGTAATCCTCTAAAGAGCTTCCCCGAGCCGATGAGCTCTCTGGAGCTGCTTCTATCTTTTCGTCCGGGACTGTCACAGCCAGCCCCGTCCCCGAGCCAGGGCTGCCCGCCGGGCTCCCGCGGCCGCCGTCCCTCCGGGTCCTGCTCCTCTTCTCATCCCGCTTTCGCGGGGTTTGCATTTTTGTCTCCGGAGGAGCCTGCAGTCCCTTCGGTTTGGTTTAGCAGACGAGGCACTTTGAGGCCGCCGCGTATAGAGTGGAATTTAAACAACTTTTAATGGGCCAAGAACCATCACGCTATGCTTCTGCCCGGCGTGGCAGTGACTCCGGGGTAGAAGGACATGTCGTGCCGGTGTGAGCCCCTTGGAGCTGGGCTGAGACAGTTCACAAATGCTTGTGGGAAAGCTCTTGAATTCAGAACTCGGCATTTAGGAATAATCCATGAAATAATTACACGTGATATTTGTATGGAGCAATGAAAGGTTTTTTTTCTTTTTTTAAAAATTTTTTATGTTTTTTTTTTTTTTTTTAAGGAGGGGAGCAGAGTGTGAGAGAGAAAGATATTCTGCTTTTGTAACTTAAAAAAAAAAAAAAATCAGTGTGATGCTCCAGGACAGTTTATTCTGAAGCGACCAAACACAGAAAAAACATTTCCCTTTTCCAAGAGAAGGGTGAAAAGACACTTTTTTTGACAAAGCACTTTTACAAATGTCTCTGTATTGTGTGGCTGGAATAGAGTGAGGCTGCATATGTGCAGGAGTGGTTAGCAGGGGGATACAGAGGCTGCAGACATTGGGAAAGCAATGATTCCTGAGAACCCATGTGGAGTTGTTCCCCCTCTCCCCCTCCTTGTTCCTCCCTTAAAACCCTAAACAGACATTCCAAGAAGGAGGAAACAATCCTGATTTGTTTTCATTCGAGGTTGTAAAGCAAGACCCAAACAGAGTTAGAAATATAAACCAACTGAAAGATCTCCCAGCTGTTTAGCTGCTGCTTCTAAACAAGCCTGATCTCTTTTTCTCCTTCTCCACTCCCAGATCTCCCTGGCTTGTGGTTTCTCTCTAAATAAGGAAGGTTCTTTAGGGAAAAACTTGCTGCAATTCACTCCCTCAAGAAATGACTGTGTAGTTTGGTGAGAAGTGAAAGGAGCCTTGAGTTGGGGAGGGAAATAGAGATGGTTGCACAGCCGAGGGGATATATCTGCTATGGTAACAAGGAGAAACAAATGCTACACTTCATTGCACAAGTCTGATTACCCACTGGGCTTGGAAAGAATCTCCTCTCCCATCTCCAAATAATCGGAAATAATTGACCCTGTGCAAAATTGGTCCCCCCTCCCCTCTTTTCCCAGTGCAGTGGTCATTCCCAGGAGCTGCACTGGGAGCTAAGCATGCCCTGTGGTGAAATGGATGTGTTTGCTGATGAGCTTGTTATAGGGTCACTGCTGAACCGTGGCCCCCCACTCACTTTCTCCCCTCCTCTTACTAATCCTCTGTCCCCAAGCCTCTCCCAGTCTTTCTTCAGTATCCCACTGCCTTCCTGGCCTGTTCTTGGACAACCATTTCTTTTGGTTTTATTCAGGCCACTTTGCACCCTGAGGGTTGTGAATGCAGAGCCTGTGGTTTTCTAGTCTGTTTTGCTTTCGCACAGAGTCAGAGAATTGTGACTTTAAAATGCTTTCACTGCATAGTTTGTTTGTTTCTATAGCATGGGCTGTCTGCCCTGGTGAAACCCTAAAACCTTCCCCCCCTAAGCCCTCAGCTTTCTCCTTTCCATGAAGTTAAGGCACTGCAGAAGAATGCTGGCCGGAAAGCAGCCAGATCCGTGCTGGGGGCAGCGAAGCAGGACAAAGTACAACTCGGCATCTTTCCCACAGTGTCACGTCTGCAAGCTCGACAAGGGAAAGTGATTCCCTGGGGAAGTACGGGGGGGCTGGGGGTGTAAAACTAACAACAAAGCCCCAAGCAATCGATAAAAATAGAAAAAAAAGGAAAAATAAGGGTTTCAACGCCCTCCCCCCTCACCCTCGCGCCCCCCATTTTACTGCTGTGCCACAGATTATTTCCTTCCCCACAGATGCGTTTGTTTGGCTTGGGAGTCTGTGCTTGTGTCTATCTGCTATGAGGGGTTACCTTTTTTGCTCTCATTGAGGGAGCATTATGCAGTGTCCTTAGATGGTGTCCCCAAATTTTATTAATTGCGTTCCCAAAGCCACAAGTGCGGGGACAGTTTGGGGTTGAGGGGGAATTTCTAGTTAGGAGACACACGATGCTTTTTATGTATTCATCTGTACATATACACATATATACACACACATATAAATACACGTACACACACACGCCCATATGTGTGCGTATGCACATCTATATACCTATATATGTGTGTTATACACCTATAAATGTGTATGTATATACGTGTACACCTTTATACGTGCATATATATGTAGGTATGTGTATAAAACAGGAGCGGTCTGTGCCAGCCACCGGAGGGCAGCAGACACCGGGGAGCGGCCCCGTTTCCAGCGGTTTCCCATCCTCCTGAGAGGCTGCCGGGCGGCTTTCCGCTGGGGCCGTGGGTTTGTTTAGTACAATGCGAAAGCTGGTGAAATTCGGGTTAGTAGACGCGTTCCCATAAAGAAAAGCATGCAATGTTTTCTGCACCTGTGCTTCGATACTTAGTATCGATACTTCTTCGATACTCCCTTAGCCTTAGCAAGGGGGCTGATACCTTAAAAAAACAAACCAAACCAAGACAAAAACACCCCCAAAATATTTCTACAGCTTTAAAAATACCAAGGCAAATTTTTGAAGTCATTATAGCTGTTTTGGGAAGATTTTCACATTTCTTCCTTCATAAAAGACCAGTAAGACAATGCTGGAAAAGCTGAGAGATGTCTTACTGTTGTCTAAATGCAACTGTGGAGTCTTATGAAATCCTGGGAAAACATGTGCATTTGATTCAGGAGAGAGCTTTTAACACAAAGCAGGCAATAGATACACAAATTGGAGCTGGATACACAGTGGAATGTCTTTTCTGTGAATTTTCATTTTAATTTTCTAACCGGCCCGCTTTGTCCAGCTTGATGCTTCCTTGAGTTCTCAGTATCGCTCATGTGATGGGCGTTTGAGGCCTCAAATGGCTGCAAAAGGCAAATTTGCCCAGTTGCTTTCTGTTGGCACTTTCACCAGGAACCTGCTCATAAGCTCTGCTTGGGGACCACCACTAGGTGACTTAACCAACTGCAAGGGAGTCAGAAGCTCAAGAAGTCAACCCTAGAATAACCAATTCTCACGTTAAAAACAAAAAAAAAAACCTGCATCATTTAAACTGTGATTTGTGTCCCAGAGCAGGTAAAAGTGGTTGAATTTTTGTTAGTGATTTCACAGAGCTCTTGCAAAACTGTAGCTCACTAAAGACAAAACAAATTGGCTGAAATTTAAATTGTTTGTTCTAACAGTGTACAGAAAAATGGTCAAAAGTTTAGATTTTGTGTGTCCTGTATAACGTAAACGGTGTGCTGGAGAGGGCAGACGCGTTCCAAAGGTTCCCTTGCCAGGTCTGAGTGATCATGGAGCTGAGGGGGCTGACTCTGTGATTGTGTATTGAGTCCATAACCTGTGGCTGGAGGTCCTGATCCCTCCGAGCCTGCAATAGCTGTGGGTGACATGGTAACCGCAGTTCCTGTCATGTCACTGCTCGGGGCACAAAAGGCCATTGAGCCTGGGGATGCTGGGAGCTGAATGGGAGCACTGCAGCAGTTTCAGAGCCAGAGTCTTTATACATGACACTCAAGACAGATTCTTTCTTCTCTTTTTCAAAACAAAGAAACAAATGAAACAGGAAACACTCAGCAAAGAAGCTCAGATGCTTTCTCATCCTCTGCCTCTGGGCCTTGGTGAACTGGATGCAGAGGGAGTACAAGCAGCCTCACTGGCTGAGAAGTGGCTGACAGAGATATGTGATGTGTGTGCACATATCTGCTCCAGAGGTGCTCTGGCCTTACCCCAAGCCTGGCTGATAAGCAATTTTGAACTATTTTGCCTATTGGCAGTAATGTGATCTTTCCAAAGGGTAACATGTTTTAGTTTGGACTTTAGTTGCAAGCCTCATTGTTGACCAGCCAGAGAAAATTACTATTCTGACATTTTGCCTGTGCTGTCATCTACATGCATAAAATATCATCCTGAAAAGCAGACATTCAGTGTTTCATTACCTGGAAAAATAAGCCAGGCTCCCAGCAGAGGTGTGCCCAGTGTGCCCGAGTAGGTATGTGCATGACTCTATCCCCAAGGATTTTTTCCTGACATCTCCAATAATTACTTGTACTTCAGGAAGCACTGAGATATGGCAGTTCCAGCAAAGATTCCTGTTACAGGAAATACTAATGGGAATTGTAGACTCTAATTTAACTCCTGGTCATGGTGCCTGTGTCTTAGATATCTCAGGCCAGACTTGTACTGTGTGAATGGAGTCAAGGGAATGGTGCTGATTTAGCCCATTTGGGAAATGTATCCCACCATGTTCCTTATCTGTTTGCCAACATAAAGCCTGCTGCAGAATCTGTGAATGTACAATGTTTGGGTAGCTTCTGAATAATTCTGGAAAAAAGTTTTCATATATTTTTGATAGTATGGTCTTGTTGCTGTATTTTTCCTAGATATTAAGTGGGAAATACACACAAGGGGCAGAGACTGATTTTTTGAGTTTGGGAAATCCCTCTCCTGACCAACTGTGAGACTGTAAACAGAAATTAATTTGGTGTGAAGATTATAAGCTGCAGCTCTTGGAGCTATGTGAGAATGAGTACTGTGGTTGATGCAAAAGCTTTGAATGGCAGGAAGGGGGAGCAGAAGGGTAAAAAACTCTGCATTTGAGGTTTTTGGTTCGGAAAATAACTAAACCCATGCATTATGGGAGAAACCAGAAAGCTGTCTTTCTCGTGAGCCTGAACTTCAGAAGCAGTTCTCTCTGAGACTGTCAGAACCAACCAAAAAGACTTAGGCAAGACTTAAGTAGTTTGGGGAGACACTAAGCATGGAAACCATCTTGAAACTGATGTTGAGAATAGGATACTGCAAATGAGCAAGTTTAGCCCCGTGCTCTGTACCTTTGTCTTGGCAAGGAAAACTTGGTGGCCCAAAGGAGAGAATCCTGCAAGCCCAGTGGATACAAAGAGAAACACTATGCTCTGCACTTCCACAGGTGTCCCACAAAAAGGTATATTTCTTTCATGTCTTTATTGCCTATTTAGATCCCACTGGTGATATCAGATGTCACAAGATATCCTGCCCACTTTCTTCCATGTGCCCATGAGCAAGGAATAACTAGGATTTGCTTATTGTCATACTCATGTTATAAAGTAAACAGCAGCAGGAAGCTTCAGAGAAGAGCACCTTCCGACTGCCTTGCACTAAGCGTAAGAAACATAGTCCAAGGACTCTTACTCTTACAGGCCCAGGGCATGTCAGGTCCATGGATGAACTGGGGAGCTGTGCTTTCCTCTCTGGACCAGGAGTGGTGGGGAATGTGTCCCCGTTGTACACACACAAAGAGGAAGGTTGAGGTGCTCCAAATGAAAGGGGATGGACAAAGTAGCTTTTCCATCCTGGAATCCAGCTTTAGGGATTCCTGAAAGTGCATGGGGGCCAGGACTGTACCTGTCTACATACAACCCCAATCTTCTCCTAAGTACTTAATTGTGAAAATTGTGACCTTTGTGTGTGTGTGTGTATGTGTGTGTGTGTGTGCACTTTTTTCTCCAGCTGTTTGTCGTTTTTGAAGGCTTTCAGGGACATGAGTCCCCCGGAATGCCAGCTATGCTTCTCCCACAGGGAAGCAGCGGGAGCCCTCTTTGGGCACCTTTCCCAGCACAAATCACAGAGCCCCAGGTGGGAGGAGGGATGGAGAAGGTGACAGAGAGAAGAGTTGTGGAGAAGAAAGAGTGATTTACAAAAGAGGTGATTTGAAGATTTCTCTGCCTCAAGAAGTTTAGTGCAAATGGAATTGACTGATGATTACCAGATAAGCAATAAGTCTAGTGCCCAGACATGGGCAATGTTTTCCATGTAACTCAGAGGAACTCCATTTCACTGTAAAGCAGAATTTCTTTATTTCTTTTTCTTGTCTTTCTTCTTTTTCTCTTTCCTTCCATGGGTCTGTGAAATAAACTAATTTCACAGATTTCTGCAAATTACCTATATTTCTGATTGCTTTCAGAGCTGATGCTTCTGGAAAAGCAGCATCCATCCACACCCATCGTGGTGTGGAGACTGCGATGACACCCCAAGAACTGTGGGCAACTCCCATCCTGTGATGAGGGTTTCCGTGACCCTCTGCTCCCCTAGAAACTGCTCTCCCTGAAGTGGCAGTGCAGGAGCAGCAGACAGAGCCTGAAAGCATGAACAAAAAATCTCTTTAACCCATAACTCACCCTCTTCCCCTACCCGGCAGGTCTCTGCTTGAAGGATTTACTCTGCCTCTCAGTATTTTTTTATTCAGGCTGATCATCAAGTGCAGCGATCCCTAGAAGAGTGTTTTGTTTCCTGAGCAGGCAATCTTCAGCATAGTCAGACTTCAACATCCCTCTGACATAAACTTTCAGACCTAATACAGTGATATATTCACAGGTTTAAGGGCAGAGCAGGTCTCCAAATGAGGGGGAGAGGTTAAAAAATAATAATAAAAAAAGGCTTTTCCTTTCACGTAAGAACTGGCTGATTTGTGGTTTGGACGCCCCCACTAGATGCTGAACAGAGGGCATGGAAAAGGTTTGTTTGGCTTGAGCTCCTCTTGTAGCTTTTGGCAGGGCTGCGGTCCCGGCTGGTCCCCCGCTGGCCCCGCTGCCTTGCTCTCTCCAAGGTGTTGACAGAGTTTTTCAGCTGCACCAGAGGCCGCAGATCCCACGTCAGGCTCTGAGATACACTTCTTGATAAACACATCTGCCTCCGGCGATTGGCAGTGCTCTTTCTGGAAAGGAAAACAAGAAATGGCTTTGTGTAAACAGGCTCAGCGGTGTGCGGAGTGCAGCCCAGCACGGCTGTGGGAGCACGGCTGAGCTTTTGCCCCTCCAGCCACTGGGATGGGGAAGTGGCCACTTGCTGACAGGGCTTTGGCAGGGGCTGTGGCTTGCCCAGCTGCAGCAGCAGCCCTGCTCTGCTGGCTGCCCTCTGCGGGGGTACAGGGGTTGGCTGAGCCATGGTGACTGCCCTGGCAGAAAGCATGGTCACCCCAACGTCACCGCGGCTGCCCCAGCCAGCCTGTCGTTACTAAAATGATTTCTGTGGATATGTGTCCGTGTAACTTGGTCCTTTAGCCACCCTCAGTCTGAAGTGCTGTCCAGTGGTGGCCGTTTATCCTGTCTGTTGAGATCACTGATGGCACTCACAGCCTGTGGAAATGGGCAGAGAAAAGTCTTGATGAGGCAACATAGCAGCTGGGAGGGCAGAAGACATCCTTAGCCTCAAGGAAGTGCCCTCCCTGCTTCCCATTCCTGCTCCCCTTTGGTGTTACCTGATAGGAGAATTGAACAATCATTAAGGTTAGGAAAGACCTGTGAGATCACTGAGTTCAACCAGTAACCCAACACTGTCATGTCCATAACTAAACCACGTTCCTTTTCAACATTTCCAGGGATGGTGACTCCACCCCTTTCCTACGCAGCCTATCCTGATGCTTGACCACCCTTTCAGTGAAGAAATTTTTCCTAATATACTATCTCTTTTTGCAGGTGAATACAGACCCCAAGTGGTGTTTTTAGCACCAATTTTTGTACTGCTGTAGCAGGTACAGTAGCAATTGCTAAGCTCCCTTGCTGTTTGCTAGGAGACCCCAGAGTGGGGAGTGTTTGAAAACCAGTGCAGCTCCTCAGAGCTCATCACCTCTCCTTCTGCCATCTCCCACGTGATCGCTGTTGCAAACTGCTGTAGGAAAGAACCATTCACATCTCTCAGTCACTTCTCGAGGCTGTGGAAGATGGCTGCAAGATGCTTTCAGTGCAGTAGAATCTGGCATAAACCCAGCCTGTAAATGCTTGATCTTTCCCACTGCAAATGCTTCAGTCCAATGCTGATGGCACTTCTGTTCAACGGACAGTACTAAGTCTGACAGTTGTTTGTCAGGAAAATACAGACTGCTTAAGCTATAGGCACTTCATAAGAATCTTGAAAAAAAATCAGTGGAATTAAAATAAAAATCTAGAGCAGGTACTGAAAGTCCCTTCTTTCCATATTTTATCCCCTCTGAGGGAAGAAAGAGAGGAAAAAAAAAATCCTCTGCACAAATGCATTTTGGAGAAGGAAATGGCTTCCTGGTGGGGGCCTTTCTTTATGTCCTGGAACTCTTGAGGCTGTCTGCTGTTCTCTGGTTAGTTTTCAGGATAGACTGGGGCAGAGCAGCCAAATGCTGCAGTGCATTCTCCCCCAGGGCTCAGGGTGTTGAACAGAGGTGCTGGGGACTTTTCCCTTCCCAGCTGAGTACACGTGGCAAACTTCACTTTGCAAGTGCACATTCGTAAGGCTTCCTCTGGGGCCCGTGATTTTCCTCTTTCTGAAGTGGCTGGGGAGCAATAAGCTTGAAGGGCAGGGTGTGTTCAGAACATACTGCTCCTTTTGTATATTCTCCCCTTTCTTAAATCAGAGCTTGATTTAAAATGCTGTGGCTTGAACAAATCAGTGCAAGGGAGAAAAATAACACAGTGGGGGGTAAGAACAGAGCGTGGTTTCATTCTCAGTCATACCAATCATCTGCCTTTACAACAGACTGCAATATGTTCAAGGGAGTGATTTATCCCTCAGCACTGCAAGGTGACTTTAATAGGAGACTCCATCCTTCCATCCAGAAGCCCTCATCCCTCAAATGTCTTTTATTCCTGTCAAATGTATTTTCTTCCTATAAATTCCCTTGCACAAACTATACTTTTGAAGCAATGGGGATTGTGCATCAAGTGCCTTGTAAACAATTGATGGCTCTGGCCATAGTTTGGGATAGGAGTATGTGAGGATCAAGGCAATCTGGGTGCACTGGAATGTGAACACTATTCCCCCCACCCCATCTATGCAATTAGCAAGGTCACTGTGCCTTGTAGTTTTACTTCTATAAGTGGAAAAACATGTAAGCTTTACCCTTTTTTGTTTTTGGTTTTTTTTTTTCAGAGAGCTGGTGTGGCTGTCATATGTTGTTACCTGTTTGTCAAAGGAACAGCAGCGGTGTTGTACAACACTCTGGATGCAAATAAGAGAAAGGATGCATGCCTTGGATTGGTAAATGGAGCCTCTGTGTTTGCTGTGACCTCTTCTTCCTCAGCTGATTGTGGATCATAACGATCGCTGCCTTTTGGACAGGAATAATTAATGAGATAAGTGTAGGTTAGTGGCTTGTGAGCAGCCAAGGGCAAGGCTGCCTGTCCATTTCAGCTCAGCCTAAACCATGGGGGCACTTCCTTCCTGAGTCAATAGTGATCCTGTAATGCTAACAAAAGACCCCCATTGATCATTGCCCTCTGGTAATTGCTGCCAGTGTGAGCCTGCCTCTCACAACTTGTTGACATCTCTAGGCAATTTGACTCAGCCCCTTAAAAAGGTCTCTGCAAAAGAAGCAGGCTGAGGTCTGTAACGGGGTAGGTCAGGAATGTAAGGACAAATGGATTCTTCCACAAAGATGCCAGGGCAGGGTACACATGAAGCTCCAAGCCCAGATGCTTTTATGGTGTTACAGGAGTAACACATCTGTCTCCATGTCTAGCATCAGTGCTATTTTACTTCTGATTTATCTCGCTGGGACACTTGGCCAAAAACAGGACATTTCTTTCTTTTGAGGATTTGTATGTGTGTGTGCAGAATACCATCTTTGGCTTGAACCAGACATGAACCAGGCATAAACCAAACCAACATTTTTTTTGGGGGAAACTGTACCCTCCTTGAAGCTAGGGGTTTCCCATGTTCTTTGCTTGGAGGTGTTCTCATGATGTTCACTGGGGATTATGGTCTGGTTATGGAGAGCTGGTGTGAGCTCTGTGGTACATATACTTGCTTTGACATTTATTTTCATGGATTGTCCTGGGTTTGTCTGTATCCTGCTTGTAAACAGAATTACTGGGCAAGACCAGAGATAAAAGACTTCTATTTCAGTAACATTCTGAGGAATTGAGACAGAGGCTGCAAGACAGAGGCTGCAAGAACTTTGTCTTGGAAGAACATTAATGCAAACAGATGCTTTGGATGAAACATCCTGGATACGAAGGAATTACCCCTCTGCTCTATCATCTTGCTGCCTTGATGCAATAGAGACTTCTGTCTCTGATACATTCTTCAG
The DNA here is from genome assembly GCF_012460135.2 of Molothrus ater. Lineage (NCBI taxonomy): Eukaryota > Metazoa > Chordata > Aves > Passeriformes > Icteridae > Molothrus > Molothrus ater. The sequence continues at coordinate 33,582,427 of NC_050478.2, read as the reverse complement.
GAAAACTAAAGAACAAAGTATTATTTCAAGTGAAATTCACCATTGGTTGCTGAAAGAAGAAGACAGAAAATAAATCCAGTGAGAAGCACCCCTGTGACTCCTGCACAGAAGCAGCATGGGGACAACAGCCACTTCATTCAATGGCTCTGGGATGCAGAGGGGTGCCCCAGGCAACTGTGGCCAAGGCAGACTTAGACAACTAGTCCACACTAGATGCTGTCATGAAGGAAGCATAAGTCCATGATGTCTTTCCAGCTTGGGGGATGGAAGATTGGAGGAAATAAGAGGAAATAAATTTCTTACTCAAAAGTTAGGAGCTGGGTTTTTCATGGAAATTTCACATGTTGTTTTTCTTTTGGGTTAGCTGATAATGCAGCCCTCCAGCAACTGATGGTTGTCTTGCATCTGATGTGCAGGTTTGATGTTCTAGTAACACCAGATGACGCATTACCCTTTACAATATCGTTGAATCGATAAGTGCAGACCTTGTTTTTTAAGTACAGCTGACATTGTCTTGCCAAGGACTCATGTAAAACAGATCTGGGTAATACTGTGGTTCAGTAATGACAGCTTATATTAAAAGAGAAGCATAAGGCTGAAGCTTTACCACAGGATATTGGTTTTCTACACATTCTAGCAGGGTAAGATCAGTGTCTCATCTTACCAGTGTGGATAAACACACTATGTACTTCATGGAGATCTTTTGAAGGACGCTGGAAAACTAAGGGATGTTTTCAGTTGCCAGAATTCCTGCAACAACTTTGGGAAGAGATGCCCTAGAATCCATGGCCATTATCTTCCATTCCCTCCCTCTTGCACTATTGTTTGTTGCACTGGTACCATCCAGTGCAGCCCCTTCAAGGAGTATTTAGACAAAGGCTTGTTAAGGTGAGTGATGTCTTGCTCTGTAATATCTTAAGAGGGGTGTTTCTCAACACCCAAAACATGGCTCCGTGTTGTCCCAGCCCTTGGTTATTCCATTTTTTTCTGTCCTGCCCAGTGTGACTTGGCATCTCTGTTAAACTCTGCTGTTCACCTGCCTGACCCACGGTTGAGGCTGGTGCTTCACTGCGGTCCAAGAGATGTTCTGGGAGAGTCCAGGGTGGACAGAGTAAACAGATGGACCTCAGCCAGACCCTCAAGGTCTGACTGGTCTGTGAGCATGTTACAGTGCTCCTCTGTTGTAAGTAGCACACTGAGATTCTGCTACAGCCTTCTGAATCAGCCCACTGAGAACTGCTCAGCATATGGGAATCTTGAGACAAATTCCCTACTGAAGAGCAAGAAGACTTTTCTTCCCAAAAGACACTCAAAAGTAAACATGAGACATGTACAGATCATCATGGTCAGGCTTTCAAATAGCTTCCCAGGTGCAGGAAAAGTGCTGCCATGTCAGTGTAGCTCCTCATGCCTCTCTATCATACTGCTCAAAATGGCATACCTGAGAGTTTGGAAACAATAAGTGGATATCCCTATACTCAAATGATAGCCCCAGAGCAAAAAGACACTTCTACTCTCTGTATTCTGCCCTATTTCTTCCTTGAGCTTTTTCTCTACCCTGTCTGATCGAGTTCTCTCTCTCTACCTCACTGCCTGACTCAGTGGTGGCTCCACAAGGGTTACTAACTAAACTCTTGGGAAGATATTTTAAATGGAGGAGCAGATATAGAAACAAACAAGCTCTGAAGTTATTCTTCTGGGTCCCAGTTTCCTTGATGTCTTCAACTTTGATCCACTGCAAGATATGAGGTGACTCACCTCGTGCAACACATCTTTTCAAAAAAGAACCTTCAGGAATTCTCAGTTCCTCCCCAGCCTTCTGGGTTTTTGCAGGAGTTGATTTGCTTTGCAGTGGAAATTATTGCAGGTGTTTCAAAGGGAGCCAAAGCCAAAGCCAGAGCTCTGATACTGCCCAGTATTTGCTAAATCTTTGCACTGTCTGCCCATATACCCTGAAGTTCTCTTCCAGTCCTGCCTCATCTTTGAGGCCACAGTCCTGACAGTCACAAAAAAATGGCCTTTGCCAGAGAAGAGAAATCAAGTCCATATATGAGGCTCTTGAGCAGGAATGGATGTTGGGAGAAAACTGGGCTTGGATATTTAAGTCACGGTGAAAATTAACCAGGTTCTGCCCAGGGGCTTCGCCTATGTAATGCTGATACTGGTTTCAATGTCACATCCTTCAAAATGTCTCCAAAGCATTATGGACAGTTAGTGGCCTTTCTTTTACTGCTTTCCTTTTAGCAGTGTGCTAAAACCCTGTTTTTTACACTCTTCCCTCAACATCCTCACAATGAGATCCAGCCCTCAGTTCCTCCACACCTACACCTGGCTCTGGGAAATAATGGGAAGGGAAAAAGCCATTCTGTAGCCAGTGACCTGAAAAGGAAATATTCATCTGGTTTAATACTTTTTACTTTTGGCTATTGCTTTTGGTCACTGACTAATGCAATCTTGCTACACAGCTTGAACTGTGAGCATTAATTAATTTTGGGTCTTCTGCCTGGATGGAATTGCTGCCACCAAGTCCACAGGAAAGGGCATTATAGGAAAGGGCAGGGAAGTCCAAGAATCTCTTGGCATGTGCTGTCACATGGGACAGCCTGGGAATGTGGCCATTGGGAGCAGGGAACACATGGCACAGAGATAACCAAGGGAATTGTGCTATGTAACAGGAGATTTGGTTCTCTTTGATGAAATCACAGGTTGTGATCACATTCTGGATAAAAATTTACTTGTTTAATGAGAGGTGTATAAATATATGGAAAATGATATTATTTTTCCTGATATTTTGTATTACTTTATTCACAGAAACTTTTTTCCCCAATTAAGAAAAAAAAGAGCATTTCTAGAATCAGACACCATCTGATGGCTACTTTAGAAGTAAGGTGGCTGGTCCTTCTGGAATACTGATTTCTTGGTCTTTGCATAAACTTTATTGCGAGCTTGGATGTAAGCAAACAGGAAAATAGGATACAGCCTGGAGACACATTTTTGATAATTTTCAGTATAAAAATATGAACTAGCATAGAGATTTTTCAACATCAAAATACCACAAAAAGCATGCAAACCTTAGTAAAGTAGAGAAAAAACCAGCAGTCCATTCACAAAATGCACATTAGCTGTTCCTGCAGAGAAGCAAGATCTACAAAAAACAACCCATGAATGGGAGGTCCAGGGTGATGTTTGAATCCTTGCATAGAGAAAAAGAAGCTTTTGGCCTATGAGTCCTTCAGCCCATGTTGGTATGATTAGGACATGGGTATGACTAGCCAAATATCAAAGTTAAGAGAAAAAAAAGGAAAAGGGAAACAGAAGATGGAAAACAGGGATAAAGGCCTCTTTCAGTTTGAGGTTAATTTTTGTGTGCATTTGTATTTTGTTCAGGGGGAAACACTCAGAAAAGATGTAGAAATATTTATATTTGTTTAGACTGCATCAAGGAAAATGCAAAAAATCAGATAGCCAGAGTTGGGGCAGAAATGAAGATTTGTGGAAGCTCAGATCTGTCCCAGCTGTCCCCACATCCTCCAGCCCACCATTTTCTGTCCTTGTGTGTCATCAGTGATGGGTGGGTAATTATCCAAAACTCTCAAGATTGCATTATTGTGAAAGGTCTGTGAATGTGGGCAGCCTTTCAATGCTTGGAAAGGATTTGCATCTATTGAAAATGTGGAAGAAAGGTGGCAAACAGCAGTGACACTGTAGCAGAAGTGTTGCATTAGCAAGTGCATTTATATACACTTGTCTTCACACCACTGAAGCCTAAATCTCCAGAAATGAGTGACTGTCTTAAAAAGGCCTGTAATGTGAACATCCTGAAACTGATTTTCATCAAAGACAATTATCTGGGCAACATTTTTTTGGTGGATATGTTTGTTTATGGTGCTTGTGATCCAGGTGTGACTGGATGTCATTAACCATCAGGAGTACGAAAAGGAAAGAGCAGACAGGGAGTATGGAAAGGAAAGAGCAGAAATGCATTATTCCCAATATGGTGGCTTTTAACCCCTTGATGAAAGGAGTCAGAATTTCCTGGGGCTCAGGCAGCAATTCTGCTGCCAGAGCTAAAGGAGACATTGAGTTTATTTTATTTTGAGAAGGTTTCATGAATTGATCTCTGGCATTTCACACAGATGATTTCCACTGCATTCTCACACATCCAAGAGCTTTTTCCTCCCCAACAAAGGTAATGCAGAAATGCTCAGTTTGAATGAAGACTAAGAGTAAATCCAACCAGGACAGAAATCAAATGCGTTCTTCCTTGAAAATATTTGTCATAGTTCATAATTTTGTTTTGCTTTCACTTACTTTTAGGTGCAGTTTAAAATGCTGATACATAACACATTTTGCACTGTCCAGTTCAGATATATTAGACCTCTCTGCATTTTTATGCTAAACTTTGAGGCTACCCAGGAAAATATAATTGCCTGTGCCTACTCCCTGTTACCACCTCCACCCACATTCACTTTAAATTGAGCACAGTTTCACAAAAAGCTTTGGCTCCTGAGACATGCTGAATTGCAGCAAAATGAACTCGACTTTTTGGCTCTGCAATGAAATCTGAAAGCCTCGGAATTTTCTCCTGGTTTCAGCTTTCACAGGGACAGTTCCATGCAGCTTGAGTCCTTTGAGAAGTGCCAGGCTCCTAATGAAAAGGAGGTGGAATTGCTAGTTGAGGTTTCATGAGAAGGTGGGAGGGAAAGAAGAAGTGAAATTCTGCATTACCCAGAGCTTGTGCTGACAGATGAATTAAAATGTAAATCTAGGCTAAGGTTTCCAACACCAGGGCGTAAAGTTAAGCTCCTGGGTTTCTCCTCAGTCTCTTAAATAAATCCTAATTTTAAGAAACTCTCGCTGCTCCAGCATTCCCCTGCAGAAAATTTAAACAGGGTTTTAGGAGCATCCAGTTATAAAAACCTTGGCCCAGTTTTCTGAATATATGCCACTGTAAATCACAGCATGATTTGCAGTTAAAAAGGGGAAGGAAACTGCAGCTTTAAAATCGAATGAGATGCTGTTCTTATGTTCAAAGTCTTTGCAAAGTGTGAAGAAAATATTCACATCAACACCAAACCAAAAGCAAGACTCAAAATAAAACTAATCACCAAACCCAGAGTGTGCAGATGTGTTCAAGAGGAAAAAAAACCCAAAAAAACAACAACCCCAAAAAATAACAATAGAAAAAACACCAAAGAAAAATAACATTCCCTGGAATAAATCCCCATATTGAGGTCTTTGGGCAGGTCTGTTTCTCTGTGAGACAAAAGGCAGGAAAAGATAGTCTGACTTCAGTTTTGGTGCTCTGCAGTGGGTTGTGCTGCTTCTCCTGTCTGTCCTTTTGAGGAGTAAAAAAAAAGAAAAAATAAAAAAAATCAGAGATTTCTTTAGTGAACCAATGAAACTATGAAACTGAGTTGAGCAGACCTGCTGAAAAGTTCTGCTGCTCATTTGATGTCTTTGTCTGGCCCAGAACTGCCCTTGAAAATGGCATTCCCAGTCCCTAGACAGGTATCTCTGGAAATTTCTGCCTGGCCATCTCCCATGCTGGTATAAGGCACACAACAAACAACGTGAGTGTGCATCTTTGATGAGGCCAAAATATTTCATGGTCACATCTCTTCTGAAATATGCTGAAGTGATTTGCTGAATCAAGATCCAAAAGCAGTTTGGGATGCTTTTTACTGAGCTGGTGAGAATAGCAGGTTTCTTTTCATATGCTGCGTGGATGGCAACGAGCCCTATCAAGTGGCTGCTCTGCAGCAGGGTTTGGATAACAATTTTCTGATCCCTCATTCCACTGGGAGGATTGATCTGCCAGGGGTTTTTTTGGCAGGAGCTTGCCTACTTTGGAATGTAGAGAGCGTGAGAGAATCTTCAGTGGCTGGGGGTGGGTATGACGCTTTTTAAGTGAGGTATTTTGTTAAGTATTTTACTTATTATAAACATCCAAAACTAAGATTATTTTACATAGAGGAAGGAAATAATGTCGGGGAAATGCATGTATAATTACTTAGATGTCTTTGGGTTGAGGTCTTCTGGCAGCAGAAACATGACATTACATTTTGCAAGGGGAGTGACCATTGTTTTAAGACAATTAGGGACATTCCAGTCTTGTCTGTAATTTTCCATGGATAGTTATATCTAGAGTGACAGTTTCTTCACCTCTGCAAGGAATATAGTACTGCAAAAATAAGGCAGAAAAATAATCCTGCTTTATTTTTTTTTTTTAAATTAAGAATGTTTTTAAACTGGGCAGTAATTACCCAGTCCGGCAACAAATTCTGGAAAAAGTCCATGTTGAGTTCTGAAAAGTCACCAAATGCTTCATCTTGTGAGGCTGGAAAGAGCTGTGACTCTCTGTGCCATGTAATACTTTGGGCTGGGAGCTAGACTCAGTTTTAATCTGAAACAGCCTTGTGTTCTGTTGCATATGCCAGCAGCTGAAGGCTGCATTAAGCAGCAATGCAAGCCCTCCTGTGCTCGGATGGGAGGGGAAAATCTGACTTTCTGCCTGGGACCACAAGGAATCCAATGCTGGCTCAGCTGGCCAGATGCTTGGAGAGGTGGTTATCAGAAAAGAGAGGGTTTGACACCAGCTCCTCAGCAATGTGTGCAAAGCCAGCCCAGCAGCATCCCTGCCAGGAGACGTGAAGCCTGAACAGGTAGTGGTGTTGGGAAAAAACTTTACAGGCTGAAAAGGATCTGCTGCTGTCCAAGACAGGAGGCTGTGCTCAGCTGTTCTGGCCTGGAAGCCGCTCACTGTCCGCATGTGGTGGTACCTTTACAATGGTTGACTTTACAAGATGCAAAAACTGACTCTGCTCATGGGTCATCAGCTCATATTGGCTAATAAAATCCACACTCTGCCCACAGGCACTGCTGGCCAAGGAGCCTCCTTGGTTATGGATGCATAAAATGGTCCCATACTGTTTGGCGCAGCTGTGCATTGGGGAATGACATTTAAATTTGCCCATAAAAGATCCATTACTTTACAGCAATATTAAAAGAAACCATTTATGAGTGTTAAATCTTTATTTAAATATAATCCTTACCATGTGTTGGGTGGAAAAAGGCAGCAGCCTGTAACATAAGAAAGGTATACTCAGTATGTGGGGTTTTAAAAGTGCTTCGTTTCCCAGATATTGTGGGGGGAGAGGGAGGTCTGTTTTGGTTGGGGGGAGTCCAATCTCTGCCTGGCCAAACCATGCAAGAAATTTTCTATTTATTTATTTATTTGATCATTCAGAAACATAATGTTTGCCATATTTATGTGTCTGAGCTCTGTCATATGAGGGAACTGAAGGAGTGAGCTCTTCTGCTCCCTGTCCCACCCACCCCAAATGTCACCTAAGGCAGGGTATATGGTCAAACAAAGTGGAAATACCTGTGCCCTCCCCATATCTCCTCACTCTGTTGCTCCTGGTGGAGCAACATATATTTGTGGTGCTGTGTTCTCCATATCTTCCACACTGCCTGATCTTCCCCTAGCACCAGCATGGCCTAGTTTTCCTGTGTTGACATCTAGTGCTCTGCTGCTAATACTCAGTGATGGATTGCCCCAAAAGCCACCTTAAGCTCTTGCAAACCTCTTGCCAAGGCTGCCAGACAAGGCAAGAGCTCCCAGTCAGGGTTCCTGAAGCCAGGCTGGGGTCCCAGTGTTACAGGGGCAGTGGGAAGAGCACAGCTGGAGCAGCTGATGTGCAGTCAGTGCAGCAAAGGTCTGGGCAGCCCAGCCTGCCCCTGCCGTGCCCTGCACTGCCCTTCCAGAAAAACACAGGCACCCCCTGTTGCTGCTTCCTCCCCCTTCCTCCCCGCTCGCTCTGCCTACAGCCTCACTGGCACTTTCATAAAACTGGTTTTCACCAGGAAACTTGGTTTTGACATCATCTCTGAAAGCTTCCTTCTTTTGGGAGAGTTTCAACATTTTTGTCAAGAAAGAGAAGAAAAACTCAGTCAAAACTCATTTGTGTGAGAAAAAAAAATTTTGAAAGGAAACAGCTGCTGTATTTTATTGTTTGGGGTTTTTAAAATTAATATTATTGATTTCCTAATTTTTAAAAGAAAAAAAAACCTGACCTATGTTTTTTTTTTTTTCCTTTGTGCTTGTCAAAATTTTCCCTCAAGAAAAATATTTGATCATCTTTTCTTTTGGCTGTCAGTGCTACTGGAGACAACTCATGTAGAGAGACAGAAGAGGGAAGAGCAAGAAAGATTCTTGCAGCCTTTTCCTTTTTAAAACATTGTTTCAGAAGAGTGTGGAGATTTCTTCAGAACCTGTAGAGCAAAATACAGCAGTGGTCTTTTTATTTTTTCAGATCTCCAAGACAACTGAGAAGATCTTTTCCTATTGACCCAAATAAATCATATCCTGCTAATCTAATTCATACTGAGATATTAGAAAAACAGGTGGATCCTGTTATCCTGAACCAGCTTACCCTAGTATCTATTTAAATATTAAACTAAAAATTTGTGTACAGCAACACCGTTATTTTTACTTAACATGGCAAATCTTGACAACACATTAAACATATTTTTTTCCTCAACATTCACATCTGAAGCCATTTTCATTCCTGACCAGAAAATTAAAAAAATACATGGCATGCAATATGAAGAATAACTTATCCCAGATGAAACACAGGGTAAAATGAAAAGAAGAAAGAAAAATAATTTTTGTCTAGTGTTCATTCTGTAGTGATGCATTTGTGCTGTAGAATTTTTCTTGCTTTTTGTGTAGCATTTTTCTTTTTGTTGATATCTTACAAATATTACAGCAAATGAAGGGAAAATAGCAGATAGGGTGAATACAATTTGCTTCTCTGTATTTGTAATTAGAATTAGAACATGACCTAAACATGGACCAAACAAGGAGAAAAGGGAAAGTAGTAAACCCTGTTAAGTGTCATGCATGTTAGTACAAAGCATTTCCTAATGCAGTGTTGATAAAAGCATTGTTAACTTTTTCTAGGATAAATTCTTATGCTGGAATAACCATCTGTTACACAACCAGCACAAATCAGTGGCAATCTTTGGATCAGGCCTTAAATCCTGGGAGGCTCTGCTGAGATCAGTGCTGGTAATTCAGATTGAGACCACAGTAACTGAGATCAGAATGTGATCCACAGTCCTAGCTCATATTACTGCAAGAGGAGTAAATCTTGTCAAGTGTGTGTGGGGGTTTCTCCCTGATTTTGTGGGTTCCCTCCAATATTCCAGCCACTGTTCCTTTCACCTCTGGTTGCAGGGCAGCTATTCCCATCAACAAGACACAAAGGATGTGCTGTGAAGGGGCAGAGTGGAACAGGGATTAAAACTGCCCTTGCAAATACATCTAGTGCCTTCAGGAAGATTAACCTGAGGGAAGGACGTGGAAAGCTGGAAAAGCCTCCATGTGCTTTTGAAAGCCCATATTCATTTGCAGCAGATTGCTGCTCCTCTGGTGCCCTGTAAATCCTTGAGGAATGCAGCTGAGGTCTGGGATCTTCCGCAAAGGGATTTAGAGAGTTTGTGAAAAGAAAAATGGAGGATTTGTCTGACTTTTATAAATCTGGCAGTTTTAATATATTTTTATAGAAAAATTGTTAGTCATACATATTTTAATAAAAATGTGCAGCTTGAGAGAATCCTCCCTGAACCGACCAGTCCTATCAGCCATGGCTGTATTCAATATTTAAAAGTTTTTGCCATAAAATTTGAATCAATAATTTTCAGACAAGAGGTTTTCTCATTAACTTTTCTTTATTTATTACTTGTGATGGGCCACATAGCATGGCTTTGCCTTCTTACTTAAGCAACAGAGATGGGAGAATGAAAAGTACAAATTATGAATAATGATTTTCTGTATTCATGCAGAACCAGTGGCCAAAAATCTTGACAAAAAGTAGTCACATTGAAATAATGCAGCTCATATTCAAAATGTGCAAGTGCATTTTTTTCACTTGATGACACCTATGTCCTATGCAAAATAATCTCCTTTGATTTTTGATAGAATGGACTAATTTAATTCTTATTAATCCAGGGGCAGTAGTGAGAGTGATTCAAAGAGGAGGGGCAACCCAAAGCCTCAGATTTAAGGGTCTTTTGTGTTCCCATTCTGTTGGAGCTATGCATGTAGTCAGGAGTATTTGCTGAAGAATAGATTGTAGACACCTGTAGGAAAAATGCTGTGAGAATTCTGATGTTGCTGAGTCAAATTCTCATTTTTGATGTCAAACCAATTGTTGGTGCAGATCTCAGGGCATTTGCTCTGGGGGATATAGATCCCATGATGTAATATAGATGCACAAATTCTGTTTAGTTAAAACTTCCATTAGCATAGTATTTTTTTTACTGTGTATTTATCATTGTTTGTCAGGAGCCAGTTTTCCAGTCATGACAGGAAAACAAAACAGTAACTGTTGGGTAACAAATCTCAGACACAGGAAGTCTTGTATTTTTCTGACAAAGTAGAGTGCATTTTGGGACAGACAGTGATGATTTGCAAATATGTCCCTGCTTTGGCACAGCGGTCACAGAGAGACTTCAGATTTAGACCTGAATTTCAGGGCAAAACACGAGAGGGAGGGAAATCCAGAGTACTCTGTAATCCAGAGGGCTTTTCTGGCACTTTAGAGAGGTGTGGGATCCCATAACTCAAGCAGTAGGGGAAAGAGTATTTCCTGGCTTCTCCTGTGCAGGCATCTCCACTTCATACAAATCACTGAGGATGTCCTCAAGCAGGACACTGAATCTGAGATATTGGGATTCTGGGAGAGTGTCTGGATCAGTGTTCCAACACAACATTACTTGCAAGCATGCAAAGAGGGAGAACAATTGAAGTAATCTTCTGCCTGAAATGGAATGAGAACCTTTTGGAAACATTTTGCTTTCTCATGAAACATTTTTTACCCATTGCCACTAATGGAGAGTGACCATAAAAGCAGTGCAGGACCTATAAGCTCTGACCAATCCAAGCCATTAATGTTTTGGTAGAAATGAAAAAAAAAAATTGTGGGAGAGCCAGTTCTTCTCCCTCTTGCATTGTAAGGTGCTGTGTGGAGACAAGAAACTGCTGCTTCTCTGTTCTGTGGGTTTCTGCACTGTATTTCAGAGTATTTCTGTATTTCAAGCTACCTCTAATTATTCTTTAGAACAATGTATGTGTTCTGCTGCATTTCTGTGTTTTCAAAGTGTAAAGACAGACTTAAATTCATTTGACTTGCCAAAGGAAAGAATAGTTGTCTTCTCCTAACTTGAATACAGCCCACAGTTAAGGTTTTTTTATAGAGATAAGTAACACAAAACATGTTGGTAGAATTTTTTTCTTGAGTTCTCTAGAACTTTGGCTTTCATCTAGAGATTTTTCCCGTTAATTGAATATTTCAAAATTGAGTTTGACTAATGACCTTTCAGAAAAGTCAGACCATTTGTCATCTTGCATGAGAGAATGTAACTGGTTGTAGTCAATTTTATTTAGAGATTTATTTAGAGATTTTTTTTTTTGTTCCCATGCTGCTCAAAGAAACCATTTGAATCTCATTCCCTTGAGGAGAAAACAATAAACATAGCTTTGATGACTTGTTAATATGATTATGTTCCTGAGATGCAGACACAGATATGCTTGGTACAGGTCTGTGCACATGGACTTCTGTGCCTCATCTGACAGAATGGAATATGCTCATGCTGCCAACTGCTGTTCAGGATGAGCCCAAGAAATAGTGAAGATTTATTGCACAAAATCATTTGTAGAAATGCTGCCTTTCTATAGAGATGTTTTTCTTCTTGTTCATATTGTTGCAGATGATTTGCATACTTGTTGCTATCACATCTGATGTACCCCAATGTACATCCTTTTGCATGTGGTTTGCACTACTGAAAGAGAAGAAATGGTGGAAGCTGAAATTCTGTGGAGTGTTTGAGCCATTGCACATGTATTATTTGACCTTGGATTACTGTGATTTTTTTAGGAAAGGGCCAGCAAGTCTTGGTATGCAGTGGATAAAGCACTAGCTTTGCTTTTCGACTATTTTTATTGGAAATTTGGATCATGGTTCAAATCACAACTAGAGACCTAAATGAAATGAGTCTGTGTTTTCATCTGAGCTCCCCAATGGACAATAATCCAGATCATAAAATATACCACTTAAACTTTGGCAGTCTTCTGTTCTCAGGAAGCTTTATTGCTTCGTATTACCTTAACTCAAAGATAGTCCTTCCAGGACTCAGTTCAAGCTGAGGTTATTCAAAGAACAAAGTTTGTATTTCTAACTAACTGGTCTGTAAGCTCTAATAGGGTTACAAAGCAAACTCACATACATTTGTGTTGTGTCTTAATGAAATTTAGCTGTTTGGCAGGAAGGAGTGTCAAACCATTCCCTCTGTACTCCAGCACAGAGCCAGAACGAAGCGGGAGAGCTCAGGAAAATTAGTCCTTGAATCCCTCGTGCCAGAACCCTTCTGACATCATCTCTGGTGGCTCGGATACTTTAAAGGAATTCAGCTCAATTTGGGATCGATGAATACAAAAGGTCACAATTGACAGCCTGCAGTTTTCGACCCTCACACCCTCCTTAGCTGTGTGCCCGTGGGTCAGAGCGTGCCCGCCCGCCCTGTGCCTGGAGGGTGACACGGCTGTGCCACACGGGTCCTGCACCGCCTCTGGACAGCAGAGCAGCCCCAGGGGCACAGGACCCTGCTGAGAAAGGACAGCTGCATCCCAGGAATGGGAGCAAAAGTGCCTTCAACTCCTCTGGGTTTACATGATGTAACTGGAGTCTCATTTTAGCCCTCAGCATTGTGTGCTGGCTGCATTTTGATGTCATGAATGCGAGCTATTTTTCATGCTTTGATAATAAAAGTGGTGCCTGGCTTCAAAGGAAATCTGGCTTGGAACATCCTGTAGCATCTCAGAGGCAAATGTGTTATCAATATAGACACCTTTTCCTGATGATTGATCTAAGGCATAATAGTCCCTCCAAAACAAAAGGCATGGATGCACTGTGAATTAAAATTTGACATGTATCCATGCACACCAGAAATAAGGGGAAAAGGTTCATGAAAATGTCATGGATTGTGGATGGATCCCATCCAGGTGAAATTCCTTCTGGTTATTTTAAATATAACAACGAATGACATTAGTAGCATTCTTTTACCCTGAAGGTGAAACACTTTTCATACTGTAGCTTAAAACCAGCTCTCAGTTACATAAGTGTAAATCTGTGCCAAATAACTCCGGTGAGGCCAGTGGAGTTACTGAGGATTTACACGGGTGTAATTCTGAGCAGAGTTTGACCCTTTGTGGATATAGATATGCACTCAATTTATTGCACTATTACACTGCAAGCAGGTATGCAGGCACATCCATTGGGGAAGGAAAAATATAAGTCCCAACTACAGGTCATTTCATATCCTTTTCCTCAAGCTTGCTGCATTTCCAAATCAAAACTCACAGGCAGAACAAATCAACTTGAACTACTGGGTAATAACTACTGAAGGCCATTTCAGCCTCAGCCCTCTGCAAGGCAAAGTGAGGTGTCTTTCCTCCTAGTATCTTCTTCTACACTTTGTCCCCTTCCCCAGCTGTAGGCTTACCTTGATCAGGGCTGTGATGGCTACACCTGGGTAGCTCTCATGTTGGGCTTTCATGGCATCTTGCTATATCTATGTGTGAATGAATGACTCTAAGTGTAGATGCATACACAGAGGGTATTGTGCTTGAGATGGCACCTTTGATAATCTAAAATAAATTGTATGCATGTAGGTGTCTGGATGGGTCCCTGCTGAGAGAGGTATGTACAGGGCCAGAGTGTACAGCAGGTTTCTTGCTTGTCATTTGATACTGATTCGAGGTTGTGTGCTGCCACAGTGGCTGCATCACAATATTTTTAGGAACAAATGTTTTAAGTGAAAGGATGGGATGAATTGTGGGAAAGTGGCATATTATAGGAAAGTAGCATATGGAGACCTAAACTGGAGTTTGACCAGCATGCCTGGATAAAGATCCCTGAGGCTGGAATGGATGTATAAAAGGGCCAGCAGATGTTTAGTGAGAGTGAGTAATCCTGATTCTGGTTTTACACTGCCACTGAAATGATGACACTTCCAGCAGATAATAGCCTCTTTCTTAAACCATGGGTTTAAATGAAAGCTAGTTACTTCATGTTCTGACTCATTAACATTTATAATTTTGGTCATGCCCCTTCAGGGTGCATTTTCCCCCTTGCAATTCATCCTCTCTGTCTCTCATTTTTGCTCACTATGTTCTTCCTCACAGTCCCAGAGCTTCTAGATTATTGTGTTTCTGCCTTAAACAGCCAATAGGCCTCACTCAGCTACCAAAACAGTGAAGAAACTCCCTGCAAATTTCCCTTTCCATGCCTTGTTCAACCCTGAAAGCTCATGTGGCTGAGGCACGACACTGCCAAAAAAGGTTTGGTGATCTTTACTTGGGTGACCTTTTATGCTTTCTGGGGTTGAGAGAAGAGCAACATTTACTGCACCAGGTAAGAGCAGAGCAACATTTACTGCCTCTGCTGGGGCAACTAATGATTTGCTCATGACATGTTGGGCAAAGCTAGGGTCTATGCTCACACTGCTGTCTAGAAACCAGAAGTCTTAAATTAATTCCTCAGGAAAGTCAAGAAACCTGAATTTTCCTTCTAAAACAACTGAAACCACCCCCTTTCCCCCTCCTTTTTTTTCTTGTTTCTTTTTTTAAATTGTTCTTTAATATCCTCTTCACCAAGTTTTAAAATAAGAGTCTAAAGTAATTTAAAGTATTTTTAAGTATTAAAAATCAGTTAAAAAACGGAAAACTTTTCATATCTGTACAGAACCGAGTTAGTTCCTTTTTGCCTATATGGGTGAAATATCCAATGCCACCCTCACCCTGTGTATATAATGTGAATTTCACCAGCTGTTTTATTAGCTTTTCAACTTGAAAGGACTACTCTTGTGCCCAGGGCCAAAACTATCTGATTTTCCCACAAATCAGGTCAATCTTGTATCAGAGTCCTTAAAAATTATCAAACCACCGAACAAAAATCTTTCCTAAGTAAATTGCAGACAATTTATTAGTGTCATGACTTATCCAGATCTATTGTCTTTAAACCTTTGAAAGAAGAGGGAGATGCTGTATAAGTTGCTCAGAGCTGGAGTTTGAATAAATAATCTTCTACCAAAAGACCATATTTTCTATAGATTTAGAAAATAGATAAAATTGATACAGATTATTTAAAACAGAAAAGACATTTAATTGTTTTTTCAAATGTCAGCTTTCATAAATACTAACAAAGCAATTTGGGATTTACACCCACATTTCCTTCAACTTGGTAAATTTGTATTTTTCTTTTGTATTTTTTTTGTCTCTGGTTTTCAATACAAGACAGTGGAGGCAAAAATTATGGAAGGAAGAGAAGTGGAGTGGAAAAATGAAAGAATGAAAGCGAAGTGAAGGAAGGCAGGCGGGGAAGGCAGGAAGGCAGGAAGGAAGAAGAGGCTTGAAAGGAAGGTAAAAATCAACCTCTTGAGACACATTTGTGGAAAGTCACTAAAGGTTTAAGTGCTCCTTTTCCTTTTCCTTTTCCTTTTCCTTTTCCTTTTCCTTTTCCTTTTCCTTTTCCTTTTCCTTTCCCTTTCCCTTTCCCTTTTCCTCTTTTCTTTCCATTCTGGTCTTCTAGGAAAGGGGAGAGGGGTGTAACTTTCTTCCCTGTGAACAGACAAGATGAAGGTGCTTCTTCTTCCCAGCTGAGTGCTGCTGAGCTGTCACAGCTGCCAACACATGAGCAGAGTGACTCAGGCAGTGCTGTGGACATCCAGGGACCGGGCAAGGATTTTAATGACTGCTGGCAGGAGGTAGCTAGTACAAAAAACACCTAAGCTTAGGAATCAAGAGGTGTCAGGGTGTTTCATAAAAATTCTGTTGCCCATGCAGAGACAGGATGGACTTCTGACTGCTTTAGGTCAGAGCAACATATGATACTGATGGTTCAGGTATGTGCTCAGTCTTTTCTAGTTCAGGCTTGCAATCCCATGTCAAAAGTTAGAGTTTGGCTTGCTTTGGAAAACAATTTTCTCGCTATGAACACCTGCCCCATGCAGGACTGCCAAATGCAGCTCAGGGTTTTTTTTGGAAAACTTCACTGGAAGAGCAACAAAATGCAAAAATGTCGAAGCCAGGGCACAGCATCAGAGAAGCAAAACTGCTGGGCCCCTCCAGAGCCAAGTGAGAGCCAAGATGCTGAGGCAGAAGGAGGTGTGTCCTTGGAGAGAGAGCAGGAAGGTTGGAAGTTGTTCCACTGCTGTGGCTTGCTGACACCTCCCTCTGTGCAGCTCTCCATCCCTGTCTGTGTAAAGGTCTCTGAGGAAGCTCCTTTGAAGGTGGCTGGCCAGGCCTGGGCTGCTCCATCCCTGCACCTCCACACTGGGGGCAGCAGGGATTGAAGCTAACAAGTCAGTGACACACACTAACCAATGCCCCCATCTTCCTGTGCTTGGTTTACAGGTTTCACTGCAGATTTTATTAGCCTGTGATTCAAACCCCAACCCTGCCACAGTTGCCAGGTTGTCCAGATGCTTGCAAATGATAATAAATTAGAAATACTTAATGCTAAAGATATTTGGTATTATGTGAGGAGTGAGACCTTCAAGCTGGAACACTGTGCCATGTGTGCTTTTCTCTTGAACTTAGTTGTGGAATATTCACCTAAAACTTTATTTTATTTTATTTTATTTTATTTTATTTTATTTTATTTTATTTTATTTTATTTTATTTTAATTTATTTTAATTTTGTTTATTTCATTTTTGAAATTTATTTCAACTTACTTTATCTTAGTGGTTTCAAAGGTTGGAGAAAGACTCAGAACCTGGAGCATTTCCATTTAGTTCTGCTTGCAGCACTTTGTGCTTCTAAGTACAAACACTAGAAGGATTGCAGGAGCCACTGCAGCAGTCAGGACACTGGGGCTTACTGCAGCAGTTTTCAGAGAGTGAGATGGATTCATCTGTGTTTATACACTCATGTAGGCATGGCTACATGTGTTTATACACTCACTGTGTCTGACACAGCTTTGCTGCAGCCATGCCTACGTGAGTGTATAAACCTCTGCCTGTTTAGGAGTGATTTTTAAGGCTTTTCTTAAATACAAGAAAAACCCCACACCAGCAGTGTTCACCCTTCGGTGAGTATGTACACCCTTGGTATTACTTGGTACAGCTAACGTTGCCTGAGAAGCTCTGCAGATTTCTCTTGGAATATATAACTGTTGATTGCTATATTCAGAAGTGTATCTTTTACACCACATTCCTCCCCCAGTTATCAGATTTGTATCAATCAGGCTGTTCCATACCCTCATTCAGGTACACGAGAAATACAGGGAGTGTAGAACTGGGCCTGTGGGTTGATAAATCCCAAAGGGGTTTTATAAACACAGAGCACAGATTGACATCCTTCCTTCATTATTAGGGCTTAAAGCTCTGCAGAGGGAGAGGGATTTAAGGCTTCAGCATCTGTGAAGCAGCTGGGAGGAAGATGGCAGAAATGGGGCTTAAAGCAAGGATGCCAGGGCACCTCCCAGCTGATCTGTGAGAGTGCAGCCAGCAGTGGCTTTGGGCAGGTCCTGGATGGAGTGAGGATGCCCCTGAGCAGGGCTGAGGTGGGAAGTGGTGCCCAGGAGCCTCACTGTGGGGTCTTGATCAGTGTAGGTAAAACAGCAAAACTGAGGGAGCACCTGGCACGGTGAAGATGACAAAGCTGATGCTTTTTATGATGCAACACCAGTGTTTGATTTTCAGGCTTGAGAAAAAGTGCTAGTACACCAATTAGAGTCAATCCCATTCCAGTGCTGAGGTATTGTGACAGGTATAGACTTAAAACAGCTAAAACTTTGTATTCTTGTATCCTTGAGAATTCCCTGATTGGGAAGGACCTGCCTGTTTCCAAGGGATTCATTTCAAAATTTATGTGGTAACAGCAGCTTTTTTTTATGACAGTGACAGTCTGGGCTGCTGTCAGGCTGGTGATCCTGTGGAGGTTTGCAGCCCTTTGTCCACAAGCCTGTTGTCAGGCTCAGGACAGAGACAATCTCTTTGGCCCTCAAAGCCCATTGGAAGCCACTCAGCGAAACAGATATCCTATAAATCCTCCCACTAACTGCAATTTGAGTTTTGTGTTATGGTTCCCTAGTGTGTTTGGCTACCTGAAGCTTGTGTGAAGTGACACAAGCTGCAGGACCATTCCTTACAAGGAATGCATCTCTTGTTCTTGGGCAGGTTACTCAGGCTGCAGGGCTTTCTCCAGGCTACTTATTTCTACCTTCCCCCACTACAGCAGGCTCTACTCCTATCCAGTAAATAGGTAGTTTGACATGGCTTGTCTTGAGAGCTACTTTTCCATTTTTTTAGCTTACTGCTGGGCATTTTGGAAACTTGGTTCTTGCTTTGGGAATGTTTTTGGATGAATCTAGTTACAATGCCTATCTGTGTGTGCAAAGACTTAGGGTTCAGCCAAAATCTCTGCTTCTTGCTGCTATTTTGTCCTTTCTGGGGCATTTGAAGTGTCTGCAGTGTAAGCACATCAATGTGCACCAAGTGGAACATTGTGTAGAAAACACGAGGATTTTCAAAGGACTGGCTTCTGTAGTTTACTTACAGGTTAGAAAACAGCTAAGCATCCAATTCTAATAAATTGGTTACAGATTTTTTGTTTTGTTTTGTTTTTATTATATATCTGTATATCTTTCAGAAACAGAGATCCCCCTGAGAGCTTTAAAAGAAGCTCTGTCAGCTGTTATTTCAAGTCATCAAGTAAGAATGTTTTCTAGTGAGAAGGTTCATGGGGAATGGTGAAGTAAAGCCCAGCCTGTTTGGAAATGGACAGGTGACCAAAGCCATGCATAGCACAGCCTGGGACCATGGTCTTCCTCATGTATAACACAGAGCATTCCCTGTGGGACTTCTCACGATGCTGCATGCTGTAAGGATTGCACTGTTGGGCCACAAATGGTTAATGCTTTGCATTCAAAAACGCAGAGCCTCCATTTGAGAGTCTCTAATAAAAATATTTGGGTTTTGTTAAACAAGGAATGCTTTCCAAGGAATTCAGAGTGTGGAGGATCTCTTCCAGTCAGGCTGCAGAGCTGTGCTGGGATGGGGCTGGCAGTGCAGGAGGCCAGGTGCAAGGACTTGGTGCTCAGAAACAACCTTCTCCTCTGGACTGCAGGAATGCTTCAGCAGGAGCAGCAAGTACGAAGCCCAGGCTTCAGCCTTGCTATGCAGAGGGGATTTGAATGCAGAGATTCAAGCTGGAATAAATGCTAGGCCAAGCACTTCTCCACTACTCAGCAGTAGGAAAATGTTGCTCACATCATTATGAAGTGTATGTACACTTTCTAAAGGGTTTGGTCGAGAAAGAAACCAGAAGACACCAAACATGTGTTTATATAAAGCCATTCCCTGAGTTAAGAGATGTCAGATATAAATTGTCAATATTTATACTCCTAAACATGACAGCAAATAGCCTTTGGTTTAAATATTCATCAGGCCAAGTTTAATACCCTGCCCTGAGGGATCCTTGAAGTTCCAAAGGAGGAGCAGCTCTCCAGCAGAGAGGTTTTTGGGGGAACATCACCTGGGCATGGCATGATGCTGACTTGGCTGCTCTGAAGTAGGGCTTGGTGATGCTGTCACTGTGCCACAGCTGCTGTGGGCACTGGTAAAGCACATTAGGTCTGTGCATTGGTACCTTCCCATCCTGCACAGCCCTTCCTGCCCAGAGGCATGTGTGGGCAGCAGGCAGCTGCTGGCAGCTCCTCTGTGTGCCCAAGGACAGTGGCCAGGCAGGCTGAGCCCTGTCACGCTGCCCTGGGCTGTGGGCTCACCCCGGAGCAGGGAATGCTGGCCAAACCAGTGTGTTGGCATGCAGATGGTTACAGCTAAAGAAAATAAAATTAATTAACACAGGCTTCATCAAGGTGCCTACCTTCCACTCAGAAGATATTCCAGACCCAAAGAGACTGCAGACAGGCACTTAACTACCTGGATCCAAATGGGAAGGAGGCAGCAGGTACTTACGCTTGACTTGCTGGAGGTGCAGTTTCTGGGGCCAAACAGTTTATGTTCAATGCCTCCTTGCAGTCCTGCTTACTCTGCTTCTGATTTAAGCTGTATTAAAGGTAAAACCAGACTGTCAGTGAACATGCAGTGTTTTTCACACAATATCTGTCTGTTTATTTGCAGTCCAGCACAGGAAACAATGAATTCTTAGGTGATGTGTAGAATTTTTTTCCATGCTTTTTTTAATCCTTTCAGGATTGTTCTTAAAATATAACATATTTTATTGATCTGATTTTTGTGTATGACCATTTTTATCAGACACTGTTATGAAGACTTGCATGTTTTGTTCTCTGCTCTGTGTTCTCCAGCTCCTCTTTAAGAGAAGGTGGTACAGCAGCCTGTTCATCTGCTCATCTGCCAGGCCATCTGCAGAACACTGCTGAACACACTGGCCATTTTTAACATCTTTAGACAGAGCAGTCACAGTCTCAGACGTGAGCTCTTAAACCTCAGAAAACTGATAGATGTGCAAAGATGGAAAAACAGTTCAGGGAAGAAAATCTGCAGGGTGTGTTCAAACATTTAGTCTTGTTTAATGTTCCAGTCCACCAGACCTACACATGCATGGGCTGCTCAGCCACGTGTGCCTTGTTTGGAGCCAGCCTTCATCAAGCCAGCTCAGGCTTTGATGAGGGCAAGGAGGGGTGAGCTGATGGCTCTGCTCTTCAGTGGGAAGGGAATACTGCTGTGTTAATTTTAGTGTGCCTTCTTCCATTTTTACCCAGAAAAAACTGATGCACTGTGTAGGCAAAGGACTGTAGGAGTAAGAAAAGTTATCCCCCTGGAGTAGACAAAATCACAATTTTTAATCTCTGGAAAAAAAAAAAAGAAAACGTAAAATGAAGATTCTGATCAAGGCTGAACAGTCATTTTTCTGTGAATGTATCAAAATTTAATTAGCTCTTGTAGAAGCTTTGGTATTGATGCAGGGCAACGGGAAAGTGTAAGACATAAACCAAGAATATTTGTACAAATGGTATTAAAGATTTCTCTTTTCAAGAAGTGACAGATTAACTAACAAAATAATCCATTTTATTGGACAAATTGGTTAGAAAAGTGTGTTGTCTGGCTTACCTCCAACACAAATAATACTATTAAAAGCAGCCAAGAAATTGATGCCAAATTAAAAGAAGAACAGTCTGAGCTCTGAGTGACAGAAGTGGCCTTTTGCCAGGAAAGATATGTATGAATGCACGAGGAACATTTTCTTCTTGTTTTTGTATTTACATTTGGCATTAAGAAGCCACCTAAGGGCTGTTAACATCTGAGGTGGTATAAATCTAAACAGGTAAAAGACAGGACAGATTTTAAAAGCGTTTCCCAGCAATTCATCTTGAACACACAGCTACTAAGTATTCTCACTCTTTGAGCCCAGCACCACAAAATAAATTATTGTTTCACATTTTTATTAGC
Organism: Molothrus ater; assembly: GCF_012460135.2. Classification (NCBI taxonomy): domain Eukaryota; kingdom Metazoa; phylum Chordata; class Aves; order Passeriformes; family Icteridae; genus Molothrus; species Molothrus ater. The sequence continues at coordinate 33,560,925 of NC_050478.2, read as the reverse complement.
ATTTCATTAGAAATAAAATCCAAAATGTTTGACAAACCATATTTTTAAAAGTTTCTGAAGGCAGGTTTAAGGCGAGAGAGGGATTTTTGTTTAGTTTGTAAAAGGGGTAGGGTTTGAGACCCCCGAGGCATTAAATTTTCTAGCACTGAAGATCCTGCTCCCCTCCTGTTGAGCCCTTTTTAAATTTTCCATGTATACCTGAGAACTCAGTAAGGCTCCTTCTCAAGGAGGGTGCTAGTCACCGTGAGGAAAGGAGTTGAAATCCAGCCATGAATAATAAATGTTTGGAAAACAGGTGAGAAATCATTTTTGCCCGATGGCTGAAACTTTACCAGCATACTTAACACCATCGATCAGACCTTAGCTGCCATAAGTTGCCTTCTGTGGACCTACTTTACTTTACACTGGCTGAGAATCTGGCCCTGTATGTTTGATTTAATGGAGGCTCCAGTTCAGACTGAGAGCAAATTATGGTGTGTACTGAATGGCTGCTTTCCAGAGGTTAGCTGGACCAGTCCAACAGGAGAGGCCCTGGCTGTCTCTGATCTCACTTCTTCAAGCTAAAGACTGTGAAAATAGTCATGGAAATGGGAAACAACTACATTGTGATGAATGTGTATGCTTGTAATCTCCAACAGTCTCTGCTTGTCATTTTACAATAAATATGTTCTCTGGAGTGACCATTCTTACATGGAAAATTCTGAATATAGTTCATGATTCTGATATTGAGTGATTTTTCTTTTCTTTCCAGTGACAGCGTTTGTGTTCCCCACTTTTTGCTTTCACTGGATGGGATGTAAAAGAAAAGTTCAGAAGATACGTGTTTCAGGGAAGTATTATACTAAATATAGTTCCTCAAAGAAGTTTCCTAAGAATCTGTCCAGCTGTCCATCTATTTTTTCTATCATCCTAGAAAGACCTTTAAAATTAGTTTCCTTAATGAATAATTTTTTTTTCTGATTGATATACAGTTCATTCTGTAATTCTATTCTATATGTAGAAATAGTTGAAATTTGTGAACAAGGGTAATGAAGATTGGTTCAGATGAAATAAACCTTAGGATATGTTACTTAAAATCTTAGGTTTCAGGATCATTTTAAAAACAGAGATGAAGATCCTGCAGTGAGATGAGCTGAAGCCCAGCCCTGGTGGCAAATCAGGCAAGATCTGCAAGCTGCTAGGGAAGAATCTTTCACTACTACTTGCAATACTTCTCTGAGTTGGTCAAAATGTTCCTGTTTCAGAGGCTGATGAACACATTGTTGAAATCAGAGTACCAACAACCTAACTCCCATCAGCAGACGTGACTTATTTTTGTGAAGATGAGTTGCTCAAAATGCTCATTTGGAGGCACATGCAACATCATGAATACCAATGGGATAGCAGGGCAGTGGTCATTTTTCTGCCATAAAGCCTAGAAGCAAATTCAGCCTACAACAAAATAGATGAACCAACTAAACCAACCCTGAAATCTGTTTAACTATAACAAGTCCTTTCAACTAAACCCTACTTAGTAAGTGGGCAACTCTCCCCTCAATATTTTGTTGTTCTGACTACAATCAGAGGTGTTGGTGCCAGAAGTCAACATACCATGAGAGTGGGATTTTTTCCAACTGTATTGGAGTGCAGGAAGTGCAATGTACCATACAGGAGAGCTTTCCTTGTGCTTTCAAGCTTTCTTGGATGGAGCTATCAGAAACTTTGGATAGGATCTGGGTTATACTGGCATTCCCAAATGATTTTCCAGCCTAGCACTGGTCTACAAAACATCTAAGGTTTGCTCATTGCTAATATGTTTAATCTTATCTAATCTGTTTTTTATTTAAACAGGGATTAATTGCATTTCTTTGTTCTTTGGTGACTTGATGCTAATCACATGCAGCACACTCCTTCAGATCAGTTACATGAATGCCTGAATTGCTACCTTAGATGATGAGAAACATCTGGGAGAGGAAGTGTAGTAAAGGAGAAAGGGAAAAAAAGAGGCAGATGGCTGTATTTGGGGCCTTAGCTGTCATGGCAGGAGCATTTTTCAAACGGCTCTGTGGGTTCCTCTCTCCTATTAAGATTTCTATGTGGTTCTTTTCTGCCTTAGTCCTGCAGTTACGGTATTGCCAAGTTCCTGAAAGCCTAAAATAACCCAAAACTGTCTTTATCAAGCAAAACCTGGGTAGTTGGCAAGTTTGCACTCAAACCTTAATAATTCTATTGCAGGAGGTTTCCTGCATATCTGAGTGCTGAAAAAATCCATAAGGACCCCTACAGCTGTGCAGTGGGCTTGTGACATTTTAAGATGAAGGCAAATGCAGAAAACTGGGGGTTTAACAAAAGCAGAGTGGAAATTGGGGCCAGGATGATTTTATGAAGTCCAGTCCTGTCCTCTAGATTGGGCTGTTCAAGACATATGTGCTGTTAAAACATAGAGGCAAAGTGTCTATCAAGTTGGGACACCCACAGATTGGACCACAATATGGACATAAATATATGAAACAGGTCTTTATTGTTGTCAAGAGACCTCAATAAAGACCCAAATTGAGCAGTGCTGACATGACTTCAGTTTTTTATTGAACTTATCTTTCTCAGTGGCTAAGGGAAATGGCTTTCAGTGTTTTTCAGAATATAGGTCTGTAATGGTTTTCAAGGATGTCCACAGAGAGAATTAAAAACTATGCATGACAGATCAGCTTCTCGTATGCTGACTTAGAAGTGGTCCATTTATGCCCAAGGGTCCACTGACTGTCAGTGGAATACCTTTGGTCTGGGGAAAGTCCTGATCCTAGTAAAGCCAGTGACAAAATTATGAGTTTCATCGTAGTCAGAACTGAAACCTCAGCAACTCTTGTGGTGTTCAAGTGAAAAAGAAAACATTTCATTTCATGACTGGATGGGAGGCTCAGTAATGTAGACAGATTGTCTTGCAGCAATGCCAAAAATATCACCTGTGTTTTAGAGGAATAAGTAAAGGACTCCAACAGCCCAGTCTCTGAAGAGAGGCATATTAATCCAGGGGTTAAACTTATATAAACTCCATAAAAATGCACAGCATCAGCTCAACTGACTGAGTATGGCCTGCTTTAAAGTGATCTAGTGGGAAAACCAAAGTACCTTTCACACAACTGTCAGTTAAAAGGCTAAAAAAAAAGTCCAACATTGCTCAGTGTCTAAAATCTAAACCAGAATCGATCAGTTTTCATGATATTGAAAACGAATGCTATAATTTTGTCCAGAGACTACCTTACTTGCAAGTGTATTGGCTGTCTTACAAAGCCTGGAACAGTCTGGTTGACATGTCTTATTTCATGTATGCCCTTGAGTATGCAACATATTTAAATCACACTGGGCATGGTTAAGAGCATGTTTTCCCATATGTTGCTTTAGCGGAAAACCAAACTGAGGCTTACCTGCACGAAGCAGCATTTCAGCATGTCAGCATATTCCCACTGACTGTAGCTCTTGCATAGGTCAGCAGGAACAGGCACTTAAAAAAACTCTTAAGGTAAGCTCTGGTATAAAATGTGTATTTAACTCTATTTAACTCCCAAAGGAGTTTATGAGGCTTAATTAGTGCCAGCAAATTGGTTTAAGATCTTTGTGTGAAAGATGATATTAAACTGTACAGAGGGTGGCTTGTGGCTCTTGCTGGTGTTTCAGAGCTGAGAGGTCTCCCAAAGCCTTGGGTTGAGCTTTGGAACTGGGCAAAGAGCAGATGTGCAGGTGGGTTTGAGCAGGCATAAACCTGTGCTGTCTGCTAATATTGCAGGTTGTCTTTCAGACTCAAGGCTGAGCTCACTGAGCTCAGCAGATGAAGGCTCCTGCAGGTTCTGGTCTGCCTGTGTAAGAGACCTGTGCCTGGCACTTTTGCAGCTTGGGTTGATGCTGGCATTTTTTGACTTCTGAGGAAGCATGAGTGTGGTTTGGAGGACCAGCATGGACTGCTCTGCCTCAGCTGGGAAGACCTGCCTCCCCCAGGCACTCGGTGTAGCTGGCTCTGAAAGAGCACCAGGGATGGGAGGATACAGCAATTACAGGAAAATTTTGCTACCCTTTTCCTTGCCTTTGCTATTCTAGAGGCAATGATGCTTCACAGAACCCATTTGCTCCACCACTGCTGCATATGAATGCCAATGTGTCAGGTTCGGCTGTCTGTCTCTGCCCGGACACGGGTAGGGTGGTTCTTGGGCGGCCAGCGCTTCAAAAGACAAGTCTGGACTCTTCGGTTTTTCGATCTTCAGATTGTTTATTATTTCTTATCTACAGAATTTTCTGTCTGCCCAACAGAGGTCTGACCTGCAAGGCAGCCAAGGGCACTCTGACCACCCACGGGGCGGTCGTGTCTTTTTATACTAAAATCTACGTACATGATATTTACCTTTATTTTCCAATACTTTTCACCCATATTAGCAAGTGCACCTTCACCATGAACCAATCCCCAAGTGTCAACATCACCACAGAAAATGGATGACAAGAAGAAGAAAGAAGGACGAGACACGCCCTGATCCCTCCATCTTGTCTCCATAACCCCCTTGTACCAAAACCCTAAAATCTATATTTCACCCTATAAATGTGTCTTTCTTGCATCCTTCACTCCCAAGTGATTCTCACGTCCTCAAACAGGTGTCACTTCCTTAGAAGGATCAAAATCAAGCCACCAGACACTCCTGGCAGCATTGCAGAATTTCCGAGCCCCCCAAGGGTTCTCTCGGTAACTCTGGACATCCGGAGTGATGTGCTGAGTTCTCACAGCAATGCAGCACACCTGACAGAAATATCATATCAAATATGCAAGATGACAGTAGTCTTTGAGCTTCATGATATTTTACAGAAGCAGATCTAATGCATATAGTCTATTAAAATCAAACAAAGAAAAATTTTAATTGACACTGGCCCAAGGAAGGGGAAACATCAGATGCAAATTGTTGCAAATGTAAAATTGCTTATGTTGGAGCTTCTCAGATTTTTGGCTGTGACTTTTAAAATGAAACTGCAAATTCTTTCTCAGGTATTTTCCTAGAGAACTGCTTTTCAGAGTTTGGACTACTCAGGTTTGATAGACTTACTAGGTCTCTTACAAGTGAAAGCTTGTACTGGGCTTGGAGTAGATTTAAAAATAAGTTAATGTCTAGTTTAAAAAAACAACCACCATTCCCATCAACTCTGAAAACTCTTAAATGACTGAGAAATTCAGATGTCATGATACATGGTTGAGAAATGCCAGCTTGGCTGGAATTTCTCAACCCATTAAAAAGAAGGTGGGAAGCACCTTATCTGAAAACCAGTACAGATGGTGCTGCATTAGCTTCTCTCTTTTGGAACTAATCAGGGTGCTTTTTTTGGCTTATAGTATCAGACACTGGATATGAGCACTTTATAAAACCCATTAAGGATTCTCTGCCTCAAGATGCTTCTGAAGGCAAACACAGTGGTAAAGAAAGGTGCTCATGAAGATTGTGTTGTTTGATTGAATTTCCATTAAGAGTAAACTGCATATAAAATAACTGATTACGTATCCACCCTGGGAGTATTTGGACTCCTGTAGGTAGAATGAGGGGTCAGTGGAATATCTTGCAGCAGATTGAAACTGAAACTTTTATCTGAAATAATCTCTCTAAACATGCCCATGGGTTTAATTCTGTGGGTTAACAAAAGGAAAACTAATGGCCTGTGAAGTTTATCTGTTTACAGTAGCCACGGATCCACACAGTATCACAGACACATCTGAAGGGGTTCCTTGTTCGTCTGGGCAAGCACTCAATGCCCAGAGACATCTTTCTTTACTTTGGGAGCTTCAAACACATTCCTCATTCAGAAAATTCTTTGCATTTCTACAGAACACAAGATTAGCTGAAGATCTCTGATCAGCAGGTTTCTTTAACCACCATGCAAACAGAAAAGTTCACTTTATCAGGGTTACAATAGGTGGTGGCAGAGAATTCTGCTGTCTAGTAAAGTTTCTGAATCGTCAAACTGATACTTGATAAGTACCAGTGGATTTCAAACTTTGAATTTATAGGATATGCTTCTCTTTTCCAAAATCTGTAAAACAGGCACTGAGGGGAACATGAAAAGCAACCTAGTTATAAATTCCTGAACTGTGTCGTAAATTGTACACCGGAGGCAAGAAAGAAGGAACTCCCCAACTCAAGAGACAAGCAAGCTTAGTAAGTGGGGAGGATTGCATGTTGCCAGAATGCATTTCTCCCATTCTACATCCAGTGGGACTGAGATAACAGCTGCTCAAAAGAACCCAATCCCTATCACTGCCTCTTCAGCTCTAGTCAGCACAGTAAACTTCAGGGAACTGTTATTTTGAAATTCAAATGCAAACATTTTATTTTGGCTTTCACTTAGTTTTAAAAATGTCTATATGTCTTAGTTGCACTCATGTCAAAGTATTGGCTTGGAGGAATTCTGACTTGATAAATCTAAGAGTTTTGTTTTTGGAATTTTTGGAGTATTAGTCTGATGTCCTCTACAGTGAAGGACAGATACCAGTGATTTGTTCCTGATTATGCTGTATTTTCCTTCAGAAAAAGGTGGCTTAACTTGTGAGGGATGATATGTTAATCAATAGAAACTACTATTTGGAATCATTTGATCTGCAATGATGAAAATCTTACTGCTTCTCATTTTTCAGAAATCTGGGCAACATTTGAGAGGCTGTGCCAAGCATCAGGGGAGGCAGGATTTGCTCCCTGAGAGCAATAGGAGGTTGTTTTGGAAGAGTTTTGGGAGGTTAAGTTGATGTGTTGAATCTTGTTTTGAGGCTTCTCATACATCCAGTGGAGAGACTCTCTTTAATTTTTGAGTGGAAGCCCAAATCAACTTGTTTAAAGACAATGAGGAAACCAATAAACAAATAAAACAAAAGCAAAATAAATTAATTCAGCCAGGAAAATAGTACACTTTTTATGCCCTTTGTAATGTAGCTGATGAATGTCTTGTGCTTAACTTTCCTTATTGCTTTTTATTTTGAATTACAATCTGGTCAGCCTAGAGATGATGTATGTTTTCTTATTATTGAGGATATATTTTCTATGTCATGCATGGAATTTTTAGCCATTTTTCTTATTGAATATGAAGTTGCCTGTCACCTCCATGGTTTCAGTCTGGTCATAGTTAGACTTTCTGACCACACACAGGCCAACTTCTTACTTTTGGCAAGAAAAAAACAACTGGTCTCATAAATTGTATTCATAAATATTTAGTGTACTCATATGTGTGGCTTTCTAAATCAAGAGAAGGAAAACCAAGACCTGAGGAAACCTGGTAATTCTGGGGGAAGAATAATCTATTTTCTTGGGAAGAAAAACCTTCTACAAAATCTGTAAAACTGTAATTTACTCCTGACATTTAAAATAAATCATGTTTTTGTACAAGTATAATGTGAATGAAACTACTTCCAGAAAATCAGTATGGGCTTTGACCAACAGAAGTACTTGAAATATTTAACACTGGAAGTATTCAGCATTAGTGAACAGCATAGGAAAGCATGATTTATTATGCCAGGAGAGAGACTCTCTAATCACATAGGCCCCATTCTTAAGAGTGGGCAGTGGTCTTTTTCTGCATGTGACCCTTTCCTGTTAAAAGAACAGATGGGCTGTGGTAGGTACTGTCAGTGGCTTGAGGCTGGTGGGGTAATGTGTGGCTCTTCTCCAGCCAGGAACTCACCAAGGAAAGAAATCTTCCTAGGCTCCTCCTTGGGGTTCAGCCTGTCTTCACTTCTGCACAAAACACAATAAATAGAACTTTTTTTTGGGTGGTGGGGGGAAGGGAAGGTGATGGGGCGGTGAGAGTGTTGCCTTTTTTTTAAAAATCTTCTAATGTCGGTAATAAAGATGATTTTTGGGTCTTCCCGCCTCTTTTTTTTTTGTGCATGCAGAAACAGTCTTGAGTTAACATACTTCTTTTCTGTGGCTTTACTAACAGAATTCTAACAGTGAATAATAATAATAATAATCATAATAATAATAATAATGACACAGCAGCACACAGCTGCTAACAATTTGCTTGCCGTGTTTGGACTAATGTAGCTCCTGAAAAATGCCAAGTGTCAAGAATCTAAGAAATATGTACTATCTTCATATCATCATAGCATGGTTTGGGTTGGAAGGGACCTTTAAAGATCATCTAGTCCATCTTTCACTGCTAACATTGCTCAAAGCTCCATCCAATCTGACCTTCAGTTCCTCTTGACCTCAGGCCTGGCCTTGGTTTGGCTTTACCCCTGCCCCAGGAGGATTAAGCTCTCTATACTGCTTGGTGTTCAATCTGCAGTATTTTTGTTGCCTTTGTGCTATACTGAAAAATTTTACATATTGGATACAGGAATGAGAACTACACCCAAGGTAAGTTTGTTCCCTACAGTTTGAACAGCATATGGGTTTTAAGTCCTACAGTTTTCTAAAGGCTCACAAAGAAATCTCTTCTCTCATCTTCTTGTTAAAATTCCCCCTTCCCTAATGTGATTATATTACATTTCTTCTTTTTTTTTTTTTTTTTTTTTGCACAACCCTATCCTAGACTGCCCTAAATTGTTTGGTCACCCTCCATTATTTGGAAAAAAAATTCACAAGGCAAGCTAAAAAGGGTCAGGGGAGATGTTTGTGTGCAGGACCCTGTCAAATTGTCTAAGTGGAAGAGTTCACTTAGACATATGTGACCAATTTTCATGGTTAGCTGATAGGAGATCAGTTGTGTAGGGTAAGAGCAGAAACTCATGCACCAGTGAAAATTATCACCCCTTGAATCTCTGGCCAGATGTGCACCCCTCATCCGATCCTGTATTATTTTCAGGTGTCCATGTCTTTGCTCAGGTACTGGACTGGAGGCTTTGAGGCATGCCTTTGGAGTGTATTTCAAACTCAGACATTTGATAGGGCTATGACAGAGCTTTTTTCTTCACTCCTGCCACAGTGCTGATCATTGATAAAATATATTCAGAACACACAAAACAGTTGGTCACCAAATCTGTAGTAGCATAAACAAGAGGAGGGCAGGATGCTCTGTCACTACAAAGCTGAGGGGTAAGGTGTGAGAACCATGAATAATGCTGTTAATGCACCTTGAAGTTACTCCACTAGCCCTGAAGGCTCCTTGTTTTATGGGTACAGCCGCAGGACAAATATTTCTTCTGCAGAAGAAACGACATTATCTTTCGACACGTAATCCAACTGCACCCAAGAGATGTGTATGCCTGTCTGTAGGGCCCTGGGGAATACTTAAAAAAATCTGGCTGTGAGGCAGGTGAGGACACAGGGTACACAGTCTTCATACTCTGTCCCTGTTGCAACAATGGCCATTTCAAGCACTGCTTCTGAGCTTGTGCCATGTGACAGGCTACTAATTAAACTGGTGGGACACAAGTCTGGGGGAAATCCTCAGCTCCTCATCATTACCCATATGACACACACCTGACATATGCTGCAAGAATGCATGTGAGTAACATGATGGGTTGGAGTGAACAAAGCTCTCCAGAGGAGCTGTTCTTCCAGTCAGGAAGGGAATCTAGGGGACAACTCAAAGAGGATTTCCCACCAGAAGGCATGGCACTGTGGCAAAATCACAGGGAAGAGATGCTATTTTCATGTAAATGCTACTCAGAATTAACTGAAATGTGCCCAAACTTTATAGCAGGTGCATGTTCCCAACTGCACAGCAAAGTTAAATGGAGATGACATCTTTGTGCTAGATGGAGAAGCACATTTCCTGCCCAAAGAACTTGGAATAAGAGAGTGCAGAATTTGGCTTCATTTCTGTGTACCTATTTGCTTTTTGTTGGAATATTGCTATGTGACTTTTTATTAATTCCCAAGAAGCCGCTTAGATCCCTATTCCATGGCTTCTAAGATCAGGTAACTTTTTGAGTGTTTAACAGTGACCATTGGTACTAGTCAAAAATATTATATCCTCAAATCATGTTCCCTTGTGCTGTATTTGTTACATTTATGTCAACCGTCCCACCCCCACTTCTGGATTTTAAAACACTAGACTAGAAAGATGAACAGCACGTCTTGGAGTTTCAAATGATACATAATGTTGATTAATAGTGACCTAGAGGGTCAACTGAAATTTAGGGCTAGAGTTTCTAGTAATGGAGGAGAAAATTACTGAAAAGCAAAAATCCTAATTTTCCCCCTTAAGGCACAATAATAGCCATTGTCAAGTTTCAGAAATATAACACCATGGAGCTGCCTACTGAAGGAAGCTGCTGAAAGCCCTATTAGTAAAGTCCTAGGGAACAGGACTGAACAAATTTGGGCAAGGTGCCCTGGGGAACATTCAGGAGGGTGGTGAGATGATCTGAGGTCTCTTTTGATCTCTGTTATTTATGGTTTTAAACCATGGTATTACTGCAATATTACTGCATATCCCATAGTGAACAGGAGAGAAGGAACAAAATAGCAGGGTCTTAAAAAAGACAGGGAGACTTCAGCTAACATGAGAAATAAACATCAGCAGACTTTTGCAATGGAATGGGTGAATTTCTGCTGTAGACCTGTGGGGAGAACTATCTTTAGGGGTGAATTCCCAGAACAATTGGCCAAAGACCCAGGACATGGGCAGAGGCTCATACCACACTAAACTGAGTAGTGCTGAGACTCACCTCAAACGAGGGAAGGGAGAAGGGCCCACACTTAACCTCTGCCTAAGGCCCCCATAAACCTGATGCTGACTCTGCCTGGGAATGTCAGAGGATGGGAGGAGATGGGTAGAAGGCAAGCCTGGTCACACTGGTACCTCTTATTTCATTCCTGTCACAGCTGCAGCTCCTGTCTCCCGAGGACTGACACCGTTCTTCTCTTTTCATAGCCCAGGATGAGGTTGCAGATTTAGTAAGGGATACCAGACACATCATGAAGTGGGACAGAGTGCTGGATATTGACCTCCCTGGATTTTCATTTTCTTTGTATATTCTGTGAGTGAGCCAGGACAGCTTAACTGGCAAGGCTCACAGAAAGAATAAATCAGCACAGTGGGAATGCAGCTGTCATGATTTATACAGATGAAATCCTTGTGTCTGTATTTTCAGTTTGCTTCTGTAATTTATTGACTTTTTGTCCGTTTAGCTTGACTCTGCCTTCCTCCAAGGGTATCACAATGCCATTCCCCACTTCATAGTATTTCATCACAAAACAGAAAGTCACTCACTCTTTGGGGGTTTTTGATGTCTAAGAAGTCTTTCATCTCCATGATGCTATTTTAGGATAAGAACCAAGGCATTCTGGATGATATTTCAACTTAAAGAACACTTGTAAATATTTCATTATCAAGAATGACTTGTTCCCAAGCCCTCCCACATCAGAGTTTTAGATCACAAAGAGGTAGCTGAAGGCAGTCTTTCCCTGATGAATAAAGCAACTTTGAAAGAGGAGGTCCTCAAAGACCTAAAAATGGAAACTGATTCCACAAACAGGAACTCTTACCTTTAGGTACAGTTTATCAAATTTATCAATTTAGGATATTTATGAAAAATGTTTCTGTCTTCTGACTAAACTATGTGGCATGGCTGTGCATGTTAATAGAGTCCATAGGCAATCAGATAAGACCTTTATTTTCGACATAAGTATTTGTGGAAACATCAAAATGATAGGTGTTTCATCTGAAATTGAATCTAGGAAGATAAACTGGGACCAGCATGTGACACAAGCATGATTTTTATCCAAGTATGTCAGGAAGAAATAACCTGTCAATATATCATATTATGAGGCTATATGATTAATCATACCTATTTTTTGTTTTCATTCTAAGTGGAGGTAGATACATGAGAAGGACAAGACAGAAAGATATTTCAGATAGAGATAGTAGACAAGAGAGACAGAAGAAGAGTGATGGGGAAAGCATGAGAGAGATGCAATTACTTTTGAAGATGATTGGACAGATTCAAGTTCCACTTTGTATTAGTGTGAATTTTGAAGAGTTCCCTTGGGCTTACATGATGCTCTTTCAGAGTTTATGATGGGCAACTAAAGTCATAAGCAAGGTCATTGTTTCATGTAAATGTCATCCCACTGAAATAAAAAGTCGAATTTACCCAAGTTTGATAATTACTTTTACTCTTGCTTGGTTTTTAATATTAAAAAACAATAATTTCAAAGAATAAATAATTTGTCTCTGAGTTTAGTCTATCATACATTTTGCATATAATTGATTCTTCATTCATTAATTTACTTGAGACAAATCAGGAATATCTATGTTACTTTTAACAACTGGAACTGGGCTCGATAGCATCATGACCTGCAGTTGAATCTAGCTGTGCACTTGCTCTTGTAATTGAAGAAATAGTCCCAGTGTAATTAATAATTCTTGTATTGCTAACAGTTGTGGGGAAGTGCTTTGCAATGAGATAAAGATTTTAAAATAGCATTACCACCATGCATTTCTGTTTGTGAAAAAATCATATCTTATAGTTTTTTTGTCTCACAGCTATTACTTGTCACCATCTTCATATTTAAATTCACCTTTGGTATTTCGGAACAAAATGGTCCACAGAACTTTACTGGGGTCAGTTTACTTATTACTTACTTAAAGTTACCAGTTTATCTGTTACTTAAATTATGGGACAAAAATCTGATGTGACTTTGTAAGCTGCCATAGCTGTTGCACAAGGAAATATGTTGGCATCCTGAGATTTTGCATGGCTTCCTCAATATTCCCCCACCCATGCAGGGCTGAAAGAACTGTCTGAACACCATTTTCAGCTACTGTGAAGATATTTCATATGGTACTTGTAGAAACAATTATTTCAGTTAGCAGTGAATAAATGCTGGAAATATTTTGAAACCAAAGCTGGTGTGAGCTGAAGGCACTGAGAGTTTGCAACTGCCTATTTTGGTGATGCCAATTGATACCATCAGGAAACAATTTCCCATTATTACTGCCATTTATAAAATGCAAGAGCATTGTTAATGTCGTAGTTGTTATTAATCTGAACAAATGTTAGGGGAAACAATTCTGTTTTAGTGCAGAGATGGTCCTGACACATTTATGCATTGCTTAAACCCATTGCCTTATACTGTAGGATTTCATCTCCCTGTGCTGGGTTGTCACATATTTCCTGGTGCTCAGGAAGATGCTTCAGCTAACCATAACTCTGGTATTTTTTCCTGATTCTTAATTACAGCAGTAAAAAGTTAGAACAGTCTTACTTGTCAAATGTTTTAAATACCAAACTATTTCAAAGCAGCTTGCTGTATATAAAGATGTTTGTCAAGTCGAAGCAGCAGGGAACATATGTGATCCATCTCACAAAGTGAAATCTAAGGATTTACCTAAGGACACAGGAATGCTGTGAAGTAATATTTATAAATGTTGCAGGTGTTGTGGTAATTGTAAATTGGCAGCCTTACATCATCCTGCTCTAATTGGCTTTGAATTCCAGTCTCTGCACTGTTATTTGAATGTCAATAATTTCATATCATGCTTGAAAGCAGAATGAAACAACTCTTTTAACTGGGGAAAAACAACCCTAGTGACTCACTCTGGTGCCTTCCACTGCCGTTGGAGATGTAAGCTGGAGAGTCTGGGATTCTGGGGGCACCCAATTTTCATATGGGTGATGCTGGGTCATCATGCATGCCAGTGTATTTCCACTGTTAGCAAAGTGATCTGAACTCTTGGAATAAGTAAAAACTCATGAAACATACAAAAGTTATCTTCTTCAGTGAGTAAATAAATGGTGGTATATAATAACCAGCTGTTGCATACTCAGTGGAAAAATTGACTGCTTATATTAATTAAATTCTGTGATCTAAAAATTCATGGATGTCATGAAATGCAGACTTAAATGAGCTGTAACTCTGTCCCATATGCCTGTGCTATAATGGGACACAGGAAAAAGTAAAGTGGATATGGATAAATAGAAACACCATTTAAATCCAAATCCAGAAATCATATAAATATGTGTTTATCATTAAGACTGTGATTTACCATGTCCAAGCCTAATAAAGTGAATGGAAGTGTAAAAGTGTAAAAGTCAAGCACATGCTTAAGGCATTCACTGGACCCAGGATTCTCTGTTCTGTGAGATTTGTACTCTTAAATATGAAAAGAACTTCTGTGCCTACTGTCAAAAGCAGGCCTCTCTAGATTGTTTTCTAGATTTTGGAAACTTAAAACCTTTACGACTTCTATATTCTGGTCTGCTAATTCTTTTCAGAGTTAATAAAATAAAACTTTTTCAGAGTTAAGAAAAATGCTTGCACATCTTAATTCATTAATTTCTTGGATCTGTTCCTAACTTTGCATTCCTCCCTCAAGTCAACAGAAGTACCCAGATAAGCAAGATTTATACATTTATTATTAATAAAGGCATAAAAATACTACTTCCATTTAGAAAATTCAGATTACAAAAACCCGTAGGCTGTTGCCTTTGTGACAGGGTTGATCTTATTTGCAACTGTCAAGGTATTAAATAGCATGTGACACACAGGGCTTTGTAACATGCACCTGATCTTAGATGAGAAATTATATTCTTGAGAGCTGCAGTACCTGCAAACACTAAGGAAACTCAAATTTAACAGTTATGTTCTCCACAACTTTATTAAATTAAATATGTCCAGCTGAAAAATAAATAGAGGACTAACCTCCTTTGCTGTTGTATGCCTTCTTCCAGTAAGGAAGCTTCATTCTATTTGCTTTTAATGGGCTTTAATATTGGGAAAAAATCTGGATACTGAGAAAATCAAATTAGTGCCTACCTCAACAATTGTACATAATTAACTTTCCATGCAAAAGAACTTTTCATGTCTGCTCATGTATTATTCTATCTATCTCAAAGTCGGTAAATTTGGAGGAAAATCAAAAAGAGTAATTAATATTCACAACATTGACTGCTACCCTAGGAACCAAACCAGAAGTTAGAAGCCAATATGATAGCTTGGGGATCTAGCTGTAGTATCACGTGAAATAAGGGATAGTCAGAATGTGAAGGGAAAAAAAAGTGTCTCTTTCCACAGACCCACACATATTAAAAAAGGTGCAATTTGATATGTCATAAAATAAAACTTAGATGGGTCATAAGAAAGAAGCTGAGTGAAAATCAAAATACAGATGTAGAGCTGAACAATGTCATAGTAAGACCACTGAAGCTGCATTTTGTGGATAAGCTAGATAGAAATATAAAACTTCTAATTGACAACTGATAAAACTTCATACAGGCAACTATTAGGGGATATCACTACCTCCAACTTGGAGCATATTAGAGAGAGTAAATAAGTACAACCGGAAGATCCAGTTCTCACATCACCAAGAACCTGGATATTGATATCACTAGTTGCTCTAGAGAAACCACACAGACCATGAGACAAAGAACACACTTGAAATCTGGGCTTTTAATGTAGCAAAATAACAACTTTATTACAGTGTACCTGCAATGCTTAGCACAGAAATATGTGGACAGGCTGCAAGCACAGGGAGATGTCAGGAGTATGGGCATTTGGGGCATCCCTGCAGTGATCTGGTATGTCCTGCTGGCTGGCAGTACAGCATGGTACTTGCTGCTGTCCTCAAACAAATCACTGTCCCATCCTGTTCATAGACAGCTGGAGGCCTCTGCTTTGCTGTTTTAGTGTCATGGCTCAAGGGCTGTCTTTTCAATCACACATTTGCCTTTTAGTCATACACCAGCTGGCACATGGGGTTCCTGTCACACGCCACTAGCAGCTATTAGTGTTGTGGCAGTACAAATAGTGTGGTTCGCCTTCATTTCACTCCATGTGCTAGATATTTTCCCCAGTACTTTTTGAACCATTTATTAAAAAAAAAAAAGGAAAGAAAAAAAAAAGGTTGATTTCATAGTTGTCAAGGTTTATGAATAGTATTTCTCAATTCAGTGCTCCCACTGAACCTGCACCAGCAGTTTCCCCTCCCCTCCAGTTGCTAGAACCAAAGGTAAAGATCACAGATTGACCAAGAACAATTTATTGGAAACACCAATGAGATAAGAACATTAACAGTAACAGCAACAATATTAATAACAAAAGTGTACAAAGAGAGGGTTATTTATATGCAAAATTCTCACCAAGTCTGGGACAATGAAAACCAACCATGGATGGGCTCCTTACTCCCACAGGGGTTTTTTTCCACTGCAAGCCATGCCCTTCTTCCCAGAATCCAGAAAGTCCCTTACTTCTCTGGATGAGCTGAGGTGGTGTAGAACAACCTAGACACACCCACACAGCACCAAGCTCCACCCCCACAAAGCTGCTGAAAAAAAAAATAAACTCTGTCTCGGCCAAAACCAGAATAACAGTGATTAAAATTTCAGACATGTTTTTCTAATTAATTAGATTTGTTTGCAGCTTGCAAAAATAAACAAAGATATACAAAGCCCTTAGATGGCTGGTTTTCCGAGGGCTTGAGTATATGTTACTGAGAGTTTAATGTTACTGGTAAAGGATAAATAGTCTTCTGTGACAGATTATACATAAGGTTGCCTTGCAAATATTAAATAATTGATAGAGATTCAAATGGGGAATAAATAAAAACTGACATTATTTACTTGAAGTTTTCTTCCCTGCCTTGAAAAATGAATGCCTATTCCCCAATGTATTTGGGAGAAGAAGGTAAATTTGTTTGCTGCTTTCATATCCCAATTTTAGTGCTGATGGAAGGAAAGAAGCAGATTTTCATGGAACCCGTTCTCCTGTTATATCTTCTGTACTCCTTTAGATTCTTACCATGGCCGGTGGCTTTCCATTTCAAGAACTGGATTGAGATTAACAGGGGTGACAAATCACACTCCCCCTTGCCCTCACCTTGGCCTGGTTCTGCACTTACAACTGTGCTGAAATTTTGGCATTAAAGGAGTATTCTCTGCTCCAGTGATCAGTTTGGCTTTAGGGAGATTTTTGCATAATACAGGAGGGAGAATTGAAAACCTGCACCCTAAAGGCAGATGAAGAATGCGAGAAACTGTGAAAAGCAGGCAGTTATGAGAAGGCTGGGTATCACTGACTCTCAGACCACAAGTCTTTTGCTTCTTCCTTGCCTCCTGCTCACCAAATTACAAATACATCCCATTCTTTGATGTATTTGTAATTTGGTATCATCAAGCTTAGGAGTGGAGGCCAGCTGAACGCAGGAAGCATCACATACTCTGCTGTTGTTCACTGGAACTCCCACCTTCATGGGCATGTCTCCTGACTGATGCTGGTATTTTCATTGTGAAAATAAATACAGAAGGCAACACTCAGAGGCCATTCCCTGGCTGGCTGTGTTTCCTACAGAAATGAATTAGCGAAAAAATGAAGCAAATGTGATTGCACTTTATGTTGGTTTTCCTCCTAATAACTTTTAGGGTCCGCAGGCCAATTTTGACTCTATTTGACAGAAGGTAAAAGGCTTTAGGATTATTACCTTCCTACAAAGCTGGGGAAAAGAAGCATCTGGATAGAGGAGATAAGGCCAAATGAGTGCCCTGCAGTTGGAAAAGCAAACAGATTCATTAAGCCTGACAGCAGCCTGCTGGCCAACAAGCACAGGCTACCTATGTCACTGCCTTTTCCTAAGCAAGTGTGACAGAAGGGAGGTGGGATGGAGACAGAGTGATCCTGAACAGTGCAGGAACACTTATCCAATATATATAGAATATATTCCTATCCTTGTGATCAAGAAAGATTTTGCATAGTATGAAGCACTGGAATCCATGAATTTTCAAACAAAATTGTAGTCCTGAGCAAGCACTGATTTTCTTTTGTGGACCATGCTAATCCTAAAATTGGACCTGTGTATGAAGCTCAGATAAACAGGTGAGATGAGGAAACCTAGGATAAAACCAGGAAACAGGTAAAGTCTAGAGTTTTGAAGTACTTATAGACAATTATCTAAATCTATACATTGGCTTCAGTTGTTATGGCTTGATTTCCCTGGTTCTGAATATCTGAAGCACTCAGCAACTTATAATACTATTCACATTCAGTTCTCATTAGGTGGCTAGATAAATGTGGAGATAAATGAATAATTCTAGATACTTGCATTTGGTTTTTAAATCTGATTTTCAGACACGATGAAAAGTAGAGACTCCCATTTGAAGCCACAGGGTGCCTGATCTTTGCAAAAATCATTTAAAAATGGCCAAGTTCATGGTTGGAAGTTACCCCTAGCTCTTCATTTTGGAAGGAAAGTGGTTAAAAGGTGGACTTTTACTGTGAGAGGTTATGAAGTGGAGAACATTTCTGAGAAACAGTGTAATCTATTGTTTCAATAGAAATATGCTTTCATTAGCCAAAACATTATCAGCAGACAGTCAATATTGGTGGTGCTACAGTGTCACTGTATTAGAGAATTTATCCCTGGATGAAAGACCCAGAGACTAATTATTCAGCTCTTACCTTACCACAGCTCTGCTGTGGCCTTAATTTTGCCACAGCCCCCTGTGGGGTCCACCAAAAGTCTTCTGTTTCCTTCCTCCTTCCCTTTGCATCTCTATGTGCTCTCCATGGGTGGGTTGTAAATATCTGGGCTGTTGAGATCAGAGTCCTGTGGCAGTTCAGGCTCTTGAGACAGTGCTACAGAAGAGTTGGGAACTGTATGAGCTTTTAGGCTGACATTCCCTATCCAGAAAAGCGGGTTGGGGAGGAATGTGTAGCCACACTCTTCCTAAATTCTCTTCAGGATTTTTGGGTCTGGCATTCTAATAAGAGAGAAAATTTTTCTTTAAGGATTATTTTGGACTGAGACTATGCGGAGGACCCCACCTTAGGTCTCACAACTCATATAAAATTTGAACCAAAAAATAGTACTATAGAAGCTAGAATCTTCTATTATCCATAGAAACAAGAAAGCTGAGTGTTTTTGGCAGAGGATCTGCTAAAAGCGTTCCACAATGATCTGAAAATGAAATGCACTGCACAAAACCACTTTTTAAACTAGAAGTGGACACATTTAAACTGTACTTAAAAGAGAAAAGTGTTGAAATGGCAACTTTGTTTTTCTACCACAGGGACACTGACAAAGGAGGAAGGTCTGTCTCATGATGAATTCAGCATTGAAAGGACATATAAGATAAGTTTTTGACAGTAGCCTGTTATAGCCAACTTTCAAAAGGCTTGTAGCAAACCCTTGTTTGGAATCAAGATTTGACTACTAAGATTCTGGCCTGCAAAGACATTTAAATACCATTTTTCAATTTCTTGAATGCCAGTTAGACGTCTGTTTAAGAGATGCACCTTTTTCAATCTAAACCTGTATTTTTATTCTACATAAGACAGCTGAATGGGGTAATGGATATGTGGCATCTTTCTATTTAGTGGTGTCTCTATTCACATCAAATCTCAGAACAGGAAGAGGTTTGATACAAGGGAATATCTCCACATTTTCAGACACTGAGGTAGACTCTTGGGTGTCATAGCACTGAGCAACCTCTTCCACTGAGATCTGAAATACAGATGTACAATGTAGGAAGGATGTCCCCCACTTCTGATGAGCTGCCCCATGTAGGGCTTTGCCCAATTATTTCATGTAGCTCTGTCCCTGTTGGCCCACGCTGCTTTGGTTTGTTCTTCTCAAAATATAAGTGCAGAGTGTCACGAGGAGACAGGGTTCTTTGGTATTTCCAGACTTCTGTGGTACCTTCTGGTGTCCTTGAATAAATAGTACGTGCTGCTCTTCAGCCCTAACAGAAGATTCTTTGTCAGTGTTTGTGTCATATTAGTTAAAAATATAAAAGTTGAAATACATTGGAGGTGAGCCTTACAGATCTGATCTGCAGATTTTCTCACAAAGGATTTACTATTGCTTCCTGCTGCACCAGCACCGTGCTCTTGATATGAGTGCCAGAAGAGTAAATAATGACATTTGTCCTCAGAGTGAAGAAAAGAGAACAGAAGAGAGGGAAGCCTGAGTGCTCACTGCCCCTCTCCTCTTGCATGCTTCTGATGTTGAAATCTGGCAGCTTTGGTTTCCATGGATTTGTGTGTGTGTGTGTGTGTGCTTAATTTGCATGGTTCACTGCCAGGTGAGAAAGAGTAATGCCTGAATGTACAGAGCAAACATAGCTGGGGTATCAGAGTACAGCTTGCTGGAACAGATTGAAATGGTAGCTGCTCAAGACTTGCAGGCCTTTGGCAGGGCTGTAAAAATACAAATAATACTAAAGAAGGGAGACATTCTGACCCCAGTAGCAGCAAGATGTCTTTGTGTGCAAGTTCATCCAGGATCTGACTAACTGTCTTGTAAGGTCCATGTGGAATGTGTGAAGATTTGCAGTAATCCCTTACTGAAACAAGACAGCAGACTTGACAGCCAAAAATGGCTCTTGCAGCAGGGCCCTGGCAAGGGAACAAGCCCGAGCACAGTTCCATATGGACCTGAGCTATCATCCTTTCATGTAGCTTGGCTGGAATACTAATGCCTGCCTCCTAAGATCAGCAGACCAAACAACCAGCCAGCCAAGGGAAGGAATAGAACAGAGCTGTGGCCATTCAGCTGAGCTGGACAGTCCCATAGCCAGCCCTCAAGAGTGGATTCTGGCTGTGATGCCTGAGCCCTGCCCCAGGTGTGGTGTGAGACGCAGAGGCACCACTAGCAGGCTCTCCCTCCCTTTCTCATTTCACACTTTTGTGCCATCAGTGTGAAATCTTTTTCCTTTTTATCCTGCTGGTCTCCCAGCAGTGGAGCAGGAGTCAGCCTGCTGAGCTGTGAGCATCACAGAGGGGACAAGGCTCCAGCATCTTGCTTGTACCAGTGCTGCCAGGTAGGACCAGTCTACATCTTGGCTTGTAGGCAGGGATTAGTCTGGCAAAATTATTTTAACTGCCTGGGATTTTCTCCTGATCAAACATATTATGCTGTAAAGTCACTAATTAATTTAGCCTCAAGTCAACTGCACCAATGTAATTTTTTTTTTGCTCTTACAAGTAAGGATTTGGAGGATGAAGAACACTGAAGTTTCAGACCAAAAAGGACAAGCCTACTTGTGCTTTTTGGTCTTTGACAGGATGAAGGGGACAGCCCAAGCAGTGTGTCCCAGTCCTGCTCATTGCCTGACTTCACACTTGCAGCTGGTAGCCCTTTTCTTCTGCTCTCGTCAGGATTAGCAATTTCTTTCTGCAGCACTTTGTCTAGTGAATGCAGCCCCAGCTACTGCACCAGCAGTGTAAATACAGCCAGAATATGGCTTCTGTATGAATGCATTTGTGTGTGTGCATGCACATATGTGTAAGAGTGTAAGAACAACAACCTTATGAAAATTTCAATATTTATAGCAAAAGCAGAGACAAGTAAGCCAAGCTTTCAGATGAAAAAAGAGAGAAAGGTTAATCACTGATATTTAACATGGAACGTTACTTAAAATAAAACCCAGTTTACAATAAAAAATAGATGAGGGGTTGTGAAACTTTGGTGGGATAAGTGGAAAATGATCAGTTTGAAGTCATGCAGCCCCCACTCTTTGGCACAGAGTTAGCTCCCTTGCAAATACAGCCCCACATTTCCTTTGGTAAAGAAATGTCGTTTTGGGGGGCAAAAGGAAAATATGAATACCACTCTGGAGCAGCACTCCTGGACCCAGTCTCCTATAATAGGCCTAGAAAAACAGAGCAGATGATGTCATGGCAGCTGCTGATTGTCTGACAGACAGTTTCCGCAGCGCAACATGAGGCCCTTTGGTCTCCCTGTCTGGGAGATTGGCAGCTGAATGGCACCAATGAGCGCTGGACTGTATTCCCTCTGGGAATGCTGCCCTCATTGATGGACAGAAAGCAAAGGGAAAGATCGTCTTTGAACCTGAAAAGAATCCCCTTTTTTCTTCCTAAAGCTCCTGCCCCCGCTCTCTGCAGCTCTTTTTTCATCCCCCTTTTTTAAAGGTGTTTTGTTCTACAGCAGTTACTGAGCTTAATGGAACTGAATGACTTTTCCCCTTCACAATCTGTCAGTCAAAAGCTCAACTCCAGAGCTGTTAAATTAAGTCCTTTCAGAGTCAGACAGAGGAAGAATGTGTCAGTCATCCAACAGACCCTGTTGTGTTTTAATCTGTCAGAGGGGTGATAGGGAGAGCAGCCGGGCTCGGCAGGGGCACGTTCCCAGCAGCAGCTAAGAGGCCCTGACAAATCCAGGTGCTGGAGCCAAAAAGTCAACTGGTCATAAACACGGCGAGGTATGGAGCTCCGAGCCCCCAGAGCTCGGCTTTGCAGTCGCTTGTGAAATGTTTGGGCAAACTTTCAGCAAAGGTTTCACTGTAAGCATTTCTAGCAGAAAGCCAGCCTTTAAGCACAGGATGGGTCTGTGTAAGGCATGGCTTTCGAATTAATATAACTCTTAACTAAAACACTGGAGACAGTAATCCTCCAGATGAAATGCATTTAGATAGACTGTGATTCCAAGCCATTTCTGCTGAATTACCTTAATTTTTTGAGTTTCCCCCATTATATGGCATTCCATTAATCTTACCTATTAAGTTAAGACTGATGTGCAATTTGTTCTGGGGCTGAACAGTTGGTCCCTATTCACTCAAGTGCTGGTGTTTCACTACACATTATGAGAAGTACCCACTGTTGCTCTAATAAGAATAATGATCCTTTACTTTCATTTCAAGGGTTTGCTATTTCATCTTTTTTTTTTCCCAGTGAGGGAGTAGATTTAAACAAACAGCTCCTGTTCTTATCAGATCTCATAGGAAATGTCTTTTGCCTGTTTTTACAGAGATGGCAAACTGTGGTTCGGCACACAATGTAGTTCTGTGTTACTGTGGCAGCTGGACTCCTGATGCACTCAAAAATGCTGGCTTTCCATGTAATAAAGTGGGTTTATGAAGTGGGTTTGTGTTCCCTGCAGGGCTGTTGCATTTTTCCTCCAGTTTTGCATACCTGTGCTCTGATGCCAGGCCCAGAAGAGCTGGCAGAAGGGATTCCCTGCTTGGGAAGGATGCTGTATGGGATAGCATTTTCTTTCCCAACCTCTCTGCCTATTCACTTGTCTGCAAAATGTGGGAGAACCAGTGGCCTCTCACAGCTTGTCATTTGCTAGTTTAGATAGTCTATCCTGCTTGTATTTACTTAAAAGCTGCAGCAAAAGGCATTTTATGCATTTTCTCTGCCTTCTCCCACTATGTCCCCAAAAATTTGCCATGCATTTGCTCAGAATGAAGACGATCTATCTGTCTGTGGGACTGCGACCAGTCCTAGGCAAGGACTCTTTTGGAATTTCAGTTGCTTCTAGAAACCTGTCTTTCATCAATGCAGACAGCCATGGCTATACAAAGTGCCACTGCTATAGAAAACTGCCTATTCTGGTTACCTAAGAGGTTAAGCTCAGAAATGCATGGCTTGCTTGGACAGAGTCCTAAGAACAGCACCTGACTGATGCAGTGACAGAAGAGGTTTACAGTGTTGACAGCTCTTACCATAAATTTTCAAGTCAGTGAATGTGTCCTAAGATAAACAGAGTGCTTTCCTTTCACTGAACTAGATCAACAACCAGAGCTAACAGCCAGTGGGGTACAGAGCCCTTGCAGGGATGTAAAGGTGTGTAAGGAGTCACCTCTCCCTGGTCTTGACTTGTTTCCTTTCACAGACAAAAAAATATAAGAGAAAGATACATTTTTTGAAAACTGCCTAGGTGCCACTGTATAACTTCGTTGAGAATTACTCAAGGTGGAGAAGAACCTGAGGTCATCCTGCTAAGCCACATAAGAGTCCCAAAAAGGATAGTAAGTTGAAGTAATTTGCATTTGGCTGCAGAAAGTTCTCTGCATCTGTTTAGATGGAGAACTTGTGTTCTTCAGGAGCCAAGCTGGTTTGCCAGGTAACTGAGTTAGTAGGATCTCTGCTCTGTATCTGCTGTGCCCCAAGAAAAGTGCTGCAGTGTGCCTGGGATGGCCAGCACAAATCTGTAAGAGGGGAGCCCACATGGGCTCTCCTTCCATCTGTCACTCAAGACCAGGCTTAGGGTGGAGGAGGTGTGGGAGGGCATGAATGAATGGAGTCTGTTGTCATGTAGATTATTTATCCTCAATGTGGAGGAGTAATTAGGCCCAGAGGGCAGTCCATCACTGTCCTCAGGCTGGATCGGTGGAGACGGACTGGCTCCTCTTCCAGCGATGCTCGGGAAGAAAACTGCCGCACACTGGGCCCCGTGTGGAGCACAGGGTGATGGTGCATCTTGATGTGGTCAGAAAGGTCATCATCCCCACTGAAAAGCAAGAGAAGCCCGAGGAGCACTGGCTGACAAAGGCGGTGGCCTCTTGTCTGCATACGGACAGGAATGTAATTGCTGAACATAAGCTGTCCTTGTTTCACGGAGAAGGATCAGACAGCCCCGTTGGGGTTCAGCTGATCTGAGGGAAGGCATGGCCCTTTATGTGTATTGAAAACCTCTCTGTAAAGAAAGGTTCCTTTAACAGTGCCGTAGCTGATAGCTGAAACAAAACCCCAGCCACACTGCCTGGGTTAGCCTGCAACATGGGCTGCAAAATGTGGGAAACAGAATTTCTGAACTCTCAGAATGCACTGAGATCTTCCCAGGCTGGTTAGTGTCCTTGCTCTTTTTATTGGTTTTGTTTTTTTGTTTGGTTGGTTGGTTTTTGTTTTGTTTTGTTTTTCTCAGATCCATAACTTACAATGAACTAAACAAATTTCCTTTGCCTGTAGGTCTGGTTATTGTATGTTTTCAAGTACATGTGGTATGATCGCATGTGCATGCAGGCAAGAAAAATATAATTCCATTGATAGGAATGCATGATATATCAGTTTGGATGTCTGTCTATCCTGTCTGCATGCTCAGCCATGGAAAATCTTTGGGGTCTAGCAGCTTGTCACTCACTCGGCTAAATAAGTCTCGAGCCATCTCAACATCTGCTTAAAAGTGGCTGGACTGCCACTGAATTGCAAAGGTTCAATTCAACCCATATAAATGGAAATTTTTACTGCTGGCATAAAAGCATTTACAAGCTGAGACATATATTATAATGGGAATGAAAATAAACCCTTAAAAATATCTGCACCCCATTTGTTCAGGCTGTGCCTGAACGTTCCCATGCTGAGAAGCACTTCTTGCCATTTATTAACTGTGACTTTAACTAGAAAGTGAAGCTGTTCATTCGAATAAAGTGCATTCCTGGGTCTCCTACTGGAATAGCTGTCATTTTGCTGAAGGGCTGTGTCTCAGTGACACATATGCCAGCAGTAATGGCTGCCTGATGGTGCCATGTCCCTATACATCCAATATTCCCCACTCCTTGCACTGATGCTGAATGAAAGCCCTAAAACTCCCCTGTGAATTTCCCTCCAAGTGAGACTACAAAATATTTTTAACAAGCTGCTGCTACTTGTTTTTAAATGTTTGCACACTGAACTTTCTTCACAAAAATCTTTGAACTCAGACAATCAAATACTCATAGTCACACACACACACACACACAATCTGCAGCTGCACAACCAATTAGCAATATGTGGGCGGGTGGGAGAAGCTATTCAAAACTTGTACTTTTATGCCCAGAAGGGTTTGTGTGTGTGTGTGCCCCTGGTAACCACAGAGGGGAAAAAGTGCAGGTGTTCCTGTTTGCAAAATAGTGCCTACAAAATCAGAGACCAGGTCAAGAGCCCAATGAACAGGAGATCCTTCCTTCATTCATTTCCTCAAGTTAAGCCCTAATGTGCTACAAACTTCTTCTGGTTATTGTTAAAGGGGAATGGAAAGTTTCACAAAATCTCTCTAGTAAAGAAGCTTATATTGCTCCTAAAAGGAATGGGGGATGGTGGGAGTAAAGACCCTCATCTGCGGTACGGCGATTTCAAGCAGTGAGCTTGGAAGCCCTGCTTTTAATCCAGGAATTTAATTTCAAACAGGTGCTGCTGTCTGTCCTATTCGGGACCTGAGAGTATTTGAGATCCTGCTTGCTCCAGGAAAAAGCTTGTGCAACTTTTTCTGATGCTTGAAGGTGGCAGCTTCAGATCCCTTGGAAGGGAGAGGCTGGAGCTTGGTGCAGTGGTGAGAAGGGGTAAGAGGCTGGGGGAGCATGGGCCAAGTGTTGGGTTTCAGTGCTGGGTAACACGTGAGTTGCAAGCCTGCTGCTGCAGGTAGAGCATTCTCACTTCTGTATGGGAGCTGGAATACTCATCTTTTGCTGACATTTCCCACTTGGAGGTCTGCAGACCATGAGGTGGCATCTTCTTCTCCCAAGTCATTTAACTATCCCCACCTGAGATCCCTCCCAAGGCCTGGAGCTGTGTCTGGACCCACACATCCATATTCTTTCAAGATGTTTAAGCCTCTTTTCATTTAGTTTGCCCCAGTTGTTCTGATGCTGCTCTTGACCCTTGCTGTCAAGTGTTATAGCAGGATATTAAACTGGCACCCTCTGTTACACGTTAGGAAAACAGCCATGAAACCGGAGAGCTGGGTGGACACACTTTCTGCAGCCTGTCAGTGAGGGAGGGCATCCTTTGAACAGCAGACCCACTCCTCCCAGCTGGGTGAGATGGGATGCAGACCTCAGCCCCTACAGGGACAATCCCATTGCCTTCCCATGAGTTGCTGCCTTTGCCTTTGCCTTTGGGATGAGTGGCAGCTGTACCATCACCCTCCTGAGAACCATCACCCTCCTGAGGGCTGTGGGACCTACAGGATATCCCAGTGCTGGGGGCTGGGAGCTGGCCTGGCCCACCAAGGGCTCTTTGTTTCTGCTTCTTTTTTGTGCACAAATAATTATAGGTGCAATTTAAGTGACCTCCATGTCTCACTACTTGATTTGAAGGCACAATTAAATACCTCGACATATAAATAGCCTAAATTGGGCCTTTTGGTTAATGTTTAGAACAGCAATAGGGGCCAGGTTAAGAAACTTTGACCTTGTACCTGAAAATTTGCTATACTGTACATTTAAACTCCCTAACTCATTGATACCTTATAGACCCTGGCTTCTAGTCAAACCTCTAAATGTCAGCCTTGCTGACTAGGAGTACATGTCCTCTGGGGACTGTCCATTGTGCAACAAAATGCCCTTCTAGAAGAATTAGTATCACCCTGTCATTCTATTTGTTCCATCAAAAGCAGCAAAGTGTGGAAGAAATGTTCCTTTCCCCTGAGCTTTGTGTTGTGAGATCACTTTGGCAATCCAGCGTGTCCACCCTACCTTTCTTGGGTGTGCTATCAGCTCCAGTGGTGCAGCTCAATGAACCTCCTGGAGATGTGGATGAGCAGTTCTTGCTCAAAAGGTCCTGGTAAACTTTGCATATTTTATCTAATAATTTAGGTAAATAACAGTGAGCAGAGAGAGCAGCTACACCAGAATGTAACCTTGCCTGAGTTGCATGAAAATGCAGAGGTCTCCACTACTCCAGTACATCAGACTCTTAGAAAAAACATTTTTACAGAGAGTAAAAAAACCAAAAGTATCTGAGCTGTTCAGCTGCCTGTTAAAGAAGACAACACTACTGGATTCTGTGGGATCAAAAAAGGTCCTTCAGCTGTGCTTTTGAAACAAACAATTTCTTCTTCTGGCAAAATCCAAAACTCATTGTGAACCTTTGAACTCAGCAATAATCCACAACAATGCTTCCTGGGAACTGCTGCTCTTATGAATAGATGTAGCCATCTGGATAGGGCTAGCTATTGTTAAACATGATGTTTATATGATGTCATATGCACCTATGCCTCTATAAAGAAAGAAATGCGTTTTTCTGCA
This sequence comes from Molothrus ater, assembly GCF_012460135.2. Taxonomy (NCBI): domain Eukaryota; kingdom Metazoa; phylum Chordata; class Aves; order Passeriformes; family Icteridae; genus Molothrus; species Molothrus ater. The sequence goes on along the minus strand of NC_050478.2, from coordinate 33,533,303 downwards.
CCAGTGATTTTGTATTTTGAAAGCTAACACAGTAATTTTCCACCCTTTTATGATTAATGTATCCTTTCTCAACCATTCTCTGTCAGAACTATGAACGCTTTAAAAAAGATGCATCTGTAGATCACTATCTAATATTTATGAACTTACTTTCTTTCATCGTCTTTCTTTGACCTGGAATCTCCCAGAGGCCCTCAGATCACTGGCTGAAAACCAGAAGGTAGGATATGTAGGAAAATGATACTGTGAAGCTTTTAATGCTTTTACTGGATGCTGGTGAACCACAAGAGTAGGGGCAGCATTTGCTCCGTGTTCTTTGTGCAGAGTCCTTTCCTAACAGGCCAGTAGTGTTAGGAAAGGACCCGGCAGGACTTGGCTCTGTTTTAGACTTTGTGTGCCCGGCTTCACTAACAAACAAAACTTCAGTAATTATTTTTCAGCACGACTTGACCATAGGTTGTGATTCCTGTTATTTCCATCAGTCCTGAGGGTACCCAGATGTCAGCTGGGAAATAAACTCCATTAGCAGGCTGAAGCCTACAGTAGGTCCCTGCTTTTGTTCCTGCACACACACAGTGCTTGAGGCACATGGGCCCTTGGCACAGGCTTGTAGGTTCCTGGTTAGTGGGATGTGATGCCCAGTCAGGCCTTGATGTCCACAGGACCTGGTAAATGTCTTGGCTTTTCAGAAAAAGGACAGATTGGGAGGGATTGTGGGCTGGGAGGCATGGCAGGGCAGCCTGCACCATCAGCATGGTTTTAATTTGACTCTCAACACACAGGGCAAGATTTCATGGCCTCCTCTGCTGCCTTGCTGCTCCGTCCATGAAGTCACTCTTCCTTTGCAAAGACTCATTCTGCCTCAATAAATAGAGTTTTCCAGTGCCATTGTTTATTTTACTGGGGGTGAGCTCCTTGTGTCACCTTTCCCTTTTTTAATTTTGGCCTCTTATGGGCTACATGCTGGTTTGCTAAACCTGCCAATCCGAATGAGTAGCCCAGGGAATACAAGTTCCTATGGGATAAATGCTCTAACTTATGACTCATGGACTAGAATAGTAAAAGCTGATGCATAAAGGGCCCTGGGCACTAGCATACCACTGATGTTTTAAATTTATCTTCTTCAAATGAGAAAGATGTTTTTCTTCAAGACATACAAAAATATACCAGCTCAGTGCAATCTAAATGAAGTTATGTGGGAACACTGCTCTGCTCTGTATTGCCAATCTTTTGTGTTTATATATAATTTTCCATAGGGCATTCCTGTCTGTAAAAGCACTCAGAATGCTTTCCTGTGGACTCCTTTTGACTGGCAGGAATACTAGCAGCCCTAAGTGTCATGTTGTTCATTTGTGCACAGTGTTTTTACAGCCATTCAATAGCATCTGTGAGTCATTTGCCTGCTGAGCCTCAGCTCTTGGCGTGTGTCAGGTAGAGGTCTCAGGCAGGCAGGGAGAGGGAAGGAGGGCAGGGATCTGTGACAAGAGGTGCCCAGCTGGCAGCTGTGGTGCAAAGGGAGTGTGGGTGCTGTGCTCAACTGCCCTGTCTGCATTAATTCCCTGGGTATGACACCAGGGAAGGCGTCAGAGGGTTTGGCCCATAAAGTGGAAGGGAACTGTGGACTGGTGGATCCCTAATTCTGTCTTACCTCCCCAAGAGTTGTTTAGAGAAGTGGCTCCCTTCCCAAGAAAAGGGTGGGTGACTTCTCTCCCAGAGTAAACTGAAGAAAAAATTGATACTGTCTGTTGCATTTGGATATCTGGTCCTTCCATTAACTGGGATTGACTGTCAGGTGAGCCTTGCCTGTCTCTGCAGACCCACACATCACTTTGCACAGATTTATTTTCAAGACTTGCGTGTTGACTTCCACAGAGAGAGATCTTCTAGAAAGGCAGCACTTTTTGAAGCCATCCTGCTGATTTCTGTGCACCCACCCAAAAATTTAGCACTTTTCCCCTGAAACTTGGCCCAACTGAAGGTCCTAGCTGTACTTTGAGTAAAAGGCTGCCCTTGGCTCTAGGTGAGATGCAGTCAGTGTTTCCTGGCAGTGAGGTGCTGCAGAGGAAAGGGGAGGGGGCAGACCTGGGTTTAGCAGTCAAATCCAGAGCTGATCCAAGTGAAAGCATGCAGCCTGCCTGTGGGGCAGACACCCCTCAAAGATGGGGCAAGGGTGAGCCAAACCAGAGAGGACCTGAACATGGAATGCTCCTGTCCAGAGCCCCATCTTGGCAGCTGCCATCAGCAGAGAGCCCCATGGCTGATCATCCTTAGTGAGCCATCTGTGAATTTTAACAGTGAAGAAAAATATTTATTTCCTTTAATTTCTCTGAACCTCCATGGATTTTTATTCTGGAGGAAAAAGGAAGGGAAAGGGGCAATTTGCATTTAGCCATGATGGAGATAGTGCATCTAGTTCTTGAAATTTCATGTATAATTTAAAGTGAAAAGAGGAAAAAGCAGATAAGTACAACACTGTGCCATGCTAGGCATTAATATTGCTGTAGAAAGAGTGAAAAAAGCACAGTCTTTCCAGAGGTATTCACATCTAATCCTTGGACAAAATTGCTCTGCATGACTCACTCATTCCTCTGTTTTCCTTGTCATACTGAGTTCAATGTCACACAGGCTCGAGAGAATAAACATTCTATAGATTTTGGGCAATATATATAAAGGGCAAAGACATGAAAAAAGAATAGAAGGATTTTATAAAAATTCACAGACTACAAAAAATGTTTTAAAATATGGCAGAACCTCTGGATCATCAAAAATATTCTAAAAATTTCCTGAAGGCCAGTGTCTGCTTTCTCAACCACTCTTTCTTCTGAGATTCCAGCTAGACCAAAAATAAAATTACCATCTGGGTTGGTTTTGGATGCAGTTTACAGAATGGGTATCTATGACAGATGAAGAACTGAATGTGAATGTGAAAATGTCTTAGATTTCAAGTTCTTGTTTTTGTGATCTGCACTTGTAAGTTTAATTGAACTGTTTCAATTTCACAATCAGAGGCATTAGAAAAATACTGTCACTTTTCATGTTTAAGACCACAGCTGATATGAATCCAATATTGGTCCTGAAACTCTAGTGAAAAGCTGAAAAAGAGCAAAAGGAAATGATGAAAAGTTCTTATGTTCTCAATTATTTATTCACTGTTTTCCCCCCTTCATTTTCACTCCAGGGATAGTAATGAGTTTTACGAATGTAAGGTGTCAGCTATAGGCTTTTCTGTTGAAACCTCTAAATTTATGGCTCCTTGGGGCATTACAGGCACGGATAATGCATAATTTACAAACAGACTTGAAACTTTCATCTTCCTTTTCCCACTCCTTTTCAGAGCTTTTTGTTCAAGGAGTGATTTGTTTTGCTGTAGTGGAAACCATATGCTCTTCCAAATCTCAGCGGAGTGTAGAAATTCTGCAATGTTGCCAGATGTTGCTGAAGAAACTTCACCTGACATAGAATTACACACACTTCTTTTCTTCAGTCAAAACCATCTTGTAAGAGAGCATTTCTTTCTGCTATTTGTTAGTGGGCAAAAGGAGACCAAATCACAGCCAGTTGCAGCAGGTACAGTCTCAGCATCAGACTCCTGAGGTCTGTTCCTTGTTTCTGGTGAGGCAGGAGCTGGGAGTTTACAGATCCACCTCACAAAAAGATAGGTCAGTGCTCTTAAATGGGAATCCTGCTTCTGTCATTGATTCCACTTTGTCACTAAGCACTTACCGTATTGGATATAACCAGTCTAGTTCGGGGTTGGTGTGGCCGTGGCCATGCACTTGTGTGTGTGCTGGGGAGCAGGGTGGCAGAAACGTCACACTTGAGCTGGTAAGAGTCACTTTGGCTGAGCTCTCTGTTATTTAACTGTTAGCATATGATTTGAAATAAAAGATTTTTGTTCTCCCTCTTTTGTTCCCTAACAGATTCTAAAACACTGATGCTCTTTTATTTCTAAAAATTCCCTTATTCTGATGAGCGTCGGCATGACTGCTTTTCCTTGCAGCCATAAATCAGAGGCTTGAGGTGTTTAGGGTACGAGGGTGGGGGATGAGATTGTCCCTTCACTGAAAAATGCAAAATTGTGAGGAGAGCCTCCAAGCCCAGGGATGCTGAAGGAATGGGGGCTGAGTAGAACTGCACAAAGAATGTAAATCTGTATACATTCAATTTAATCCCAAACTGAATAGGACTTGGATTTCCCAGGTACTTTTGTGAACTACTTAATTGCAGGTTGTGGATCCCCAGAAATCTGGTAGAATCCAGTGGTTTGGTAACTGCTTCAGTGACTGCCATTTAGGCTACATCTAAATTGTGATGTCAGTAATCTCAGAATTGTGTTAACAACATGGTTCTGCCTTCACTCCCTAGTGTGATCAAAATGTTATTTCATCTTAGAGTTAACTGGGAGCTGTCTTGAACATTTGTGTGGCCATAGGGAGTCATGAGCATCCCAGCTGCATTACCAATGGAGTCATGCCTTCCTGTACTGTCTTTGGCACAAATGGGGGCTGAGACCTGGATGTGGCTCTTGTCACTTGGTTAAAGATGCTCCCCTCTGCCTCCCATTGATGGATCATGGACATGTTGGGAGCTGTCCATCTGGTGAATCCTTGAACTGCTTTGTGCCTCACCCTGAGGCTGTCCCTGCTCCATTTTTGTGGCACTGCCTGCATTGCTGGGACACCGGCACTTTGGCTCTCACTTACACCCAAGCAGCTGAGACAGCTGTGAACATGCCCTTTTGGTTTACACAATGTCTTAAATGTAATCATTCCCAGTCCTTGTGGTCATGCTGCCTACAGTACAGTTATCTCCTTCAGGGGACAGGCGACACAGATAAGGAAAACACATACAGATTTTGTTCACTACTCTAGTATGCCATGGGTCTTTCCCAGGATAATTGAGAGAAACAGTGCAGGAAACTTTCTGAAGGCAGTGCCCCACATCCATCTTCCTCTGGGCATACTGGTCTTCTTGTGCAGCACTTCCCTTCATTTCCCAGGTCCAGACACAATACTCCTTTCTAGATAAACTGGTCAGAGTAACTTCAGACTTTTTTTGGCCCAACCGTTCTTTAAGTCCAGGCAGATTCCTACCGGTGTCTTTGTTTACCCTTCCTTACTCCTTTCCTACTCCACATGATTCTCATGCCTCCTTGCAAACAGGATGCATATCCTAGATTCCAGCTAGTCAGTTGATCCAAGCAGCATTGTCTTCAGCATTTTCTACTGGGATTTACCAGATGGCTGCACTTACTGGTCTGGAGATGTGAGTCTTGGTGGCAGAGCCTCATGTGTTCCCTAGCAACAACTCTCAGCTCTGTGTTGTAACTGGTATCAGCTGTCAAAACTGACAAAAGTTTAGTTTTCTATGTACTTCATTTATACACGCCCATGTGCTCAACCCCATCTGCTATGCTGGAGGTCCCTTTACTGTATATGATGGTGTGATGAACTGTGATTTGGGCCACTCTGGTTTGTTCTGCTGTATTGTGTTACACGTAGTTCAAAGCCCAAGGTTTCCAGCATAAGTGAAGTGCAGCATTTGAATGGTGTGCTGTGAGGTTAAATGGGGGGTTTAAGTACATACAATCACACATTATAAATGGATCTCTCAACATTACAGGAAAATATAATTAATATGAGAGTTATGTCTTTTTATTTTTAGCTGTAATAACTAGTTCACATAAGGAATGCTTCTGGCACACAGGATTGTTAATTATTTTTTTAGCTTAAAAACAGGATAAACTATGATAGCTTTATTCAACAGGGCACTGTGGAAATACAGCAAGTCAGCACAAATACACGGCCTGTCACAGTCATTCTTGTATAAAATATGACTCACAGTTTTGAAACATATGGTCACACAAGTTTTAATTTAAGTGGCATCTTCTTCAGTCAGCAAAATGAGGTCTGGCTTGCCTGCAGGAAGTGGAGTCAGCACCTTCACCTGCTGAAGTGAAAAGGCTCCCCCAGTGACCGGTGTTGGTTTCCACAGTTGGTGTATGGCTGAGCAAAAATGTGAACCTTTGCACTTGATGCACACAGGGAAAACCCAAGAGCCTTCCCATCCATTATCTGCAACTGCTGGAAATGCAGCTCATCACATACCTTGTGGTCACACAGCCTGTGGTCCCCCCTGCCTGAAACCCCCCACGTGGATAACCAGATGCACCCCCATACCATGAGACCTAGACTTTCCCACGAACTCTTGTTTTCAATTTTGCCTCTCAGCCTCAATAGGGAAAGCCTCTTACCATTCCAACCTGCCAAATAGTTATCTATCTATCTATCATCTATCTATCTATCTATCTATCTATCTATCTATCTATCTATCTATCTATCTATCTATCTATCTATCTTGTCACAGATTATTTTACTGATGCATTGGATAGATTTAAAAGCCTCCCCTGATCCTAGAAAGGAAATAATAATTAGCACCTACTCTCACAATAGGAAACTATCATCTCTTCTGGAGGAGAGGAATGGGGCTTGTCCTCCCACTCCTGACAGCTGCTGCTGGGAGACATTTCTGGGCTGTCAGAGCCTCTTTATGCACAGATTCTTTTGTAACTCTTCATTGCCCACACCAATAGGTCTACACTTGACATCTGTTTTTCCCTGTGATTAGTTTTTTTTTTACCTTTCTCAATGTTTTCCCTATCCAACTCATTCTTTACTGCCTCTCCCTTCTGGTTGTTTTTTCTTTCTACTTTTACTTGGTCTTTATTGGATGTTGAAAAGATTTTGGGGCAAATGAAACGCAAACCAAACCTAGATTTTGTATCAGGCTTTTCTGGAGTTCTGACAAAGAGTGAGTTTCCTTTGGACTGGGCAAAGTTAACCAAAGGAGGAAAATTGGATGCCCACTGGAAAAGTAGGTATTTCACTGTAGAGATCTCATTGCAGAGCAGTTCTTGTGAATGTGAGGAGAAATAGATCTATACAGAGTTTGCACAGGCCTTCCCACTGAAATGGAGTAATCTGATTTTGTTTAAAGTTTTTTGATTCAAAGAGCAGGAAAACATTTCACTCATAAAGAGTTTCTACAACTGTGTTTGAACCTTTGACACGGGAAACTGAGGAAATTAAACCAGCTGCTACCAGTTTCTCTGGAGCCAGAAAGATGTAAAGCTTACACCAGAAAGATGTAAAGCTTACAGAAAAACAAAATGGTCTTTTTTCCTCATGTTGTCATTTTCTAAATGAAAAAAAAAAAAGGAAAAAGCTATTTTTGGAAAGGGGAAGATGTCTTTGCTTGCATTTCTGCCTGTAATACAATGTGTGGCTGATGAGAGCCTTGTGGTTTATGTTGTTACTGTATGGAATGAGATGACTTGTGAAGTTGGAGAAGGGCTGGAATGAGGCTAGCTCCTTCTGCTGCCTTTGTCCTGTCCTGAGCTGTGCCCTGACAGTAAATTGCACAGTATCTTAAAATGACCTTTCATTCAGGCTGGATGGAGGTATTTTTAATCCACTGGTAGGAGCAAGTGACCTCTGACCTTCTGATATTCAGTGAGTGCATGGAGGCATTTTCTGCTGCTGATGGGTGGTCCTACTAGATGGTGGCCACAGATGTCTGCTCTTGATAAATTCAGTGTTCAGATAGTGGGAGGGGACCTGCCACTGGCTACACTGGAGAGTGAAATATGTAAGTTATAGGGAAGTGTTTCTGCTGGCTTTTAAACTCCATCACTGGTGGTGAGGACTGAAAACTCTTGACAGTGCCTTGCACTGCCTTGGGATAGGTTTCAGTGCCCCCCTCAAGTCCTTCCACAGCTGTTCTGGTCCTGTGCTGGGGACCCAGCTGCAGCACGTGCAGACAGCTCTGAGTTTCCTTCACCTGATAGCTGGGAAACAGGGTCGGTTGTTGGTCATGTGAGTTTGCTTGTTGTTCTGGAAGTTGCTTTGTGCACCTGGTAGAAAGCAAACTTGATAGCATCCTCCTTATAGTGATTTAGCCTGGTTAATTTGTAATTAGGACTTTCTTGCACTGGAAACCTTCATCTGGTAGTCCATTCTCAGAGAAATTTCTGCTTCTTTGATCATAGCAGCTTTTCAGAGTGACTAGCCAAACTCACTATCATTGCTGGTTGGGACAGCTTACTCAACTTCACCCAGCCCTCTTGCCCATCCCCTTCTTGCTCACCTCTTTTCTTCTGATGCCAGTAATTTCTCTAAACTATTGTGTGTTGCTCAGTGGCAATAAATATTAATAAAGGTCTGTCATTTTACTGCTGGAAGAGTGGGAGAAGAGGTGAGTGATGGAGGTGAGGTGAGTTTTACTTCAGAGGCTTGGCTCCCTTTGGCATGTCTTTTCCTCCCAGAAGAATTACCAAATTATATTCTAGTTTCCCTTCTCAGATAAACTACATCCTCACATCTGTCTGGCTCTGTTCCAAGCTGTTCCAAGTCAGTAGGAGCTGGAGAAAAGTTTAACATGCAAATTGAAAATGTCAAAATTTGGCTTTGTTTATTGCTAGTTTTGTAGAAAGGAGGAAGTAGAAAGCCTTTCTGTCAGAACAGCTCACTATTCTTGTCTTGCTTTGAGTAAATGAACCTCTGAATTGCAGTAGAGAGAGTGTCTGGGATGCTAGGAGAGTGCAGGGACAGTTCTGTAGGAGCAATCTTGGATGTGCTGGAAGAGCTGGAAGTGTGGTACTGGGAAGTGTGCAGCATTGGAGTGTTTTGAACACTGGAAAGAAGTGGAGAAGAGACAACTGCACAAGAGGTGTTTTGTTACAGTGAGGCAGGTGTGATGAGACTTCTGAGCTCAGTGTGAAACCTCTCCATACACTGCACTGACCTGGTGTTTCACTCTTTATTTCACCAGTTCTGTCTGAAAGACACAATTCTGTGATCAAACATCCCATTAAGACTGAGAGCATTTGTTTATGCAAATTTAACACATCCTTTGGGAAACACAATTTCCACGAAGAGCTTTTGGGGTGCTCAAGGTGCTCTGCTGTGAATGCCTTGCATTTTAATTACATAGAGCAAGTGTGTTCTATATAGATGATGTTTTGGTCTGGATCAAACCAGAAGACCAGAAATGCTAGGGTAAATTTAAACACTACATATTAGTAATTCCATCAAAAAAACGTACCAGGAAGAGAAATTAACCCAGCAAAATGTGTGATCATGGTAGGACCAATACTGTCACAAGTATTTGCGCTCCTTTGGTGCAGAAAGAGATTTATATGAAGGCTCCAAATAATGGGGCCTTCATATCAAGATTGTTCATGGGTGAGCACTGATGTGCAAAGATGTCTGAAGATCATAGGAAGCTGATATTAGCTGAATTTGAGAAATGGAGGAGGTAATGAATAGATCCAGAGTTAAAGGTACAGCACTGGTAAATATGAAACTGATTTACCCATAACTGTTCTCACTGTGTCTGTTTGTTTAGTTTTCTTCTGGATGTGTTGTAGAACTGGAGATGAGCAACTTTTCTGACACAGCAGCAAAGAAAAAAGTGTCACATGTCACCTAAAATTGTGTACTAATATCGGGACAGAGGATAAGGCTTTGCTTGGTGGTGTAAAGAAGTCCATGTTGTTATTTATGGAAGCTGAAATGTCATGTGAAATGGACCATAAATCTCTTGCTACCATTGCCAAATTGTGTCTGTCCAGCACACTGCCTAGAACAGAGACAAGTTTTAACTGCAGAGGTGTGATTTGTGTATCCAATGCTATCCTGATGGAGAGGTGTTAATAGCAGGCACATATCAGAGCATTCGATGAAAGTCCCCCAGTATGTGTCACTTAAAAAGTACCTTACAGCTTAAATTGGAATATGGATTATGATACTCATGATGATTCCATGATGAAAACCTGTTAGGAAGTCCTTACCACATGAACAGTGTTCTCTTGGCTTCCCTTGCCCATTCAGAGAAGCAGGTCCTCATAATAGAGGGGATTTTCTCTAAAGTGATTCATAAGGAGTTGAAGAAAAATTGCTGAAAGATAGATGAAGGCTGCTTAGGGACAGAACAAGAGATGAGCTAAAGATTCCCAGTGAGTAATGATACTGAGCAAGTTGTCTAGTTGTTGCATATGTCAAAAATACAGACCACACTGAGTGGAATGGGATTATATTGGTGTTCCAGAGAAAAGTAAGCACATTGCCAACCATAAGTACTTACTGGACTAGTAAAAAATTCTTCAAAAAATCATGAAATAAAGGCAGAATTGCAAAACTGGACATATTAGGGTCAAATAACTTTTAACTGAAGCTTTAACAAGAGATTCTCTTCTTTCCTTTTTTGATATTTTGTGCAATTGTTTTTTCTTGTTGTGTTGAATTAAAGTGGAGACTGCTTTTAAACATTACTTATGAACATTTAAAGTTTAAACAACATCATTGATACAGCTGGGACTAAAAAGACAGATTACACTACGGATGTTGGTATTGTTCTTTTAGTTAAAGTGGAACCCTTAGTTACAGAGTAAGTTCTCTACTGCCCTTCTCTGGGCAAGGTCTATTGAGTTAATCACTGCACTTAAATAAAACTGGATTTGAAATAACAGGGGAAGAGAATAATTCTATTTTTTTTTTGTCTGATTCTGAAGTCCTTACCTGCAGAAGTAGGGTGAGTTAAATCAATGAGACTATTCACATGGATAAGCATAAATCATACAAGTAATGAGAAAACGTTGAAGGGTCATTCTTAAAGTTGCTAAGAAGCTTTGCAGCTGCTTCATATGGACTAACTATCATTATATTTCCCCAGTTACTGCTTCTAATGCAGTAGTGATTAATTAAACTAGGGTGATATTGACCCCAAGCCAGTTTGTTCCCTGTTCAAGCCCCCTCTAAACGGTGTCTGGAGGACTGAAGTGGGTGTGAGGTGTGCAGGCCAAAGCCTACAGCAGTGCCTCTGCATGAAGTCCATTCCATCCTCTGCTGGTTTCAGATTTCCTTTCTCAAGAAATTTGTCTTGGCGTCTGAAATGGAGTTTCCAGTCCCCATCCCCCTCTTGGCGTCCCTGTCTGAACATATCAGTTATCATCTCATGCTACAGCACAGAGAGCATAGAAGTATTTATAGCTGGCCATGGCTATCAGGAGAGATTTGCAGTTGTCTGTTCAGTGCTTCCACACATGCCTAGAGTAATTACTTCCTTTCCCTGAAAAAGTAAACTCACATCTTCCAAAACAGCAGCAGCAGCCTTGGGGCTGAATATTCTCCCAGGTGTTTTGTTCCCTTGGCATTTACAGGTATCAGGATGTCATTTCTGTTACTTCTGACTGCCAGGGACTGTCCCTACTTAGCCATAATATCATTACCAGAAATCTCCATCAGCCTTGAAGCTGAATGATCCAGCAATCCACTGTTTCAGTTCTGAATTTGTCTTCTGAAGGGACAGTCATGGCCATATCAAAAACATCTGCTTTTCTTGTGTTGAGGAGCAGAGCATGCTGTATTATATGGCTTGTGTTAATGGTGAGATTTTTAGCAGCACAGGAAAACATTCCCAAGCCTCTGATTTTTTATTCCTGTTTCATACATGGTTGCAGTGCAATATAAGAACAACCCTCTTGTATTTATTCACCCTTTAAGGAAGAAACTGACTGTTGGTACTTTTTTCTTATTTCCTTAGTCTGACATATTTGTTTATTTCTGATAGATTATTGTCTTTGTTGACTTTCTAAGAAGACCCTGAAGAGGAATGAGCCACTTTGGTTTTGGAGTTTTACATTTTTTTTTGAAACATCTGGAAATTTTTAAAGGCCAGTAAGTATATAGTGTTTTCTGAATCAAGGTTCTTACTGTCTTCATTAAAGCCAAAGAAAATTTAAAAGGGCAATGATGATAGGCATTGTAATCACAAGCGGTAAAGTGTACTGCCCTCTAGAACTTGTTACCCTTGCACCAATGAAAATTCCCATGCCAAAAGAAGAGAAAAAGGAAAAGGAAACACAAGAAATAGTGTGGGAGATTCCCATATTCGATTCTCACTCAGTATTTCGGAAGAAGATGCTCTGCCAGCATACCAAGGGAAAACATTATTTCCAACTCCAGATGAGTTATTTCTTACCCAAATCTGCACTTAGTCTTTTTCTCGTGTTCCTTTACACATCGTGTTTTTTCATGAACAATTGTCTACTAAGTCAGTATCACACTCAATAAGTTATCTGTTTCCAACAAAGAAAGAGGGAAACAAGGAAACTTCCCTTCCTGGGAAAGAAAGGCCAGTGCTGCTGGCATAAATCAACAAAAAGTGAGTTTGTTCATTTAGCTATCCAGTAAGTCCTAATATGTCATCATGTCATGTACAGGATTCAGCTGCTTTAATAGTGTTATCCTTTTCTCTTTTTAGAAGGGAGTTCATTTCAGTAAGCTTGTAAAGTACAATACACTCTATTAGAGGTTTCATTATTCACGGGGACCAACAGAGAAAAGAAAGATCTTTCCACACGTGATTAATACTTCAGCTGAATACCATGTGCTGGATGTGGGCCATCCATCAGCAATTTAACATCTGTAATCTGGCCATGGTGAGTCACTATTAACATCATGAACAAATCATGGATGCTCTGTGGTCTTAACATAGTTTATGGGTCTTGTATGAATTGAATGTGTGTTCAGCCTGGGAATGAAATGTGGATGGTCTAAATTAGAGCAAAGGAAGTTATGAAAAGGAACCTTGCCATTTATTTATTTTTTAAGTAGATGTATATGAGGACTGTTTGTAAAAGTCTGGCTCTCAGCCCTTCCCTAGCAGGGAAAGGTTGGAGGATGGGAGCCAGAGGAATTTAACAAAAATTCACTGATAAAAAATAATAAAACAGAGGGAGGTGATCAACTCCAACACACAGGCACATCCTTGAACCTGAAAAGCATGCAGAGAGTTTGGTGGCAAGTCTGGTTTTTGTTTAATTACACCCAACACTGTGAGCTGTGGGCACCTGCACTCCAGTGTGTGTGTCGCAGACATCTTTCATGAAAAATCCTTTCTTAGGATTTTTCCTTGTGAGAAGCTGCAGTTTCAGTAACCAAAGTAAACAATGGTTATCTGCTGCTGTGGAATGCAACAGGTAGAGCCGTGATTGGTCTCCTGTAGGTGTTTAGATTTCTTGACCACTCATGGCAGAGCTGGCTCCTGCTTTGTCTGAGACACAGATCTTTGCTATTCATTCTTTTCTATTCTTAGCTTAGCTAGCTTCTGAAGAAACCTTTTCCTTTCTATTGCTTTTTAGTATAGTCTGATGTAACATATATCATAAAATAATAAATCAAGCCTTCTGATCATAGACTCAACATTCTCGTCTCTTCTTCATCCTGAAAACCCTTGTGACCACAGTCACATGTGTGGACCAGGGTGGGGTTTCCCCTCTGCTCTGTCTCCCTTGCTGAGGACAGATGCACCATGCTTGCTCAGTGCTGTGACACTGCCAGCTATAGCTTGACCAGTGAGCTTACAAATGGCTGAAGGCAGAAGAAGCTGCCAAGGGAATAACCTCCTCATCTCCTCCACAGGCAATGTTCACCTCTAACTGAACTCATTAATTCTTCAACAGGGAAACCATTCCCTTGTCTAGACAGATTTCCCTGTGCCATGATGCTTTCATTCTGGGCACGCTGACAGCAAGTGGCATGTCTCTGTGGCGACCCAAGGCCTGCCATTACCCTTGCCCTCTGCCCCATCCCACCACAGAAATACTCGTGCTGGAGAGATCCTGCTTTGTGCTTCTGGGCCTGTGAGGGGCAATGTGCTCAGGAGAAGCCCTCATCCATGGGATACTCTGCCTTCCTGGGTCTGATGGACTGAATTTGTTGACCATGAAGGAGCACTATATAGAATTTGGCTAATCATTCAGGTGTTTTCTAAAAAAGAGGGTGATTTTGGTTTGGAACAGTATTTTTCTTTCTTTAGCTTGGAGACTGTTAGAGTGGCTGCTGCCAGCTTAGATAGATCCTGTAATATATGTTTAATCATTCTGATCACTCCTGTGACTGGAGTGTGTGATAGTTACTTTGGTGATGCAAATAAACAAAAACCTGGGACATGCCTGTTGCTGTTTGGGGCTGCAGAGCTGTATAATCCATAATTTTCAGACTTCTCCATCCATAAAGAATAAATCTGATCTCATCCAGACTTCTGCTTTGGTTTTGTCTCTGCCTTCACAGAAAAGCAGTGCAATAGCTCTGTCAGGGCGAGTTTGGTTGAATGGCAGGTTCTGGAGGGGAACATGAACAATTTCTGCAAATTGCCTTCAAAAGCAGCACAGGACCTTTCAGTCAATTCTAAAAGAACTGTTTACTGTTGCATATGGCAGTCATTATTTTGAATAATAAACCTACTGAGAATCTGAACAAGCATGGGCCAACAGATGGGTCATCTTGCTTAGCAATTTAAGCAAGTAATTTATTTCAATCACCAGGACAAAGCATGTGAAGATTATTAATTCCTTGCCAAGACACATGCAACAGAGTCTCACAGACTTCTGAATCTTGTAACTCTTATGGAAATGTACACCTTCTCTTTTGGATTTGGGACCGTTTTTCTTGCTTGCAGCATTTTTTCATATTTCTTAATAACAAATCCCATTTTCTGATTTGAATCAAGAGGAGGTAAGAAATTAATAACTACAAAATTGTGATGCAATGTCATCTGCATTTGGGTAGTGCTATGCAAAAGCTGTGCACTAAGCAACAAAAAACAGAGAAGCATTTATATTGTTTTCAGTAATAATTATGTGTCCTATCTTCCTCTGAGGTGATTAGAGCCAGAAAAAGAAAATAAATGTTTCAGCTTCCTGGTAGCAACAAGACAGAATGGTTTGCCAGTTGAATTAGTTGCTAAAGTCTCCTGTTCCTTCTCCTTGGAAGTGGATGTTCAGCTCCCAAAAGCCACTGAAGTGATGACTCCGAGAATTTAAAATTTGTTGTCATCCCAACAGATCAGACTGTGCAGACAGCACAAGTACCTTGGTACCATTGCACAAATGTGTTTCCACTCTGATTTGGAGCTACTGTCACCAGGGTGGTTCCAACTCCATGAGCGTTCAGAGTATCTGCTGTGATTGATGGGAGGGTGCAGCTCATCCTGCCACTGAGGACAGCTTGTGTAACATTTGCTCACCAGTCCAGTATGGAAATTTACTGTGGGCTGCACCACAGCTCAGCTTGAGGAGTACAGCATCACTGTTGAAGAACCAAGAGTTATTCCAAGGTGTGTTCTCTCTTTTCAGTGAGTTTCAGCCCTTTTTCAGTGGCCAAAGTTTGTTGGCATGAGTAAATTCTGCAAAAAATTCAGAGCTGCTTTGGGCACAAACTGGCTTTGCAAAAAATCCGCCAAACCCTGCATTGGGTTTCATACTGTTAGCATGCCTGATAATTTGCAGTTCTAAAACAGTGCAGCCAGAGGGGGTCATGAAACAACATAAGAGGTTTTGGTACCTGGTGCTGGAGCTGCTGCAAATTGGTTCCACACAAAACTTCTCGCAAGTCTCCTCAATGTGTGCGTCACAGTGCACTTGGAGCTCCTGATGGCAACATCATGTGGCTGCACTGACCTAGACCACGCTCAGCCCTGTGGCCAGTGAGGTGAGGAAAGTTATCTGGGTCTGGTGAGCTGCAGTGGGAGCTGAGGTAGGCATGGTGGGCTCTCACACATGCCATACATACCATGAAGTAGGCATGGCGCGCTCTCACACGTGCCATACCTCTCCTTGCAAGCCCTCTCAGCCCATGGCAAATGCAGTCAGATACATTTATCTAAACCAGTTCATTTAACCCTCCTTTCAGACATCAAGGAGCACATTAAACCTGTGTAACTGGATTGGGTGCCTGATTTTTACAAATAGGAAGCTTTTGTAAATACACAGCATGTTTACCTGAATCTCTGCAGTATGATCAATGTTGTCATATAAAATTTAGCTACTGATATTTCATTTTGAGCCATAAACATTGAATGAATTTTTAAAATGGACTCTAAAATTTCAATATTTACTCATTACCCAATGCCCTGTGTGAGCAGAAATAAAACTTGTCACCGGTATGTTGTCCTAGACATTAAGAAATTGTGAGTGAGTTATGAAAAGAAGCTCCTTCCTCTTTTGGGAGATCTGTAGCTGGTTTTGAGAATGCTTATGGAGTGCTAAATGGGCGTAAGAAACAGTAAGTATCCCTGAAAATAGAAAGGGAGAAAATGTGAGAAAAGCAAAATAACAATCTATGTCCCAATGCATGCTTGTCTCAAAGGCTATTTCTCCTCAGAAAAGAAAAAATTCTGCCAAGCTCATAAAACTCTAAATATTTTATTTTGACATTTTTAAAAGGAATACTTCTGAATTGATAATTTCACAATAATTGGTTCATCAAGAAACAATTGAATTGAGAAAGCTTGGAGATAGCCCTTTTTTGGCCCAGAACAGAATGACTTTTGTTTTTCTTTCACCACAAATGATGAAACATGATTAGTTTTGGATTCTGAAACCCATTTGCTTTGAATTTGTGCTGCATTTTTTCCCTCTCTGCTATGTCCCCATGGCACACTGAGCCTTTTGCCAGGCTCCTGACCTCTATTCTCCACTTTGTGCCCCCAAACTGGCCATGTCTCTTGGGCAAATGCAGGCAGGCACAAAGAGCAGTGGAGACTGGCTCTAGCCTGTGTGACCTCACCAAACCTCCTCAAAACCAAAATGGAAATTCCTTTTGGGAGCCAGCTGGTTTTGGATGTACTAGGGCTTAGCCCTACTTTCCCTTTTATCTCTATTATTTCAGCAACATTGCTGTGGTTTCTAAACTCTTTAGTTACAGCACACATTGCATCTCCCACCCATTGCCTTCAGAGCCTGCTAAGGGCTTCTGTCCTTTCAGAAAGAAAAACCTTAATGCATTTAGAGAAGTAAAAGTTCCAGATGTTTTGAAAACTATCAAAATACACTGGATTTTCTTTTTGTAAGGAACTTTTCACAACCTGATAAAAGCCTATTTTCTTAGCAAACAGATTATATGTCAGCCAGAGGTGTGAAACCTTAATAGAAAAGAACCATATGCCAGTTAAGGAGAGGGGGAAAAAAAAGCAGTCTCCAAGAATCACTACATGCTTTTTCATTCCCTTAAAAAAATAAAATTCAATATCTAAGAAGAAAATCAAAACAAAGTATGTTAAAAATAGTTAAAGGCAAAAGAGAATTCCAAGTGTAGTATCAAACATATTGGCATGGAGTTTTAGCTACCTTTTTTTTTTTTTTACTTTAGACAGAAAAGTATGCAAATAACAAACTATGGGGGTTTTTTTAAAGTACATTGAGTGAATCTTTACAGAGAGTGCATGAACCAAGCTTCATTTGATGAAATGCTAAGCAACAATTCCATTAATGGAATAAAACTCCGAACTACATTTCAAGTAGTACCTTTCTTGCATCTTGTATTATATATGTTGAAAAATGGGTAAACTGACTAATGAAAAAAATTACTTGTATGAACACCTTGTTTTGTGTTGAACATCTTGTGTTTTGTGACAGACAGAAAAAGTTTAATAGAAATGATGCCTGATAAAGTGTAGGTATCACTCAGCAAGTGCTCTACAGAGACAGAGAAGTTAACAGGCAGTTTCTTTTACAGTGGGAAAACAGAGATGCAGCAGCTTCCAAGAGCAGAGCTGCAATGGACAGGAATCTCCTTAGGTATGAGACTTTACTCTAAGAGAGACTTTACTGTCTAAAGGGAGTACAAGCACTGGAGGGATGCCCCAAGACACCTTCTTACTCTCTCCTCTAACTCCTTCCCAGGCAGAGGATCTATACTGCCCTAGACAACACTTGTTTCCTTACTTTTGCAGGGTTATGATGGATTTCCAGGTCTAACAGAGGAGCCTCTCCATGCTGGGCCAGCTGCTGTGTCTTGGAAGGGGATTGCCCTCTTGGGAAGCTGAAGGCCTGATGACATTGCTGGGTGCCACAGTACAAACACTGCCTGCCTGGGCTCCCTGCTGTCCTTGCACAGCCTGCCAGGCCAGAGGCTGCAGCCTGCCAGACAGGGTGGCTCAGCACAGGGGGACAGGGAATAATGCTCAGTTTGCAGTCAGGAATGAACCCAGCAAACAGCCCTGCACAGGGACACCCAGTAGGAATTAGGGGGATAATGGATAGAGCCACTTGCAGACCACACATGCTGCTTGAATGACTGGCCTCTAACGAAAACCAAAGCTCTTTGCCAGTGGCAAAATTCCTTGGTACACATTGTTTTGCCATGTCACAGGGATTAAAGTCACATGTTGTATTTGAAGCTCTTGGGATGAAAGGCTTACTGACTTATGTGGGATGATGGCTGCTCACAAAGGGCTGGTAAGTTGCCCATCTCTTTTTGTTGAGTTAAACATCAATTTTTTCTCATTAATTTTAAGCTGTGGGTTTACCTTTCAGAAGCTTGGTTGTTATGCCTTTTCAGATCTATATTTCAATACAGTTTTGGCATGGTTGTGTGTTCTTGTGTCCTTCCCTGCAGCAGTAGGCAGCTACACCAATATATTGGTCTATATTAAACTTGTAAGTGTGTGCACTGAGAAGAAGTACAAGTCCAGTCAGACACATTCACCATCGCCAAAATATCAAACATCTCTTCAAGTTCAGAGTAGAACTGCAGTTCATCTTTTGGAAACTGAACATCAAAGAAGGGAGTTTTGCTGATAATGACATCCATCCTCTGAGCTCCTTGCTCACGTCTCCCCTCCTGTGTCTGCTCATGCACAAGGTAAAGTGCACTAAAGGTGCCCTGCAGTGAGCCAGGAGGGATTTTTACTTTCTCTGTCACAACCCAGTGAAGAGTTGCCTGTCCCTTTTTGCATTTCCCTCAGGCCAGGGCAGTGAAGAGGAAAAGCTGAGGGAACACTGAGTCACTGTGAAGAGGCTGGTCCACATCATCGATGAAAATATCTGAGCGCCTGCACTCTCCCCTCCATGCAAGCTTCCCTGCAAGCTTTGGAAGTGTTTTATGTACAAAAGACAAGAAAGCTCTTCTGAGTCTAAAATGAGGCTTATGAGGAGCAGAAAGTGTGCACACTCTGAAGATTACAAAGAATCAAGAATTGGGTGAGACAGGAGGTTTGAGGTAGTAAAGCATAAGTAAATCAGGCAGAGTTATACAGAATGCATGCTGACTCCCATGAGCTGTGTCAAAAAGCACAGGACGAAGCATGGGGGGAAGCTCACCTCACTTTGAAATAGGTTTTAAGGAGTGTGCATGTGAAACCAAGTGACAGCAGGGTTATTTTCGTGAGTACAGTATCACAATAGAAAATGAATGTGCGCTCAGGTGCAAATAAAAGTTCTTTAGTTGGAGATGGCCATAGGAGCATGATCTGGCTTGGTGCTACCAAGAGTGATACAATCATTCCTTTGGCAGTGAAACCAGCTGAAAGAGAAAGTAGAATGCAGGAGTTAGGTCAGTCACCTTTTCTATGTGCAATGGCAGTGCACTGCCTGAATATGTGGATAGGCTACAAAAAGGAAGAAAATTTACATACAATATGTGTAATTGGAGCACAATAAGACACATCCATCAATGGGGCAGACGCATATCTAGTTTTTCATCTCAGCAAAAAGGCAGAGACCATATTTTCTTAGGAAGCCCTTCTAAATGTGGCAGAAAAATTGAAAGAGTAGGTGGAAGAAGACAAACTTTCCCCATCTCAAGTCTGAAGTGAAGCTCCTTTTGCATTGCAGAAGAGGTGAGTTGACTTTTGGTCACACAAACATAAGTAAAACCCCCAGACACTCAAGGTGCAAAAAGGACACATTGCCTTGCCTAAGTATAAGCCAAATGGAAGAAATTTAATGTGTAAAAGGATCATATTCCATTGCTTCTAAGTGGAGACCTTGCTGAAACCAAGTATTTTTTTATATGTGAGTCATCAGCAGGGTTCTGAAACTCTCCTTAGGAGAAACACAGAACACATTTGTTCAGATCTAACACCTTATATGTGCAGAAGAAACTATTTCCCTTGCCTGCCGGTTGGGTTTTCCTTGACACCTATGACAACTCACTGGGATAAACAACAGATTTGGGATGGGCTGGATATTACTACAGTCTACCCAGGTGACACTTGGAGTTTGGAAAAAACAGAGGCTCTTAACAAGTCTGGGCTGAGCCACATCTGCTAACTGAAAATTAAACACCACCAGCATACCATGGAAACAGCAGATGTGTGAGAGCAGATGACAGGGTGTGATGTTCTAAGTGATCATGGTAAGGCTGTGGCCATCACAAACACAGCTCCTAAATATGCAAAAAGATGTTACAGAGATTCTGAATCATGCAGGGAAGTGAAGGTTTTGTTTGATCACCTAAAGGAGCAATTCAATACTATAAATGCAGGGGATTGGCAGAATATTTCCAATTACCCTAGTTGTAAAGAAGGAACTACAGAGACCCTTCCTCTGAAGTTTTCTGATGATAAGTACACAGTTAGGATGTCTCCTCTCTCTTCAAAATCAAGAGCACAACAAATTATAGGTGGTCTTTCTGGAGCCTAAAACCATAGCTGCTGCTGCCAGGGAAGATCCTCCTGGACACATGGCAATGCAGAGGCTGACCATCACTAACCACAGTCAGGGTTGTGCACTTTGGGCCCAGCTCAGCCTGGATCTTCTCTCACATTTAGCCTGTACTACTATGAGAAGCCCTGCTAAGTTAAAATCATGTATATAAACACCTGAAGGGAGCGTATAAGAAGATGGAGGTGAAGCTGTTAGTCAAGTGATGTGGGCTTTCAAGCTGTGAATTGTGATGATCTGGCACAGGCAGCTATGCTGGGTGAGTGAACTGGCTTCTGAAGGCTTGTTCTTCTTGTTTACTGTACCTCCCACTGCAGAAAAGGAGACCTGTTTTGCTTGCTTTGCTTTTGTAAGTCCTGCCTGTGTGTGCTCACTTGCCTTCCTGCAAGTGCTGCCCTAGGACAGGTCCATTCTGTCTTGACTGATAGCCTCCAGCAGCTGAGGATCTTAGACCTACCTGAAATATTGTGAAATTCTGAAAAAAATATCAAGACTTAGCAGTGCTTCCTGTTGCTGCTTCATCTAAGATAAATGGAGCATCTCTTAGGAAAACACAGCAATATGTGCAACAGACTGGGAGAATCATTCTTTGCAGTATTTGCAAGATAAAGAAGTTGATGGAAGAGCCTTTTTCCCTTCATACAGTGACTGCACGAAGGTAATTGAGTTTGTTACTCATATGTAGGGGGCTAGGATCACCCTAGGTATAAACATCTACTGCTGCTCTTGCAAACTCCCAATAAAAGAATTCTTCTCAAGAGAGCTTTAAGTAATACTTCATGTGAATAAAAGCATCAGGAAACATCACAGGCAAACAGGAAATAAAAGGGAAGTCAGACTTGATTTGGAAAGCTGGACTTTTTATTGGATGCATTAAGATGAAAGAACAGATAATAAAGAAGGGAGAGCTGCTTGATGTCGGGTCAGAAAATGGTTCTTCAAAGCTGGATCTTCTAGATATCTTTTAACTAAATATGGGCTTGGGTTTTTTTGTCTTACCTTTCACTGATGGATATCATATAACCAACTGTTCCTTGCATTAGCTCTCAGGAATTGTGGCATGTCTTTGTGTCATTATTCTTCCTGCAAGCTACCCCGTTCCACTACTTAGTGGGCAGTAGGTACATGTTTAAACTGTGGTACATAATTTCCAAAATGATTAAAATATCTTCCCTTCCCTTCCCTTCCCTTCCCTTCCCTTCCCTTCCCTTCCCTTCCCTTCCCTTCCCTTCCCTTCCCTTCCCTTCCCTTTTCATTGGAATGGACCAGGACATTGTTTTAGGATACTTAATACATCCCTGGTTTTAATTTCAGCCATGAAACATTAATTTTCAGTATTTGCTCAAGACATTTAGTTCTACAAAGACAAGTGGTTATCAGGAACAGACAAAGCAGTGAAGAGAAAAATGACAGTGCTGTACATGATGGAAAGAAGAGGAAAAAGGACGCAGGACAGTAAGAACCAGTAAAGTTGTTTATATACTCAAGGTGATCATTAGCAACACTTGGTTAAAGTTTCCTGACAAATTCATTCATAAGGCTAAGTTTCTGGCAAACCTTCTTCACTCTGCAGAATATGAAAAGTCACTTTTCAGCAAGAAGCTGATCTGTAAACCAGCAGACATTAGTCTTTTTGTGGGTTTTAAAGCTAATCTTTTATACGACAATTTTGCAATTCTGGATATGCCATTGCCAAATATTTTGATGTTTTCATCTGAAGTAGAGCAACAGAAAGCCATATTCTATGGTTTTACATTGGCAAAGCTAAGACATTTCACAAAAAGACCAGCTTGACAATTGCTAACCAATTTTTCAATAGCCAAAGCAGATGGCATGAATTATTGTACACAATAAAGCATTCATATGGATATACCAGAGCTGGACCCAAGTTAACTTTCTTTTCTTAAAAGGAATCTGCAATTTGAGCTGAGTTGTGGGAAGGAATACTATAATCTCTCTGACCACCAAAATGCACTTGATTTCTTGTTGTGTAATTCTAGTGAACTGAGACACTTTGATAGAAAAATTTCAAAACCTCCAGATGTTAAAAATACTTCTATTCATCATGGTTGCAAGGGAGTCTGCCAGGACACAATGACAGATTTCTTCCTAGAGAATTTGGGGTTGCTTTTTCAATATGGGGTTTCATTTATTGGGGAGTGTCTTCTCAGAGCCTATGACCTGCTGGTGGAAAACAGCATGTGTGGAAAACACTGTTTTTCATAGGAGACTTGGCTTGACTGTCTGCACTACTTGCAGATAGAGACACAACTGACCACTTGATTTGAAAATCCCTAGCAGGAGCCATCTATGTCTTTAAAAATTAGATGGCATATTTTCCTTTGAAAGTAGTTGAAAAAGGTTCAAGGCTCACTGCTGGGGAAGGAAGCAGAATTTGAGACAGAAGCTTTTGAAGGCTGTATGGATCTAGATGGTTTGGAAAGGTTATGTGAGCATTGCCATTACATATTGATGAAAAATATATACTTTTTTGTTTAATTTTTGTTGGTGTGTGTGTTTTTAAAAATCATTTTCCCTGTTTTAGGAGCTGCTAGGATGACTGACAAGAATCTAGAATTTTTTTTTTTAATGAAATCTAGGTAGATTCAGAATGGTGCATAAATATTTCTAAGGGACTAATTCAAGTAATGATCAACTACAGTGGTGAAGAAAACAGTGGTGTGCATTTTTATTAGGGATAAAAATGTTTATGGGCAGGTAAACGAATCTCTCTCTCTCTCTCTCTCTTATAATATTGCAATAGTTTAGTAGGCAATTACCAGCATGTTATCATTTCTCTCAGATAATTGTTTTCTTCCTTCACACGCAGTGAGATTCTTTAAATAAGCCTCAGACACTTATTTTTTCAACACTGAAATGTAACATAGCACTTAAAAAGCTAGAGGTCATTTTTAAAGACATTCTTGCAATTCTGCAAAATTTTCTACTTTTACTCAGGATTGGTTTTAGAAGCTGAAAGGAATTATTTAATATTATTTTTGAGTATTCTGTAAGACTAAGTATTTTCCAGTACATCCTCTTGGGCACTTGAAGTTTTCCCTCTATGCCTACTTCTAGATCAGAGATGGACTGTGACCCCTTTGGGCAATAATGAGCTGTGACAGGATCCCTATTTCCTGACTTAGGCATTTTAAAACAAAGATTCAGCAACTGATTGAATCAAATAAAATGTATAGAAGGACTATTGCCATCTGTTTTCAGATTTTAACCCAGGGTTTTGACATTTCTAAAAATAATGTTTTCTATTGAAATTATTAATTGCCCCTATGTGAAGAGTATAACAATTTCTCCTGAAGATGCATTAAAACTTCTAACAGAATTTGCTCCAGCTGCATTTATATTCTTTTGGTGTTTATTTTCTACCAACCACATTTTGCTCCCAGCATAACTGATGGCAAGTGAAATAAATTCACATGCTCAACCATTTGCATCGGAAGTGATGGATTTTACAGGGGATGAGACATCAATAGGTCAGGTTTCCTCAAGCCATTAAACAGGGCCAGGTACAGAGGCAATTAAGTAAAACATATACCAATCTGACCACATTCCTAGCCAGGAACCAGATGCACAAGTGATTATGTGATGTCAGTCACTAAGGTGCTGACAAAAGTTACAATCAGCAATGCAATAATGCATCAAGCACATTTTATATGGGATTGGAAACTGTTTATTAACAAGCAGGGGAGTAGCAGGGTCATACATGGTAAGAGAAGGAATACATTTATACTCTGCTTCCAGCTAATAAATTTTATAGCAGCTTTAATATTTTTAGGTATGTTGCTGAAGGGAAGTGTTATGAGACCAAAAAAGAAAAATTTTAAAGGCTCTAAAATGCTATAATCCAACCTTTATTAGAACTTTGTTTTAGTAGGTCGCTTTCTCTGAAATAGCCAGGCTCACAATTATGCCTCCTTGTAATGTGAATTAAACTCATCCATCTGATCAGGGAAAAGAAGTGTTTAACTAAAATTAGGACTGATTAATCAATACAGCTCACAGTGCAGAAATCATTTTGCAAAATATTTCTCTATTGGTCAGAAACAATACTTGAACTGAAGATGAAAAATCAAGCAACATCTATTAACTGTGATATTGGATTAAAAAGCTGAGCAGCCTCAGAAATCAGAAATTCAGGTTAAATTCATTGGAGGCAGTATTCATCCTTAGGTTCTGCAGCTTACCCAGCTCCAGGAACTTGCTGGGATTCCTGTGGAGTGGGGATGAGGTGCCTGAGCCATCTTTTCTCACAACACCAAGACATTCAGCAGCATCTGCTCCATTGTCACAGTGGCCACACAGACATCCAGTTAGTCAGTCCAAATTCCTGTGCCTCCAGGGTTTTGCCTGGTTTCAATGAGCAGTCTGATGACTCCAGTGACTCTGGCCATCCACATGCACACACATTACTCTTTTCTTTGGGGCCTGGAAGAAAGTACCCTTCAGGTTTATACAGGTTAGAAAATGTCCTTGGATCTAGAGTTGCCTGGCAAGTATTAAGAGTTGGACATTGTAGTTATTTCAGCTCTAGTGATTAAAAGGGTCTGATGCCACTAAGATTTGTACATAAACATTTTCTTTTAGTAGTATCTTCATCTGCACCTTAATGCCAAGCATGCTGCTCTTTCTCTGTATTGTTAGCTGTGTTACAGATACTTGGCTGCTAGTTCCACTTCCTATTCCTTGTGTGCTCTGCTGTTGGGGTTCACAAATGGCAATGAATGATCTTAAATTCAAAGTACATATGATGTTCAATTTAAGTTCAAAGTGAATTGAAGTTCTTCTGTTGGTCTTCCTGTTTTGTTAACCAATTTTTGAGCAAAATCTAAATATGTGTCCTTTTAAATAGTCCTTTGCAAACTAGCTAGTGAGACTGTAACTTTTGAATTAAGAAAATAACTTCCAATTTCTCTGAGGTTTGATGGGTCCAGCCATATGTTTGATTTTTAAAGATAGTGCATTTCTTTTCTTTCTATGAATGACTGGACCTATGGATCCACTGCCTTTATTTTAAAGTTAATACCACCTGAATCCTTCAGGCTTTGGAAATACAGAGGCTTAGGCTGCAGAGTCAGGGATCTTTTGTTTTCACCAGTTAGTCCTTGGAGCTGATAGGCTATAAAAGTTCTCTTCTGAGATCTGTATCACTGGGAGATTGATGATCTGGGCTATGAGAAGGGCTCCTATAATTGTGCCATGACGCCGTTTAAAAGTGTTGCATCTGTGTATGGGAAAGAAATAATGTAATGTTATTTGTCCTTAAGCTTTTTTTTTATTATTATTTTTTAAGTTCTGCTTGTTCCAGAATGTCTGTGTGATCAGAGACATGTAGGTAGATATGCCTGCTCTTTCTGTTTTTGTGATATTTCAAATACAAAATGTGTACAGGCATGCAATAAAAAGTTTGCTTCATCAGCTTGCACAGACTTTCTTCATCTCTTACCATTCATTGACTCTGATAGCTCATGTATTGACTAGGTGATTCATAGTGCTGCAGTTCTCATAGCTTTCAGGCAGTGGAGCTCTTCAGGTTTTTTTAGCTTTAAAAGTTTATTACTCACCAAATTCAGGCTGGCCTCTTCTTACCCTTTGTGAGAAGCAAATGCAGTGAAAAGTTGGAATCCCTTTCTGTGTGCCCTGCAATGTCTGTCTCAGCAGATGCTCCTCTGGTAAGCAAAGGGTCTCTCTAAAGATAGGCCTGGTGGAAATGAGGGGAGCAGGAAACTGGCTCCTATTCAGCCAGTGGATGATGAGAACAGAGGGGCTGCAGTGGGGCAGTGTGAATTTCATCTTTCCAAAAATATCAGGGAAGTGGTTGCTTTTTGATTTGTCCCACTGTGGTTTAACAGCATGTCCCATACTCTGTAAGTCACCAAAAGGACTGCAAGAATTTTCTGCTTCTTGGCAAAAGGATAAATTTTAGTGTGCAGCCTCAATTCTTATCCTATTCCTTGAAATAAATATTCTGGTTGTGAAGACAAAGCAAAATCCAGTCTAGAGCCTGTGCTAGGACAGAAATCAAAGAGGCTCTCAGTCTCTCAAGTGCTCTGACTCCTGCTAGCCTGCTGACAGCTGATGGGCAAGTTTTGCCCTAGCAGGTTTTCTGATGCTGGAATTTCCATCCCTATATGCCCATTATATTCCCTGGTGAGCAAGTGGAATATTGCATTTTTACTGGAAAAGCTGTATATGAGATTGAGGACCCAAGCCTCCCACAAAGTCTGCCAATAAGACCTGGGGCAGATTTGTTTTTCTTGAGTTGTCTCTTGAACTGGAAATGAAGATACAAAGTGAGCTTAGAGAGAGATGGAAAGAATGAAGGTCCAAGTCCTTGTCTATAGGGTGTTTATGTAGGGACATTTCTTAAGGTATTTATTGTTATTCTGTTTGCAGAGGTATAAGAACCAGTGTATCCAATCAGAGTGCTGTACAAAGATCCAGGACGCCTCCATCTGCTCCTCTAAATGCCTACAACTGAAGAGACAGACTTCCCTCTCATGAATCCCAAGCAAGTTGAAGAGAAACTGGAATAGAAGCTGAAAACTGGAGAAATACCTGAGTAGTGAACAGGCAGCTGAGAGAAGCAACAGCCACGGTCATCCTTGCATTTGCTGAACCTGACCACTGGCAAAAGAAGTTTCAGGCACTGTAAAATTAAGCAAGAAGAGATGAAGAAAGCATTCAAGGAGGCAAGAAGAAGCTTGTTCTCCTCACCTTTTATGCCAAATACTTTTCTGGCATCTCACAGTCACACACAAAGAACAAAGCTGAAATTATCACAGTCAAGAATATTAAGAAGCAGAGTTTGACTTGTATCCTGTTTATCATCTTACCTTGCATTTATTAACAGAATATTATGGTTTGGGAAACATATGAGCAGGGGCATGGATAGTATTCAACCCTAGAAGAAGATCTATGTGATCAGTCAAGGATCCTTGACAACCTTCCACAGGAAGTGTTGCTGGCTGGTGTTTTTTGCATTTCTTTAATTGCTATAACCACATCTATGTTGAAAAAATTTTCATGCCATTGAAAGAGACTCTTTCATATTTTCTGTTCTGGACTAAACTGATTACTGCTGAATTTTAATAACTCCAATTGTTTGCGCTTTGTTTTGTGGCACTTTGTTCAGCAATAATTAATATCTCTGTTCCTTAGATTTCCTCCAGATGCCTGCTGTTAAATTAATGAGTCTCCCATCTGGAAAAGCCTGTTGGAACCACTGCAGTGGCCATTTTCTCTTGCCCTGGGACACTGTGGAAGCTCTCCTTCCTTGTTCCTTTCTTTACTGTATAGCAAGAAGTATGCCTGTAGGCATTTCCATTCCTGTCCTGTTAGTACTTGTTAGCAGTGATTAACCTGTAAATAGGTAAGGACCATGAATGCTTACCAAAAAACTCTGTGGTAAGCAAGCTTTTTGAAGATAGTTGACAGCTTTCCAAACTAATTTTTTCCACATTAGTTTTTTCTACTCTAAATTGTAACCTGTAGAGGCATTTGATGCAGACAGCAAAAGCTGCTCTGCAAAGTGTGCTATAATGGTGGATCTGGAGAGAGGGAGAGGAAGGGCTGGTCAGGACTCCTATATGAACCTTCCTCCCAGCTGCCTACTGAGAATCCCCTCCACTTCTGGTTTTGAGGAGATAATTGCTAAAGAAATCAGGCAAAATCTTGTTTCTCATTCTATTCTGTTAAGGAAATTTAGACAATTCCTTCATTATACCTCTTTGAAGAAGATAGAAGATGCTACTATAAAAGATGACTTGGCAAGTTCTTTTTTTTTTTTTTTTTTTTTTTTTTTTTAATATCCCTTTTAGCTTTAAAATAGAAGAAGACATGGTTTGAAGAATGGTCACTTTTTGCAACCACTCTGACTCTTCTCAAAGTAACATTGGACATCTAGAAGAAACCAGACTTATAGGATAGGCATCCTGACTCTTAGAAGGGAGCTGAAGATATCCTCTTGACTTAACAATGCTAAAGTTTACCCTGCCTAATGTATTTATTTATTAAAGAGAAAACTCATTTAAACAAAACATTTTATTTCTTATTTGGTCTTAAACCCATGAAGTTTATTCTGGAGCCTTATTCCTTTCCCTGTCATACTGGAAAGACTGTTCTCTCTGCTGAAGGCTATGATTTCCTGAAATCCTCAATCCTATAATGAATCTGGCATCTGATAAGGCACAGAAACCCTCCTGTCAACTTTAAGACAAGGCAGATGGGGCTCCTTACAATCAAGCAAAGGAGAGCCCACTCTTTAGCATGTGTTCATTGAATTTGACATCTCCAGGTCTGCAGACTCTTTTTGACTAGGGAAAGCATTTCTTGGTGGTGGATCCAAATTCTCTCAGTTGAGTCCCTGCAAAACATAAGAAAGCACAAAGATGGCCACTTTTAAGAAAGGCGTTGTAAAATGTCACTCCTTTGTATAAAATTTTACAGCTAATTGATTTTATGTTCTAGCTGAGGGGCAGCAAAAAAGTGTAGATTTTCCCTCTCTTCTTGGGATGCTGAATGTTTCATTCTGTGGATAGCTCTGACACAATGGAGATGAGCATCAGATAAATAAAACCAAGGACATAACACTGGGCTGAAAATAGAAGAGTAATTTAGCAAAGTGTATTATTAGAGTTGCTGTATTTTTAGCTGACCTCTCTGGAGAAAAACAATTCTCTTTACATCTGCACAAGCTTAAAGATAAATACCCCTTTTTAATTAATTAAATTTAATTAAATCCAGGACCTTTGTCAGGGTATGCCAGTAAAATGAGAATAAATCCTACTGTTAATAATGAAGGGTGCTCCTAAACCTGTTGCAAGCATACTGCTGACACTAATTAAAACAGCTGTCCTACAATGTCAAGCATGGGATGGGAGTTGCAGGAAGGGGGATATTAAAAGTGGGCCAGAAAAAGACTCCAGTTAAAAATTTTCAGTATCTATAAAGATAAATATTAATATGAGGTGTTACACCTTTGGTTTTACTGTCAATTGTTTTGGGGAAAGACTGAGTTATTTTTTTGTTTTAATCATATCTAATTTTTTTGTTTATTTTCAATAACACATTGGTTGAAATTAGACTTGTATGTAGAGAAGAATCCCGTGAACTACAGCCCATATTTATAGCTTAGAAGAGCAATTTCTCTGCTGCCCTGTGCTGCTGCAGGAGTATTATTATACCTGTATCAGCTGGTATTACACACTGATGAGTAACAGCTCTTTGGTGCATTAACCTTAACTCCAGGACATTCATGAAAACAATTTTGGATTGTCAGATCCTACCAGAGGCATTACAACTATAGTCTATATTATAGCTGGTATTCAATATTTTATTAGAATGGAGAATGGTATATTTTATCACTCCAAAATGAATAATTTTTGCAATTCAGTGTTTGAATCATTAAACAATGTTTCTATAAACAGAGATATATGTATCCAATAAACATCATCAAACATGGAGCTCTATGGAGACTCAGATATTTCAGTTTGGGGCATAAAAGGTTTAAAAGCAATAAAACTGAAATCTATGCTCTTTTCCTTTTTCCTCAAGGGATTTTAAAGTTGTTTTTCCTTCCTGACTGCAAGTCAAGTGTTTGAGGATGAAAAGGTAACATCTGGTCTTTGCCAAGGACAAAAAGCAGGAGAGCAAACCTAGTTTTTTTCTTTTGAAGGAACTGTCCATAAAGAAGGAGCAATTAAAGCATCTATTTTTTGCAATGCAGACTTCAGAAAATTTTAAAAGGCTACTTAAAACCATTTTTTAAGACTAGCACTTGTGGTGTCCATCACAGACATTCCAAGTTGCATCAGGCCATGTTAAGCCTTCATCTGAGAAGAAGCAGTGACAAGTCCTTGCACTGCCCTGCAGCCACTACAAAAATACACAAAATGATGTGTAAAATACAACAATTCCCATTACACATATGAGGTGCCTTGGGCTGAACTGTGCTGTAGCCTTATCCTGTAATGTACAGCAAAACAATCTAGAGTATGGAAACAGCTGTGCCTTCCAGGAAGCCCTCAAGGAATCATGTCAGCTTTCTAGTAATTAATAACAATGGACCTTAACCAATATGGCCTTTTTTTTTTTTCTTTTACATAACTGTAGCTAAGGGAATGACATTTCACAAGGAAGTGTGGCATTTTACACAGAGCAACATCATATGAAGTTCTGGACTTCAACTGAGGCATTATTCTCTTTCTGAAATATTTTGCATCTGAAAGGCAGTGGTGCTGGAGTGATGATGCCAGTTACAGAATTTACTGGTTATGTTTTATATTAATAAAGTTCCTTTTTCTTTATTCACAGAAGCAGCCAAGCTTCAAAGCCATGGATTATGTGGGACCACTCAAATGACTTTTTAGTTTCCTAATAATTTTATGCATCAATACTTAGGGAAAAAAAGGCATTCAAACATTTAGAGGCTTTTTGGTTACAAGTTTGGGTTAGACTACTATGAAATGGAATATTACTTACCCACCTGAAAGCTTTCAGGTTGCCAAAATTAGCTCTGAAATATTGAGAAATACGCGGAATGTATTTCTATGTAGAAATCCACAGGAACTGTAGATGCTTCACAGTGTCACAGGAGTTGGATTGAAATTACATTACAAAAAGCAGAAGGAGAAAAGTGAGTTTTTCCACATTTACAGCTGCTGTAATACTATGGTGGAAAGAGCCAGATATACAGAGGAAGATTGCTGAAAGACCACATGTTAAAAACCTTTTTAAATTCATGCCATAAAAGCTTCTGCCAAGACTCTCATGGAAAGCAGCAAAAGTTCCCTATGGTGACCCCAAATAAGCTGCAAGATGAAAAAAAATTACTTGACAATACTATCAGGAAAACATAAATAAAACTCAAATGTGTTGTTTCTTTTATAGAAATGTCACAAGATCTTTAATATTCACTGGAAGTTGCTTTGGCATTCAGGGCTCTCATTTCCATTCAGGGGAAAGTGAAGAAATAGAGCAATTTAACAAATAGAAATACTGTTCTATGTTAGGGAGAGGTGCAAGTGATGATGCATTCAAAAGGTCATCCAAAGTGGTGGTTAGGACCTTGAAAGTGTACGTGCCACAGACCTCTGTGAAGGTTAAATTCTGCTCATTATCCTGATTCACAGCTTCAGAGTTCAGAAACATAAACATCTAAATTCAGACATACCTGCTTGACAATGATCTGCTTTCCAGAGGTCCTGGTGACCCAATTTAGCCAACACTAAAAGGTAATAGTTTGCTGTGGTAAAGTATTTGTCCCTGTGTGTGGCATCTGTGTCATAGTTGCTTGCTGAGGTAGTGTCAGTGCCAGCAATTTCTCCTCTGCCTATCCGCAGATAATCCTTTAAAACATTCATACAATGGAATGTCCAAGATTTCCTTGAGGTGGTTTTCCAAAGGCTTGACAGATTTCATGGCATTTTGCACTGAAGATACTACCACTTATCTGTAGAAAACAGAAAAAAGGTGGGATGAACATTACACTTACAGTGTCTAAAAACTGATAGAGTGAACAAGGAAATTAACAGTTAGTTATTTTATATGTTAAGTATACATGCCAAAGCTGTGTATCACATGGCATCAAAGATTTGGAATCTTAAATCACCTCTACCTGAAGGATAAAACTTCTGTAATTTGTATTTGAAAATATCCAGTGAGAGGAACAACTCGTGGATCTCATGGGCAGTAGCAGAGACAGCTCCATTATTTATTCCTCAGGCTGTGCATTTCACTGTGTTTGGCTGAACACCTCAACAGCCCAGATCACATCTTTTCCATTTGCAGACTTTTCTCCTAGTAGACAAAGCATTAAATCCTGAATTCTAGGAAGAGCCTTGCTGCCTGGCTGTGAGTGGAAATGTGGGAGACAAGGTACCCATTGAGGTTGTTGTGCTCCTGGGACCCTCACTGCAGGGTTGGGACAGTGGCTCACAGTATAGCATCACACTCTTCCCTTGCCTGGGTTGTGTCTCTTCCTCTGTCTGATTACCCCTCACAGAAAAGCAAAAGGTTTCTCTAGCTATTTTGTTATAAATGGCAGTTTAAAACTTATTTGATTATTTTGTTTAGCAGTACACATTTCTAATTGTGCACAACATGCCAGAGCCTTGCTGACACCATGAATTTTGTTGGTTTTTTATCCTGCTCTTACTTTCTGTTGCTATCCATCATTGCAGAAGCATCCTTTCAGAGACTTTATCTGTCTTAATATGTATTGAAATCAAATGTTCTCAGTGTAAAATTTCCCACTGGAACCAAAATCCAAATTCATGCTGGTTACAGTGGAGGGAATTCTAGGGACTTCAGTGATCCTCTGTGTATTTGTGTGAATCAAAATAAAGCTGGCCCATTAACATCAGGAGCGATAAATTTTAAATTTCTACAGGGCTGCTTTTCACCCAGATATTTTTTGGGATGTTTTATATATTTGCTTATGGTCTAGATGTAATTGTACGTGTTGCTGTGGTTTTGCTGTATAATCTTGGGCAAACCCACACAGATTCCCCAGTCTTTGTTTCCTTCTTTTAATTTCTTTACTGCACAGGGTGGTGAAGAGAGCAATTGCTTTACAAATTGTGAATAATTCCATTGAGGGAGGTCATGCAAATTCTTTTAAATAAGTTATAACTTTTATAGCAGCAATGTATAATTTACACTAAAGGTGTGTATTACTAACCTATTCCATGCAGAGGCATACAGAAACACAACTAAATCCCAGAGCATTCCACAAGGGAACACAACCATGCTTTCAGATGAATGGAAATGTTATCAGTGTCAAACAATTACATTAATTCCATATATTTTACCTGCTTATTTCAAAGATTAAGCAGAAATGGTAGTGTGAGGCTAAATTGTTCTGGAACTTCAGATGACTTTGGATCCAAGGTTGAAAACTGATTTAAACTTTGCAGCTCCCCCTGCCTTAACAACCAGTCAAAGGGAAATTCCAGATCCGCTTCCATCTCTCCCCCCATACAATTGTACATCTCAGTACCAGGCAGGAAACTTGTAAGCATTTTGAAATTGTTTATGTGAGGAAATCTTGTCCAAAATATTTTTTCTCCTTCATGCATTTTGCTTTTGGAACTCCTTAGTGTTTACATTGTCATCCTGAACATGATATTCCAGAAGAATGATATCATTATTTATACTTTGCCCTCAGAAATCTGTTTAATATAATTGTGACTTTTTCAGTTCAAGGTAAACATTAGCATTTGATGAAAGCTCAGTCCTTTACCTCCTCCCTTGGTAGCTGTTTGTTAAGGTCTGCTATGGAGCAGCAGTCAAATTAAGAAAGTGGTGTTATTTCAACAAAGCCAGAGACCTTCTTTTGCTTGTAAATATTAGTACATCCTGCAAGCACTGGTGAGTGCTGCCAGCCATCCTGTCACTTAAACAGAGTCAAGACTGATGGAGGCCAAGTTTCTGTCAAGATCTGAAACTCAATGCATTAGCTCAGGAGCTCAGTGTTGGCATGCATACATTTTTATTTTCACATCTACTCTTTTTATGTCAACAAACTTTATGGGTGCTGGTTTCTGTCACACTCCAAAATAATTAACCCTGAAAGAAACATTTTATTTAATGTTTTAAGAAGTCAGGATTTGGTAACAGACTAAAAAAAGCCAGATCACGAGCTGACATCATGTAAAACAGCCAAGTGGCAGGACATTTAATAGATGGGTGGCCCAGAAAGCCACAGAAAATATATATACGTAACACCTAAATTAAGGCTATCATGAAGACTCAGATGTGTTACAGACACTCTTCCTTCACACAAAACAGGTAGGATGAAACACTGAAACCCCACGAATCAACAATAAGCAAGTGGTGATTTCTATGTGTGTTACTGTGTACATACTGTTAATGTCAGTGATGGTTCATAAATATGCTGCCAAGAATTGGTGGGTTTGATTAACTTCCTGTGATCAGAGTAAGCATGTTGAATCTGCTGGAAATAGCAAAAAAGAATTTTATAACATAAATCTGGACTAATTCCCTCTTTTAGGACTCTGCTGTTTTCTGATACGTTCAGCTCACACAATACTTTTTCTCATTATATTCTGCTCTCGTCTCAAGCCTCACTATCCTCCTAACTTTTCTTCTTCCTCTGCTCTTGGCTTTGCACCTTGCACTACATCAACAGAGCTCTGTCTCTCCATCTACAGAACATTTCATTTCTTCTCTTTGATCTCTGATACTTTTCTTGTTGATTGCTTTGCTTGTCCTATTAATTGGGAGTTTTCTTTGCTGTTTATGCCTCCATAAAAATTTAGCTAGCTGGAATAAAAAATCATTCTAACATATAGATCCTTCAGGAATAACCCACAGAAATATCTGGTAGCCTATGGACTCAGAATCAGTTTAAATCCACAGTCTTGATTGTTCCTCTATGCCTGTAACATAATGAAAGAAAGGCCTGGATTAATCTAGACATTTTATTCTCACAAAAAGTATTTATAAATCCAGAAAATACTCAAAAGTTTGGGGTTTTTCATAGACCAGCAAGCTCCTCAAAGTAAGCTTGTGGCTTAAAAAAAACCCCCATTTTTGAACACACAGCACACCCTACCCCAGAAGACAGTCAGCTGGATACCTGGCCTGGCTTGAATATTAGATTGCATTAAAAGAGAGAAAAAACCCCCACTCATCTAATAAAAAACCGTGTTTAGAAGGAAAGTGTTTTGATGCTACAGGTTTTAGAACAGCTGCTGAAGTTCTGAGGTTTGAATCACAGCACCTTTGCTTATCTAGTGAAATGCACAATAAAGGCCAAATGTCTCCAAACCTCCAAGAAAGCCTGCCCTTATTTTTGATGTTTAACACAACACAGAGAAATAAATTTGGATAGAATACAATTAGAAAAACAATAGGGAATTGAAAATAGGGAATTTTTGGTTTCTCAGGTGTAGTCCTTTACACATGTATGCTGAGGGTTCTGCTCATGACGTTGGGAGTGACTCAGGAAAGTCAGACACACCAGTCACGTGTTAAAGTTGAGCACATGCAGAAGGGTTTGCTAGAACAAGGCCCTAGACCTTAACAAAGACTAATAAAAAATAATCCTTTCCCATATATTAGAGAATTCCCCTGGGAGCTGTGACTCCCAGCTATCCCTTTAAAATGGTATGATTAACAGTGTGCTTCTAATTACTAACTAATCAAATCAAGTCTTTCTGCACATAAATAGGAGTCTGGGACTTTTAATAAGGTCTTCACTGCATGGTTGCTCATAGAATAGCAATTAGTTTGGTTTCTGCTCCCATTGATAAAAGTGGCAGTAGTGTGGAACAAAACTGTTTGTGCATCTACCAGGTCATAAACAAAGTTTCTGGGAGGTGACTTCGATGAGGTGAGGGGGAAGTTCTTGAAGGTCCCCAATGAAGACGTGGGCTTGCTTTTACTTTCATGTTGTTCTTTGATTTGTCTTTTTTAATGGCACACCCAGATGGGATACCTTCTGCTTTCATGAAGCTAAAGGAGGTATTTGCTGCACTGGTGCTATCAACAAGGCAAGGAATGTGCCAGTGCCATTAGTTGAGTGGCTAGAATACAGGCAAGAGTTACAAAAATACCCAAATATTGAGCTTTTCCCTTGTACAAGAAATTATATTTCAGGAATATAACTATCAACAGATAGACTTTGGATAGTTTCCTCTATAGCACATGTTTTTTGACAGTCCAATTAGTTTAAATCTGCAACGAAAAAAACTTGTTTTGATCTGCAAGGAAAAAACACTTTTTTTTTTTCCCTTGTCCTGTGCAGCTGATCTCCCATGATTGAGAAAAAAAACTTGAACAAAACTTTGGTTAGCAAATCATTCTTACAAAAAAGCCTCAGATCAACAATCACTCCTCCTCAACAATCACTCTTTGGGAAAAAATATGAGCCACCACTAAGCTACCCTGAATCTCCCATTTCACAAATGCTTCTTTCCTTTTTTTTTTTCTCCTCATTTTCCTATGACAAATACTCCACAGTAGGCAGATTCCTGACCTGCAATACAGAATGTTGCTAAAAGAAACATTGCTGTCAGATGCCCGCATCAAATCCAATAAGCCACATCCAGCTTCATGTTGACAGTTGCATTTTTTTCCTAATGCATATTTTAGCCTTGCTTGACCATCAACCATATGGCAGGTTTGTCCTGTGGGTAAGTTTATTATTAACAGCTTGCAGCTGGAGGTACAATAACTACATGTAACTGTGACATTGCACTAATTGATCAAGACATCTCCAAAACAAGATGCAGAAAGTGGCCACAGCAAAGAGCTTCAGATTAATGTTTGGGGAACATTAAGCAAACAAGCACCTCTGTCATGCACAAAGTATCTTAAAAATTAGGGGGTTCAGTAAAAGGAATTAATTTCAAACAGGCATCTTTTGGTGAGAAAAAGACATAATTTATGCCAAAGTTAAGCCTGCACACCAGAAGCTCAGACAATTAAATCACTGAATCTGCTGGGTGCCTTTAGTCCATACTTTCCCTTCTAATCCTGCTGTCATAGCAGAGGGTGACTGAGGTTTAAGAACAGCATGTGTAACATTAATCCATCACTTCACATTAAGGCCAGAGTGTTAGATTTTTGATGGGAGGAAAAGAGACCTTATTAGGCACTAGGTAGACGTTAGCTGGCTACTGTTCAGAGGTAACTAGTATATAAACTGCAGAAAGTGAATTGCTTGCCTTGTATGTGTCTCCTGGTAAATTCATTTTTCAGATGTTTTTTGCCAAGCTTGATGAACTGATCTTGAGTTGAATGGAACATATAATGAATTCAGTGGTTTGGTGTTGTATCTTCGTATACCGAAGCTGTCAAACTTTAAAAAGTGCTCTCAACTGTATAGCATTGTCAAACAAGCTGCAGACTTCAAGGTTTAAAAGGAAAAGCCCTCCAAACTCCTAACTTAATGAAGCTTAAGCAGGAATGTAAATTGTGTGTGAGGAAGAAAATATGATGACTCCATGCAAAGCATCAGATAACAAGCACTAGGCTTCAATTGGAGCAAAAATAAAAATTGCTTTGTTGGTATGTCAAGGCCACAAAATGTATTTTGCAAATTCTTTGTCTGATTGGAGAAAGCATGAACAGAACAGTCTCTCTTGGTGCTCTCTTGGCTTAATGCTTGGAGGGAGGTGAACTGTAATCACAGAATGGTGAGTTTTTCATGAAGAGCATTTTGTGCACTGTGTTTAAGTCTTTCTTCACAAATGGTAACAAAACAGAAAAACAGACTTCAGTTTGCACTTTGTGGTCCACTGTTTGCAGATTCATGGCAAACACATTGTGCAAGCAGGGCTGATGGCTGGTGCACGAGCTGATCCCTGTGAGTAGGCACCTGGCTATTTCTGTTTGCAGCACAATGGGTGAATTTTAGTCCCATAGTGCCTTTTCCCTTCTCTAGCTGTATGGTATAATTCCTGTGAACAGCTGGAGGGCTGACTGACCTTGAGGGCTGCAATTCTCCTGTGGAGCAATGGGAGAGCCTGAGTTTTGGTATGGTGTTAATCATTGCTGAAATTAAATCTCTATAAGGAACATCTCAGTTTGAAAGGGTCATCACTGATCTTAACAGAAGGGTATAGCATAAGAATGCCTACTCCTGGAAGAAGTTTCCAATGCAGTTTATGATTTTCTCACAAAGTAGCTCTAAAGCTTTTCTGTACAGACATCTTCTAAGGGAAGATGAATTATAAACATGATCAAATTGTACACTGGATGTTATAGATGTCATATAACCAGAAGAAGCCAGGATATTATTATTATTATTATTATTATTATTATTATTATTATTAGTAGTAGTAGTAGTAGTAGTAGTAGTAGTAGTAGTAGTAATAGTAATAATAATAGTAGCAATAATAATAATAATTTTCCCTTAGCAGAAAGTGATTGTGTGATCCAACAGCTGTGAATCCTAGTTGATTTTGGTCTATGGGTGCTTTTCACCCTTCGGTGCCCCAGTGGGGGCTGTGTGCATGTCTTTGAACTAGTAAATATCCAAGTCTAATGGAAGACATCTGAGATGTTGTATGCAGTTAATTTGCTGACATTCTTGCATACACTATTTATCTCTCATGTACTTACACCAGGTAACTTAGGCTACTTGCATGATCTTAGCTGCTGAAAAAGTTTTTTCTTTAAAACCAGAAAAAATATTTGACAGGAGGAGATTGATAAATCTCTAATCCATATAATACCACTCAATAGTCTTGCAAAAGAACAGGCAGGGAAAATTTTAATGTACTCTTCTCTACGGAAGGAATAAAGTACAATATCAGTCTTTTTGTGTAAGTATTTTATTTTATTGCACTGGTTTCATATTGGAGAGGTATATTACACAAGATGTGTCATCACCTACTAAAATACATATTTGAATTCAGATATTCTGGTGGAAGATTTGTGATGCAAAACATCATGAAGCTGAGATTTTGCAGGGAAAAGGTTTAACTCCACTGCTGCACTTGCCAGAGCCTCTGAAACACATGGGTAGCACTGTCTATATGCAGTGCTTGTTACTGCATCCACTCAGAAATGTGGGAGTGGACCTTGCTGTCACAGTGCCATTTAACACAGCCCACAGTGGATCTCTGAGCACTGTGAGCAGAGCAGGGATTGACCCCCAGGATCAGGATCAGAACCCAATAGCTGCTAACAAATTCTGGCCTTTCTACCTGTCTCTGAATATTCCTTGGTGCATTATCTGATTTAAGGGGGCATATTATGTAATTTAAGGGGGAATACATCACATTGTAGGCTTCCCTTGTGCCATTCCATAAAACGCAAAATCTCCAAGGCCAAGCACAAGTCAGGGGTTTTGGGATGACCTACATCCAAGATATTCCTTTCCCCATGGAGGCTGAGGAGGTGAGAGGGAGCTCCTGCCATCAGCTGCCAGTGACACACAGAGCTTCTGCTGCACCTTTGCAGGGATTGGCCCCAGGGCATCCAGTATGTGAGTACACATGGGCTGGAAATTCCCCTACAAAGTTGCCTTCAGTCAGGTGATTATCAAGTCACGTAGTTTCCAGTAGGTTTAGCAGAAGCTTGTGTTCAGCTCAGTCTTTCTGACTTGCAGCTGCTTTGGGTTATATGTGATAAGTGGCCCATCCAAGTGGTTTTCTGGGAGGCGGGGTGGAATGACTGTCCTGCACGTGTTTTCCAAGAGAGTTGTTTGCTCGCTGCTAGCATGCTTTGTGACCCTGCTGCCTGCAGTTGTAGATACTAGTGGAGATACTTTCCAAACTGCTTTTGAAATAAAAATACAATTCTTAATTTTTTCCCTGAAATGATAACAGGTAAATTGACCCAGACCTATTTGTGCGGTCAGAGCCCTACCCTAAGATTTCTGCAAATCTTTGGATTTCCTTGTGCCTAACTCTCACAGGCTGATGATGAACATGAGCATCTTGAAGGTGTTCCATGGCTGCTAAAGAAGGCATGTAGCTTGACCATCTGCTACATGATGCCCCAGCCTTGACCACTGCCTCTGACTGTCTGGGATGCCTTAGGAGCCTCACTGTACAGCATCAATAGACAGACAAACACATTTTTACCATAATTGTTATTCTACTTTTACTGGTAGTCCTTTCATTCTGGAGCATTTTCCCCATTGATATGAAAGAACAAAATATTCACCAGTGTAACAATTTATTACACTGATCATCTCCAGCAGCCCTTTGACAGAAAGATGATCACAACTCTGTAGCTGCCAGTGTCAATGTCACACCTCTGCTTTGAAAGCCTTCAGTGGGATAGAGATGTTCTAAGAAAGAATATTGTTCTGGCAAAGTGTCTGTGGGCTTGAGAGCAGAGTTTGATAGGAAAACAAGATAAACAAGATAATATAAAATGATGATACAGCTCCAGGATTGTGTTTGTCCCTCCTGCATTCTGTGTCAGGCTAGCTGAGAAGTACAGAGCCAGATGAAACCCTGGAGGCAAGTCATCTTCCTTGGACCTATTCTATTTTTTCCTCCATTTCTCACTTTTCCTAGAGTGTTGCCTGAAGTGACCGCAGTTATTGACTGCAGTTATTACAGTCAGGGTTTTGTCATCAGCTCTGCAGTTTAATCTTCTACATCTGAAATTCCTGTTGCATCTGTAAAACCATGGGATAATCTATTGACACAGAAACCACTGTGTTTTACTTTACTGAAAAATACTCTGGCATTGAGTAGAGGATGAGTAGGATCTGTTAACTGATGTGGGACAGCCCCTAGTGTGACTTCATTAAACACCACAGGATGGCTTTGAAGCTGTTGTAGAAAAGGTTTTCATAGATTTTCTATAAAATTTGAAGTATTTAGCATGAATGAATACCATGAGAGGGTACACAGAGACCTCTGAAACTTCAACTTGTATCCAACAAATCCAAATACTTTAGTCTGTGCAGTTTTAGTTGCTCAGAACCAATTGACTCCTGTGAATGTTACCCTTACCCTTACAGAACAGATACGGTGAGGCAAATGGAGGCTGTATAGGTACTGTTATCTAGCACCCAGTTACCAAATAATGGCATCTTCAGAAATCTGGGGATCTGTTTGTAACTGCCCTTGAAGATCTCTGAGGTGAGAGGGAGCTGATGGTTCCTTCGAGCTGTGTATTAGCATAGCTGAACTGCACC
Source organism: Molothrus ater (assembly GCF_012460135.2). Classification (NCBI taxonomy): domain Eukaryota; kingdom Metazoa; phylum Chordata; class Aves; order Passeriformes; family Icteridae; genus Molothrus; species Molothrus ater. The sequence continues at coordinate 33,492,153 of NC_050478.2, read as the reverse complement.
CAGTGTATTATCTAAAATACATAATGTGTTAGTTCCTAGCTTGCTCTTCCTAAGCATCCAGTGAAGTCAAGATTTATAAAGAAAACAGCATAAAATATGATTCACACACACACAAAATTTTATTTGATTCCTCCCAATATAGTGAATTACTCTTTCCCCCTTTTTTCTCCCAAGAAAAAAAAATCTCAATAATTAGGTGTGAACAGATTTTATTTTTAAAGAAACCCTCAAAGTGTAGCTAAAGAGCCTCAATAAAAAGATTTCATCAGCTTTGTTACACTAAAAGCAGCTTGTGCTTTGGCCTTTAAATACCAGAGCCAAGTTTTAGAGCTTTAGGAAATGGTGCATAAACAGTCTGGCACGATGCTCTGTAACATGAAGAAGAGAGGACTTCTATAGCTCACTGCAAAAATCACAGATAACAATCACTTTCCCTATCACTAATGTGTTATGACTGTATGAAAGATATGCAGATACATGGAAAACCAACATCTGTACTTCCATCTCCACCTCTGTACACGTTGATGCAGCAGGTAGACAATGAATGGTTTGATCCTGCCTAGGTGAGCAATTCATATCTGGCTACACTGGGAATACTATTTAAGGTATGGACTTGTGCCAGGAATTATGTATAAGTGCTTTCAAGTCCTTTGCAGAGCAGAAAATAGCAACCAAAATAACCTATGCTCATTACAGAGAAAGTGCCATGAGGCAAACGTCCTGTGTGTTTGTGGTTAAATCTGCCACTGCTGCTATTACTACTGTTATTTTTCAGAAAGGCTAAGCATGACTAAAACCTGAGTGTCACAAAGTTAAGATGCATAAAGGCCAGTTATGCAATGATCCTTTCAACCAGAAAAAAACACCTCCAAGTTTTTTGGGGGCTTGAGGTTTTTTTGTATTTTTTGGTTTGGTTTCTTTTCTTAGTGAAATTTTTAAAGCAAAGGAAATATCAATCTAATTATTTGGTTTACCTTGAGGCATTTTACTTCTCCTTGTATGATGGGGTCACAGGCTTTTCGTTTAAAAAAATAAAATTAAATGTTGAGTAGTTGAGGGAAAAATTACTTTGTGTACAGTTCATTGAATTCTGTGGGCACTAAGCAGACACCCATTCTCCTTACATAAACAGAAGAACTTTTCTGCCATATCAGACTGGCCTAGCCTAGAACGTGCAACAACAGCAGGTCTTTCAGATGCCTGTGTGACTTAATGTAAAATTGCCTTTTAAAAAAAATACACTTTCCCCCTCCCTTTCCCTTCTCAGTATTTGAACCATTCTGCCCCTTTTTTACATTTCACCACCGTGCTGTTATGCATCCCACCTCCCACCAACACCAACCCCTCCATGCATGTGACTAATGAAAATCCCAGACTCCTTCCTTAGTGGTTATCAGATTCATATTTCTCTCACTTAGACTATTATTCTAAACTTAAAAATTCAGCGTCAAGCTTTGCTTTTGGGTTTTTTGCTGGCAGTTTTATAGCTTGACCAAACTTTACGTTGGACAGTGTTTTGGTTGGCTGCCATATTGATCCTGGCTGTTAATCAGGATTTTTGTTGTTTTGCAGTAGGGGAAAGGTGGAAGGAGTGGTTGTGGTTTTGCTCTGTGAACAGAAGTGGCCATGCTTACTGTCAGGGGCAAGTGTCTGTACTTTGTAACTACAAATTCCTTACATGATGTGTTACATTTCAAAGTGGAGTTGGACTTGGGGGTGAAACCTAAACTGATAAACAGGAACCACCCACCCTGCCCCCACCTCTGCCACAAGTTATTTAATTATGCTATTATTTATTCCCAAACAATGTTTTTCTATGCTTTTACTAGTAAAGCAGAAAAAACTTAATTTATTTTCTATATGTGTAGGTTTGCTGGATGAATTTCTAATTAGTTGTAGACTGGAGGAATTCAAGGTCTAAGTTTATTAGTTAACAAATAAAGCCATGGCATCAATTTAAGGAGAAGCCTTCCTACTGAACATAAATACATGAGGGGAAGAGGGAAAACCTTCCTAAATTTCCTATTCTGCAGTAACCTGCTTTATTGTGGCTTCTGCGAAGCAGCATTATACACCCTTTTGTCTCCAGGTATTTGTTGAATACGGATATATTTGATTAATCATACTGCCCTTTATCTCTCACCCTAAGAAAGGCCAACCTGCTTCTGTCCTGTATTTCTAAGACTTTTCTCCCACAGCTTCTGTGGTGCTGATTGAGGATCTTCACTAAGTCAGGAACTTTCAGTGCCAAAAGGAGAGGCAGAGAGACTAAAAAGGCTCCCTGGGAACCACTCCAGTGCACACTCTGGTGCAGAGACCTGGATGCATTGGTGTATGGGGTGTGTTGGGATTTATTTTTGTCCACCTCACTGCCTTTTGACAGGGCTTTTGTGTGCATCCCCCACAGTGCAGGGAATTGGGGGTTTTGCCATGTTGAGGGGCAGGAGCTGGGAGGAGGCAGGGAAGCAGCAGAGCTGGGCTGGAGGTCCCGAGATGGGACAGTCAGGCTGAGGATCAAGAGAGATGTGTGGGGATGATTTCTTCTCCTGGCAAGTGAATGGCTCCCTTCTCCTGTGGCCCTGCAGGTAACCACTTGTGCAATGCTCCTGAAACCTTCCTGCTCTTCCAGCACCTGCCACTAGTGAATCCTGTAGGGAAACAATTTTATCAGGTATCTTCTGTTTCAGCTGGAGCTATAGTCAGTCCTGGCCCCTGTCAGTTTTCTATATAATTTCCAGCATGTAAATGCCTCACTTTGCTTCACTTGCAAGGCTGTTCCTCTGGAGCACCATCTTGGCTCTTTACCATGCCAGGTACAAAGGTGCATTGGATTTGGAAGTCCAATTTGGAAGTGCATCCTGCTGCCATTGCAGAGTTTCTTGTGCTCCTAGGTGAGAAGGATTCATTCAGGTCAATGAATGAAGCAAAGCTTCAAGCAAAGCTTGACGCTGAATTTTAAAGTTTAGAATAATAGTCTAAGTGAGAGAAATATGAATCTGATAACCACTAAGGAAGGAGTCTGGGATTTTCATTAGTCACTTGCATGGAGGGGTTGGTGTTGCTGGTGGGAGGTGGGACGCATAACATTCCCATTCTGCAGGTGCTCCTGGGTCAGAAGGATTTCCCTGTCACCCGAGCCAAGTCTCTCCCTGCAGCTGGAAGAGGAGGTGAATGGTGACACAGGGCAGTGGAGGGGAAGAGGGCTCCATGAGAAGGTGCTTCAGGGGTTTTGCTATGGGGTTGAGCAGGACAACTGTTTCACTTCCACCCTCATTTTCAGTTTGCTTTTGTATCAGATGGTGAAACAGAGACTCTTGCCTGGCCTGCTCATTTGTAAGAGTCAAACAACTGGCACACAATGTACTTCCCTGCTTCCCAGACTGCAGTGAAGCAACATCCCTTTTTACAGATTAATTTAGTGCCTGTGAATCAACCCTTAGCCTGACCTGAACTGACCACCCACTTTCAAGGTGTTTATATTTACATCCCCAGGCATCTCACTAATAGCTCTCTGGCTTGCTTCAGGGGGGCTGCTCTTCAAGTAGAGTTGGGCAAATGATGAACCACCATTTCAGCGATGTCCATCTTCATTCCAATGATTTAATTACAAGTGGCTGGGCTCCCATCTGTTCAAACCACATAATGGCAAGTGCCTGAGACATAAACTCCCTTCTCCCACCTCCTCACCAGAATTATTCCTATAAGTGACTGAATGTTTTAGGAAAGGAAACATTTCTCTTCATTAGTAATATTTTGTTGTTTAACACAAATTTATGAAATCCTGAGAAAGACTCACTAATCTGGGTTAAAAGTATTTTGCATTTATTATCTGTACCAATAACTAAGGCAATAAAATATCCATGGAAGAAAAAAAAAAAGAAAGGCTTGTTTTCATAGTTAAGTGCAGAAAAATATTTATATAAAACCTGTGATACATCAGCCATAACATGAGAATAGTATTGCTTGGACAGCTTGCAAATTCCAGGACTTCATCCTTCCACTGCAACAAGGAATTCTGGATTTTTGTTATCTTTCTGAACTCACCCTGCTAACTTTATAGGGAATTTTGCCTTTGATTCTTTGGGACTGAATAGGGCCTTTCACTCAGGAGAGTCAAGGACTGATGTGAGATCAGACAGAGGGATAAGAAACCAAACCTTCTTGTCACCATACCCTGTGGAAATTTCATGTAACCCCACACAGAATTAACAGGCTGCTGATAATATTAATATTCTAATTTCTAATAAAACCCTGACTCTCTCTACTTTATTTTAATTATTCTTGACTCCTTAAATGTAAAATCCCTTTTCCAAATGCTCATTTAAGTGGCTACTATTAAGTCTTTATCAGTTCTGAGCATTTCAGCCTCTTGGACGCAGAAATTTCTCGATCTGACAGAATAAGAAATGCATTTACATGGCCTAAGCTCTTAAATTGTCCCTTTCAATTAATGCCCCATCATGGAGCAATCTGGAAACCATTACTCAGTAACTCTTCATTATAATTGCTTGCAGCTGAATATCCAGGCCTTGGTAATATAAGAATAAAAGAAAACTCAGTTAGTAACAAGTGCAATTGATTCCATTCAGAATTTCCCTGGTGCTTTGCCATGTTTGGCCTGCATGAGAGGAAACAAGAGGATTTTTTTCTCCTTTTCTTTTTCTTTTTTTTTTTTTCTTTCAGGGCCAGGAAATGAATTGGCAGACATAAGATGGTCTGTGTGCTGCTTGCCTTCATTTTTCAGCTGGTCCTTGTTAAAAATGAGACGGTGGGGCTGCTACTTTTTTTCTTCTTTTTTTTTTTTTAAGTAGAGGGCTTTTCTGGTAACAGATAAAACTACAATACCTCAATTTGCTGCATGCTAACAGCAACCAGAAATGCTCACCTCCTGCACTTTTCATAATGAGGAAAATTTTCTTCATTTAATTCCAGGATTCCTTGCTAGAGGAGAATTGTTTTCCTCCCTGATTCAAACTTTACGAATACTCAAGCAGCTCTGAAAATGAAACTCTACTGTTTCACTCTCCCCCCAACAATCTGCCCACACCCTAACAGAAACACAGGGGTCAGCTGAGCCTAAAGATAAGCTCATCTTGTCCACTTGCAGAGGTGAGACCATGGGCCATACATCAGGAATGAAACTTCACTCTAGGAAGCATTGCCTTTGGAAGAAGTCAAGTGGATCCCTTCAGAGAACATTCTGGCTTTCAGAAATGCTGCACTGACATTTTACAGAGTGCCTGCTCCTGGGGAGGGTTGTTTCCCATCAGCTTATTGGAGTCAAGCACGAGACCCTGCACTTCCTCAGCCCCATGGCGACTCCAGAGATAACAAACTCTAGCAGCCACAGCAATGCCAGGTGCCATGAAGACAGAGTACCTTTCTAAATAAGAGAAACAGAAAAGAGGATTAGTAACCATTCCTGAGTCTCCAGGCCACAGTAAAGGGGTTTAACAGCTGTGCAGTGTGGTACAGTACTTCACCTCTGGTGCTTCACTTTTGTTTGACAGTGATGCTTCAGGTCCAGACAGGAACAGAAGTCTTCAGCAACCCCTACTTAGGGTTGTGTTTTTCCCACAGGGCCAGCAGAATCCCACTACCACTTTAGGGAAGGGGGCAGCATCAACAGTAAAGCAAGACAGCCAAGTGGTCTCCATCTGACTCCCCAAGAAGCCACCAATGAGATGTGTGTGGCAACAAATTCCCACCTCCAGAAAAGCAGATGGAAAATACAATTTTTACAGTTTCTCATTAAAAAAAAAATCTGAACAATCAGTTCATCTTTTCTCTTTAGAATGCTTGCAGAAAACCAAAGGGAATTTATTTCCAGCCTTTTAAAATACAGATTTTCTTCCCCCCCTTACTTTGAACAGTTATGTGGAAATTAATGACTATCCTTGAAAAGTAAAAGTATTATTTTTTTTCCTTATGGACCTCACTGTTGCTGTAGGCCTGACTGAAGTTCAGTATTATGATTCACATTCGTTTTCTGGATTCTTCTTCAGGAGTGTTGACAGTTAGATAGATGGGAAAATTTGGGAATGGACTTTCCTGGAAATCCTTTGGACTCTGTGAGGGCTCAAAGCTTACCTCAGAAGCTTCCCACCTACACAGCAGGATTTAAACGAAATTACTCCCTTCAGTTATATTTGGGCTTCTCAGAACTTCACTGGGGTGGGATATATTGGTTTGTACCCAGAAAAAACCCTAGGACCTGAGGAGCAGGGTGGGGATCCAACCCCATGGCACAGTGCAGAACATTCCCAATTTTGTGCTGCCTGTCATTTCACTTTGGTGGTATGGCTGTGGTTAATCTGTTTTATTCATTGTAATTTCAAAGCACATGAGATACTCAAGAGTGGAAAAAAAGTATCTCTGTTTCCCTTTCTAAAGAGATGCTGGAAGGGCAACACCCTGATGTGTGAGAGTTAAGGGGTCAAATCACAGAAGAACCAGCCCGTTCCTGGAGGGAGTTTTCCAAGGAAAAGATTCTGATGCCTAAGGATGCACAAACATCAGAAGTGCAAGGTGAGTCCAACACGAACTACCTGGTCGAGTCACACGACAAGCTCAAAAATCTCATTTCCTTTGTGAATTTCACCAGGAAAAGAAGTACTATGCACCTGAGTATATTTGCAGGATGGTATGTAATGAAGCGTAAATCAAACCCATGTCACCCTCTGTACTATAAAAGCTGTAGCCTGATGATTTTTGTTTCCATAAAGCCATACAAGATAAAATTACTCTAGAAATAGTGTCTATAAACAAAAGCAATGTTAGGGTTACCCATAAACATCAAATCACTCCCAAGACATCACTGACTGTAAGCTTTGGTGGTTTCATGCATCATCTTGAGCCATGCTGGAATAAAATGTTCTCCCTCAGAGCCAGTTTATTTTCTACTCCAGGTGTAGATTGCACAGGGTCTGCCCTTCATGTACTTGTTTCTTTACACCAAACCCCCATCTCGTGTTCACATGGCTACTGGGAATGAATAAGGTATTTTTTACAGAAATGGCTGGGCTTCCTGAGAGCAAAAAGCAGCATTTCCCAGACAAACCCCTTTGCTGCAAGTCAGTGTTGTGGAGGGTCCCTGTGGCTGCTCACAGACACACTGATACTCCTGATCATGTAATGCCTCACTGTGTCCCCTTTTCAGGCTCCTCCCTGAGCTCACCCCATGCAACTGCTGCCTGTGTCACTTTTCCATACTACCCACTCTCTTGAGCCGGATGATCTCATCCCTTTATTTTTGTTGTCTTTTGTTCTTTTTCCCCTCAGCATTGCACTTATCTATTTATCTGTCATTGTTTTGGGAGAGCTGGAAGAAAGAAATAAAAATAAATTCAGCTGGGGGCAAGTTTGAAGCTGCATTCTTAAGTATTGCAGTCCAAGATAAAGGAAAGTCTTTGAAGCTGTCCTGCTTTTTTATCACCCTTTTATTCACGCTGTGTTCTTATCACCTCCTAGGTCTTCAATTCTTGTGACTCAGCACAGGTCTCCTAAAGGGATTTTGAACCTCCACTGGACATCACCAGCTGAACATTGGCCAGAATATCTAAACCCTCTAAATGACTCACAGGTCTTTGGTGAGAGTGGTGGCCTTATCAACAGGACATCACTTCTCTGCAGTGAAGGAGAGAGACTATGACTTTGCATGCCTTGGAAGGAGATCAGTCCTGTTATTTCTCAGTTATTTTCCTCAGCACTTTACAGTCAGGAGATATGTAGCAGCAAATTCTCAAATTCCCCAAAGGAACTCTCCAGGCAGAACAGTTGAAATTTTGGGAAGAATAAAATGTCTTGTTTGAAACTCTTGAGGAGGGTGTCAAACTCTTGTTGGCAAGTGTTTGTTTTTTTTTTTAATGAACAGCTCTTTCTAATAAGATGGAAGAAAATGTATTAGTACTTTTTAGATTTCTCTCCAAATTTGATTGGTAACAAAACTTGAATTGGAAATATCTCTAAAGTTTCAGCTCATCCATTCGATTGACTATCCAAAATTTCAAATTTGTATCCTAATCTGAAGCAATCCAACTCTCTTCTCTAGAGACTGGAAAACTGGATCAAATATCTTGGGGAGGTCAGAACCCTTATGCACAACAAATGCAAATGTACAGCCTTTTGGATGTCCATGACTACTTCTTAGGTCAAAGCCAGTAAAAATACCTTTCCTCTTGTTATTTGTACAGCTCTGTTGATCTTGGTCTGAAGTAGCCAGTGCTGAGATATTTAGATTGGCCCATTGTTTTGGATCATATTCCCTCCCAGTGACAAGCCCTAACCACAGTACCAGTGCCATGGGAGAGCTCCATTAACTCAGGTCATCAAAGCTTGAACCTTCCGACAACAACCTGTCTCATTCCCCTCATGCTGAAGTATCTCTGAGGGTTTGGACACTGCTGGTTTGTTATAAAAGAATGATAATTGGCTTCTTTTGCTTTTTGCTTGCTGAAAACTTCAGTACAGGCTCTGAGCACGTGCTCAGAGGTGTCTTGTCTTTCCACTCCCTCCATCTGTCCCTATAGCAGCTTAGGGTATGAGTGGCCATGGCTTAAAATCTCCTCTTGTATTTGGATAAGTTATCTTAAAAAGCAATACAGTATCTATGCATGTGATTAAGAGACATCCTATAACTCAGCATTCACCCTTCTTTCCTGGGTCCTAAACAGGCAGCTGCCAGCCTGAATAATACATTCCCATATTTTTCATGAGATCCTTACTCACATTACTGCATGTAAATTCACTACTTCCCATTTTCTGCCCAATTCTGCAAAAGTCACCCATATCCCATTGTGACACTAGTTCTTCCTTTCTAAATTGCCTTCTCCTTTACTAAAAAAAGCCTGGAAACATTATTTGCTTGGATGCAAAACATTTTCTGATTAGTTGAGGAAAGAAATATTTTTCTTTCTGGATCTAAAGGAAACAAATTCTCTCTTTACAGTTCAGCCACCAAATTAAAAACAATTGATGATTTGCACAGCTCTTGTGAAAACCATGCCCTCCACAGCAGCTTGTGACAATTTCCATGACAATACTGTACATTAATATGCTTTATGGGTACAGCCTCACAGTGCAATGTGGGACACTTTTACAATGATCCCCGACTACATCACATGTGGCTGCAGCAAACAATGAATCTAATGCTGCACTTGTAAAAGATTTATGATTCAGAGAGCAGAAGATAAATGATTCCAGTCCCTGGATGCTTTAAGAGTAAGTTCCTTTAGCTCATATGGTTAAAATTGATCTTTCCATTGTCTCTTGTATGGAATGACCAAAACTAATGATGTTAGGTAATCAATATGAAAAGCCGTGCATAAAGAATTAAACCAAGAAATAATGGATTGCTGTGTCAAAGGCCTCCAGACAGTAAGAAATCAGTGCTGACTGGACATGTCAAAAAGACATCCAGACCTTTGGGTATTTCACTTCAGCCTGTGCCCACACCTAGAACAAAGGAGCCCCTTTTATTCAGAAACAAAAACATGAGGGAGAGCAAGCCAAAAATAATACTGCATTATCACACACATGGCCTTCCTATAACCTGCAACCTTTGAGACTTATCAGCACTCAGATAACCTGCAAAAGAGCAGAGGGAGAACTTAAAGGCCAAGGAAGGGAAAAGAAGCTAGAATAAAAATCCTCTGTATATTATCTGCACCCTGGAGTCTGCTCAGTGCCTCAATCTCTTCTAGATTTCTTCATTTGTTTTGTAGAGTCCTTGGATTATGCATGTGAGAATAAAGTGCTAGAATTCTAAAAAGTAAAATCCATGAAATCTGGTTTTCAGTGTCTCTGTAGTTTGTGTTTGGAGTCTTTGGTGTCCAAGAAGCCTGTCAGTTTTTCTCTAGCTATGGTTGGGGAATTCATAGTAGTGTTCTCCTTGTGGACTTGTTAATGTTTTGTACCTGTGAGTTTGAGCGGTCAGTTTGCAGCCTTTCTGCCAGCATGGGAACCACTGAGACCTGTCTCCTCTACGTGGCTGAGGTTTAATTAAATTTGCAGAATTTCACATCTTTGAGATCCCTACAGCTCTGTAGAATTTGGTTAAATCAGTCACTAAGGTCACAGAGGGAGAAGAGAGAGAAAGTACTGACACAAGGACACTCAGGTAATGTAAATCGTTGCACAGGTGTCATTTTCTTAGGAAATCAGAGGACACTTGCTAAGTAGGAAACTCTTCCTTGGTGATTTAAAAATAGCTGTAGTGATGTTTCTTGGACAAGGCTTGAAGAGCACATGGGTCAGAGCCTGCCTTGTGCAGCACACAGAGTTAACATGAACTGTAACCACAACTAGCAACAGGAAAGCTTATGGACAGACAGCCTAGTCTCTGTCTGCTCTTTTTTCCCATCTAAAATGATGCCCACTGCAGAGAAATGGCTCATTTCTACTCTGAAATATGCAGAAGCATGATACTGTTCTGCACACACTGGTTGCTGCTAAGCAGTTCTTGCTGTTTTTTCTCCCTAGTTCTTTGCACATCATGTCTTTCTTTCTTTCTTTCTTTCTGAAATAGGGATTTTCTGCTGCATCTGTTCAAAGTAATCTGACAAAGCTCAGTCTTGAAGCAAAGTGGAACTGAAATTACTGAGCAATTCCCCACTTCTCACTCTGTCTGTCTGGAGCGAGAATGATGGGAAAAAAGGAGTGAAAGCTGGTATGTAGAATCATTTTTGAAAACATTTCTTTTCTCCTTTGAGTATTAGAGTGAGAAAAAGTTTTAGTTTCCACTTGAATCTTCCAGGCAGGATTTATACTGATGTCTCCCATGAGCCTCATCTGTTCCTAGCTTCCAGACATAACAGGTATAAGCAGAGCCTTGAAGATGAGCTGGCACAAGTCTCCAGCAGAAGGAGTATGCATTTCTGGGGATGACAGTTTGGCTTCATGCATGCTGAAGAATATACCATTCTATCTTGGACTCTTATACCAAGGAGATAGGCTGAGCCTGGCTCCTGGAGTCTGGATCCCCATGTGCCACTGAAAGCCCCATTTATTCCTGAAATTCAAGGACTCACAACTTGCAAGAACTCAGCTTTGCTTTTGTGAGTTCCCAGAACAGGAATCACTCAAAGCTATTCCAGCAGATGGAGTAAGTAACTTGTAAGAGATTTCAACTCCAAGAACTTCACCTAGGGACCCTGCCAATGGCAAGCTCAGCACCTAATGCTTACTACCAGTTTTGGTAGTTGACATGCAGTTAACCTTCAGACAGGGCTTAAAGCCCTGGATGTTGCAGAAGTTGTATTTTTATGAGGACTCTCTTGCTCCTGGGATGCACATAAAGGAGCCTGCTTCTGGGATCTGGTGCCTGCAGACTGTATCAAAATCTGATTGGGGTGAAGCTTGGGATTCCCCCCTTCTGTGTCTCCAGTGGTGCATCTTTTCTCCTCTGTGGACAACAGGGATGCCCACTCATGTCAGAGGCAAGAGTCCCACCCTGGTGGCAGGAGAGACGAGAGAAGGAGTAATGCCTCTGGGATCTCAGCTCAAAGTAAAAGCTGAAAAATCAAGGTTTTGAGGCCTTTAGCCTAGATGCTATGGACTGTGCTGGTCCTTCTGAGGCCCAGGGTTTTGCTGCCAGCAAGCCCTACACCGAAATCCACCCCTTGTCCATTCATCAAGGAAGACTTCAATTCTTTATCTTCTACCTCAGTGCTCTTCCCCCTCCCATTATATTGATTTTAGCCCCAGTCTTGCTCCATTTAACCCAGTGTTAGAGGTCCAGACCTTAAATATTTATTTACTTAATGTAGCCAAATGCAGCCAATAGTAATTAAAGGCCTGACCTCTAACACCCTGCTGAAGCAGCTGGCCAAAGTTAGAGGCTCATCATCACACGAGAAATCTGAGGTAATTAGACCCCTTTCAGCCCCTGCTTCCCTGCCCCCTGCCCCAAATACTCTGTAAAATAATACCATGGCACTAAATTAGACCTCATTACCCACTGAGTCACTCGATCCAGACCTCCCTTACATAGTAATGAGTACTGATTTATTGTGATCATTATTTGGGCATTACAGGTCACTAAATAACATGCTCTGCCCACACATGTCTTCTGAGCTAATAAATATCCTTATAGGAAATATTTTTGAGTGCACTAGCCTTCAGGTTGGTTCAGTAACTTAAGTCACATTAATTTTCTTAATGCATGTAGTGCTTTGATAGGAAAGCCACAGGGATGGAGGCAGAAAAGGAGGCACAGAAAAATCCCCAAACACAGCTTTTCTCAAGCTGGGGTTTCTGGATGGAAACTGGGGAAGTGGTGCAGAGCAAGGTCAGTGGGAAAGATCAGAAACAACCTTAGAAAATGTATATTTAAAATCAACCAACCCCCAAGGCTCGATCCAAAGCTCAATGAAGTAATGGAAAGATTCCCATTGAGCTTAATGGACCTTGAACCACATCCAGGTGTGCCTCTGAGAATAAGGGTATATGCATCACTTGTGCACATGCAAACACTACTGTATATTTCTTAAAAAGTTAGAGCAAATTAAAACAATTCAATTTTTTTTTCTGGGAACCTAGTGACATGGAGTTTTACACCATTTCCCTTGCTAGTGTAGCTGTGGTAAAAAACTGGGGAAGAATCAAGTTTGTCAGAGCTGATATATTATTGTTTGTTATATTTATCTAGGTAAAATCTTCAAAGGATCTATCAATTTCAGTTAGAAGGTGAACAAAGCAAATCCATGCATATTTCTGTAACATGCATGTTTATATTGCCAAAAGGGACAACAATGAAAGACTTTAAAAAGGAGAAAAAAAAAAGAGGAAAAAAAAGAAGATTCAGAAATTTCATGATTCAAGAAAGAATAAGAAGAAAAGGATTAAAACTACACTCCACTAGCCATCACACAGAATGTTTTATTAGCTTACTCCTGGCAAATCCTATAATACATTTTCATTATTTATAGAAATAATTCTGGATTAGTTTGCCATAAAAAATTGGGCTGGACTCTTTTAAAAATTACAGAAATTAGATGAAATCAGGCTCTTTGAATTATCCATGAGCATTGGGTTAATATAATCAATACTTCAGCCATTACAGGTTGATGTTACATCTCGAGACAATTTTCTAACTTAATAAGATTAGAAATAATAAACTGGTATTATTTCTTTGTGAATTGGGGCCTCTGACCTAGTAATTTAATGGCTTCATTATTACAGCCGTGGAATGTAGAAAGACCCAGCATGCTCCCTATTATCACAACTGTGCTTTGTCCAAATTATGTGACTTTTAAAATAGCAAAATAAAAACTTACCAAATGATTTCAAAGGGTTGCAGTGGACATTTTTCAATAGACATGGTATGATATGCCAAATCATCCTTGTGATTTTATTTTCAGTCCATTGCACTGTAATAGTACAGTGTAGATGCTTTCACAATTAAAAATAATGAAAAAGAGCTTCCTTTATATATTTTTGGAAAGACAATACTAGCAAAGCTTTCAGTGCTTTGTGCTCCTGCTGGATTTTTGGTGGCTGCTACTTAGACATGTTTACTTTTCAATAGGGAAGGAAAAATAGTGTCTTTGTCATAGAAATAGGGGCCAAATCTGGATTTTCCACTGACGTCTTCACCTCCGTGGTTGAATGTAAGCCCTGTGGAGGTCAGGATGAACAACTCTTTTGTGCCAGTATATCCAGGATTTCACTCTTCCAGTGACCATTTTCTGATCAGGAGAGTGGGAACTTGGTCAGGAATTTCCTTTCCCCTGCTTTGTGACTGTTTTGTCTGTTAAAGTATCAGGTTCAGAGTGGAGATTTCCATTTGCCACATGCAGCTCTGAGCACCTGAGACTGACCCCAGCTAATCCCTTGCTGGGATGGAAATAATAGCTGCAGCAAGCCTCCTGCAGTGATGCATGGGGAAATGCACCCAGAGTGTCTTTTACTTCCTGCCATTGTGAAATTTAGATGGAAACACCAATATCTTAGCAGTCTGATAGGAAATGTGTAGGAGACCCATACATGTGGTGGTGGTGTGCACAAGGGAAATGTTGCCCCAGAGGGCACAAAGGCTTCAAAGAGTCACCCATGTTGGGGAACAGGACACTCACAGTGGCTAAAGCTGTTTTGGGGGATGCAGCAGGGTATAGCTCTCCCTCAGCAACAACATTCAGAAGATGAAATCCTTATTTTACCCTCCCCGTTCTCTTCCCTGTGCAAGACACACTTCAATCCTACCTGCTAGAAAATAGCTTTAGCATATATCTGCAGTGCAGAGATGCAGGCAAACAGCATTTATTTTGCTCCTTATCTTCTCTCTGCACCATTTCTAACTCACAGCAGTTTAGAAAAATAGAAGGGCTTATTCAAAAGGATGCTAATTCAGTTATCTCTACCTGTTAGAGACCCCTGTGCGGTCATTTCCAAATCTCTGGGCTAAGCTCATTTAGATACACACATCTGTTATAGCAAATGCTTTCTGTAAGCCTTAAAGGAGGCATAACCCAGGATGATAAAACAGCAAGGAAAACAGGAGACACAGCCAAATGGTCACCACTCTGAATTTCTGCCCGAGAGATGGCTGCTGCTGGATGCACTCATCTCCCTGCCTAAGCATCCATCTTTAATTGGCAAGTTTGCAAGAGCAAGGGAGTGAGGATGAGGATGCAGTGATCATGGTGCTTTTAGCCCTGTTTAGGAATGAGGGAGAAAGAGCTGTTGAGAGATAGGAAGAAAGGAGAAAAAGATCTTTGAGAAAACTATCTGACTTTCAGAGTTAAGGCTGTAGCCTTTTAGTATTTTGTACTGAAATAATCTAATATGGCTTAATTTTAAGCCACTAGTCACAGAATGGCATGCATATATCAGTGGATCCACCATGCTCCCAAACAACTGCATCTTCCTCAAGTGGGAAAATTGAGTCCTGGTGGGGTTTGCTCAGAAACCCCTGAGCCTGCAGCTGTCAGGGGAACAGCAGAGAAATGCAGCATTCCAGCGTCTCGGCAGGGAGAGACGATGCACATGCTTCCCATTTCATCCCGGGCAACCACGGGCCAGCTGGTCTTTGATGTCCTTAACCAAGGAAAGGTATCATGGGTCAGGAGGGGATAGTGGTTTCAGATACGCAATGAGAAGATCGTGATTGGCAGTGCTTTTGCTCAGCCACATAATCACTCGATTACTTTTTGTCTTTGCTCCTGAGAAAAATGATTTTGTTTTTGCAGTAAAAGAGTGCTTTGATGGTGAAAACACTTTTTTCAGGAGCCAGAAAATCATAAGATATATGTATGTATAAATACATTTTTATACATAGAAAAAATATTTGCTTTCAGCATGGAATTAACCTTAAGATAGGAGGCATTTATACGACCTGTGGTACCACTGTTAGCTTTGTGGAAACACTATTTTCTGTCTCCTACAAACGTGTTGGCATTTTTTATGACACTGTATATTTCCAGTCACCCTGCATGCATAACCTGTGCCCATTTAGAAGCAAGGGGCTGGAATAAAGAGCCAAAGAGGCTGCAAGCTCAGAGCAGTGGCGGGGTACTTTGCCTGTGACACATGCCTTAGGCAGCACATACAATGCCCCCTCCTTGAGCAGCCACCACCAGCCTCTGGTTAATGTCTCCGAAACAGCCTGTTAAGACTGTTACTACAAATTAGAGTCTGGATCATTCTAAAATGAAAATAGACTTCTTTCATCTTCCAGATGGCTGTCTGATTGGGAACTGGGCAGGATCACATTTCAGGTTGTGACTTAATGATTCAGGACAATATTTATGGTTATTACCTGACAGAGGGCAGTGAGGAAAATTAAAGCACAGACCCATGCTTCATTTATGACAAAAAACAAATTCATGACAGTTCTGTATATTAGAGGTGGCATCTTTTGCTCGGGGCAAAGTCCGAGCATAGCTCTGCATCTGAGCCAGACCTTCCAGGGGCTGCTGCCAGAGCCTGGCCAGGACTGCTTCACCACCCCTGCTTTGATAGATGTGCTATCCTTACAAACAATCTGCTGCTTCCCTTGGAGGAGGTCTCAGGCAGGCAAGATACAAATATGAGTGAGAGCTTTCAGAGGGGAAAAATAACATTATTATACAGCGTATTTGCTTGATGGCTGCAGTTGCCTGAAATATTATTCTTCGGGGCACGTTTTTGACATAATTATTGCCACAGGATGATCCCTTCTGGAGAAAACATGGAGTAATTATGCAAGCCAGTTGTAGATACGATTCTGCATGTGATTTTCCCTGCAAACAATGCTCCTTGTGATACCAGCTGGTGGGGGTGCAGGGTGTTTTGAAGAAAGGGGCAATGATGTTTGGCTAAATCAAATTGAAGCCGCAGCTCTGCTGGCTCTTTCTTCAAGGAAAGAAATTTATTAATGTTCCTCTCCCAGTTAATCCTTTGCTTTGCATATGAAACGAACTAGCCCTTTTTTTATTGTCAGCTGCTAAAAAAAAAAAATAGCCTTTATGAAAATACATATAACTCACAGCTTTGAGCTCCCTGTGAACCAGCTCTGGACTGCAGAATTTCTTAATGAAACAAAAAGTTGTGAGAAATGAGAGGTAGCTGCTGAAAAAATTTTGGGAACATGGCTATTCTTCCCATTGCTTAAGCTTATTTTATCCCTAAGCTAAAATAAGCTCTTTAAATTTGCAGATAGTGATACAAGGAATATTGTTTCAATTAAGAGTATCTTATTTTAGGGAAGAATATTCTGTCCACATCTGTTAAGCATTACTCCAAATCAATCACAATATTTATTATGTAAGAAATATTTTTCCCTGGGGAGTGGTGCTTCTCAGTCATTCTTCGAGATGGACCTTTCTTCTCCTCCTTTTTCCCCCTTCTGCTGTGCCCTTGCCCTGACAAACTCCACATCCATCAGCACCCAGCCGCACCAAAACCCCCGGCTGCCTCCTTCCCCAGCCCAGCTCTGATCCTTCTTGTGGCAGGAGCCTTTAGCAGACCACCAGGCAAATCTGCTCATTGATGTTTTACTGCTAGCTATTTTGATTTATGCTGGGATTTGCAGAGCTGCCCCAGGGAGGGAAAACCATGGGGTGTGAGGTATTCAAATCCCCTTGCACAGCACAGAAATATTAGTCAAAATCTTCCAGAGAAAAGGCCAAATCGTGAATGTATTTGGTTTTGTTTAGTAAAATGAGATGAATTTTTGTCCTGTTAAAAAAATCAAAGCATTGAGACAATGAGCACAGTTTATCAGTTTCCTTCTGAGTCTTCTACCACCCCGGTGGTCACAAGGTAACATGCTTGGCTCTCAGCTTTTACTACATTTCAGCTGAATCAGGCTTATTGTAAGGGGCTGTGTGAGGCTCTGAGCAAGATCCCTGATGAAACCCCCATCCTCAGCCCAAATCTGCCAGACCCTCACAAAAACCCTCTGCTGTGTCTCTCCAGTACAGAACCTCCCACAGACTTGTGCTGCCTGGTGGCTTTGTGACAAGGGCTGGTCTCTGCTACCCCTTCACATCTATTTTTCATTTTTGGTGCCCCTCTCAGCACCCAGACTCTGCAAAGATTCAGGCTCAACCCAGCACAGCATCTCCAGCAATGGCTGCCTCATGCTTGCAATTCTTTGCACATCAAGAACCTAAGACACTTTAAACACTTTCTTAATTATGTAGTGGTGAGTACCTCACTAAAAATGGGGCTGTGGTATACAATTAAAGGAGAAATGTATAAACTATCTGATGTTGTCACTATCTGTAGCTCAATGTGAAATTACACTAGGAACAGGAGACTCTTGTCTGAAAAATCCATTTTCTTGTCATTTTTATGGCTCTGTTAGGTAATAAAATCAAGAGAAAGATGACTAGAATAACAATAGTATCTCTTCCTGGGTGAAAAGATAGGGGAAGAAGGAGGAATGCAGAGATAAATGTATGAAATCTCTTGTCTAAGTAAACAATCTACATACATTTGCATTTGCTTGCAATCATTGATATAAAATGTTGTCTCCATTAACATTAGGAGATAGAGATATATGTTACCTCTCCATCCCTGATTTAGCTGCCTATTCTAAAATAAGGACTGATGGCTCTTAAACCCATCAAGCAGTCTTAGTTCTCATTTGACTGTATTATTTCAAGTGCCTTAAGATTTACTAAGGAGCATCTGACAATACTGAGGGCTGAACATCGAGATGAGAATAAGCCCAATTAAGGTTTCATTGGAGGGAGGGGAGAGGTCACCTTAGGCTGAGACAAAAAAGGCAGGGTGGTACTGAGAAAAAATTGGGGGGAAACATCTGTGGGTCCTATTCTGCCCAGTCCTGCTCTGGTGTGGAGTTTACCCAGTTTTGTATTCAACCATAACCCACACTGAATGAGCAGGGTGAGTTTTGTATTGATCTGCCATGGGAGAGGTCCAAAGACATCGAATAAACATTGATTTAATCATCATGTCCCACACAGAGCAGCACATCTATCAGATTTGGGGATAAGTTCAGGTTATCAGTTTTGCCCCCAACTTCTGCAAGTGTTCCCTGTGATATTGGTGTGATACTACCACCCTTTATGCTTTGTAATATATTAGCATAGCTAATAATTAAAAAATATATTACTATGTGAGCTACGTGAGTACTATTAGCTATGTGAGTAAATATATTACTCACATAGCTAATGAGTTACAAACTTACAAAACACAAACAAAACCAAAAAAAAACAAACACAGAAAAAAGTGGAGATTTCACTGAGCAGATTTCCCTATTAAAATAAAGCGCTTAAGGGGCCATATCATGTATCTCTGTAAAAACAAACAAACAGACAAACACCCCAACATCATCCACTGCTTTCTTTCAAAATACATATTGTTTACAAATGACTGGTGTAGCCAACCCAGTAAATTCTGCTGCTTTCCCACAAGTCTGTTTCTTTGTAAAGCAAACGGGTCTCAAGTCAGATATTCCACAGTGCTTCCAAAGAGCACTTTTCCCTCCTTAAAAAGAAAAAAAGAAGAGAAATTACTTGAATGCAAGGTTTGGAACAGCTCTGCAGCTTTGCAGAATGACTGTGGTAATGAGGCGTTTGCAGGAGTCAATCAGAGCAGACGACTTTCACAGAAAACCTTGATGCTTTTCAGATTTTTAAAGAAAAATAAGCCAATGACAAAAGCATAGCAGCTGCGAGCACATGAAGGAAATTAGTTATAGCAGACTTGTAATTAAGCATTGGAAACTGATCAAAACCATTATCTTGTTAGTTTATACCACAGCTTCTATCTACTACAAAATCAATTACACAAAAAATAAACTACACATGCTCTGAAGTTTTCTCATATGAACGCATCCTATCCAGTCTTTGGACTGCGAAGTATGTTTGTTTTCTCAATAAAATATGCAAAGCATAGAGCAGGGAAAAACAGATGAAAAGGGAAACAGAAAAATTGGAAGAGAATGTTGGCAGAATAAGTGACTCTATCAGAACCACACTTTCCTAAAAAACCAATATTTTTGCAATGAGATAAGTACCCAAGGTTCTCTTTTAGTATATGCATTTTTCCATTTTCATTTGGTGAGAACATTGAGTAAACAGGACAAATTGACATTAAATGATAGAAATCATTTAACAATAACACAAAAAAAAAGAGAATGCAACAAAAATCTGGAGGTTTGAGGGAAATATATACACAGGAAAAGTTGGGCAAAAGTTTGTCTTTTGAGAATCACATGTTATTCCCATTAACTGTAACATGAGATGGATGGCCGAATAAAATAGGGGCTATGTGAGCTGGGATTTTCTTAGAAGACTGGGGCCTGGTTTAGCACATGTTTTATACCAACAGAGCTGTTTCAGTTAAGAAAACAAAAATAAACCCTGGCAGGTTACAGACACCCATCCTTTCCTGGCATGAGCAGCATGTTCCCCCTCCTTCCCAGGCTGGCCCTCTGCAGGGCATCCCTGCTTGGGCTGCGCCAGCAGGGCAGCCACCACCGCTGCCCTGGGAGGTCGTTGCTCATCCTGTCATTCTTGATGGGATGGGATGGAGAGTTGCAGGATTTATGTGGCCAAAAGGCCGTATTTCAAAGCTGGGGTGACAGTAGCATGTTTCAAATAGGTCAGCAAGTCTTTTGTTGGTATTAGGTGCTCTGCACAAAGGCTTCGGTAGGGAAAAACGTGCTTGAACATGAGACAAATGTTTGGAAGCCCCTGCAAATCCCAGCTGCGATGTGTGAATTTTCCAAAGCACTTGATGAAGGTTGTATAACCAAACTGGGTGCTAGCCTTGCTGCCTGGCCTTGTTCCCTGCTGTGGCTGGCATGAGTGGCTGCCTGTCAATCCAGCCAAAACTTGTGCATCCAAAGAACTGGCACAGGGATGCAGAGGCAGCCACAGGTACCAGACCTTCACGGGCAACTTTAGGCTTGAGAGAGCTGAACCTTTACCCTGGCAATGAATATCCTGAGCAGTGGCATTGCACACCACCAATCCCATTTGAAGTCAGTCCTACAAAATTTGGGCTGTAGTTTAAGGGCCTCAGCAGTTGGATATAAAATCCAACTTCAGGCTCTTCGCTTTATAAGTCTTGGCACGAGATCCTAAGACAAAAAGCAGAGCAGAAGCAAACAGTATTACTGCTATTACTGTGCCATGTGCACAAGAAAAATATATCAATGTGTGAAGACACAGAAATGAGAGGAGGGAGACAGAAATGATGTGCTTTTAATATATCTGAAGCACCAGAAAATCTTTCATGAGCAGGAACAAGACAGAGTTCATGAAAAGGTAAACCCCAGAATAAATTATGAAGCTCATTCCATTAGAGGTATAAATACCATATGTTGGTGTAGGGTTGGTTTTCTTTTCCTTTTTGCTTTTTTTCCCCTTTAGAAATAATTTTGCTAGTAGCAGATCTCTTCCTTCTAGGTTATACTCTCTCATGTCATATTTATTGAGGTGAAAGGTATCTGACTTGAAAACCATGAAATTTTTTGTTTGTTTGTTTGTTTTTTAATTATATGAAACAGATATGAGGGACTAGATTCAGAGCAGGAGTAACTTGAATGGAGCCAGTGCAATTACACCACTAAATAACTTGCCTGACCATTGTTATTCATGCATATGCCTCTATTGTACTGAGCCATTCCTATACCACAAAGGAAAACACACACAGTTATGTATGCACAATGTAAGCCCACTAACTCAAATGCCTAGGATTGTACCACCATTTGGATAAGTGTGGCAGTTGATGTATGAACACATTGTACTTTTTCCTTGAAAATTAATGTTTAGGGCAGAAGACAGAACAAAGAATTGCATTTTTCAAGTTATGTGTATGTGTATTAAATAAGAGTCTTGTGCAGGCAAGGATGTGAGCAAGAAGCAGCAGTAGGGCTGCATTTAGGAAACCATTGTCAGAGAATCCCATCTCCCAGACGGGGTTTGCACTCTTGGATAAAATGTCCCCAGTCCTGTAGAAAGAACTCACATTGAACACTGAAGACCTGGGTCCCACTGGGTATCTCTTACTCTCTACCTTGCCATTTTGGGCAATCACTGGGGCAAAACAGAATGATCCAGTGTTGTATTTCAATTCAGGGAACAACTGTTCCTCTGTGTCATGGACACTTTTAAGCAGCAGCTGGTACGAGGTGCATTGAAATGTACAGAGAAGAGGTGCAGAACAGGTTGGTGGCTGGAGATGGGACCTAAAGGAGGTAAGGAACCCTGAGCCTTTCCTGGATGTGCCAAGGAGAAGTTGAAACTTTAGAAAAATAAAATACCTGGAGGGATTTTTTGGTTAGGTGTCTCTAACCCCTTGCTACTTCTGGAAGAGGTCACATGGCCTTTGTAAGCTTTCGAAAAGAAGAAGAAGAGGAAGAACAGAAGGAAGAGGAAAAAGAAGAAGAAGAAGAAGAAGAAGAAGAAGAATTAGATGGAGAAGAATTAGATGGAGAAGATCTGGATGTTAAATAGTGGCCTAAACTGGGATGGTGGCTCATCCTCAGGTGATGGACTTGCTGAGGAGAATGGGAGAGAAATATGGAGCAGAAAGGTGCTTAACTATAGTGAAAACACTGGGAAATGGGAGCAACAATTTTTCCTTTTTTTTGGTAAAACCTCTCACCTCTCAGCATCAAGGGCCAGTTGTAAGACAAAGGACAAATATCTGGAATGTTTGCCACAGCAACTGAATAATATGCCAAAATCTGTCTCTTCCACAGCTCCTCCATGCCTCTTGCTAATTACACACAAATGTCACAAAGGTCTTGGGACCACATGGAGCAGTGTCTAGGCTCAGAGGTGTTTAGCCTTGTACTTTCTTATTGCACTCCCTCTGCAGTGGATCCATGCTGGACATTCCCCATGGGCTGCCTCCTTAGGCACATCCTTTCAAAGGCAGAAAGAGCAGCAGACAGCAAGGACCAGGAGAGGTGTCAGGAGAGGTGCATCTCTGACAACTCCAACCAGCTGAAACATCCCTGGTTTCAACCTCTTGCTCTGTGCAATATCAGAAAAGTCACAAAAGGTCAGGAAAATGTTCCCAAATCATGTGGAAGTGAGGAATTTAGAGTGAGCCAGATGGAAGAAGAGTTTCTCTGATTTATTAGGGACCGTTGGACAGATAAGAGTGTGGAAGAGATAAGGTGGGGTGGGGGAGAGCTTTTAACCCCTCTTCTGCCTTTTGCATTGAACATATTTCAAGGCAGAGAGGTGTCTAAAAAATAAAGTTTTTGTCAACAGCTGCTGCCACATCTGACACAATCTCTCCACATGCCTCCATGCACTCATAGTTTGGTAATAAGAAAAAACTGTTGCTTCAGGGAGGTAAATGGTGGTGTTAATCATCCAGAGACCATTCCATAGAGCAACATCTAGTCAAGAATTTGCCTCTTGGTAATAGCAATTGCAATCCAAATTCCCAGGTAAGCTGGAAAGCTATCTTGGTGTGGTCAAGTGTGAATATGGACTTTTGTGTGAGAGGATATCTTGCAGCTCTAAGCATTTTGAAAGCATACTGAGTAATTTGCTTTATTTTCTGTGTTTATAAACACACATCTGTTATTTGAGTTTCCACTTTTGGGTGAATTTATGATGATAGCCCATCTGCAGGAACTCAGGGGCTCTTTTTTTTTTTTTTTGTGGTGATATTGCCCTAAAGGTTTCAAGGAGTCACTGATGATTGCAGCATAAATATTAACCAGGTGGAATCTGCCAGAGGCATCATGCAGTGTGCAGTGATGTGACTTTCAGAATTCTGCTGTCTGATAAAGCTTATGGAAAATTCCCTCAATGGATTTATTTATGGCAGCAGATTAAACCAGACTCCGAGCAGACTGCACTCTGTAGGCTCAAGAAAGAATTTCTAATTTATTAGAGACCTCTTTGTTTTTTGCTATCACATTTCAGTCACATTTTCACTCTTGATAAGCAATTGGTTCCTTCCTTGGGGATCATGAGGAGGTAGTTCCTGCCTTGAAATTCTTGGAAGGACAGATAAATTGCTTGAGCTTAAGCTTTTTAAAGGAGCCTCCTGTAAATATTTCAGGCATGTTTAAAATTTTTTCCCACTCTGTTTCTCTATTGCTGGAAATGCAGAATATTATTTCAGTTTCTTGCAATTTTCTTCTGTCTTGTGAGGTGGGTGTAAGAGCTCTCTTGCTTCCTGCTCAGTCCCATTGCTGTCAGCACAGAGGAGGGTCCAGGCCCTTAGAAATGTGGCAAACAACAATTTTTGGAGATGTGATGGGTAAAGACAGTGTCAGACCTCCTATCACGGGTGCCTGCTTGCATTCCTGCTGTTGTCCAGAGCAACATCAGTGCAGGGTTGTCCTGAGATCATGCTTTGGGAAAAGGCACCAGCAAAATGTGGAATATTCACTGCCAACAAGCAAGATGGTAATTTTCTTTTTTTAAAGTTTTCTTTCTGTTTTAAATTTTTTTCCTAATTTGTCTTTGAGGGAGGAAAATATGACTGTTTAAAGGATTTCTTTGCAAAGATAGAAAGTGCTGAAATGCAACTGCAAGGAACCCATCTGAGAAGAGATCTCAGTCTTATATCCAGCTGCCAGTTGAGATTATCTGGAGTGGATGTCCTGAGAGACCAGCAGGAATTCTTTTCCACCAAAGACTGATGGAGGCTTCCCATTCAAATGTTTTAAAAGCTGTAGAGAATTAAAAATAGAAGTCCTGCTTAAGGGGGAGAGACTCCTTTGGGGGGTACTTTGTTTGCTTTGGTTTATATCTCCCTGAGTTGGAATGCAGTAAAAAAGCGAAGAAACTGGAGTCTTGCAAAGAAATGTAACCTCATACAAAACTGAAGGGTAAGGAGCTCGGTTTGCATTCTGGTTTTATAATCAGTTCTGTTTATAGTAGGAAAGAAATATCCCCTTCTTGAATTCAGTGCATGCAGCTTTTCTTAGCTGCTCCCTCTTTAGGTAAACATTAAAGGAAATATGTCTTCAATAATTTATTATTAAGAGAGAAACTAATGGTAAATGCAGGTGTATACCAAGGTCTTGGGCCCTGGTAAATGCATGCATTTACCATTAGCTGTTTATACCATGCCCTGGCAAGGGCAATTTGTATACACCAGCACGTATCAAAGAGCAGCAATTGCACGTTTTTTCCTGACACCAGGTAATCAAGCAAGAGAAGCCACACAGAAACAGCACTCAGTGCTGGGGAGAGACCTGGGGGTGCTTCAAAACCCTGAGCAGCCTCATTGCATTAGACTGCTTTGACACCCTTATGTGGCCTCTGGAGATGCTTTACATTTCCATGGTAATAGGGCTTTTAAATATATTGGACTGAAATATTTCATATTTATTTTATGCAGCTAATGGACAGTCAGCTAGAATAAATCTAAATACCTGCCCTTAGCTCTAATATATATGCCCTATGTTCAAGACACTATTTTCCATATTTTAAATGTAGAAGGAATAGGGATCTACTTGATCTTTCTTTTCATTTTGGGTTTAACTCTTTTGTGCCATGAACCTTTCTAGAGGTCTTTTTCTATGCATCTGTGGACAGATTTTTCAATGCATCTGTGGACAGATTTTTCAATCTCCAGGACTAAATCTTGATACCATGAAGATGAAATTTGCAGCTTTACCTCAGAAGTCATCTCTTCTGTGTCACAGTAAGCAGAAGTGCAGTCAAGCAAAAGTGAGGCAAAAATCTTGTCTGCATTTCAGACTTATTTTTCCAAACTTCAGTTTTCATAAGACCTTACTGTTCTGTATATCTTATAAAATAAAAGTAGTCTAATATCAAGCCCTTCAGAGTCTTCTCAGTTTTGGGCAGATGGTTCCAGAAGTAGGCAGATGCTGCAGCTCCTTCTGCAGCTCTTGGGCACTGCTTTGCCTGAGGCTCCTGATGGAGACCACCTGCTCCATCACTGTGGTGCTCCTGGGAGTGAGGTGTGTGGCAAGGAGAGATGCTCCCTTGTGTGGGCACATGGACATCCGGGAGCGGGGACAGAGGCAGAGCAAGAGCTGAAACTGTGCTGCTCACTATTTTAGTTTGAGATGGTTTGTGCTGTACTTGGTTTCTCCAGACAGGAGGTCCAAGGACACTCTCAGGTGTGCACTGTGGGGCCTTCCAGGGCTGTCTTGGGTAGCATGAGGCAGAGCCCAAGAGTACAAGATGCAGAAGAGTGACATTGGCCTTTACAGAGCAGCCATGGGGACCCCCTTGACCAGACAAAATGCAGAGGACATCCAAGACTGCTAACCCATCATCCACAATCCCTGGCTTCCACACACTGAATCTCAAATGTACAGATGGTTCTTACAGGTTATCAACCAAACCTGAGTTTAAAAAGGAGGAGTGATTATTACTGCAGTGTTTAATGTACGCAGGCAACCCATTTCAGCTGTAAGAGAAAGAATGGCTCTAGCTACAGACACCCACTACAATGGCAAATTGCTCACACCTGCTTATCACATGTGTAGGACTCTGAAGAGGCAAAATGCTATATCATTGCTGGGCATCATCAAAATTAATAACTTCCTGCATGGAAACTGATACATGGTAAATAAATTGGTTACAACTGAATATTATCACCCGATGCAGACACAGCTCCCCTCTCTGTGCCTGTTATGCCAACAAAGACACATGCATGATGCTGCCACCTCCTTTTCCTCAGCAGGTATATGAGAGGCCTGCATCTTTGTTTCTGTGTTCCCATGATATTCTGTTTTTCTCAGAATCACTCTGGGCTGTGTTCTATTCTGGCTCAACTCACCCATTCAGCCTGGCTTAGTTTAGCGGGAGTGGAAATGTTATTTAGTTTGTTTCCTCTTTTTTTTTTAATTTTTTGGATGTTCAAGAGAAAGTACATAACTTCTGCTGATATTTTACCTTAGTCAGGCTACTAAATATTTATATTTAGGTCAAATAGTCAGGTAGTCAGGCCACTAAGTATTTGCTCATGAGGATTGCCTTGTGAGCATTGCTCCCTCATAACTGGAATGTACTATCCTGTCTCCTGTCCAGGGGCTACAGAAAAGATCTTTGAAACGTTAAGCTATCTAAACTATGTTAATGTCACAATTTTCACAGCACCTCCTTGCAACACAATTAGTGAAGATACAAAAATGTATACTATATATATAAAATATCTAAATATTATTTTGTTTATTATGTAGTAGTGAAATTACTGTTTTATGTTGGTCTGAATCGGGGCTCAAACCTACCTTTTGTTCTTAAATTCATCTGGCTCTTTTTGCACAGGTTAAGCAAAACTCTAAGCACAATTCTCCCCAGAAGTTTGAGGATCAGGCCTGTAGGACAGCTCCCATCTTGTAATAGTAAAATAGGCAAATTTTCTCAAAAGAGCAATATTTTTTTTCTTTCTAAGAAAGAAAAAAAAAATTTAGGTGATCCAGGTTAAGCAGAGAGGTGAAGATTCTGCTTTACAAAATCAGACCTGGCTTTTACATGTGTGTCATCACCTCTGCCATCCCGTTACGTTGAAACAAGAACAGCCCCTGACATCCTTATCCAGGTAGGGATAAGTGTATGGATACACAAGGGAAAAGCAATGGGGGATTAGACTTTTGTGGTTAATAAAACAGAGTTTTTACATCAATTTATCCAGTCAGACAAAGAAATTTTGCCCCTCAGATGACAACACTTACAGGGTTTCCATAAAGACTTAACCAGTGGGACAGCACACTGATACATTTACAGCAGCAATAATTTTATGACTGAGCTCAACTACACAAATCCTGTTAAACAACACCTGAATAATTGGTTAGCATGACCAGTGGTTTATCATTTCATTCTCACTTTGGGATTTTCCTGCTCTGTTACAGTGCTCTCCCCATGGTCACTTTACCCAAATCCTCATCCGTGTGTATGCAGCTCACCAGCGTCCAGCTGCAGGGTGGAAATGACCACTTCAGACAGACAAAAGGAATTATAAATGTTCATTTTTTTTTATCAGTTGTGCTTACAAGGCAGTATCAGCAACTCTGGTTTACACATTATAAGCTTTGCCAGCAAAAGCAGCAAAGGTCCCCTGTGGAGACACAGCTTATACTGGCAAAAGGGGTTTTTCTGCTTGCATATTTAGACCACCTCTTGGGATGACTTAATTTACACTGGCAAAAGGCAGCATTTTGTTGGCTTCATTGTTTACCACATGTTTGTTAGATGGGTTCCCCCCCCCCTTTTTTTTTTGCCAACATAGCTAAATCGTTTAGGACTAAAGAGTTCTCCTCTTGTATCTGCACAGTGTAAATATTTTTCTAAAGGCCTGACCATACAAATTAGGAGTTGTGTTTCTTGTATTTGAGAGAAGATGGAAAATGTATTCTCAGATTTTCTACAGGGTCTTCAGTATGCCTAGAGTCAGATCCTGTCTGGATTACTGCTGGATTCCCCAACTCTAATTAAACAATTTTAGCCTTTAGACAAAACACATACACTCATTCTCCAGACCTAGTTCTTTTTGTTAGCAGCATATGGAGTTCTCAAAATGAAGGACAAGGGTATCCTACACTTAAGGCAGGAGACCCACTAGCAGATGTGCTACCTGCAGTAATCTGCACAGGGAGGAGGTTGTGACTGGGTTTAAGCCATAGTGAAACAAAAGTAATTTGATTTTAATAGACTTCAGCAATGGCCTTCACTGCATGCAAGAGAAAAGCTTCATATCACACCACACTGTCCTGCTGTGCAAATTCTCCAGAGACTTCACAGGACAGGAGCTGCTGTAAAGCTTGTCTATATTTTATTCTTGCCACCCTTATTTTGTAGAACTCAGTTTAACACAGCCAAATGATGAGAAGGATTTTTTCTGAACAAAATAACCTCAGGACGTAACATTTCACACTGTTCCACTATCTGCTGTATAAGAGTTTCTTACAGGGATGGTAATGAGCTGCTCCTAGACATGAACCTTTTTAATTTAGAAAGACTGTGACATAACTGATGGATAATGCAGAAATTCTTAAAACTTTCTGCAGTACCATATATCCTGTTTTGCTTACTGGTTTCCACTATTTACTCTCCCTGTGTTTCCTATTCTCTTGTCATTATGCCTGATTTGTGTGGGTAAAAAACCTGCCTTTTTTTTTCCCAGTGGAAGAGCAGGAACAGCAAAGAAGAGGAGCAGCCAGAGGCTAGTCTGTAAAAAAGACATAATCTCCACAGGTGATGATGTTTCAGAAGCTAAGAATGTTATTGAAATAATTAGCAACTTCATTGCCTTTCTGAACAGCATATATATATCTATGCCTATATCTATATCACCTATATTTATATCTATATCTATGTGTGAATCCTATAAACCCTGTTTTCCATAAGCAATACTTATTCCTACCTTCCACACAGATGTGTATGTTGTCACCTATGCTGTGTGTCACCACAGCAAGCTCATATCTAGGTCACAGTTTACATTTACAGCTCAAACCATACAAGGATATGTGTAAAATGTCCCAAAACCAACAGGTATAGGACTTTCTAAGGCTGTCACTAAGTTGATGATATCTCTTGAAATTGTTTTCCCGCATTTTCTGACTCTCGGTGAGGGGATATATTATCATTTCCTGGAAGACATGAAGGCCACCAGAGCTTTCTGGTGTTCTTTGTGCCCAGAGAAGCCAGGAGAAGTGAATTGGGACAATTTTGGCTAAGGATTTTTCCCAGGGGGAGAGAGGCACTGTAGAACCGCACTGAGACTGTCCAGTTGTTCAACCCAGATGCTGTAGCACCTCAGGTCACTGACCTGGCCAGGGAGGGGTTGGACCAAAAAAATCAACAGAGAGAAGGAGCTGCATCTTAGAGAGCAGTTGCAGGCAGTTTGAATGCAGCCAGTGTCATCCAGTTCCTGCTCCTTTTTATGATATTTGGACCTCATTCCCAGGTGAAAATATGTATGTGTTGCTAGTAGCATAAAATGATGCTGCTTGTTAGCAAGGCAGGAGTTAGCTGAGAACAAAACTGGCAAAACAAGAAGGCATTCATAGAATATATATAAGAAGCATACATACAAGATAGAAAGCATTAAAATTTCAAAGATGTTTGCTTCACATGGAGTGGATTTCCAACTTCCCTTGCAAAAAGGATGCCAGAAATCAGGTTAATAAACAGTTACAATCCACTGATAAGGGCTGCTGGGGTTTGAGTTTTTTTAATGAAAGAGATATAGTTCCCTTTTACAATGCCATTCAGCACAACAAAGGGCAAATTTGTTTCGAAGAGGCAACATTCCATGTTTTTAAGGTGCAGAATAAAATTCAATTTTAAGTGTGTCAGGGTGGTTGGATCTGTGGTGATGGATCTGCTTTTCCAAACAAAGCAGCTGCAGAATCTATCTCAGTTAAGTCATAGAGCTCTACTCTCTATATGTATATAAATACATCCATATGCATGCACACATTCACATATATACATGAGAGTATGAATATATATGATACTCCCTCTCTTTTTTATCCATATACAAGAAGCACAGGGGATGAGCTGTGTTTGGGCAGGAAGGATGACACTCTGGCTGGACCATGGGAGTGTCAGCATTTACCCTTCCAATAGCCTCATCCTACTGAGAGACAGACTCCTTTGTTCCCAGCCTCGATGAAGGAACTTGGTCCCCTTGAAACTGGGATATGTGCCCTGTTTATACATGTTCCTCTTCACTTGCTTGTCTCATATTTCAATTTTGAACAGTGAACTTGTCAGATCTGCTCTCTCAAACTCATCCATCTTCAGTCAGTCAGTACATTTGGACCCTGTGGAAATACTCATCTATATCAATATAAAAAACTACTAATACTGTAGCCTAATGTATTAAACTGTATTTTGTTTCTTTCCTGTTTAGCTACTGGCATAAGCTCTTTTCTTGTTTAAGCAAAGTCTGGTATTGTTTTCCAAGAATTGTTTCTTGGTTTGTTTGGGATTTTTTAGCATAGTGTGGCTCTGAAACTTCAAGGATTAAAGTTGGTGGAGGATAAAATGCGGGTCTTTTGGGAGTTGTCCTGGAAAGAAAACAGGCAGGCAATGAGAAAAACTTGGGAAAAACTCCATCCACCTTAGGCATGGGCAAAGCCAGCCTTTGGAGAGCCAGAGTGACTCAGAGCATGGTGCAAGCATGATGAAGGGAATTTATGCATCAAAGATCTTTGGTAGCCAGGTCTTGGGAAAGCTACCCAGTGTCTTTTTCCCATGTCTTCCCCAAAAGTACATAGAGTGCTGCCAGCAAGGTGCTCAGTGATGTGGTAAAAGGTTACAGCAGGAGAAGAAAAGAGCCAAAGAAACAGCAGAGTCAGACAGAGTGGGTCATGTCCTGGGACTCTGATTTTGCTCTAATTCTACCTCTGTAAGACTGATAGTGCTCTCCAAGGCAAATTGTGCCTGTGGGTCCCACTTTCCTAACTTGCAGAGATAAGATAATATTTACCTGCCTTTATAACTACACCAGAAAAAAAGCTGGTTTTGGAGCCTTGTTCTAAGCAGTAGGCCACTGGGTGTCGCACTCTTTGCAGCCCAAGGTTAGTCATCAGAATGAGCTCGTAGAAAGAAATCTAATTATAGATGTCACCCCCAGCCATATTGTAAATGACCCACTTGTATGTGGCAGGGGAAGTGCTTTCACACGTGTCTTCTGTGTGTGTCTTAGTAAGGCACCAGCAAAGTCTGGCAACTGCCTACTTTAATGCAATTTTAATGTAACTATCTGCTGTAATGAAAATCCCTAAAATAACATCATGATAACAGCTCAAAACAGTTAAGCACTATTGTAAGCTGTAAGATGTAGAATCATTACTGCAGTATCCTTCCTAAAAAATATTATGCCTCCTCTGTGGGATTTTCAGGTTCATATTAAGCTTATAACACATATTAGCCATGACTACTTCATTACACCCATTTATTCAATGACCTCAGACATGCTGGCTGCCAGCTCCACCTTTGTGCAGCTCAGAACAATAGGTTGTGTGTTATTTAAGAGAGTGAGAGATTTTTGGAAAATGATGCTGCGCCTCACAGTAATATTTAAGGTGCATACCTTCGCAGGAGGCATGGATGTGTTTCCCAGCTGTTTTCCTCCTCTCCGAATTTCTCCTGGCTGAGAAAGATTTAAAGCCCAGCAGATTCTCCCTCCCTAAGCAGGGAGGGAAGGAGGGAGGGAAGGAGGCAGTGTATGGAGATACCATCACGACTGAATCAGAAAGCCCATCTGCACAGCAAACTCTCTTCTTTCCTGGACTGAAAACTGAGCAAGATGTTTTGCAAGGAGTACAGATTTTCTGTTTTGTGGCCTTTTCATCTCTGCAGGCTTTTGTGATGTCTTTCAACTTTTTGTGAAATATTATATCGGAATCACAGTTGACTTTCTCATCAAGGCTTCCCCAAACTGACAGAAGTGTTTTCCCTTGTGAAGAAGTTGGGTGATGTGATTTTTCAAATAGTTTTGATTAAGGAATAGATAAGATTCCCATTACAAACATGGGAAAACTGAAATGTGTGAGTAGTAGGGAAAGTCTTATTTTTGACAATTTTGTTCAGATTAAAAAAGAAAAAAACCCACCATTTAAATTAAAAAATTCTGGTGGACAGAAGACTGTGAGAGATTTTTCCTGCAGGAGCTCTGTGTAAGGGAAGGCAGTAGGAAAAAGATGTGGGCAGAAGCATCCTGTAGTGATTGATCTGTGGTACATGACTGCAAAGGGCCTAAAAACCACCCAGTCCACTCCTGGAGCTGTCAGAAAGCCACTCAAGCGTTTGGACAGCCCAGAGAGGAAAAAACAAACCAGCCTCAGAACTTGTATATTCAGTAATCCAGGAGGCATCACTGCCAACAGCAAATATTATAAGGATGCTTCTTTTCACCTACCATATGGATAGGTGAGCTGCTCAGCTTTGGGTTTACACTGTTTTCCCCATGGAGCTAATGAGACAATACTCTGTTACCACTGGGAATATCCATGAAAATATGTTTCAATTTATGTAATGGTCTGTCTGCCAGTAGAAGAAGCAATATAAAAACACAGAGGTCAGGGGCAGATCTATTATGGAAGGACAGCATATGGCAACACAACCATTAGATGAGCATCTCATACTCTTGAGAAAGCTTTAGGACTGACAAGGGGTTAAGGCAAATGTTGGTTCATTGCTAAATTCAAGACTCAAAATGAAAGAATGCAAATGCCTTGTAAGATCATTTTTTAAAATAACACTTTTAAACAGCCGTAGGGACTCTGTGCAATAGAGACTGAAAAGTTTTGAATAATGCATGCAAGATAATTTCCAAAATCACCCTTTAACTAGTACCACATTTTTTTCACTGTCTCCATATTCATGATTCACCTTTTGCTAATCCTGATGCATAAGGAATGAAGATAGCCCCTGTGGATAAGACCTAATGGACACCATCCTGGAATAATATACAGAACTCAACATCCAGACATGTGTCTTCAATTTAAAATAATTCAGCAATCATGTTCAACCAGAACCTGATTACACAAAATGGGACTTTTTAACTCCCAGGCTTGGATCAAATTTTAAGGCCAGAAGAAAAAAAAAAAAAAAACCTGCTATGTTTATACATTCCAGATACTGTGGTTGAGTTATCTGCACACAAATTTAACTGTTTCTTTGAGCCTCTTATCAGCTCATCTGTAACTATTTTAAATGCTTTGCTTTACCTGCCCTTTGTAGTTCCTCAGTGAGTTTTCCAGCATTCCAGAATTGTGATGAATGGATTTCCTGGATCTGGAACTTAATTAAAAATGAAGCTGAGTAACCATGCTACATTTCAGTAAATTGTAGGTTTTTGTTTTTTTTTTTTTAACAGCAACTGCTACATTTTTGCTCTTTCTTTTCTCTCCAGGGCTGAAGAGACAAAGGACCCTGACTCAGAAAGAGTAAGAGCAAGCCTCAGAAAACTGCCAAACAATGTGTCCCTTTACAAAAGCAGTGGCCCTGCTTTTTTCTGTGGTTCCATACTTTTTCTGTCAGCTATCCTTTATCCTAGCACATGAAAGGCTATCAGCATATTTTTTCTTGGTCTGTAAGAGAAAGAGGGAAGGAAGATCTGATCTTTAGACTGTCAGGCCCTGAGATGGCCTTGAAAAAGGTTACAGGCTAGCAGACTGTTTTGGCAACAGAAATAAGATTTGGGCACTGGTGAAATGCTTGTGAGATTTTTTTTGTAAATGCTGTAAGCCAGCTTTCCTGCAGAAAACACTAATTATGTAGTGTTTGTCTAAGGAACACCACTGAAATCACCAGAGATCCAATAAGGGTCCCCACAGCTTTGGTCTCTTCTGCCTGAAGATGAAATCACTAAGATAAGGCAGACTTTCAGAGGTTCCAGGCTTGCCTTGTTCTCTTTTTTTCTCATAGCTTGATTGGAGCTGAATGAATCTTACTTCCAGTCTGTCATTATAGAACCCAGAGCAAACACCTGGCTTGATATTCTCTGTTGTGACCCATTTTTCACTGTTATCAAACTTACTCTGGCCAAAGACTTCTTTGTTATACTCTGAAAACATGAGTGAGAAAGGATGCAGCAAAGAGCTGGCAGCACTGCCCTTGCCAGGCCTATTCTCTGCTGCAGGTCTCATCATTCTTCCATCTTCAGGTGTTGGTACCACTGGGAGATGCCCTGAGGCACGAACTTTCAGAAGGCTGCCTGGTGATGTTTTCAGAGGGAGTGTTCAGTGCCCAAAGGATGGCAACTGCTACAGAGCTGAGCACAGAGGCGCCCCTGCCCCGCCTCCCCCCGCGAGTGTCCCTGGGCAGCTCTCCCTGCTCGGGCTCGCAGCTCTCACGCATTGATGAGATAAATTTCTGGTGCTGGCACAGATACTGGAAAGCTTGAAAATAGTCAAGGAATTTACAAAATAATCAAGAAGGCAAGTTAAATATCTGAATGTATTTTTGAGGCAGTTTTAAAGCCAGTTTCATAACATCTGAAGACTCAAGTCACAGAGGTTGAGAGTCAGAGGTTACTAAGGTTACTTTGCTCTTTATTTTGGAATCTTTCACTTGAGACATCTTGGGAACATACTTGCTCTGTGTGTGGAAAAACATCTTTAACAATATGATGAGAGGTGCTTTCTGCTCTATCCTGAAATGCTCTGCAACATGGTGATCCCTGCTCAAGAGCAGGAAAGCCTAATCAGTAATTTGTTGGCATCTGAAGGTTTTGATCATAGAGCTGTGTGGGAAAATATTTTCTTCAGTCCCTGTGAAAGTATTCACAGGGATCCTGACATTTTCTTTGCCCTTCCTAAACCAGGACTAAAACTCAAAACCAGTAAAAATGTTCTGCAACACGATTATAGATAGAAAAGATACTTCTTTAATTAAGAAGCATAAAACTCCCCCATGTTTGCTTGCTTGCAAATAATTAATTTTAATGTTAATATTCTCTAGAATAAACTTCTTTTTCAATACTATACATTTTTGAAACAATAAATATTCTTTTGAAGTAGAAAATGGATTTATTGTTCAGAAATCACAGGCGTGGGATACTTTGACCATTTCAAAACATTTTCTTTTCCTTCCCCCTTCCCAAAAAGCACTTTTCAATGAGGAGATTTATCCAAATGGAAAATTCTTTCAGCTTTAACAGAGATGTGTTTTCTCCAGATAAACCCTTTTATCGAAAAACTATGGTGGGGATAAAGCCAATGGTGGGACTGGAAAGACACAGCCTGTTTTGGAAGGGTTTTGTACAAGACTCTCTCAAAAATGTGTTACACTTGCAGTGCTCTCCACGCCATGCACATGCAGCCCTGGGATGGCACCTGCTGAGTGCCAGGCAAGTGGCCCAGTGAGGAAGGCGTCCTGTGTCCTCTCCACATGCTGCAATGCTGCCCTGAGAGGCTTTGTTCCACTTGTGTGTGAGCTGCAGGCAGAGAGCAAATGTTGTAACACAAATGGAGCAGATTAAGAGCTACAGCTTTCTTACTTTCTTTGTCCTGTCTCCCTGTCCCAGGCGAAGATTCAGGCCAGAGCAAGCATCTCATTTATTTCAGAGATGGATGTAGGACAAACAAAGGACAAACAAAGCGCTGCCCCATGTTCCTTACCCTCCTCTTCATCCTGTCGGCCAAACACTGACCCAGCCAGCCCTGCTTTCGCATTAGTTCACAGAAATAGCTGATATAAACATTTCTGATGCTAAACTCCTCCAAGCTGACTGCTTCTCTCTCAAGCCAACTTCAACTTAGCTCTTCATCACGAGAGCACAGGCCAGCACTCAGCAATGAATGTCACCACGGTCTTTCTGGGTTGGAAAGCAGCCTAATGGGTACATGCTGGTGAGATCATGAGCCTGAGAGGGGGTTATTTGGACAGTTGAAAATCTCTGGCAAATACATCCCATTGAGAAAACAAATTACTTACTTTTAGGGAGATGTATAAACCACTGAATCATCTGCAACAGCACAGGTAGTGTTGTTAGTTATTGCCAGGGAATAGAAATTGTGTGGTAAATGTTGCCAGGAAATTAAGTACCAGAACAAAGTGTCACTGATGCAATACCTTATTTGCACAGGAACCATTTCAAATTCCAGTGCTTTTTTTGAAAGTCACTTCTTTATGCCTCCAGGTGTTGTGTGCTGCTATGTTCCCTTATGAACACCATGATTCTGTTGGGCTAGGTAACTGAAGTAATTTGTCTCATTTTGTCACAACTAAAAAGTGATGGTGATGATGATGACAGTACTAACCTCTCCCAAGGGGCCTGCTGTCATTTACTGAGGATGAAGTTCTGCATCAGCCTGTGAACCAACCTCCAACCTTTGCATGGCTTCTTTTAAAGACCTATACATATCTAGTAGTGATGTAAATTTCTTTGGAGTTTGGGACTAAAACCACTTGTTGCTATTAAGGTACTTTTGTTTGGAGGAGATGCACATGCCTCAGATGTGCTCAGAATTACTTTTTCCAGGTTTGTCCAGAGACAAGTCATGTTTTTAAAGTCCTTCTGATCTGCTCTCTCTGTGAATAAGAGGGTGATTTTCCCTTGTGATGCTGTGTTTGCTGTGCCCCTCTGTGCAGCTCCCCACGGAGATAGAACACTGCAAGAAATCTGGGACTGGAGCTGCAACCTGGAAAAGCACTAACTCACCTAAATAGTCCCCTATACACCATTATAGCACCATGGGAGACTCCTGCAGGCATCAGGCACAGACAAAATAAAGGTGCCTGGGGAGTAATCAATGTCATCCTCTTTTGAATTAAGTTACATTTGAGAAGAAAAAAAGAAATAGTGTCTAGAAATGAACTTAACTTCACAGTAAGAAATAGGAACCACCGGCTCCACTGCTTTGTTTCATCTTGAAAGTTATTGAAATTTTTGCTAGTAATGTTTGTTGTTACCTGACTAATAATTACCAGACCATTTAAAAGTGCAACTGTATAGAAAAGATTCAGTTGTTGTCCAGGTTGTTGCAGTGATGAGGACTGTATAAATGCCAGATAAAATGATGGTCCCTGTCTCACAGAGCTTACAGCACTGGCACAAACTTTTTCATTTATTCCAGGGTCTATTTCAATGGACGTGGAATTCTAAGGGTCCATGGAAAAGTCCTGTCAGTACCTCTGTCTTGTTCTCCCCTGAGCAGTGCTGTGCTCCCACACCAGGCAAAGAGGGAGGCAGGGCTGAGGTCAGCCCTTTTCACAGTGCTGGTCTCACTCTTTGTCCTCATAACACCATGACAAAGCTTTGCTCTCCTTCACCTCTCCCTGCTTCTCCTTTGCCAGCCTGACCAAAACCAGCAGCCCTGTTCTGCAGCCTTTCTGTGCTTCGCTGACTTTGGAGGCACACGCTGGCTGTCCAGGAGGGATCTGAGGTAGGTGTTTGCCACCTCCTCCAGGCACTCCTGTATTCACAGAGGCAGAGGATATGCCTCTCCCAGCCTGCCTTCACACTGCCCTGTGATCCTTTGCCCAGGCAGGTGGGCTGTGCAGTGGCTTCATTCATTTGGATGAAGGTTTGAAGCAGTGGCTGGACAGCACCAGAAAGCAAGCTCTTTCTTAGCTCTCATGTTTCTCATGAGAATTTAATTAGATTTTCTTCCTCCTCAGTGATAGTTACTGGCTTTATCTGATTGTTCCCATCTGCTGGCCGTTCCTCAAAATTCAACACAGTGATCTCACTCCTCTGCATCCTGTGCAATCAGAGCAACTGCGGGGGGCCTGGCAGAAGGCTCTGTGCCAGAGGGGATGGAGTCAATGGGCTTTGTGTTAGTGCTGATGCTGTATGGCATTCATGAGAGCTTGACTGGGAAAGATGGAAAGCGCCACCAGCAAAAGCCTGGTCTTCCTGTGGGAATGGTGCTCTGTTGTTTTTTGGGGTCTTTTTCACTGTTGTCAGAGGATCTTGATGGCAGCAGCACTCTGGATTCTCATTTGACTTAGGATTGTAGGGCTTGATGCAAATCAAGTCACTTTTGTACTCCTCCACTCCTGTGGGAGCTGAGATGTCCCACTAGAAAGTAAAAATCATCTGAAGTGGAAAAGTCTTGCTCAGCAGAAGCCTTTGGCCAAAAAGCAGCCAAAGCATTGTACATAGCAAATTTTGACCTTTTTGTTAGGCTCCACCATGTCTGTACACTTTCAAAAAGCTTTGTTCCCTTTTGTAAGACAGCACTCTTTCCAAACCCAACATCCCCCCTCTGGTGGCAGCAGATCTGTCTCCAAGTATCTGAACCCACACACTTGTCTAAACAGAAATGCCAATTCTCCTTTCATGGCAATCATATTCTCTGGGAAGAACCATAAGCAAGCTCAAGAAAGGCCACCAAGGACTAACAACTCATGAAAAGAACCCTGCTTGCATATCTAGAGCTTCATCAAAGAAGATAATTTCTTTGTGGAGTTTTTAAAGCCCTCTTATCACCATGAAAGAGTGATTAAAGGACATTAAGAATAGATTAATTAAAAAAGTAACATATCTTCTGTTTCAGAGCGAAGCAAGGCTCATAGGAAAAGGCAATGTCTTTCATTAAATGATGATGAAATGTTGACAAACTTTCAGGCATCTGATGTTTCACAGACAGAGAGTCCTGGCAGAACAACATCCAGGTTTGAATCAACATCTCTTACGTAGGACGGAAGAGGCTGATAAAAAGCAGCCTTTGCATCCCCAGGTTTTCTGCTGATATCCTTTGTTGCTTGGCTGTGTTTCAAGCCAGGGTGTGGTGCTAAAATAGCACAAGTTGTTCTCTTGTTGCCACACAAAGGGAGCACAACTACACTTATCCTGCTGGTTGTCTCTGATCTGCCTGGCTTTTAGGCACTGTCCTCCCTCCAAAAAATTACCAACATAAAAATATCACACATCTTCCCTTTCTGAAGGGAGATCAGAGGTCTGTACCATCAAATGATCCTTCCCCTTCAAAGCCCAGCCTGGGCTTCTGTCTCCTTCTGTCGCAGAATTGAGATGAAGCCCCAGTTGGCTCAGTCCTGCTTGTCATGGGCCATCCAGAAGATGGAAGCACCTCCCCTTCCTGGGGGAAATCCAAACCTGGGAGAAGCCCCTCCTGCTGAAAAGCAGGATCCACCTGAGATCTAGGCTGGTGTGTCTAGCAATGTACTCTGCTCTGAAAGACTTTTGTCCCCATGCTCCAAATGTGCCTGTGCTTTCTCCTCATGACCAGTCACAAGAAAGAGAAAGGTCCTGAAGAGCTCTGGGCAAATGTTAAGGAAAAGGATTTTTGGTGGGTATTGTGTATAAAAAGGAGTATTTCTATAGCTGTAAATTACAAAATAATCTTTTTCTATAGAAAAGGAAAATCCTGCCTTGAGAAATGCCTGTGCTAGGAAGTGCTTGGGAGCCAGTGAATGGCACTTTAAATATACATCTGGAGAAGGCCTGGGCAGGGAAGGACTGGCTGAGGGAGAGCCTGGAATAGGTCCCAAATGGCTCTCACCCCAGTGGGGTCTAGGTGAGATAGATAAATGGGGTCCCAGCTGATTATAGGATGTATGGCATTAAAAACACCCAGAGAGGTAAAGCTCTCTAAGTGTTCAGAGGTGTGCATCCTGGGCACTCAAGATGTGAGATATGGGTAAGAAGATGAGCATGTAATCCAGAGACATGGGGTGCCAAGAAAGCTGAAGTGCTGAGGAAGCTGGGGGAGATTATAAGGGTGGGTTCCTGCTGCTGCCAGGGACCGAGGAGTGATGAGCTTTCTGGTATTTGGAGAAGGAGAAGGAAGTGCATTTCGGTGTCAGGAGGAATCCTGGCAAGTGATCCCTGCTCCTCTGAAATAACCTTTTCTTCATAACATCTGAGACAGCAAATATTTTATGAACAGTTAAGGTCACCTCTGAAGTTTTGACCTCATTCCCTTTGAAATTGGTTAAGATTAAGTGATTTGGCTGAACAGAGCAGATGGTGCAGTAAACTGGACAGACCTCTCCACCCCCTCAGCCTCTCAGCAAAGGAGCATGTTGTACTGCAAGCAGAGCAGGAGCCACTGTCCTTCACTGTTTGTGAATTGTGGCACAGAGACAAACCCAACGGACCCAAGGCACCTTCACACAGAGGGAGACATGAGCCTTTCTGACACCCATTGTACTGG
Organism: Molothrus ater; assembly: GCF_012460135.2. Lineage (NCBI taxonomy): Eukaryota > Metazoa > Chordata > Aves > Passeriformes > Icteridae > Molothrus > Molothrus ater. The sequence continues at coordinate 33,452,168 of NC_050478.2, read as the reverse complement.
AATGAACCCTGATCTGGAAACCTTACCCAGCTCAGAGCATGCTTGCAGCTTTTGTCTGGTGCTTTTTGAATTAAAGTTTGATTAGATAGGAGGAGGGGCCTTAAAGTTCTGAGCAGGGGCTAAACTGGGAACTGCAATTTTTTTTACTGTCCTGTTTAAAAGTGGTGTTAGGAAACAGCAACCTTACATCAGCTTTAAAAGCAGATGGGCTGAATAGGGAGAACAACAAAAGAATGGTGTTAAAATAGCACAGAAAGAAGCAGCATAAAAACAACAGCCCTGCCAGGGACAACATGCCCAAGGCAGCTGCAGAGCCCAGACTGCAGGAACAGTGGGAACTTCTTAATCTGGAAGCACTTATTAGTGGTGGGTCAAGTAATGATACTCAGCAGCAGCTACTTTATTGTGCTCAAAAGTTTACTCTTGAGGGACTCATTGAAACGGATAAAAATACAGCACCTTGCCCAAAGACATTACCAAAAAATCCTCAAAAGACGCGTAGAAGGGCAAGGCCTTCCCCAGTGCAAGGCTGATAAATCTGAAACAGGTTTGGGGCAGACTACAGACATTTCCCTGAGAACTTCTTTTCTTCCATTCAGAAGGATGCCTATGGGAGGTACCCATGCTTTTCCTTCACATAAGAATAGAGATGTCTGAAAACCACACAGGCTATCCTCTAGTTTCATAGCAGATCAAAGGAAATCCTAAAGCTTTCAAAGGCATGTAGACCTTGAGCAGATTTACTCTGGAAAAGTACAGCATATGGTTGAAATGCCATGAGGCATGTTGCAGTATCACCCAGGGAAACTAACTCCAGAGCTCTGGAAATCCTGACATGAACAGGAGGCTGGCATTTCTACAGAGGAAAAAAAAAGCCTAAGAGATGATGTGAACAAGAAATCAATTCAGAAATAGTTGTCTGGAGACAGGTAATGTAAGTTTCACAACAGCAGTTGTGTATCCACCTTTCTTGTGCCAAATAGGAAGCCTCTTGAAGCCCAGGAACTTTTCCCAGTCAGTGTTGCAGCTTTTGGATTAGGAATGCCCTTGCCACCTGAGTTGATATTTATTCCTCTGGAATGTAGTATAGTTCAATCAGGATAACTTGTTAGCAAAAAAAGCCCATTTTGTCAATGCAAGCTCCAATCTACACAAATAAAATAACTCTTACTATGTTTACTGATTACCACAAGCAGAAGAGATGTCTCAAATGGGCTCGTAAGACATGTTTACCTCCAGCCAGATTCATAGGGTATGCAATCCTTACAGAATAAAAAGTAGAACATGTCAAATGCATAAAAGAAGCAGCCTCCTGTTTAAAAATCATCTGTTCAATGCTGCAACACTAGAATTTTCCAGTATCATATAAAGGACTCTCTCCATCAACTTCTTGATTGTCACGTCTTAGTTGGCATAATTGCATCAAGATTTCTCTGTGCCTAGGATCCTTCCAGCAAAACCCTCACAAAAAAAAGCAAAGAAAAAGAAAGAGCATGGCTTAGATAGTCAGATCTGGCAAAAGTTTCACATTACAAAAGTGATATTGATCTAAAAAAAACCTTATGTTATTATCCAAGTGGTTTCCAATTGTTCCTGGAACCATTACAGCATGAAGGGCATTGACAGTTCCTTAGAGAAGGGAGCTCATTAGGATTGCAAGAATTAGCTGAAATTGAAATTCTCTGACATCTTCATGAAGAAAAAAGGGTCTGTTTTGTGGCAAGCAATTCAGATTTTAAGAGATTATGTCAGGTTGTAAAAGTCTGTACAGCTGAGAGAATGGATTTGCTGGTAATCATGTATTTCTAATTTTCACATAATAAGCCCCAATAACTGATAACTAGAAAGCCATTATAAAAATGAGGAAGGCACTTTTACAGTGTTAGTTCAGATTTTGAGGTTGTTAGAAAAATTACTTTGTGAGAATTTTGCATGCAAAAGCTGGAGCAATGAGAAAGTGATCTAAGAAGGGTGTGGAACTCCCCTGCTGGATGTCAGGGATTGTCCATATTTCTTCTTTCACAGGGGCAGAAGTACACCTGGCAGGAACTTTTCCTGCAAAGGCTCCTCTGGAGGCGCCTGCAGCAATTGTACAACATCTGTGGCCACACACATACTGGCACCACAGCCAAACGTGAGTCTGGAAGTGTCAGTGCTAACCAGGAAGGCTTTTAGCCCCTGGAGGTCCAAAATATCTTTAGGCAAAGTGTGAGAGCAACAGCAACCAAACCACAAGAAGTAGTCATAATATGATTCGAGGCAAGATGTGATGGTTTTATTCATCTCCAGTGTCAAGAGAGAGAACAGCGACTTCATAATTCACCATGAAGAGCACTGCCTTACTTGGGGTGAACTTCCTGATTTCCGACTGCCAGGGGCTGCACCCAGGGGCCAGTCAGCAGGCAGGAGCTGCTAGGCAACCACAGCTGGCCCTTAGCATACAGCCCACTGACAGACAGCATCCATATGCTGCTTGAATGAGCCATCCCTCCATCTGCACTGGAGGAGAGAAGACCCTCACAGGATTATGCTGTGGAGTTTAAATCTTAAATAATTAAATGCCGTGATACTTTTTTCCCCCCCTCCTGTTTAGTCCCCAGCATTTTATTATGGATGACACAACATTTATGGCTCCTCTGAAATGCCAATTAAGAATTGTAATAAGAAACTACTGTGAGCTAGCACTGCTGATTTGTTTTTTCTTGAAAAAGTAGTCTTATTGTAATGACCTAGACAAAAAGCAAATGTAACATGGTCTACTACTAAGTGAAATCATACACAATTCCAAGTACAGGCCAGTGCTGCCAACAAGCTACAGAAATTCTCAAAGCTTTTAAGAGGTCTGGAAGGAGGAGCTTTGTTTTACCATTTGCCAGTCCTATGCTGTCCTTGGGGGCATGATATATGGCTAAGCATCATGTTATGATATAACAACACAAACATAATTTAATAACTTGGGTGCCAAACAGCTGAGATTTATGGTCAAGGATGCTAAATGTTCACAAAGGATTGCTCCAGAGATGCAGTCCTATTGGATTAAGAGAGAAAAAGTAGCTAATACAATGTTTTAGACAACATATCTCTATGGGGCTGTAGGCTTTGGATCACTTGCATCGTATTAATATTTCCTTGTTGCATTTCCAGAAACTCTCTTTCTAATTATAGATTCCTGGGTTCACTTCATGCAAATTTAAAGGATATTACTATTTTATAACTAAAGCATATGAATTGTGTGCTTCTGTTTAAACAAGAGGGTGTGGAGTGGGCCAGATGTGGCTCCTTTCATCCTAGCGTCACTGCAAATATTTGTATGAGCAGCTTGCAGTGTCTCTGACTTATGAGAAGATCCAATCTACACTGAATGGGCAGATGCTTTTTATTTTCTACAAAAAAAGTAAATTAAGTGAGCTTGCTTAGGCCTTTCCAAATCAGCAGGCTGGAGGCAGGGGCGAGTTGAATGAGGGTCTGTGAGGCATCACCAAATCTGTTGGAGGATTGCATGTCACAAGTCTGATCAAGAGCAAGGACACTCCCAGCTGCAGCAGCTGGAGCCGCTTTGAAAAATAAACCGTAGGTTGTAAAAAAGAGACTCCTTGCTGCCTTTCAGTGTCCCCAGGAACATGTAATCTCTGGTGGCTGTCCTGGCTCCCTGCCTCCCTCTGGAGTGGCTCACACTTGACCTCTTGTCCTGACAAGCAACAGTTGTCTAGCTCTGCTGTGGCTGCAAATGTCTCTCTAACAAACTGTCCTGAGCTACAGCAAGCAGCTCTGCTGAAAGACATGTTAACAGCACTCAAACAATTTAAAAAGACCCTGAAGCCCAGAAAAAAACCTGGTATGCTGAGAAAATGGGAAATGGACTCTGTCACTGCCACGAACAGCCCCTCATCTTATGCTGTGCTGCTGTTTGCAGCAGGACTCTCCATCCCTGTTGGCATGCCCTGTGCCTTTCTCAGCCATTTATCCAGCTTTATGCCCCAAACCAAACCCATTCTCCCGAGCCCAATGGAGGCTGCTCCCTGCAGGAGCATTCCCTGGGCTGCCAGTGCTGCAGCCATGTGTGTCCAGGCAGCAATAACCTTTCAACAAAATACTTGAGCAACATGAGACATCTGCAGAAAGTGCTGGTTGTTTCTGCAACAGTGGCCTGGGGAGGGGCTTTTGTGCCTTCAGCCACATGTGAACACAACCCATTATGTGAGTTTGGGGCTCAGTATTAAGGAGGAAAGGGCCACACCCAGAATTGCTCCCCATTACCGTACGGCTCTTTCTCTTGCTCAGCCTGCCCCAGTGGAGTCAGCCTCACATTTTTAGGATGAGGCTTATGAAATCACTTATGAAATCATGATGACACCATTGTACACATGACATCCCATGTGCCATGTGGCTGAGATTTACATCAATACTTTTCTTGTCAGGCAAACTTTGGGTTGCTTTTGTATTTCTTGCATAGTTTTTGCTGTGATTTAGAGGCCAAGTCCTGTCCACAAGTCTCTTTGCAGAGAAACAGAAGTGTCCGGATTTTCAAATAGCATTTTTGGCAAGAGACAGAGTTCCACGGTGTTTGAAGAGGGCCCCAAGGCTCTCAGTGCTTTTCCACCTTTAAAAACCACAGCTGTTTGGGTTCCCCTCCCCCTGCCTTTCTGTGTTTCTTATTTACCTTGCTCCTATGACCAGAGTTCTATTTCCAGTCCAGATATTTGTTATCCCAGTCAGTCACTCACTAAGCCCTATTCCCCTGTCAGCAAAACAGAGATGCTGCTTCCCCATGGTAACTTCAGGAAGTTGAGTGCCACAAATGTATGGGAGACAGCCAGTTCCTGCAGGATGGGGGGAACCATAAATACTGGATCCTGCCCTACTCACTCACCTCCATCCTCCCTCTCTCCTCATGTTGCTTCCTTCTCCCACTCATCAGTGAGCTCTGAACCCAAGGGCTTCCACAGTCTTGAAAGTTTTCATCTCCTCCAAGTCTTGCTTTCCTCAGATGTCCAAAAAATCTTGAGGCCAGACCTATAGCTTTGTCTGCAGGCAAGGAAGGCAATAATTCACCTGCCCACCTTTGCAACACATTTGACAGCTGCACTTGCTCAGTGCTATCTCAAAAAAGTCAAGGGATTTGGGATGTAAAGGGGGAAAGAGGAAGACAGGGTTTATGATGTATTTATTAATTCCAGCCCAAGCAAGAAGATTTCTGGTGGGGAGGGGAGCCAAACAGAGTTTCCGACCCATGCTGATGTAATTATTATGTTTATATTTGCAAAAATAATATAATATTTGAAACACAAATTGGCCCAAGGCTTGAGCCCAGGCTTGGGTTTGGGTTTTTTTTTTCCAGCTTAACTCCTAATCAGTTACTCTGTGCTTCAGTTGTCGTGCCTGTTCTGATTTACTGGTCAGTTTTATTACCTGTAACACATATATAATAGTGGTTGTCATTGCTTGTCAGCATTTCAGGTAAGCTGTTTCCTAACAGAACTTCAGCTACAGATAACTTCTGCTTTTTTAAGCAGATCCTTTACCTGAATGTAATATTTATGAAAAGGCTGGGCTGGAGCCAGAGCCCATAAAGTCTTTGTACCAGTGGTGTGAAGTCAGGATTTGCCCGGGCAGTGGACTGGAAGAGTCACGGAAAGGGGCCTGGGGGAAATGTAGCATTTTGGCTTGTTGCCAGGCATCCCTTAAGCTCCCAGGAGATGGTGCTTCTCTGGAAAAAGTGTCAGGATTTCCCTGTGCCAGACCCACAGTGAGCACACCTTGCCTGTATTAAAGGACTCAGGCTGCTGCTGATGGGTATTGAGGTGCTCCAGTACCACCATGAGCAGGAGAGTGGGAAAGTGACTGTGAACAAGGGGTACAAAGAGGCTTGGCTCCAGAGCTGCATCCAGGCCAGGACTGTTGGGACGGAGCTGTTGTGAGGATTCCCACACAGATTTTAAGAGACTTGTGCCCAAGCCACAGGATGAGAGGACATAGCCTCAGGCTGGCATGGGGAGTTTCAAGGTGGACATCAGGAGGAATTTCTTCATGGAAAGCACTGTTTAACCTTGGAATGAGCTACTGGTGGTGGAGTCACTATCCCTGGAGGTATCCGAGAAAGGATGTGGCACTTAGTGACCATCCATGGTCAAGTTGACCATGTGGTGATTGGTCATAGTTTGGACCCCACCATCTCAGAGGTATTTTCCAACCTAAATGCTTCTATGATTCTGTGAAAAACAAAACCAGAGGGAAATCAAACAAAACCTCCCTGCGGGGCCGGTTCGTTCCTTACGGGTTCGTGCACTGGCCGCGCACGCAGCGCCGCTTCCCGCGATGGCTCCGCGCGCCGGGCCGCCACCGCCACCGCCACCGCCGGGCCGCCACCGCCACCGCCGGGCCATCGCCGCCACCGCCGGGCCATCGCCGCCACCGCCGGGCCGCCACCGCCACCGCCGGGCCATCGCCGCCACCGCCGGGCCATCGCCGCCACCGCCGGGACATCGCCGCCACCGCCGGGCCATCGCCGCCGCGCTGCCACCGGAGGGCGCTGGCCCCGCGCCGCCGCTGCCGCCACCCGCGCGGCCGCCAGGTGGCAGCACGGGGCCGCCACCGCGACCCTGTGCCTCAGGATAGATAGCACTGCCACCAGGGGCCCTGTGCCACCAGGGGCCCTGTGCCTCGGGATAGATAGCACTGCCACCAGGGGCCCTGTGCCACCAGGGGCCCTGTGCCTCGGGGATACATAGCACTGCCACCAGGGGCCCTGTGCCACCAGGGGCCCTGTGCCTCGGGATAGATAGCACTGCCACCAAGGACCCTGTGCCACCAGGGGCCCTGTGCCTCGGGATACATAGCACTGCCACCAAGGGCCCTGTGCCACCAGGGTCCCTGTGCCTCGGATAGATGCACTGCCACCAGGGTCCTTGTGCCTCGGGATAGATGGCACTGCCACCAGGGTTGCTGTGCCTTAGGATAGCAGTGCCCTGGGGTCCCTGTCCCAGGGTCCCTCTGCCCCAGGGTCACCCTGCTGCAGGGGTCTCTCAGCCCCCAGGTGCCACTGCCACAGGGTCCCTGGGCTCTGGGATCACTGTGCCCCAGGGGTCTCTCTGCCACAGGGTCCCTGAGTCACCTCTCGAGTCTGCCATGATGGGTTCTGCCCTCCACAAAATGCAGCTGCCAGCCCCAGCTGATTTTATTTGTATTAATTCTCTAAGTCTTTGTGGGCCCTAGTTTCTGAAAGTGGCAGCAACGCCACTTTGGCTTTAATTTGGGCTGAAGTTAAAAAGCGCTGTTGTTGGAGCAGCGGAGCGTGGATTTGTGTGGTGGGAATGGAACAGCATTGCTGTCACTTTGATTGGGGAATGAGAGAGGTAACTGCATTTGCAAACGGGGAAAAAATAAAATCCTTGTACTTAAAGCTGAAACAGCCTTGATAGGTCGTGGATGTGGCCCAGACACAGAATCATCATAGAATCATAGAATAGTTTGGGTTGGAGGGACATTAAGGACCACCTAAATCCAACCTTCTTGTCATGGGAAGGGACACCTTCCACTAGACCAGGGTGCTCAAAGCCCTACCCAAGCTGTCCTTGAACACCCCAGGGATGGGGCATCCAGAGCTTCTCTGGGCAACCTGTCCCAATGCCTCACCACCCTCCCAGTGAAGGATTTCTTCTCAATATTTAATCTAAATCTACTCTCTTTCGGTCATCATGCTCCAAAGGGTAATGAGCAATCAAAAAGTGTCAGGCAAAGGCAAGAACATGGAGTCAGTAAGGCAGAATTTCCAGAAGCAAACCCTGGGTGAGGACGAGCTGATGTCACCTCTGACAGAGTAGCTGGACAGGTCTCCCTTTCACATGAAAGCAGGAGGGCTGAGGAGAGTGAGTGTGTGCAGGGCCCAAACTCTGCCTTGCCACATTTACATCAGAAAGGCCCTGTTTAGAGACACCATTGTTTAGGGCACCTGTCTTGCTGCATGGTATTTCTGCAATAAAAATATCTGACCTTTGGGAAGGATTTCCTACTTTTCAGGGGGCAGCTGATCCCCAGAGGGAAAGGAGCAAAGCATTTGCTGAAGTACCTTCCCTGACCAGTAAACATAAGAGCTGCTTTCAGGAAGAAAGGGAGACACTACTCGAGGTGTGGGGAGGGAAAGCAGAGCCTCAGTTCTCCGTTTGGACACCAGGTGGATGTACAGGCTCACCACAGGCAGGGTGGAGACCAACGGGCTGTGCCGAAGGACTGCCCTACATGAGGTACCTGTGGGAGGATTTTGTACCCCTGGGCAGCTCTTCCAGGAAAAAAAAACCCAAAAGAATGACTCAAGCAGCAACAAGACAGACAGACAAACAAACATTTACGACAGAGAAGGAGCCCTGCACTGTGACTTTCATGGGACCACAGACATGGCAGAGGGTTGCCCACCATCCAGCTCCTGCAGGCTCAGGAGCCACTTGGGTGCCAGCTGGATCGGGATCAGCTGCTGTGTCACATCAGCTCCTCTGGAGAGGAAGAACTGTTGCATCCATGAGGTGTTGGGCATGCTCATGCACAGAGCACAGCAGGGAAATAAATCCACTGCCCAGTCCTGTCTGGTCATAGGAAACCCACTGAGCTTGTTCTACCCATGGCAGGAGCAGAAGCAGGGCTCTAGCAGGTCCAGCATCACCTGCCTTTCACGGATGAAAATCATACCCTGGAGAAAGGGAAACCTTGAGCAAAAGGCAAGTTTGGGGTACCAGGCTATGGCAGCTGCTGAGGGGTAGGAGACTGACCACAGACTACAGGCAGCAGAGGAGTCTGAAGCCAGCTCATCTGGGCATCTGGCACCCTCTGCTGAGCTCCATCCTCCTTCTGAGACACACTCAGACTCAGGAAATGCCTCCATCAGTGCAATTGTCCAGATGCTGTGCACATGCAGCAGAGTTCTGCAAAGCAATAGGGCAGCTGCCACATGGGGGGGTTCAGTCAGAAGCTCCAGCCCAGAAGGTGGGCACTGGAAAGCATAAAGATAGTTTAAATCAGGCACATACCATAAAATATTGCTACTCTGTGCAGCAACATGAGGTAAAGGGAAAAAAACAACATGGGAAAGGAAATGTAGCAGTAGCACTGTGCTGAAGCCACTACCCTGTAGCATTTATAAGTAGACATCATGTGAATACAGAAAGGAGAAATTTCTGGGTTGAGAATGACCCATTCCCTGTGCTTCTTTGATGGGAAAATTTTTACCAGTTTGCCTTTGGCTATAGTGAAATATGCCTTCTGACAACAAGCATTGTCGTGAATAAGCCATTGTGAACAGCACTCAGCATCAGACTGGAATGAGAGAAAATGACACTGCTCATTTTCTGTAGTGAGGCTTCACAAATCTTCTATGTAATAAAAGACACCACTTACCATCCTGCCTAAAACTCCTTCTCAAAGGTAGCACTGGGCAGTCAAACACAACAGGATGCTGGAGGCAGTAAAATGTTCAGTGCATTTGGACGGGGACAGTCAACAGCTGCAAATGCAGCAGCAGATGAGTTGGTCGTATCTGCTGAGGGATGTGAACGTGGTATGAGGGGTTTTTAAAAGTGCTAGCAACTTCAGTCATGTCACTGAACTCTACATAGAGTTGCTAGGTTTCCATTTTAGTCATTGAAGATGTAGTCAATACTGTCAGTAGACTGTAGGTCATTATTTGTTGTATTTAAACCTTTCTAAACCAGCTTGATCTGTTTGAAAATTATTTCTTTCCATTGGTTCTGCAAGGATCTGCAAGGGACTGGCTCACCTGTTTACACCTGCACTGCAGTTGTCTGAGAGAAGGGTCTTCTCCAACGTGCTGTGTCCACACTTCTCACACAGGGCAAAACAACACAGATTGAAAGAAGATTCAGTGGCATGGCATGACTGCCCAAAGAAAGGCAGATTTGGGGTAGTGCAGTAAGTACAGAGTGATCCAAAGAACAGAAATGGAGACACTTGTCTGCATCATGAGGTGTGAACCTAATTCTGAATAATCATCATGCTGTTAGTCACAATAATTCTTCACTCCATGTCCAAGCAAGAATGACTCTGCCTGAAGGACGCACAGGCAAGGACTGAGAACAAGACATTGCAGTGCCCTTAGCAAGGTCTTGCTGTCATGATCCTGTGCTCAGACAACAGATCACAGATTTCCTCGGCAGAGCTCGAGGCCAGTTCAACATCAAATGGGAATTTCAGCACAGAGTACCCACAAAGCAATGGGAAGCTGGGAGTCAGAAGAGGAAAGGGGTTGTTAATCAGTGAAAAAGAAGGAGGAAGGCAGCTCTGCCTGAGTGTGGGAACACTGCAGTGGAGCCTCTGGAGATCAGATAGCGACTGAGTGTAAAGATAGATGGGTCTGAGAACTTCAGATGTTTCCCCGAAGAGAAAGTCAGCGTGGTCCAGCTGTATAATGCCAGAAAGTGCACAGAAAGGCTTAGGAAATCCTTGCACAGAGCTACTAAGAGCCACATATTTAGGGTTACATGTGTGTGACTAAGGAAAGATCCAATAATCAAAGGATACAAAAGAGTGACCAAACCTGTGCAGAAATACCATTGGTGCTACTCACAGGCTTAGAGTCATGTGAAAGGCAAACCAAGAAAGCAGTAAGTAATAGGACTAGGTGGCCATCAATGTGCTTTGGCACAGTGGGGCTTATGTGACAAAGCCAGAGTGAGAAGTAATGGGTACAGCCCTTTACTACTGTTTGTTGAGGTTTAGAAAGATGTCACATAGCAAGGGACAATAGGACACTGCCCAGCAGCCCACCCACCTGCAGCAGAGACGTACTGTTACAGCTTTGGGCTACAAGTTAAGGCAATAGCAACTCATGTTTTTAAGTGTTGGTTTATCCTTTATGTGTCAGCCAACCAGAAAAGGCTGTGTCCATTTTATTTGAGACAGCTGGGGTTCCTGGCCAAAGCACAGGGAAGCAGGCTTTGCTGCCCAACAGGATTTATGTTCCTGCAAACACAGTATCTCACACAGAGCTCTCTATATCCCTTCTCCCATACACATTTATATATCTTGGCTGAAGCACAAGTGTTTCTTCTGTAAAGATGTGGTGGTTTGGTCAGAATTCTCATCTTTAGCTGAAAAAATACTGAAAACGCTGATCCTGATGTTCAGTTCTCTCCATGTCCCATTGGTGACAGTAATATGCTGCCATCAGTTCAAAAGACAGCCAAGTCTGGGGAAGATTCACACTTATGGAAGACAAGAGGCCTTTGTCTTTCTGTCCTTTTCTACCTGCCTGTGCTCCTCCTCTGACCATGCCATTCCACCACTTTATCATGCTTTTCATCTGATGAGCACCACCATCAGGGAATGGCAAGTGATGAGATTGCATGGCCAGGACTGGGACCTGTGAGAAAGAAAAGTGCAAAAGCGAGTACTTTCTTTTGGCCAAAGTGAGTTCTGCCAGCTCACAGCATGTCCTGAGGTCATACATAGTCCTAATGTTGACTAGCTGGCCAAATACAGAGCAGCAAAGCACATAAACCTGAGCACAGAAATCCTTCTTCTTCCCCTCAGAGCTCCTATGCTTCAAGTTCATCACTCTACTCTGTTGGATAAAGAATTAAATTAAATTATAATTAAGTTATAATTAAATTAGCAAAGCATGGATTTTGGGTTACTAGTCTCAGTAGCAGCAGAGGGCTCAGGACCACAAGGGATGATTTGGCTCTCTATTCTTCTGAGATGATCCCAATTAAGGCTTCAGTGTGTGAAGTCCTTTTATAGAGAGATCCTTCAGTGGGTGTGAGATATATTGTGGTTTGTAAAGAGTTTTGTGTTCCTTTTAGGACACTGTGAGACAATCTGTGAATTCCTTTACTTTCATTTGTGTGCAGTTAGTCACGTGCATGGACCCACCATGGTTGAAAGCATGCTAATATTAGTGTGGGATTTGCAATGCTGAGCCCTTTTATGAAGGCCTTATAGAGGTTGCAAAATGTTAAGCATTCTCACCAGTTCTGGAGAAAAATTGTGTTTTACAGGATTACCAAAACCAGGTGTTCTTCACTGCAAAATGCCTGTCCATTTCCTTTGCTGCGGATTGATCTGTACTTGAGGGAAGCAGCAAGACTGTCCCACACCACAGCTTCCAAGATGAACACTCCTAAGGTGAAAATGTGTGCACAGTGCTAGCTTTAGCCAAGGAGGTCTGCTGGATTAAGTGATGGAAGTGGACAAAAAGCTCCTTAGAAATGCTGTGGGTGACAATTGCCTGTGGTGGGTTCATTCATCCCGGGCTAGTAGCGTATGTGGGAAGTGAGTGCTGGCTGACAATGCCACAGCTGCTTTCCCAACCCACACTCTGGTCATGTGTAGGTCCTCTGCAGTACAATAAAGAAGAAGGCTGCAGCATTAGTTGCCTTTCACTCCATTGAGAGTGGCTACAAAGCATTAAAGCCAGGCTGAGTGAGAAGGCTCACCAAAGTCAGTGTGAGGGTGTTAAGAAGCACAGCTTTTTAAAGGAATTGGTTGGGCAGAGGAAAGGTATTTCCATATTGTTCTCTGCCCAAAAGGGCAACATTAAAAGTGTTGCACAATCAAAACAGTGTATGTGCAGTTCTTGTTGAGAATGAGTGACTGAGAGGTTTATTTAATGCATGATTCAGTGCTTATGTTATTATTGCAACTTTTTTATTAAGGACTTGTCCTTTGTGCTTTTACATATGCATTTTATGAAACTTTCAGGAATTTTGTGTACAATTTCTGTTGGAGGAATTCTCGAAGGTTTCCTGCACTAGTGATCCGATACCAGGAAATTTAGACTTTTCCTCCTGATTATGGCAAAGTGAGTTGAATTTTCATGCATGCCACAAAGAGCAGCATTTGATCTCACATATACACACTCACAAATATATATAACCATGTATAAATTGACTCAGTTTCTGCAGCTGCATGAGAAAACTCTCACTAAAGCAAAGTCCCTTGGAGCAGAAAATTCAAGTGCTATTTTCAGGGCATATTTTGTACAAATTCCACTGCAATCTGAGGCTCACTGTATAGGGATGTTTTGAGGAGCTTATGAGCTCTGATCACCTGCACAATGGAGATGCCACACAAGGAGGTTGTCTTCCAAATTTACTTCATAGTTATTTGCCCTTCTTCTATACTGTGAGCCATAAGAATAAGAATAAATGGACTTCCCAGTTTCCAAAGTCAAAGACGGCATGAATTGATATTGCCCACTAAAATGCACTGAGACTAAATCAATAACATCTGCAATAAGGCATAATGAAGACAAAATTATATCTCAGCTTTCCCAAACAGCTGTGAATCTATTTTTAATGATCCTCATTTTTGGCAGTCAGCTAAACAACTTTTAAAATGTCCTCAAAAATGCATTGCTAAGTAGATCAGCAATGCAGAACACTGAAATTCCATTAATTGCAGCTTCTTCTGTGTGGTCTGTAGTACTTGGCATGAAAATGCCCTCACTCTATAGCTAGACCAGAAAACATTTGTGGCACCCTAGGGTAGTTAGAAAAAAAGAAGTGGCTTTAAATAGGTGTCTTAAAGAATAATGCAGTGTGACCGCAACCACTGATTTGAATTTTTTTTTAATGTAGGGTTTTTAAAGAAACTTTATCTGTTTTCACAGCCTTGCCCTATCATTCAGTGGTCCTGCTCTGTATGATGACAGCTTTGTACACTGATAAGTGAGCTCCTGGGCTTGGCCTCTTGGGCTTTCAGCATAGCTTCTCAGTCTGAAAGAGTCAGCTTTCCCCCAGCACTGATGGAGTTCATCACAGCAAGATACAACATGGCATTTTAAACCTCAGCGTGATGTGTATTTTTCTTAAAACGCAGAGTATACAGTGACAGTGGAGGTGGTGAAAGGGAGTGGTAGACTGAGAGGTGTATTTGGTTATTCTTTGTACTGAGTCACATAGGTCATGCTCATCTAGTGTGAACAGTGTCTCCTGGCAAGGCAGAAAACAGGGAAAAAGGGCTCCCCACGGGATCTGCTCATGATGCTATGCAGTGTGAATCAATGAGGTTACTATGGGCTGTGATTATTACTCTTCTTGCATGGTGATTTGAACAACACTGACATTCTAGTTTGCTAGGGTTTTGTCTTCCTTACACCTAGCAATGAATTTCATGTGTACCAGTTCTGTCTGCTACCAAATGAATTGATTTTACTGTGCACAGACCATCCCATTGCATGCTTCTTCCCTAGCACATGTACAGTCCAAATATAGATCTCCATGTTGCTCTTTGGCAGCCTTTAGGTGACTTTTCAGGACTAATGTGGTATCTTCAGTTGGCTCCATTCCTTGGAAAAGGCTGATGGTGAGGCCTGACACTATAGCACACTCACAGCAGCAGGGTTGATACATTGGAGCAGGTTTCTCTTATATGTTTATCTTGAAGATCACAGCAGAATAAAAATATTCTTTGCAGAGTGGGAGGCAACATTAATCTCTGCAGTCTGTTACTTGGAATCCTTGATGCCTCTCTCTTCTCTGTCTCCAGATTTCTAAGTGTTCTCTTTGTATGTTTAGAAAGCAGTTGCTATGATCTATACTGATTAGGCCATTTAAGGAGAGACCACATGGAGCTGTGTTATGTGGATTCTATATTTGATCATGTGAAATGCAAGTTTTCCACTCTTCAACTAAGCAAAAGCAGCATAAGCATATATAGTTGTATTCTCCACAGCTTCCCACAGGTGGGATATTTTTAATCGGCGTTTAACAACTGATATGAATATCCAGCAACTGAGCCTCTGTCCTCCTCGATCATTCCTTCAAAATTACTGGATGGAATTATTTGTTTGTTCTCTGGAGTACAGAACTGCTCTTCCATGCCCCCCCTCCCCCAATCAGACTGAATCCCAGTTTGCTTTTACATTTTATTTTTCTGTTTACCAATAGCAGATTCCTCTGCAAACCTGTCACTGTCTCTCCCTTTCACTGTGAGTAACCATGATGCTGCAATTTGTGATAACGTCAGTCTTTTTACAGGAAATTTTAAAAAATGCCCTGAAATTCCTGAACAAAAATGCAGCCATCTAACTGAAAGGAGAGCATATTGTGTATCAGTGGAGAATGATAAGTGGAGTAGCTGGAAGGAGAGGAAAACAAAACTATTTGAAGACATCAGGCTGTATATATGATCGCTCACAGAGGAGCGCTACAAGGTATAGTCCATGAATCAGAGGAGGATCACATCAGCACTGGGGAATTTTAATGAAGAAAATGAAATTCTCATCATGTCTAAACCAGAAATTAACATGCATTAACATTTTTCTTCCCATGGCTCTTGCTGCCAGCTTCAGCTATTTTGAAATATTTGGGGCCAAAGCAGGAGCAAATCTCTAGAGGGAAGAAAGCTATTAACATCGCCAATAGTTCACAACACAGCTTTGTTTCTTGAAAGGCACAGACACGGCAGGAGGTGCTTGGTGCAGCCACATGATGGCTGTGCAACTTTGAAATAATGGCCCCTAGGGGCCTGAGCCTACAAACCATTTCTCATGTGACTGAGAGACCCCTGGTCTGTGTCAGGGCTCCTCGAGAGAGGCAGGGCTTGCCGGGTGCCGTCCTCCATCCTCCTCCTCGGTGGGCTCAGGAGGAAGCCTCAGTGACCTGACCAGAGTCCAGACCAGGTTGAGAAAAGCATTTTAGTAGATGGGCAATGCAGTCCAAGTGGCTTTTTACTCACAGCTAGGCCAGCAGTCATGCTATGTGCCAAAGAAATGTGGTCCTTTGTTATTTTTGGGCAAAATGGCTTCAACAGACACTCCCCTGCTGCATCCATGATCAGTGCAGCTCAAAAGAGAAGGGGGGGGGGGGGTTTAGTGAAATGCAAGATCAGGTGATGATAAGGGAGTAGATAAAACAGGAACTCTTCCATTTAGTTCTTTTTCCATAATTTCCTACCACTCTTAGGAACACATCTGAGGGGATGCAGGGGATCATTAAGCACAGTATAGTTAATTATTTAATATCAGAATGGCAAAGTATCTCCAGTAATGCATCTAGTAATGCTCTATCTTGACACACCAGAGCAGTTAATTTCCATAGGGCAGATAGCTATAAAGGGTACAGTTCATGGGCAGACCACATTTTTATCTTAACTGCTGTGAGTTTTCCCCCGAATTTGCTCTTGTAAGCAAAACATGCAGATGTCCTGCTCATCAGGTCAAAGTTAACAATAATTTACTGCTGGTTGCAAGTTGGTAAATAAAGAGGAGCCAAACATGTGTCAGGGATATTGCAAATGGAGACTTGTATGTAAATAGTTAAACAAGAAATGTCTGAATAAGTTTTCTGCAGGAATATATGTGAAATTGCAGTATCAAAATGTTCTGTGTGGAAAATGGCTTCCTTTGTGTGTTTCAATGTCATACCTTTATACAGAGAAGGCTCAAAACACTTAGTTCCTATTCCCTATCTAAAGGTACAGTCTCATACAATATTTTCCTTACCCAAAATTTTTAAAAGGGTGTGTGTGACAAGTCTATTTTAAATTAGGGCTTTATTTTACCTTAAAAGTCAATTCAGACTCTACACCTTGTCTTCAGTCCTGCTTTCAATTTGATTATTCCATATAATTATGTCCTTAATTTTTTTAACATTTCATTTTTCTACATGACAGAAGCACATAATCAGTAAGGGAAATATACTGAATATATGGGCAAGAGAAAATTATTGGAGACAAAGTGGTGATACAAGCAGAATAACAGAAACCTATGGTTCAGCTGTATTAGGAATACCATTGTTTGTGGTGGGCTACAGATTTCCACTCTGTTTAGGAAAAATGTGATTTTTAATCTAGTGTTTTATTAATTCAGTGTACTCAAAAATTGTCTTACTGTACCAGGCTTTGATTTAACTGTGTTTATGTATAACCCTAATAAAAAAGATCAGGTACTTGGGTTTGCTTTGTTTGCTGAATCTGTGCTGGCAAACAACACATATTTGTCCTTTTATGGTGCTTTAATTTGGGACAACCAATGTGACTGCATGTCAAAATATCATGTTAGTAACATGTCACCAAACCACCTAGCGAAGTTAGAATGGTTGTGTTATCAAACACTTCATGATTTAAAACAAAATTAAAATAAAATAAGTGATGCTTAATACTGCTAAGAGGAAGGTTAAGTGTGATCTACCTATAAGCCTATGTGTTGTTAAATAAGAATAACAATTAAAAAGCAGTTCAGAATATCTGTGTTCCTTCATGTTTCTGCTGGTAACCCTGTGGTTAAGTCAAGCAATGATTGATTTTAAGAGAATTATAGCTATTATAAACTGTAATCAGCAGAGGATGAGAATAATTATGCAGAGAAAGGGGGAAAAAGCAGAAACATGGCTGAGCAATATTCTGATTGATGGCAAAGTCATTTCCTGGCTGTTAATGACTGATTTTTCAACAGTCAGCACAAGTGCTAAATCTGTGGGGGCAAAGGGAAAGGAGTGGTTGTGTTATACAGAAAACTACTGTCCTCAGCTTACCATTTTCATTAGGAATAGAGCAGGCTTGGAAAAAAAGCTGCAGACCATCGATCAGGACCATCCCCGTGTGACAGGACTGCTGCTTGGGGTGAGTGTGTTAGGAAATGCTGTGAGCTGTGCTCTTGGTTTGCTCTATAAGCACGTGATGAGCCTTCATCCCCTTCTAGGTGCTGCTTCTCTGAACCCCACCAAAACAACACAGACAGGGCATGAGCAGAGCAGAGCTGCACATATGACAGGAATCCTGTCTCAGCAGGACATTCACATAGACTATTTGATCTGGAAAGTTTTCCTTTGATGAAATCTCAGTTGACCCATCAGTTGTATCTGGCTCTTTGCTATTCTCAGCTGAGGTGAGTACCAGTCTCTCCAGCACCAGGCTGCTCAGATGTTACCCCTCATGTCCTGTCTGAGAGCTTCCCTCTTCGATAGCTTACATCTGCTCCCCTCCTGCCCTCAGAGCTCTCTTGTTTTGCTCTCAGGAGAAAGGCGTGTTCCCTCCAGAAAGGCTAATTACCTGCCCCTGCCCCGTTTCCACATGCCTGCACATGTGCTGGCGATATGCACACAGGCCCCAGCGAGCGAGCTCTGTGGGGGCAGGGATGCTGAGCAAAAAACAATCACTCTGATCTTACACTAGTCTCTGAAGGAATGTCTGGATGTGTGTTTTCAAGTCCTAAAATAATTCTAATTTCTATTTTATGCTACATGAGGTCATGGAGTGGACAAGCCTAGAGAACATTGGGCTTCGGTTGACAGTTGTGTACTCTCTAAACTGTGACACTTTCAAAAAAGAGACTAATTTATCTTATCAACCACAACCATAAAATAGGGTAAAGGATGGAAATAGATTAGAAGCCATAAAGCTGAGGGAAGCAAGACAGCTGCCATCCAGACAGGGACACAGACACTGCCCTGTGAGGTCCTGCTGACTTTGAAGAGGCTTGTGGATTGTTCACTGCTGGCTTCATGAAGAGTGTCCTATCATGGGAACTCTCCCATCAGGTTTTAGCTTCCAGAGAAGCTCCAGAAACATGTTTTTAAAGACACCCCCTTATCTCTCAGTGCAAAGATGATGCAGGTCCTGGATTTTGAAAGCTGGCTGTATCCCGAAGTGCACTGCTTGCCTGCAAACCTGCACCAACCATTTTTATAGGCAGTTTTCCATGTGTTCATGGAATTATGTCTACATAATGCTTAGTACTTTTCAGCAGATTTCAAAGTGCCACAGAAAAAAACTTGTGTGGTGAATTTTCAATTCTTTTGCAAAAACCAAATTTGTCCAGAGTTTTTAATCCTGGTTCTAAACTATGTAATACCAGCTTGATATGAGTACTGTCTCACTAATTTTAGTGGAGTTGTACCAACCAGTGAAAACCGATGAAGAATGCAATTAGCAGCTGTATCTCCTCCCAACAGCAGGGCAAATGCATCTCAGAAGCCAAAAGTACAAGAAAATAAGGGAAATCAGCAGACTAAATGTTAGAAACATAAAATGTCTGTAATTCAGACTTGATAGCATTGGGATTCTTCATTAGGGACAGCAAAAGATACAAATAAACAGAGAGGGAGAAAGACAAACTACTTACAAGCAGTGTAACAGTGGAGTAAAAAATACTTCTACTGTCACTTTTGGTGACTCAGTGAAGAGATTGCTGCTTTTCTTTTCTGTAACTCCTCAGGCAGTGCCTCTGAAACCTCTACTGTGCCACAGGACCCTACAGAACATTGTCATGCACTGGGTGGCAGATTTCCTTTCTTTTTTTTTTTTTTTTCTTGTGCTCATTTTGAGGATGTGATCTCAGGGTAAAATACTGAGCTATGTGTGGGTCAGAGACAACTTATTGAACCCTATGCTTTGAATAACTCTTTTTTAGTAGGCAGGAGGAGTTGTGCTGGCTAGCATTAGTGTGCAGTAGTTTGTCTCCTTGTTGTATATTGGTTCAGACATTTTCTCTCCTAGTGTGAAGTACATTAGTACCAAAGACTTTGAGGAAATCGTGCCTAGCTGGAAGTGCATGGCTGGTCCACTTGGTTTCACTTCCTATGTTTAGTAATGAGCATGTGCTTAAATTTCTTGTTGAATCTGAGGAGGTATTGGGCTGATACTGCTGTAGATTGCAATTTTCTGGCAACAGGGAAGACTAGGCAACAAGACTGCCCATTCCCCATGTCATCCTTGGTGGCTGCAGCATAGGATAGAGGTGGGTTCACCTTGTCCTCTCAATCCACATGACCTGGGCACAGCCATTTCCTGCTGGAATTTCAAATTCCACCTGTGAAATGAGTGTGCTGATGTGGTCTGTGCATCATGCACCCGGGTACCCACAATTAGACTGTGGTAACCAAAACCACTGAGCTTTGCTGTCTACTTCCCCTCATGAAGAGTGATGTCTTTCCTCTTTGTGCCCCTGCTGAGGAGTGGGCAGAGTCACAGTTCAGGTGGTGCATTGAGGATAGAGTGGGAAGAGGAATGAGGTTTCGGTGGCGTTGCACTGTTGTAAGCCCACTGCCTTTCAGGGGAGGCCTTGGGACAGCTGATAGCTGCCATGGGAAATGCTGGCAGGCAGTGAATTCCACCAGGTCCTCTGCTTCTTGCCTCTGCAGGTATTTTCTTAGTCATAATCCATTTCCTGGTTTTGGCCTGGACTACAAACATTTCCCAACTCACATCCTTTATTTCATTTCCAGGAGATGGCTAGCAAGATATTTCCTCCTCAACTCTAGCTACTTGCAGATCCCTGGATTAGTTGGTGGACTTCTTGGGACTGAACAGGTCTCACTGGATCTAGAAGCATGTTCTGTCCATTTAAAAATCCATATGTCTACTCAGACATCCAAACAAGGGCATAAGAACTTGGGGTCTCTCTTTTGCTCTTTGCTCTTCCTACTTTGAAAACAGTGGCTGATGTTGGGAAAGTTTTAGGTGAGTTGTTATAAAATGTTTTACAAACCAGACCCATAAACTGGTTTGAGCCAAAGGTGCCTCTAGAAGCCAGAGGGTGGCTGATGTTGCCAGCAAAGCTGCCAGGCATTGCCAGCCACCATGGAGTTCCGTAATCTGGATGCCTGTTGACTGAAAACTGTACGAAGAGCTACGCATGAAAGATATATCTCTTTCCTGGGAAAGGGCAGCCTAGTGCTTGCACATCAAGCACAGGAGCAGCAAGCTTGCTGGGGTTTGTTTTCCTTCCCTTCTCCTTTTAAAAGGGAAATTGTGAGTCACAGTCCCAACAATCTGCAGCATAACAGCACCGATGGCTGGATCAACAAACACCGAGCAGAAGGCCATGTGGAGCGGGGTGGGCTGGCAGCCAAGGGTCCTTCCCTGAGCACACGCAGCCACTGGAACTTTGTCATCCAACCTCTTTGGATGCCAAATGTATTCACTGGGTAAATGAGGCAGCTGGGTTGTTACTTTTCAGGAAATGGCACAGGAAGAAGATTCCTACAGTAGGTGACAGGCAGAGAAGCTGTCATGGGTAAATGTACTGCAGCTCTGTGCAAGTCCAGCTTGCCAGAGATTTTACTTCACCCCTTGCATTCCACTACTGCTCGGATGTTTCTCCAGCTTGACCTGCTCTTTTCTTGCTCTCTGAGCAAGTTTCTTGCCAAGATTTTCTCAAGAGTGCTCTCAGACAACAAATCAGTTTTTTCTCTTACACAGGGTCTTTCTCACCCCTAAAAAGCCTTTTATGTCACAAATGCAGCTTCCCACTGGCACCACGCTTCAAGAAAAGACATAGAAAAATGAAGTCAGGAGATAACACACAGTGCAGTATAATGAGGGCACCAGTGTGGAGACATTTTTGCTTTTTAAAAAAAAGTAAAATAAATTCTTTTCCATAAAAGTGACAAGAAGCCAATTTAAAGAGAAGGAAAGACAGTTCCAGCATGAGTCACTGCTCTATAAGTTCTGTAAACTACAGAAAAAAAAAGAAAAAGGAGCTGTATCCTCTTGGCAGCACACAGCTTAGTAAGCAGCCTACAGCACAAGCTGGGAGACAAGTTACCCATCTTTGGTTTAGAGCAAGCACTACAGCAGACGGGATATGAATGCCGGCTACAGAGAGAGTGGAATCATCAACACCCATCCCATCCCATCCCATCCCATCCCATCCCATCCCATCCCATCCCATCCCATCCCATCCCATCCCATCCCATCCCTGTACTGTACTGTACTGAAATTTGCTGTCTCCTCTGCCATGCTGGTCTGAGTTTTAGCCCAGCTTTCTCATGACCTAGAACACCTCATGGGAGCTAGCCCATCCTTGTCTGTTTGTCCACAAGAAATGTGCACAAGCACAGCAACAATTCATAAGTCCAAAGGAAGGCCCAGTGAGTGCCCTACTCATGGAATTCCACTTCATCTTTAAGCCTTTATCCCTCAGCACTCATAGAAGGTTTTAAAAACACTGTACTGAAAAGAAGCTTGGATCTGATGTATTAAGGTCTCTGGTGAATTTGCTTTTCCTCAGATCCTTTAGTTACAGAGAAGAAGTGCCATGTTTGCAGTTTTAATTTTGGATGGCCAATGGCAGGATTGTTAAAAAAATATTTCTAACACATATATTTGCACAATGAAAGCATCTAATTCAGCCAAAAGAAGCAGGGAAACCACTCCCTTGTACAGCTTTGTACTTTTTTCTTTTTTCGTGTTGAAGTGACAAAACACATAATAAGTTACATCTGACTTGGTGAAACTTTGCATGTACAAGAGTTGGCTGGGAAATGCACTTTATCTGAACTTTGTGGCCAATGCCCAAGCTAAATAAACCCAATTAATATTAATTTCCCTTACCCCTTCCATACCTTCCCTGGTAAATAGAGCCACCTCAGGGATTTCTAATGGTAAGCTACCCTTGCAGCATCTGGTTCTACTTGGCTACTATATTGACAAGATTTTTTTCCCCTTTGAGTCTGTTTTCTCTTTTTTTTTGTAAACTTATAGAACTTCAGACTCCTTGCAGCATCCTTATAACTTTTCTTTTGTAAGAGTATTTTGGTCTCTTTCAGTTCACGCCTAGGCTTGAGCTAATCTTGCTTGGGAGATGTGACTTAAACCATAAATATTATTATGTTTAAGAGCCTTGGGGTGCTGTGTGACTTGAATGGATATGAAGATATTTAACAAATACATCTGTGTTCTAAAGAAGAAAGAATAATTTATTACCCATACAACAAAAAAATTAAGCCATGCTGCAGCCATGTCTCAGCATTAGTGCTGTTACCGTCCAAGACTGTTCTTTAAAAAGAGAATTCTAACTTTAGGGTGTTTTATTATAGGATGGGTGCTATGAAGATGAGTTGAAGTTCATATTTATTATATTCTGTGCAAAGTTCGTTACCAAAATAGTTGAGAAAAAAATCACAGATGTGAACTCCCAGTGCTATTCCCCTGTTTTTCTCATAGAAATGTCGTACCCTGAGACTCCAGACTCTTTTGTCTCTGTGCACCAGGAAATGGACCTGGCTTGCCTGATTTGGAAAGCAGATTGTGCATTAACAAACATGTTTTCAGGATGGAGTTAGCATTTTAGTAATTCTTCAGTCTGGCTGAGGTTGGGAGCTATGGGGCTTCCCATGCCTATGACATCCACCTCTGGGGCCACTTTGCCAAAGTTGTTCAGTCTGTTGCCACAGCTGGGGCCAGGGTACAATGTGAAAGAGAATATTGTTGATGTTAATGCAAGATGTTAATGAAACACTCTTGATATTAATGAAAGAAAAGGGAGATGAAGGGCGGGTCTGATGAAAGAAGGGAGAGGAGAAACTCGTTCAGAAACTTCAGAACCTTGTTGATTTGTGTGACCTGGGGAGTCAAGACATATAGACACACTGATGTGCTCTGAATAAACTTAGTTCCCATTGGGACACAGGAATGGTTGCAAGGTCACGCCGAAGTCTGCCCCATCTGGTGGTCTGCCTTGAGCATGGCCAATGGCCACATGTGAGGACAGGACCTTAGCGTGGTCCTATGGAGAGCTCTGCCAGCACCCCACAGTCTGCACAGACCACTGTCTGCAGACAAGATGAAACTTTTGTTTTTCCCCTGTAGCTGCTTTTTCTAGACTGTTAGTTTGTGGAAATGGCATATACCACACTGTGTCTGATCAGAGTGCTCATCTTAAGAGGAGACACTGGTGACTCTGTAAGTGGTTGAAATAACAAACCCAGTGAAGCCACAAAGCCACTTCATGTGCCAGAGCCCTGTGGTAAAATGACTGCAGAGCTTTAAAAATGCAACACAGAAAATGGAAAGCTTCTGCCACATACAGAGCACTCCCTTAAGGCATTGACTGCTTCAGATCAAGTTAGAGATACATTTCATGCATAAAAGGGAGAACTAGATTGCTATAGAGGATGCCTACATTTTTCCATGGAGGGAATTTATACTGTATCTAATAGCTGTGAAATGAAACCCTTTGGCAAACCACCCTATCCAAACACTGAAGGGCTTTTTTTTTTTTTTTTTTTTTTTTGCAAAAGGACAGAGCATCTGCAGAAGCTGTCAAGAATTGATATACTTTTGCCTCAAGTCAAAGAGTAATGTATTGACTCTCAATGTGATTAGGATGGACTTTTGCCCAGAACAGGAAAATTGGTTCTGAATGAAAATTGCTCCTCAAAAGTAGCTCTTTCTTAATGAGGCTATTATTATTTTATTTTAATGTAATTAGGGTTATGTTCTTAGATCATAATTGTCATTGTTATACTTCCCTTAAGTCAGCATAGCATTACATTTAGTGGTCTTCGTAATGGTGCGAAAGGGTTTTGAATCTCACCTGCCATGGATAGAGCCTTCTGTTTCTACATAATTTGGTTGTGTTTGGAAGAGAAATTGTCCTTGAGGTGCCTCAGAAAGGTACTGTCTTGATCATAATAATTACCTGAGACTGAAAAACCATCTGGTTGAAATCAGGTCTTCTTACATGCTTTATGTACCGTCTTTAAAACATAGTATTCCTTTACCCCCCTGAAAAATTAGAACAACTGACCTGCTTAAGTATTTTTCTAGTCATATTATTTAACAAATTGTTTTTTAATAGCTGCATTGGGCCATGAACTATTTGAGTTGTGCCTGTGGTGACCATTTTCCTGCAGCATTGGGATGTTGGATAATGAATCTCTGTGTTCCAAGGACCTTGGGAGCTGGGGAAGGGTTCACCAGACAGGCCCAGAGGGTACACTGCTAGGTGTATTTTAATGTCTTGAAGGCAAGCAGCATAGCAGGATGCTGTGGAAAAACTGACCTTCCTGTCTTGAGAAATAAGGACGCCATAAGTGATAAAAGAAAACCCCCTCTGTGCTCCCTCTCCCTCTCCAGTAATATAGTAATGCTGCAAGAAACAGCCTAGCCTTCAATTTAATTTCAGTCACTCATGCATTTTTTACCCATGACATCACCCTGAAGTGATTAGGAAATTATATCCAGGATGTGAACTCAAGCAGAAGCTTATGGACTTTTCACTGTGTCACAAGGAACAAGAAATGAGGTGGCTCCTGCCGTTTTTCAGCAGGTCCCCCAGTGGGTGTTTGTGTCCCAGGCTGCACTCAGGCTAATCACCTTTCAAGTTGCTCCACATCAGATCAAGTGGAAAGGAGACCCCAGCCAGTGTATGAGGGTTAATCTGGCTGGAGAAGCAAGCAAAGGGATAACACATTTTATAACTGATGAGATCAGTGAGATGCCATAGCAACCCAGGTGAGCAAAGATCAGTGATGAGTTGACCTGCAATAAAATCAGCTTTAGTATAACTACACCATGATGTCTCCCTTCAAAAATATGCCCATTAACTTTGTTCCAAAGTAAAAGAAAATCAAAAGCCACTTTAGTTTCTCCAGAGGAAGAAGATTAGGGAAAAAAATCTGAATTCTCACACTTTTCTGCCGTGATAACATCTGTAGCTCCCACAATGTGTTTGGAGATAGTGTGACTCTGTCAGCAGAAGATGATGCCAGCCACTTTGAGAAATGCCTGGTCAGGTTTCTATCATAACTCACTGTCTTGTAAATATGTTTAATTTCTGTTTTAGCAGAGACTGTCTTCTAGCAGAAATACAGAGATTTGTGCATTTATCCTTCATAGAAATCATAATGCTTCTGGAGCTTACAGAAAAGCATTACAAATACCTCCCTCCAAGCCTCAGTCTCAGTGAAGTTCATTGTCATCTGGCAGCAAAAGACATCAATCACTACTCAGAAGCACAGGCTAATGTTTCTAAGCCAAGCAGGGCTTGTATCTGCTTCCCAAATAGCTTACCCTATCAGTTCTTTTTATTGAGATTGATTCCCCATATTTTGCTAGTTTGAGGATATAGTCCATTTATATTTATCTTGTACTGTAAAGCTAATAATTGACATTGTTACTGTAGTTATTTTATGAGCCAATTTCTTTGTACCCAAGGGTGCTCTTATTACTCCCCTTTTGGCCTTTCTTTCAGAGTAGTGAAAGTATACAGGGAAGAGGGAAGAAGTGTTGTACAGACTTAGTAACAAAATTAGTTGGTTGATTATTATAATTTCTTTGTATCACACTCCTGCTTTCTGTTTCTCAAGTTCTGCCTAGAAAAATAACCATCTCTGCAAGTCAGAGGCAGCTTTTGTTTAAATTCACATTCTCTATAACCCCTGTGTGGTATAAAGAATAGCCAAGATGCTGTGTCCCACTGATATTTGGTGGCAGGGACATTGCAAAGAGTATTAGGAGGGAGCAAGGTTGGGCACTGCAGCCACTCTCATCCTGCTAAGGAAATTTTCTATGCTACAAATATTTCCCCAAGAAAAGTAACTTCTGGTGGAGTTGAGCAAATATGGCAATGGAGAACTGGATGGGGACAGACTAGAAGATACTCTATTTCTTACTGTCTGCATTCAATGTAGCATCACTATGCCCACAAAACATGATACCTGAAATGTTGAGTTACTAAAAAGCTATCAGAGAACTTAATGGCTTTTCTGTCAGGCTGAATCTTGCACAGATACATATGAGCATTTGTACCTTCAACTTGTTATGGAAGATGACATATTTACAGAAGGAAATTTTCACCCAGAAATTAGGAACTGAACATGAGGCAAAATGGCATAATGTTGGTCTCTCGTTTCATTTTTGATAGTGAGTCTGTAAGCTGATGACATCCATACTGCTAGGATTACTCTGAAGTTGTCTTTAAACACAGGATTCAGTGGAGACTGACAAATACCTTCATTATTGCCAATTAGTGCAGAATAGTATGAAAGATGAGCCAATTGCCTGGGCCTGGAGGCTCCTCCAACAAGTGAATTGATGGTGTCACTCAGAAGAAATTCCAGATTTCAGAGCCAGGAGGGGCCACTAGATCACTGAGTCTGACTTCTTGAATAACACAGCCATTACTTCTACGCTGCTACTTGTATCTTCATAATATCTCCCTTCTCACAGATGGATGATTAGGAAAGATAATGGGAAAACAAAGGGAAGCCGATCCATCCTCAAAGATACAAA
This sequence comes from Molothrus ater, assembly GCF_012460135.2. Taxonomy (NCBI): domain Eukaryota; kingdom Metazoa; phylum Chordata; class Aves; order Passeriformes; family Icteridae; genus Molothrus; species Molothrus ater. The sequence continues at coordinate 33,425,204 of NC_050478.2, read as the reverse complement.
GCAGCTACAGCCTTGGTGCCCTGACACAGGAGCACAATGGCACTTGCTGGTGCCCTTCTATCAGCCTCACAGCCTGGTGTGAGGCTTAGCCCAGAGGGTAGGTCTGTCAAGGTCTCTTTAATTCTCAAACACAGTCATTTTGGGGTGAAAATATCCCCTCTGAAGAATATTAAAACCCCGTCAGTGCAGAAGTGTCAATATGTCTGTAAGCGTTGGTGTTTTGGAGGCAGCATGCCCTGGGTGTAAAATTTGCCCTAGCCTGGGAACAGGACCTTAGAGAAAGTTCTCTCTGTAGCCAGTGATAACTTAGTGGACCTGTGAACAGATTCTTGCTGCTATTTGTATAGGAAAATATAATTTCTTGTGAATAATGTTTTTAAAGATCCTTATATTCTGTAGTATTTGAGACAAACAGTAATTGCCACAGATGTCTTGCACAGGACATGTCTGGGTCTCTTGAACCAGTGTGGGGATCTGAGGGGTAGGCAAAGCAGGGTCCCAGTGGTGGAGCTGGCAAACCAACCCTCAGCTGCACGCTGGGTTGGTAGTGGCCAATCCAAAGCCTTCTGCTATTCAGCGTAAAGATGAGACAGACAAAGAGGGAGCCTCACAGCTTTCTAGGGACATTTTGAGTCTACACAGATCAAAGAGGAACTGCAGGACTTTTGGATCCAACCTTATGTCTGCTAGATGAGCTTGATGACATTGTACATTTTCTTTTTCATCTCATGATGATCTATTCTGGGAAATTTTTACTCTCTTTCTCTTTCCAGTAAATTAATGTCTTTGATGAGATTTCATCTGGACTCACTTAGATAACGTCACAAAATCCAACCAAATTAAATTTTAAACATGACCATTTCTTTCCTTAACACATTTGTATTTATCAGTTTTCTATATTTTCTCAACTAATATTTCCTAGATAAAAACTAAAACTAGCTTTAATGAGAGCTACAGGGCACTTCTTAAAGTGCCAGAAACAGGTATTTTCCTTCCTTCTGTGAAAATATTTTTTTTTCCTAATGTTATTTTAAATTACTGAATTTCTTTAGTGGCTTAAATTACTCTGCAATAAACGGTACATAATCTATATCTCACCTTAAAGGAGGCTTTCTATTCTCTTTCTTAGAATCTAATTTTTTTTTTCTATTTTCAAAGTTATCAGTGGAAGAAAGAAATGTCTTAGAGTATCTGAGTCAGACTGTCCTGATGAGAGATGCCCATCTTTCAGTGGCTTTATAAAAGACAATATTTCTCACCTGTAGCTCAGGCACGGGCTATAAATCCAAGGGGGTGGAATTACATATTTTGCAGGGGAATCACACTCTTTCCATTAGTATCCTGCTATAAAATCAGTAAGTTTTTCCCTGTGGTTTTTGTTGTGCCTAGGCAACCGCACGAACAGCATGTGATAGATACAACCAGCTGACAAGAGGACATTGTGAGCTTGGCTAATTTGTTGAAGCACAGATACCCAGGACCATTTGAAATGTCCTGGGCAAAGTGGGATGTGCCCACAGAGCTGGCAGATACAGCACAGGACCTGAGGAAGAGCTGTGACCTTCTCAAAGATAGGTTTGATACCCCAGGAAAAATGGAAAAAGTTGCCCACATTGATGCTGAAGTTTGCATAAAACCGAAAGCCATCCCTGTCCCCTCTCCAGACACTCGCCACAGTCCCACGGGGCTGCAGGACACCTTGAAAACGAAGACCATGACAGCAGAGCTCACCAGCTCCAGCTCACGATGGCGTTCCTAACATCTGGACCTGTAACTGCAAGTGACTAGTGACAAGGAGGCAACGGCTAAGCATAATATCAACATTTTGTTAGCCGTGTTTGCAGAAGCAAGCGGCCCCCTTCACCTCTTGCCCTCGCTGCTGGAGCAGGAACTCCCCGGTGGAGGCAGCGGCCTGCGTGGAGCGGGGAAATGGCCTCGCCACGGGGGGATCGGCACCGGGCCCCCTTCCCGAGCTCCTGAGGGCAGCCCGGGGTCAGGCTCGGCTCCCTGGGCTCCCACTGCTTGTGTGGCTGCAGGCACGGCTTGGGGGGTGCCGAGGGACGCGAATTCCCCGTCCTGCCCTGGCATTCCCTGCTCCTGCTGTCACTGACCGCTGCTGAAGGTCATGGAGTGGCCGCGCTGCTTCTGAGCGGGGATTTTCGGTTGCTGTAGCTACATGCAGGAAATGTGATGCTTGGATGGAGCTATCCATGCTATGCTCTCCCAAGCCATTATTAGGGATTAGGGATTGCTCCAGCATCCTGTCGTCCAAGCAGGAAATTTTTTTTTCTTTCTTTCTTTTTTTTTTCTTTTTTTTAATGCCTTCCCAGGAGGAGTGTAGTGTCTGCTCACTTGTCCTATGCAGGGGAATTTCACAAAATTTCATTCTAGCTTATCCATGGCCATGGCAAAAACAGCCATCTCCAAAGATGGTGATGCCCCTGCATTACCCTTAATGTTGATTTCTCAGGCTGCTAGAGGTTGAACCTTCAAAATCCAGTGCCAGAAGAGATATCCTTGCCTTGGCATGCACTGATCAGGCAGGAGAGGATGCAGCCACTACAGGGGGGATGTTGTGCAGCTATTCAACTGCTACACATGATGATGGAGCATGCTTGGTCATGCTCTTTATCCTGCCTTTCTCTTGGATAGACCACATTTGTGTGTGTGTGTGTGTGTGTGTGTGTGTGTGTGTGTGTGTGTGTACAGGTAAACATTTGCTGGGTACATTAGGGGTTATGAAGATGAACTAGCATATAATAGGAATAACAAGAAAGTATAAAAACTTACTTATTTGTCCTTAACTTTCTTCAGTTACAGTTTACACTTTCACCTTTCCTAGTCAGCCAAATTTCTGTGGTAATTAATGTACTGAAAAAACATTTGGGTTTGATGTAGTGCTGTGATTTTAGCCTTAATGCATAGTCTTGGCTTATCTAACTACTTGTCTGGGGTCTTGTGAATCTCTGCAGCAGATTGATGTCTCTTCAAAGCCATCTGGAAGAAGATCTACCCACTCTTTTTTTTCCCCCTGCTCTTTTAATTGGGACTGCTGGCTGGCCCTGTGTGTCAGAGCAGTACAAAGGCTGAGAAAACAGAGAGGTCTTACACTAAGCCATTCGAAAGGGCAGCAGGAGACGTCATCCATTTTGTGTATAGATATGTTTAGATAGATGTGGTAAGCCATGAGAAGTGGGTGCCTTTGACAGGTTACTTTTCAAAGACTGCTGATTTGCAATGACCTCTGACTGCTCTGAAAACAGCTGAATTCTGCAGACTCTGGTAATCTGAGATAGAAACTGTTTTGAAGTCGGCTGGGTGTAAAGAGTCTATTGCTGCCCTGGGTCTCTCAATACTGCAAGGAAAAGTAGAGCAGGGGGGAAAAAGGATGCTGTAGCTGGAAACTCCCTCGTCTGATTTTGTGTTGGACAGCTTGCTCTGTTTGCAGGACAACACCTAGATGAAAATCATACACTTTTATGCCCAGAAGCTGTCAGTCCCCTCAAAGCCAGCCATTGACTCTGGAATGTGTGTAAAAATACCTTGTTCCTCACTACATGATGCTTCCCTGTTCTGTGGGAGCCTCATATAAATGTATTTCAAATGCTCAGCATGTTATATACCATATTGTAGTCTCAGTTACATAAAATATAGACTGTATATGCAAAGGTAGGAATACCACTCTTTTATCTCTTTTCTCTTTTTTTTTCTATGATATGGATTAAAATTATCAAGTTAGGATAATTCTTCCCAACCTATGCTGGGAGTCTATTACCTTTCTATCAGACACACAGAGGTTTGAAGTTCTATGTTTTGGAAGTTAAAGTAGCCAAGTACCCATGTTAATTTTCTTACAGTATCTCTAACTCATCTGATTTAATAGAAGCCTGCATTTTTAAGCTTGAAGAATAGTTTTTCTAGAGCTACTACAGTATTTTTTGATGCTGAATCAATAATGACAGGAGATATCACTGTGGTTTTAAATGAGTGAGCTTTGCTCAGCACTTACAATGCCTTTTGTGAGGATGGCTGATTTCCTTCTTCATTTCTAAACCTTACTTTTTCAAAAAACCCCAAAACAAAACAAAACAAAACAAAAAAAAAAAAATCTAGAAAAGTCAAATGTCCTTTTAAGCTCCAGGAATCAGAAGGCAAATGAAAGAAATGGATAATTATTTATGGGGCGGTTTTATGATTTTTCAAAGCCATCTCATAAGTTTGATTTTCATAATAGTGCATTCTGCTTGATTTGGATTGACACTCCCTCTGTATATTAATTTCATATGTTAATAGCTTTACAGAAATATGCTAAGTGCCTAAAAGCACCAGAGAAGGTTGCTAACAAAACACCATAAAAGGGTCTGAGATGATTAAAGCCCTCATTTGCAAGCAGGAAAATTTCATCTCTGCAATTGTCTCTGTTGTAAAAAGATCTCCCTCTGGCCCCAACACTTTCTGTTCACATGCAGATCCCAAACTGAAGTAAGTCAGTACAATCCCATTTGCTTTTTCAGCTATTCTGAGCTTTGATTCTTGCATATATAATCCACATTTTAAAATAGAGATAAGTGTTTTCTTCTGCTGTAAGAGTAAGTCTTAGCCATGTTTCCACAATACTTTGATCTTAAGACAACTGAATTGAATCTAAAATCCTGGTTAAGCATATTGTTAATATTTTGCTCTCTTGTTAGTATAGAAATTTTATCAGTATTAGATTTTAAACTGCTATGTTTAGAAAAAAAATCCCTACGTGGGAAATTTTGTTTTGTTTATATATGTTCACAGTTATTAATGCTGTCTTTTTGCACCTTAAATACAGATCCAATTTTAGCATTCTGCACATTTATTATTGAGAATGTAGTTCAAATATCTGAGTAGATTTACAGTTGAACTGCCCCAGTTCTTTATATAAATATGTACATAAATACACAGGCTGAATCCCATTAAAAAAAAAGAACTTTATTCATCCTGGTTTTTATACTAAAATTTAATTTTATAATTGTTAAAAAACAAAATAAATTCATTACTGACCTTTTAAGGGTGATTTCTAAGCATATGGGGATCATCTACATTTTGAAAGCAGTTGTTTTTATGACCTGAAGAGCATACATGAAACACTGGGATTTGAGCTGCTTTCTGTAGAAAAAAAGAAAAAAGAAAAAAAAAAAAAAAGACCTGCTCCTTCTGGCTTATAAAATAATTCTCTTTTTTTCTTGCAGTGATTTATCATATTATAAAAGTATCATCAACATGTAATGGTCACATTCTGCAGTGCATAACAAACATACATGCTTGTTGCTGCTGACTGAATGAACGTGTGCCTTCAGAACCACAATGTTCCACAGAAAGAAACATATGGAGATAGGCAGGACTTGTTAATTTGTTCTCAAAAGGATACAGATAAAAGCAGATGCTAAGGGGCAATAAATTGCATTTTTTTTTTACATTTTCTTCTGTAGTTTTTTTTTGTTTTTTTTTTTTTCTGACTCTCCTACTTGACACAGAATTTCCTTTGGCATTATTTATTGCCAGCCATGTTGCTAGGCTGCCTGGGAGGGCAAAATGGAAAACTTTGTGAAGTGTACTTGGAGAGTGCTCTTTTAAAGCAGATGATTTGTGAGTAAGTCTTGGAGAGTTGGGAGTGTATTTTAGATGTGTTAGCTGTCTTGTAGTGGGCTTTTACACAGTGAATGAAAGACTCTGGAAAATGTTGCTTATATAGGGAATGTTTACCAAGATATTTTTGAGTTTCTCACCATTATGTAGGCTATACTCTTCTCAGCATAAAGTTAGAACTTCTGTTTCTCCACTTGTAGGCTGTATAAATGGAGAGTTATATTTTGGAAAATGAATGTAATTTTGGGTTTCCCTTTTCCAGGATTTTAATTATCAGAGAGCAATAACAGCATTACTCTTCAGAAAGCTAAATTTTCTTGAAGTGTCTCATGCCACACGCCAAAATGTAGGAGGCATTATAAACCATTAGTCACTTCTGAAATGTGTGGCTTGAATGACTGGCCTGGCATGTCCTTTGCCTTTTAGAAAGGTTTTAATGGGAAATTTACTTAATCTGAGTCTTGCATAAAACAGCAGCCACCAAACATATCCTAAAATATGTTCAGAAATCCTAAAAGCATATAGTCATGATCCCACCTATAGGTTGAGTGTGTACATCTATTAAATATATTTCTGTATGGACTTTTTACATATGGGGACACATGGAGGAAGAGCAGCTAGCAGATCTGTGATATCCCATGGGTGAGGGTAAGGAGTCAGCTGGGAAGGGCTGGGGGAGGGATGCCTGTGAGGATGGGGCATCACACTGCTGCCCGAACCAAGCACTTCTCCTCTTCCTCCTTTTCCTCCTACCACCCAGGCAGCAGCTACAGGGAGCAGGGATGAGGGAGGTGACAGGGGAAGCCTGGGACAGGGGACAGCAGGAAGACTGGAGGGAGGGACTATGCTCAGAAGCTCTCTCTCCAGCAATGAGCATGTAACCTGTGCAAAAATGCCACTGGGAGACTGAGCTGCCAGGTGGGCTGTGGCATGTGGGAGATGGCTTCTGTTGGTTCACCAAGTGTGCTTTACACCTTATGCACAGAGATTTGTCCATTACACTGGAGAGAATATGTTTCAGAATCAGACCTGTTCAGGAAAGATCCAAAGCAGCTCTACCATGCAATAAAAATTCGCTGCAAAACCCACTGTTTCCTTCATATGCTCCCACACATTCCCATGAGGTGCTTCCTGCTGCCCCCCACTCTGTCAGACCACGGTGGGATCTGTCACAACAGGCTTGGGGGCCATGGCACCATCAGCCATGGTGTGCACAGGGAGTGTTTATAGTTCCCACTTGCCTACCTAGTTGGATATTTTGGGGTTGAATTTTTATTATACTTTCCTTTGTCTTGAAGAGGTATAATAAATACTGCTTTAACTCAGTGGGTTTTTGTCCTAGGGTTTTTTAACTTCACATTATTCTTTCCTAAAAGTAAGTCATTTCTAAATACATGATCAAGCATCCTTCCACATATGTGTCCACATGTGTTCCTGCACACACTACAACAAATTCCCCAGAGAGTAGCCCAAACCAGGTCAGTAGTAGTTTTGCTACTGTCCTCAGTATCAGATGTTTTGGTTGTCAGGGCAGTGCCCCAGTTTTGTCAGCAGTCAGTTCACAGATTGAGCATGTTCTCAAAATACAGGCAGTGCAGTCCAACCCAACATGTCCATGCTGTTTGTACAGGTGAGAAGGCAGTGGTGAGGCTTTACACATGGCTATTTATTTGAGCTCTATTTTTAAAGTTGTACGTGAAAAAAAGCACATGCAATGAAATACAGAAAATCCAACAGAACATCCAACTAGGCATTCAGATGAATTGTGTTGAATGTGATGGGTACATAATATGTTACAATGTATTTGACTATCTGAAAATCTTACAGACCTCCAGAGGTAACCTATTCCAGGCTCCTGTTGAAAGCATCCAAATTAACTGAATATCATACTAATGATAGGAAAAAATTGTGGATCTATACTTATTGCAGACTTGTATATTTGGCTGAAGAATAGTCTTGACTAGAGTTCAGAAATTACTCTTTGAAGGAAATATTTCTAGCTTTGTTTTTTTTTTATTAACTAAGTGTGAATTACCCAAATAAGTGTTGGAGCCAGCTGGTCCCATGGGAGATGGTGACACCAGAGGGTGTCCCTGACTTCCCAGGGAACAAACCAGAACAGGACAGGAATGGCTCAGTCTGAGTTGCTTTGACTGGCTTTATTTTCAGTGGGGAAAGAGAGGCACTTCCAGAGGGCAAATATCTTATGTCAAAAATGGGCACCTATGAGAGATGAGTTGTTTCTCTGCCCCTCTGGTGGCTGTAGAAGCCATTTAAATAAGGAGTTCAGAGGTGACACTATCCTTCACATGGCTAAAGTTCAGGCTATGAATTGTGCCCTACTGTGTTCAAACAAATGTTGAAGAAATGTGTGCCTTTCTCAGTGCTGCTGGATGGAGAATGAGATAGTGGACTTCTGAGCAATTCTCCCAGAAATGTGCAAAGCTGCAAAAATCCAGAACCTATTTGGGAATCCTCAGCCATCAATAACACAGGCAATAGTGAAATAACAGCAGGACGTTTTACTTTTAAATGCTTCTCATAAAAATGAGGGGAGCAGATTGTTTATATTAACCTTTCTGGGAAATGCAATCAAATTGTCCTTGAAAAATGTTAAAGAAGAAAAACATAAGCGTGACTTTCAATAGCCCTTAACAATCTGTGAACCGGCCCATTGCTAACTGTCACACACAATGTACATTTTGTTTAGTGATTTCTGTTACACTGCCACTCTCTATGAAAATGTTTAAAAGAATAATTCAAGCTGCATGATCCCAGGTGCATAAACATGTGCTCCTCAAGCCAGCAGAGAAACTGCCGAGCCTAGCAGGATCGTCAGACCCACGGGTCAATTCAGGGACTAAGAAAATCATTTCCTATTTTCCTTTATGGATTTGGAGCATGCTGGGATCAGCCAGTCTTGAAAAATAGAAAGAAGCTGTGTCTTCTACAGCAAAAACAGAACTGGGAAATGAAAGATGCCTCCAACCCTGGCCAATTCTGTCAAAGCAGGATGGGGAAAATGTGTGGTTCCTGCTGTCTGAGGCTCCCGGCGGCTGTTCCTTCTGCACTGCCAGCTCTGCAGAGCCGTGCCCTGCCTTGCTGAGAGTGGCTGGAGGGGAAGCCTGGCCCTGCTCCAGCTGAGGTGGTTAATACCTCACACCAAGCTTCCTCAGCTGAGGTCTCTGTGACCTTGGCTCCCTGCTCAGCATATTTTTCAGGCACTTGAGTTGCTCTTCAGAGGCCTTCAAAGGTGCCTACCTTTCCACTGACTAAGCAAATAGGCTTAAGTGGGATTTCAAGCCTTAGAGTACGGCTCTGTGCCTCCGTGGGAACATGTGGTTTTCCACAGACTGAAGCCCTTTGCTGTGTGCTCTCTTCTTTGGTGGGACAAGTTAGTAAGTAAACAGGTCCTATTTCCCCATGCATGTGAAGTCACAGACCAGTTTGTGGCCCCTAAAATAGCTCTAAATGCAACTATTAGTATTTGCCATGCTGTGTGATGTAGGATCCCTGAAATCCCTGATAATTTTCTCTTTTTTCCTCTTTTGAACATGGCTAAACTTCTTGCTCCTGGTCTACCAGGCTGAAGCATGGCAGACATTTGGAGTGGTCTCCTGGTGTTGGGTGGAAGTGAACCCTAGTTGTAGGTGCTGTGACTTCAGCAAGCTTAGGCTGTCTTCAGGTTGTGGCAACCCCTTGGCCAGCCTGTGAGGGAGGTGGGATCATTCCAAGTAACCTTTTTCCTGAATGAAGAAGCTCAAGCAACCCTATGGGATGATGCTTGGGTTACCTACCTTTTTTCTCAAATAGAAGCACAAGGTCCCAGTTTGTCTCCTATTGCTGTCCCTGGATTGTGAAAGCTGACTAGAGACCGTGATGAAAGAAACACGGTGTCACTGATCTGCTGTATAGTAAGGAAATGGAACAACTCTAAGTGCATGTGGTTTCAAATATGTTTATACCACTCAACTGCTTCTTTGACTTGCCCAACAATGGATTATCTCCAAGTATTCAGGATGTATAATCCATTGGATGAGGTTCAGCTTGTTAAAACACTCTCTGCACAAGATTGCTGAAGAGGCTTTTGGTAGTTACTCTCTGTTACTCAGAGGCCATGATCACCACCGAGGAGACAAATGGATGGCACGGATGTCCTGCAGAAGTGCTGCCTCAGCATCAAGGACCTCAGCAATCCTAGAGTTTCTCCTCTGAATCTCTTTGTCTTCTGTTCTGCTTCCAGCTAGTTTCCCATTACACTTTCTTTCCTGATATCAATCAATTTTGTTTGTTTTTGTTTGTTTGTAAACCAGTTGGTTACTCCCTAACTGGAGAAAATGAAATCACTTCTCAGTCTTGTTTTGGAGAGGTACCACAGGCTGAGCTACACAAGCCTTTCACTGAAGTATTGGTTTTCATAGTTTGTGTTAGGTCTTTTAGGCTATTTCTCATTAATATTCCAGTATGGCAACATCCTTTCCCTAAATGCAGTTCTCGAGCAGTATTCCACTAACAGCAAGTTAAGCTAAAGACAGGCACTTTTTATCTTGTTTAAGGACTGAACAATTAAATTTAGTACCTACTTCTTCTTTCTGGCTTAAATCTTGGTCCTGTCTGCAACAGCATCACAGGAAGAGCAAACACTGCTTTGTGAATGACAATCCTCTTTTCTTTTGCTGCTTGTCCCTCTTTCTTTCCTGTCAATCTCTAGCATTTCCCCTTCTGTTCTTGGTGGAAAAGTAGTTACATTGGAAGCGCTGGTGGGCTTGTTCAAGGATTCTTAATTCAGTATTTGCAGAGGTGTTAGTTAATTTTTTATGGTGTTAGGCATTTTCAAAAGTTAAGAGTATATAAAGACCCTTCTCTGTAACAATGGCAGATGACAATTTTATTTTTCCTTTTAATACCCTGTAAAATGTGTTTTAAAAGGTAGAGAGAAAGATGAAAAATCAGCAAAATACCATATGTTAATGATTACATTGAATACAATAGCAAAGATGGTTTAGAGGAGAGAAAATAAAGTGAAAAAAGAACACCTTATGAAATGCTTCGATTTCAAAAATTGCACAATGGAAAGGTGTTCAGTTTTTCTTTGATTCTAAGAGTTGTTATCCTATCTCAGTTCAGCAGTTCAGCACCTAACAGCATATCATCTCATAGGATGCCAGACACCCTCTCAGGAGAAGGAAAGAAATGATGTCGTCTTTTATGGAAGCTTGCAGTACCGAGAAGGTCAGGGTACTGAAGGATTTCCTGTGTGTTGCACATGATCTATTCCAAGATAGACAAAATAGTTACTTGTATGAATTAACAGGATGTTTTTGATTTCCATAGTATCCATGCTTTTATGCTCTTGGAAGAATCAAACACTTCTTTAGCAGACTTAAGTGCAGAAGCACACTAGCAGGGGTGAAATGAAATATGTTTGAAAAACTTGACCTAATAGAAAGCAGAAGAAGGAAGGTTTATCTGTTGTTTCTATTGTCCTCATCTGCTTTACACTGGCAGAGCATTAACATTGAAAACGCTGCTTGGAAAAGATTAAACATTTCCCAATGGAAATATCTGACTGTTAAGGGAAACATCCAAACCTGGAAATTTATTGCTTAAATTCTCCTGTCTGGAAACACTCAGGGCTGTGATAGGTGAAGTGCAGGGTGGGTACAGCTGTAGTATTCTCTAGCAATACGGTTCCCTGCTAGGCTGCGTCTTCTATGGTGCAATGAGGAGGTTGAGGCAGATCACAGGATAGAAGATAGATAGATAGATAGATAGATAGATAGATAGATAGATAGATAGATAGATAGATAGATAGATAGATAGACACACAGCCAACATACAATGAACTCACCAAAGTACAAATGTTATGACAATCAGAGAAGCACTTCACCACAGAAACACTTCTTTGTTTGCCTGTTGACCAACATCTGATTTTTTTTTTTCAGTTTCAGTTAATTAACTGGCAAAATCCAGAAAGAGTAAATCACTTCTGCAAAATATTTATTTTTACTTGCACATCACATTTTCCTTTGCAAAGCTTCCAAAAATGTCATTTTGCAAGCATTTCTTTTCTTTGTGCTCATACATTTTTCTCCCTTCAGTAAAACAATACTGCTGGTGATCTGACTGGGTTGTGTTGTGACAAAAACTGATAGGACTCATAAATGGGGTTCCATTTCATTGTTCTGTTTGGTTCTTTGGTTGTTTTTCCCCCCAAAACCTAGAGTTTCCAAAGAACAGGGACAGTTTGAATCTGAGTTCGATTTGCTTCAACCTAGAAGTTTTGGATCTTGATTTCCATCTTCAATAAGAAAATAAATGAAAGAAGGAGTAGCCGTTTTTGCAAATTAATACCTCCCTGACTGACATGGATTCGGTTCAGCATTCACAGTCTCCTTTCAGCTCTGGGGTGGACCACAAATGTCCAAATAGCCATAGCATCAGCAAAATGTTTTCTTAAAAGCAAAGAAAACACAGATGCTTGAGCATGAAGAAAACCATTCAATTTATCTTAGAAATAAAGAACTTTGTGACCCTGAAGGATATTTGAGTATTTGTTTTAAATCCTTAACAACTTGTTCTGCATGATTTAACAGTAATGGAAGCTCTATTTTGTGCACACCCTATTACAGCTATGCAAAGCAACCCTAACACTGTTAATATGCTTCAGCAATCATATTTTTCACAGAGTTTTACCACTGTTGACTACCTGTGAATTGAAGACTGTGGCCCTGACCCCTGGCAGCCCTCATACAGCTGTCACACATAACAGTCACCTGCCCTGAGATGCTTTTTGTGTGTGCCATTGAAAAAAATGAGTGGTGGGAGGTACATTAGAGTAATATGAACTCCATCTCCAAAGGATTAGCAACAATAATCACAACTTCCACGGTCAGTCCTTTACGATTTACAATTATTTGGATTTATCTTCTATCCTTATGCTCACTTTGGGATTTCTGGCTATGTTTTCAGGGGAAAAAAATCAGCAGAAAGGAAGCATTAAGTTTTTCTCTCACTCATTTAGGTCACAAAATGGAGCTTAGAGAGAAAAAATCAGTAGCTTTCAAATGCTATTACCTTGCTAATGACAGCTCTCATCGCATGACAGTTCTCAAACTGATAAGACATTCCAAACATCCACAGAAAAGTCAAAGAGGTTTTTTAGTGCCCCAGCTCTGTTTCTGCAGCTTGCACATGTTTTCAAACATAATTTCATGCCTGCTTTCTGACAGCTCATTAAACAAAGGCCTCTTGGTACATATAGTGCCCATCTTCCTGCTGAGATCGTAACATATTTATGGTGTTTGCAGATTGCTGGCTGTTTGCTCTTCTACTTCACAGTGTCCTGCCTGCCAAACGCTTATCAGTGGAGTGAAGGTGACAGTTTTCCCCATTTGTGTAGGTAGCAATGGTCTCGTGTTTGACCCTCAGAGGCAAGAAGCAATATGATTAGAAGAAGCTCCTGCAAGCAACAGATAAAAGCAATCACACAGGGAGAGAGACAGTGAGGAAGAGCTCAGGGGAGGAGGCTGATGTTGTGGAAGCTGATAGCTTGTATTCAGGGAGAGTGCTGGCAGTTAGTTAGCTAGACAGCTGGTAACATCCAGACCTTGTGGGATTTCAGCTTCAGACAAAGCAAACAAGGATTCAGGAGTGTTGAGAAGCTATCTGGAGCGGTGTACAAGGGCAATCAGAGCTACTCACTTCTAATTATCTGCCTCTTTCCTGCCATTAAACTATCATTATTATACATTCGAACCAATAAAGTTTAGTGAATTTTTCATCTTCTATTTTCTTTAAAAGCTGGTGCCAAATCCCTGCTTTCCTTCTGAACAGAACAGATGAAGACATCTTTAAGCCAGCCGTTACCATTCATCCATCTGTCCTTGGAGCGTGGCAGGGGACTGGGAGCAGGTTTCTGCTTGTACCAGCACCAGCAGCTGAAGTATCTGTTCCACTTCACTGGAGTAACAAAAGGGCTTACTGGGTTTTGTTTTAAAAAGAATTTTCTTTTCTTTTTTTTTTTTTTTTTACTTCTTGTCAAGCCTATCGCTTAGTCAGTATTAAAAGAAAGTGCAGTAACAGCTCTGTTCAGCTGCCAAAACCTAATCAACACAAAGAAGTTTTCGAGTAGCTGTCAGACAGGATTATGATATTGATCCTAACTATGTGCATGTTCCAGGAAAAGGAGCATCTCTTTAACTAAAAGTCAGAGGGTGACAGGTAATGAAAGAAAAATATTTTACAGCTGGAAGGATGATTCTGTCTCACATTAGGAGATCTGCCTAATTACAGCTGAGAGAAAAAGCAGCACCTGTGCATGTTTGCTGATGTCTTACCTTGTACTCTGAGCCCCTCATCTCTTAAAAATAAGCAGGTACTGAGAGAGTCCCAGCATGAACATAAGGGTTTGAGAAACATCCATGCCATGAGGGAGTAATATGTGTGATTTAATGGGTAGCTCTCCCTCTTTGAGACAGTAGCGAATCAAAAATTTTAGGACTTTGTCAGGGAGAGTGACTTTGGGATCAGAGACAAACTCAAGGCTCTCTGAATTTCTGGTCATTAGTGATGATATGACATTTTTTATGACACCAGTGAGATTGAATTCTGGGTCTTACCATCAAGTGGTGAGACAGGTAACAGTCTGGGTTTGAGTACAGATAAAATCAGATGGGTTTGGATTCATCAGGATAAATGCAAACTACATCAGACATTTGAAGCAGGACAGGAAAATCATAGACTACAGGTCTACATGTTATCCCACTTGTCCAAAGTCTTAAGGTGGATAAGATGAATCCCATCTGCAAGGACTCCAAGTTCTATATTCCAACACAGGAAAAAAAGGAAGAGCCCTTACTTCTGAGGAGCCCACAGATAAACTAGGAAACTCACAGAGAATCAAATTCCCTGTTTGTTTGTTTGTTTATCTGTCACCCATCATGGCTCAAAAGAGTAACATCAGTAGTCCAACAAGAGGTGCATTTGAGGGATAAAACGTGGGTTTTGAGGGATAAATCCAAAATTAGCTAATATAGACTTAGCTTTAGTTGCTTTCAACTTTAGTTTAAATTTCTTGGGGCCTTTTTAATGCAATATAATTACCATTTTATGTACAGTGCAAAGAGCCCAAGAATGGAGCTTTGTGCAGTACTGCCATAGGCACTGTGAGTAACTGCAGTCCTCAAACACCCCCCCAGACACCCCACCTGTCTTGCCTCCCTACCCACCTGCATATCCCTCTCTGCCTGGGCTCTGACTCCTGTCACAGAGGGGTAGCCTTTTTTGCCTAGCAACTACCATGTGAGTGATAAGACATACTAATAACAAATAAATTATGCCCTAAATTACAACCCCCCTCAAGCCAGAGTGTAACTCAGGTCAGAATCTACATTCAATCTTGTAGTCCTGGGTTTTCCAGATACTGCTTTTGGTCTCATGGGTCCCCAGGAAAGTCAGTTAGCCTCTCAGTGACTCATGTTCCCCATCTCTGGTGAAGCAATTATAGTTTCCACCTACTGTGCAAGAGATGGGAAGGATTTGTTTCTCAAGTATCACAGAGAGCCAGAAAGAATGTCCTGGAGAAGTGCTGTGATAGCAGTACTGTACAACGCTGTGCAAAAATCAGTGAAATGCTTTGGCTTGCAAGGAGTGTCAAAATTACATACTTGTTATTTAAGATGCACTATCTTACAGAATTTTCTGCACCTAAAGTCTAGCACACATCGCAACCCTCCTGTTTGTTTTTTTTTTGCAGGAACAAGATATATTTTAAATAACTGTCCCCGGATCCTTTGTAGACACTGTTGGTTGTCACAGAACTGTGGTAAAGAAAATATGTTATTTTAGTGTGTGTTTTTCCCTGTGTAATGAGCTACCACATCGGTCAATTTTGTTCTCTGTAATACATCAAAGCAATGGGAGTGCATTAAGAACCAAATGAGGGTCTTGGCCTCTCATCTTAGTTTTATCTCCCCCAATAATAATGAAGCTGGGTAACTTCCTAGAAAATAACAAATTGATATTAACTGCACTGGTTTGCCAGCTACTGTCATTGCTGATGGATAATCCTACAGCCTGAATGGGTTGTCCACATAGCTATTTGTCAGCACTGTCTGTGAGGAGCTCTGTGATAACACACTGTGCTAAATTCACTCTCGTGTCTACAAAGGAATAAAAAATGGCTCATTTGAGTCAATAGATGTCACACAGAGTAAACAACAACAAAACAAGGATCTGGTTATATTGCAACCTTGCCAAAAAGATACCCCCAATGCTGAATGGGTTGTTACTGATTTAGGCACCTGGAATCTGGGTACATGCTAGTAAGTTTAGTTCACTGTTGGTTTATTGTCTTTCTCTCATAAGAGTTAAATATGTTTACTGCTTGCATTAAATGCCTAAATTTCTATTATTGCTGGCAAAACTGACAATGAACATTCATCTCCTTGTAATCTTATTTATATCAAATGGCACATTTGCCGAGGTGCACGCTTCTCTTAAAAAATAAAGAAGAGTTGAATTATGTTTGATGTCTGTGCTTCAGAGCTGATAACTGGGGCCTGTCTGGTGCATGGCTGATCAAAATGGACCACCTGCAACAGTGGAGCTGGGCAAAAACTCAGAGAGCTCTGCTTGCACATAGCTGGGCACTCCTGATGCCACACCTCTTGATATATGTTGTCCTGCCTTTAAAAAAACAAACCCTTTATGCTATAAAATATGTGCATTGAAACACTGAATTGTGCAATGTTGGATGAAGGACAGTAGCGACCATGATGCACCATTGGTACTGTGGACAGCTGTAAACCTCTTGAAGCGCAGGGACATGTTGCTGCTTCTAATGAGAAACAGACAAGCCCAGCAGTGGCAGGGGAGGACACCCATTCCCTCTTCACATCACTCTTTCCTCTCAGTCAGCTGGTGAGTCTCTCTTCAGGAAAACAAGAAGTGGTTGTTTCAGCTGATGATGAAACTTCTGGAAGGCTCACTTAGAAATATTTGCAGGATAAACCTTCCTCATGTTTTCACCAACACTCTGGCATTGCAGAAACGTCATTGTGGAGAGAAAGGTCAAACGGGATGCTTTGTGCATAGCCAGGGAGGAAAGTGTGTCCTGCTTGTTTTGCAGGATGCTTCATTGCATGAGATTTCCACGTCAGGATGAAGAGCTGTCCTCCAACAGCCTAGTTATGGCATAATGCTGCCAAAGTCTTTCAGGTTGCTGATATTCAGTGCCCAGTTTTTTAGTGCTAATACCTTAGTATCTCCTTTTCCCTGAGCATCTAGGGTAAGTTGTCTTCTGAGGAAGATAAAAGGAGACAGGTTTGTTAGGAGATCCCCAATGTACGTTTAGTGGCCAAAGACTGATAGTTTTCACCCAGGCTATAGGAGTGAGCACACACATACAAACTCCCTCACTTAACTGAGCCCACTGATTGTCTCAGCTGCTCGGAAAACAAGCAACCCAGGACCAAGAATAGAGAAGTGAATGATCAGGCCAGGACTGAGATAGCATCTACATTTTCCCCCTAACTATTTCTACTTAGAAGTTCAAGTGTCACTGACACTATGTTCTGAAGAAGTTGTCACGTTGATTTTAATGCAGAATAAATGACCCAGGCTTTCAGGGGTTTTTAAATGGAGGCTGGAATGACAGTAAATTGCTGCTTTAATAGCAAGTTGCTCAGCATTGCCTGAATAGTGTATTTGCTCCCAGAATTAGTCTGATTCAGATGTCGAGTAAAAGGGACACCACACATGGTTCATGGAGCCCAAAAAGGCTGTCACACTATGTATCACAGTATCTTAATTGGAGAAGTTGGAGTGAAAGGCTGAAACTTGATCAGTTGTTGGATTAGGAGACTATGTGAGGAGAAACAAAGAAATGACCCAGAGTAAAATGGATACCTCAGTACTGGAAACGTTATAGCTTGACCACACACATTCTTTAATAATGCATTTCCAACATAAACAGAGCCACAGGCACTTGGCATATAAGACAGCTTCTCTTTTTTGCAGGTCATCAATATACCATGTTTACATTGTCAGGATGGTCTCAACAGTGTTAAATTATAAATTAGACTCAGTGCAAGTACAGATACTGATTTGTATACTTTAGCAACCAGAACATGGGCTAAGCAATTCATCCCTCTCAGGTACAGATTTTAATAGGAAGCTTGGGAAAACCTAGACTCTGAAAAAGTTTTGAAGCAAGTGTTTAAAGTGTTTTGTTCTAGATGGAGCATCACTTGGGAACAATTTCAGTTAAGCGCCATTTCGTAAAGATGTCCTTGGAGCAGCTTGCATCCAGCACAGAGTAAAATTGAAACTGTCTCTTAAGGACAATCATCTGCAGCACACAATATTGACACATCAAAATGCCAGTGACAGTGGTGGTGACAGGGGCAGGTTATTCCAGCATTTTAGATCAACGTACGCTGACAGCCTTCAAAATACCCAGGTGGAAAACAAAGCAATTACTTTGGGAATGCGAAGGTACCAAAAACATCTGGAGAAAAGACAAATGTTTTCTATTTGTACAGTGACCTGTAGATGACAGCAGAAATCCCTTGGTCTCCCTCTCCAGAAAGCTGATTGAAAAATAAGTAACAGTATTTCCTGAAAACTTACTATAAACTTGCTGATGGTGTGTTGCTACTTTAGAAAAAACCCAATAAATATTATGTTTATAGACTGATAATAATATGATTATATATTACATTATTTTGTAGTATTAAAAATTTCTATGTGCCCACTGACAGAACTGGCCTGAAGCAGTGGTGTGCAGGTGGCAAATGCTGCATCTCTGACCTTCTGCCACCCCGTTGCTTTTTGATTATCTGATCCTATGACACACCAGAAATCTGCTCATCTCTGCTTCTTCAGTTCCTTGAGAAAATAAATTTGTTTTACTTTTTCCATGTGAAGGCAAGAGCTGCCTCACACCAAAGCCAAGAACAGTGTAAGCCCCAGGGCAGAGGCAGATAGATGTGAACCATGACTTACATCTGCTCCAGATTCCCTTACAGATCACTTGCCCAGTCATATGCTTTCTGGGTGTTGAGCCATCAGTGTTTGAAGAGCAAGATAGGTTTTCTTTTTAAGACTGTCACTCTACATACATATACTTTTCATCTACTAAGATGGGACAGCAAATCCTAAATTTACAAGAGTTCTCTTAGGAAAACTTCTCTATGGAAGTTCAGAAAACATAGAGCCATAGAGCTTCAAAGTCAGAATAAAAGCTAGAAAAATCTACTACGAGCCCAGACATACTGCTTGGAGAGATCTTCTGGGGGCAAGGCTCTCTGGCAGATGGATGTTGAAATGACCATGGATTATTAATTCTCATTTTCATCCTTATAGGACAGAAGGTCCAGTCAGAATTGGGCTCCATTCTGTTATCTGATAGACACGCATTTGTTAAAGCACACCTCTTATGCCAAGGTGACCACAGATATCTAATGGATCTTTTAATTCATTTATGCATTTTGCATCAAGGCAGCCCAATCAAAGGAGGCATAGGCTGATACAGGAGAGGAGTAGTTCACATCTGACCAGTACCTTGAATTCCTAGGTTTTCTTATTCTGTTTCACTTGGTGGATCAGAAAATGTGAAGTCCCTGAAAGAACTTTTCTGCAATTCTGGTTTGAGGAATTCGTTGATCTATTTCAGATTTCAGCTTGCTTTATATATTTTCATAATATCCCCCCCCCCTTCTTTGTCAGCAAAAACAATGATAGTGCAATTATAATGTTTTTGATGATACTTGAGATACAGTCCTTCTTTATCTCTTCCCCTCATCCAAACCAATGAACTAGCCAGGGAAATCTAAAGAATCTAGAGAAAGAAACCAACCCCCCTATTCTTCCTGTGACCACTATCATCTGTCTGACAGGGGCTCGGATCAGTTTTGTTTGCTTCTCTTTTATTTTACCCACAGCTGACACTAAAGCTGATGGAAAGGGTATCTGGTGTGACAGGAGACCAGGAACATTGAGCTGTTGGTGAGCATAATTTTGGACCCTGAGTTCACATGTACATTTTGGGGGTGGGGAAGTTGTGCTCAAATTCGCAATTGAGGCAATTGTAGTCCTTCTGCCTGTAAAGGCAGAGCTCAAAGGTGAAACCATTTTCCCCAGTGATGGTCTTTTCTGGCCTGGGAAGCTAATTTATCCACTTGTGGCTGATTTGGAGCAAGGGTAAGTGCCCTTGCAGGCAGTGTGAATAATCTAGGGGAGTTGGGCCCCACCTCAATTGACGTGCCAAACTAACATACTGGTACAGATATAGCCTTTATCATAGATCAGTGGAAATTTCACTTTAACTGTCTCAAATGGTTGCAACAATGCTGCTTTGCAGAGAATTATATCTCCTTAGTCCTTATGAAAATGTGGTTTAAATAATCCAAAAAATGTTTCAGAGATTAGTCTTCAAGCATGTGATTTTACCACCCAAACACAAAAGAAACAGATTTTTGGGCGCACAATGCTTGAGGAAAGCCAGACTACAATCCCTATGGAAAATTGGGCTCACAGTAACAAGGTGGGTGAGATCTCCCTGCTACTCAAATTGCTATTGATCCAGCTGGGAATTTGATCAAATGTGTTTGTCTTTATTACCAACTTAGCTAGTGGGTTGGATGGGGAGCTGATTTCATTTGCTGCCAGCCACACTGGGGCAAATCTTAGAGCCACTGAAATGCAAGTGAATTATACTTGTTTAAAACCTGTGGCCTTTCTGGAATTTAGCCTACTGAAAATTTCTTGTTATGCTTTGTAAGAGTCTAAACGAACATCCAATGAATATAGGGATTACTTTTGGCCCCCAGCTCAGTACATGCTACATTGAACAGCAACAAAACTTTTTATCCTGCCGTGAGAAGTAGTCAACTTCTTCCATGCAGAAAAAAAACCCCAATACAATAACAGAATAATCCTGTGTTGTTATTTTCTAAACATAACTTTACAAACATTACAGTAAGATCAAAATTAGGAAACAAACTACAGCTGTAAGAGCTTTGGAGAAACCTGATGAAGGAAATCTGTTCCTACAAGGAAAAAAAAAAAGTACAAAACTTACGAGTCTGCAAAGAACTTACTAAAAAGCAATGTGCAGCACTGACTGGGATCAAGGTCAGAGGCACTTCCCCTTATTATGGTTATTCAGTGATCTCCCTGAAGGAGAGATCACCTCTGGGGCCAGCATCCCAGAGGACAACAGCAGTCACAGTGTTGGAACTCTAAGGATGGACCAATAACATTTCTTTTCTACTATACAAAGGGGTCATTGGTGGTATTCCTGGACAGGTATTCCTATCCTATGTATATTCCTGTCCTATCCACTCTGAAACTTGATACAACAGAATCATGGAGCCAATAAGGTTGGAAAAGACCTCTGTGATCATTAAGTCCAATCTATATAGATTGAACTCAGGAATTAGAGATCATCAGGCTCAGGGGTTGTGTTAGACCAGTAGACTGATGCACTTTCAAGAAGCTGAGCCCTGGAATCCTGTCATCAGCTGGGCTGTCCAAGCCTGCTGCTTGTCTCACCTCCGGTTCCTGTAGCCTTTGCAAGTAGGACCTTGACTTTCAGCCTGGTGCAGTGATTTTCACTTTATGGCACCCTTTGAACCACCATTCAGGTAAATCCATATGGTCCAAGTATTTCTTTACCTTCAATTTCTTTTTTCAGGCTTCTGACAATAGCTGTACAATGGAGAGAGAGCCTCAATATTCTTTTGCCTAGATCCACCCAAGTTTGACCCTCCTTGCAGTTCTGACTTCCAGAGGCTTCCCAGAGAGTGCATTAGCCCTGTTCCCTTTGCAGCTGGGGAGGTCTCTGTGCACTCTCCCACCCAGCTGAGTGAGCTGCTCTCCAAATCCCTCCTGCCACCAACTCAAGGGACCAGAGGGTCTCCAGCTTCTTTAACTGCATATTAGTTATAGCTTCCATTGTAGAAATACAATGAGTTTGGCGTGAAATGCCAAAATAGAGCTGTTTATCACTCTATAAACCCTGGAGGGCCAAATGGTTTTGACACTCAGGCAGCAGGGCGATTACAAATCGAGCCTTTGGGCTGCAGCAGTCCCAGGGCTGCTGCTCTCTCTCAGCAATAGATCCTCTGCTGGTTCCCTGCTTGCCAGCTCATTGCAAGGCTCTTTTTACTGCCCATGTTAGTGCAGTGCATGGGCTCCAGCTTTGTGCTTGGCCTCTCCCCTGTGTCCCTCCATAAACCCTGGAAACAAGAGAAGAAAACAGCAGCAGGCAGTCGTACATCTGGCTGTCAGAGCCCAGAGTGGCATGCCATGAGAGAGCTGCTGTGCCATGGAGAGGGGTCTTGGGCTCGCACTTTTTTAAAGTGTGGCTTAGCACTTGAAATCCAAACATTTTTTCCTTAATACGACTTTTGTTTGTAAATCCAGCACAGAACTCTTTGATTCCATCTGTGAAGTTGAGCTTTGGCTTTCCTCCAAAAAACTTGGGCACAGAGTAAGGTTTGGTCTTTTGACTCTTATGGCCAAAATTAACTTATTTTGCTCTTGAAATACGATATACACAACAAATAATTTAGCTGCAAATACTTTTTTTTCCCTGAGTGCAAAACCATTGTCTAATTTTCCCCAAATCACGTTTTATATTAAAGCAAAGAAGTAGAATATCTGCTTTTTATCACAAGAAGGGGAAGAAAACCTTTCTCATAAAGTCCTGCACAGTCATTAAAATCAGGAAAGCAGTTCCTCTAGCAAATCTCCTTGTTCCTTCAGTTGTATTTCCTGTCACACTTATGCTATTTGTTTATGCATTAGGGTTTCCTGTTAAGCAAATGGCAAGTGGGTTAATGGAGAATTCTCAAATACTTCTTTTGTGTGGCTGAGGTCCCCCTGGGATCGATTTAATTGTTCCTACAATGAAAGCGGTACCGTCTTAAGGTTCTTTAGCTCAGATAAACATCTTTAATCACTTTCATGTTGAAATAAAAGGAGCTTGGGAATGTGAAACATTAGTACACTTTGGTTCCTGAAAAGAGAACTTGGGGACACATTGCAGATACTTATATAAATCATCTTGCTAACATTAGAGGGAGGGTTTGCTATAAGGCTTTCAGGACGCTTTAATGTAAGTAGCTCCTATTATTGCAGCTAAAATATTTTGCACATGTGAGCTGCTCTCTGGATGCTGGGAATGCAGCTGTACAACTTCAGCTTCACTCTGAAGCTGAAACTGGTCATTATCAAACATGTTGTCGCGTATCAGTCTGAAGACAAATTCTGAAGTTTAACTTCACTGGAGGCTTGCCAAGTTGTAGAGTTAAGCCAGGGTCTGTTCTCCTATCCATGTGCTGATGGGACTCCCACTGACATTAATGTAGAAAGTAATAAATACCATAACAAACTCATAACAAGGTAGTCTGGTATTAGGCTTAATTATTCATGTTTATGCCAAAGAATTCCTATGCCAGCAGATGCTCCTGGCAATAAGTTACCTGGAAAGAATTGTCACAAACCGCAGCAAAGTTTTTTTTGTTTCGTCTTTTTTTTTTGGTTTTTTTTTTTGTTGTTTTGTTGGAGGTTTGGTTTTTTTGGTTTTTTTTGGGGGGGGGGTTTGTTTTGTTTTGTTTTGTTTTGTTTTGTTTTGTTTTTGTTTGTTTGTGTTTTTAATATTTTATTTTTTATCATTGATAAGCATTTAATCCATCATTGGAGCTAATTAGTAGGCATGGCAAAAGTGACCTGTACTGCTCCAGGCCCCTTTTTTCAACTTGCACACAAATGATGCTATTAATACTGGAAACCAGCATCTCAGTTTGGCCAGGGATGGTCAAACTGGGATGGGCTCCTCAGCGCAGCTGGCAGAAGCTCTGCTGTGTGTACCTGCAGCTGAACAGTGAACCCGGGAACATGGCACCTCTTCCCTGCTCAGACAGAAAGGGAAGCTGGTCCAAAACACTTCTCAGTGTGTAACTTTGTGTAAAAGCAATAAAAGAGCACATTTAATAGTGGATCTTTGCAGGGAAAGGAGATATGAGTTCTGCAGGACTGTGCCCAGGACCACTGATGGCACAGTAGTATTTCCAAAGTGTGCTGAAGGTGGAGAATGGGATCCTGATCCTTTGCTATTGATTGATCCAGTCCAAGTTTACTGACTTCAGCAAGGGACAGAGTGAAAATATCTTTTCTACCATTCACTGAAACTAAACCCAACTCTTCAGCACAAGAACAGTGTACATGGGTAGAATCAGGTCCTGCCCCCTATTGTTTCAGTACCTTATCATGTTCTTTAAGCTGAAGAACAACATTAATCCATTTTAGATGTTATTCTGATTCTGCAATAAAATAGGGCTGGTTAATTTCAACATTCTGGAAAAAACTCATGGCCTTTCTCACAGCTTCAGAAGGTTTTGTGGTTTTGTCGTATTTGATTATTGCTACACGTCTAGCATTCTCAGGAATTTTACTTCCCCTTTTCATTAAACTTATTTTTACTACATTCTTTATGTAATGAAAGTGTCTGCAGGCAAATAAACACAAAGGCAGCACATAGCAGCAAGTAGGGCTTATGAAGTTCACATTCAAGGAGTTTAGTTCCAATGCTTCTACCATATTTTTTTTTTACATTTGCTATATTTTCAAGCCACGAAAGAGAAATGTTATAAGAAACTTATCATGCAGACCATAACCACTTGCTATCTCAAACTCATTTTTAAGGTTTCCCTTTCCTTGGGAATTTCTGTTGAAATCATTTCAGTGATTGAATCCTGCTTGTTTCAGGACATGAGGGAAAGTGTTACCCGGAGGGGAAAAAAACCAACTGTATGATGTCTACATCATGACAAAAGAAAATTAGTCACATAGGTATCATTACTTGTTTCTCTTATGGCCTCTAATTCTCTATTTACATGGTGTATATCCATCAAACCCCCCCATCCCCCACTATCTTCAGCAGGCTAAGACAAACTTGGGGCTTTATAACAGACCCAAGTAAATCAGCTCTCTGATGTGTTTTCTTGCCTACTAGGTATTTGCAAACTTAATGTTCTTTCAGCTTTGAGTCAAAAAAGAGGAACCTGCCTTTCTGGCTACTGTAACAATTATAGCTACTTTTCCTATGGCTGCTCCTGCTGATTTACGTAAAATTTTAGGTTAATATATATATTACTTATTACAGTCAACTGATAACACTACTGAGTTTTTTGTTTTAGTGAGCAATATTCCGTGTCTCCCATTGAGATAAACTGCCCAGGTTTTGACCTCATCGTTTATCCACTTCAGTACCAGATTATTGTCTCATAAAACTGTTGAGATGGTGCAGTTAATACTTGCTATTATTTTAGAGGCCAGAACCATAATCTTCATCATAAAGATTGAAGTCCTTTGTACATGCTTAAAGTTTTCAAACTATGGGTCATATCCTGCCATTGATTTTTACGCAAAACTTCCAGTGTTTTTTGCAGTAATTGGGTTTTTCCCTCTTGTGATTTCACAGCACAGGATTGGAATGATGCAATCACATTCCTAATACAAATTTATGAACTTTGTAACATCGAATTGGTGCTATAAAACAAAATCATTTTCAGTCTAAAGGGCATGTATGTGTATATTTGACAGACCTGTGCATCATTCTGCAAGCAACCATTTTTCCTAATATCAGCCAGCGAAACAAAGTTATGTGTGAGTGATGTTGCTATTACAGAACTGATGGTAAAGCCAAGCACTGTGCTGTTCCCTCCCTGAAATTGTTTGATACAACAGTGGCGTTCTTTTTCAAACGCTAAAAATCAAAAGACACAGACTCAACTTCAAAGAGAAAATTGAAATGTCCAGATGAAAGGCGAGATGAAAGTCCAGATGGAAAGACAAGTGTGCCTTGCTTTGGCTCATCAGATAAGTAGGGAACCAGGTGCATGTTTGAATTTTCCCCTGTCACAAAAATAAATTTTCTTCACTTTTTGGGAGGCGAGCTGGGGATCTGTGGATGTGCAGATCCATTGCCCCATCTATAAAAGGTTATTTCGGTGCTCATAACAAACAAAAGTTTATGAGAAATAAATATTTTATCCCTTTTATAACAACTGTGTGTGCATTTTCATGTTTGTTTTCTGTTTCTCTTAAAGTGAGCAAAAATAAAGCAGATTTGTGGAAAGAGGTTTGGGACTTTTTACAGTAAGTAAGAAAAAACAAAGTAAGAAAAAGTTAGTTGTGGAAGGGGCTAACAATGGGCCTGTTAGCTAAAGGAGCGAGAAGAAGCTGAGAAATAAGAAGAAGCTGATAAGGAGCTCTCTCTAAGGCTGTAACCAAGGAGACTGAGAGAAGACAGATAAGAGAACCTTGCAGCTGGACGAAGTATTTTTAGAAAGTTAGTTGAAGTCCCTATAACTTTTCACCAATAGTATTATGTTGACTTATTGTGGCTAATAGTTAAGGTAGAAGAAGCATAAACAATTAGAAAGTGTATAAAAGTCAGCCATGTTCAATAATAAAGAGTTGCCAACTGAGACTGCTTGTGGTCTCTGCTTTGTGTCGTGACTGCCTCGACAGCGACAGTAAGTAAGAAAAGTAAGAAAAAACAAAAAAGTCTATATTGATAAGAGTGGTCCCAAACACAAATCCAGAGGGTTACAAGAAACCTGTTATTCTTGTGGGCTTAAGACAAGAATAATGTATAGTTAGAAAATGAATTTTGAAAAAAAGTAGTTTGATTCTACACATCTTTTGAGCTGTTGGCAAAGCTGTTTATGCTTTAGCTACTACAACATAATCTGTCACTCTCACTTATGTGAAGAAGGGAACCAATGTTTCCTGCCAGCCAAAACAAAGAAACAAAAAGATCACTAAAGACACTCTTATTTCTCTTAGCATGTCATAAACCAAATCCTGAGAAAGTCCCCCTAGCTATAGGTACACCCAGGCACTAGAGTCTGTTTGAATTTTCCTCCTCCAGATTTTGCCTTCTGAAAACTGGGTATGCCCAACAGGTTTGACAGCCCTGCCATTGGTCTCAAACTTAGTCTAAAGGAGCTGGTCATTCCTGAGGGAATTTATCCCTTGTGGCTTGCATGCCACTTTTAGGATGGGATAAATTATCTCCAGGAGATACCTGACTTCACCTATTGATTGTAAAAGCAGCTAAGGTAACCAGTTTAAAAAAATTCAAGTAGGTTAGATGCTATTTTAAATATAAAGTAAGGTAAAATGAATCCATACCAGTTCTGTGATCAATACCTCCTCTTCTTCTCCTCATATTTTGTCTAAAATAGAATTGTCCCATGCTAAGGCAAACACTCTTTGACTTGAGAGGTTTTTATAAATTCCAAGACTGTCACAGTATTTACAGCAAGAAACTTCCAGTCTGTGTCTCAGAGCAATTTCTTCTGTGCTGATACTGTTTTTTTCAGTGCAGAGTATCAATAAAAGAGTCTCCCTTTTTTCCTAGTGTTATTTCATGGCCAGTAATAGATTGCCATTTATACTTCATCTCTCATTTTGTGTCTCAAGTCACTGATCCTCAGGCATTGACAAACATTTGCTGCTGAGTTGTCAGTGATTCAGAACGTGTAACACCACATTTCACAACCTGACGCTTTCTAAACAGATTGTAACCGATGGTTAACATCCTGACCAAGGAAAATTTCCCCCCTTCTTTCATTAAGGCCATCTTGAAGTTGAATGTATGCTCATAAAAGATCATTTCCAGTTCCTTCTGGTATTGCCTAACCCCTGGCAGTAGTGTACAAGCAATTAAAGAATTTTTCCTCCTAAAGTTCCTGGGTGTCTTGATTAATTTTGTTCTTGATATATTTATTTTTATGCTAAATGAATCTTCATTTCCCCCTTCTTTTTTTTCTCCCCTTTTGTTCTTAATTTAGTGCTCACCTGCCCAGGATAAGCAGGCAACACCTGGGACAAATTGTTTCTGCTGCTGAAAGGGGAAACTGTCCAAATCACACTTGTCCTTTCCTACCAAACTGGGACCCCAAAACCAAGCACTCCTCCTGTGCCCCCTCCATGTATGCAGTGGTTCACTTTAAGATCTTTAATTGATTACTTTTTTTGCTCAATGAGTACAAAGGATCTCCAACAAATAACCTGGGCACCTGCCTCCTGAGGACTGTCCCAGGCTGGCACTAAGCTCCTGGTTTTTACTGTAAGGCAGCTATCCCCATACATCTGGTTGAGGGTGAAAATCCAGAGCCATTTTCAAGAAAAGTGACGTGGCTTCTCAGTGTGAATCATAGAATTATTTAGATTGGAAAAGATCAGTAAGATCACTGAGTTCAACTGTTAACCCAGCACTGCCAAGCCCACCAATGCCTAAATGCCTCATCTAAATGTCTTTTAAATACCTCCATGGATGGTGACTCCACCATTTCCCTGGGAAGCCTGTTCCAAGGCCTGACAACACTGTGAGCTCACCACACACTTGGAGCAGACTGACTTCAAACAAGCTATTTCTGTAGCTACCAGCTGATGAGATGGCCCTTTTCTTTTGCTTCTGCTTTAGTTTTGAGTGGTGTAAATAGAGTGCTTCAGATGAAATCTACTGCAGCTACTCAAGTGCACAATGGCATCAGGAAAAGCAAGCGCTTGCTCCTAAAAATTATTTTGCCTCAAGTGTTGCTGCAGGACAGTTTGTTGGTGTAGCTTCTTTTGAATCCACAAACCAGCTCATCCCAGATGAGGATGCCCGTGTCTTATCCCAGAGAGGCTGTCTGTGACTTTGTGTTTTGCTTGGAATGCTCCTCCTCTTCCTGAAGGAATGGACCCATCTGGAACCCACAGGATTAGGCCAGATTTTAGCCCCAGTCACTGAAAAGCAGGTTCAAGACTTTTTAGCTGTTGCAGGTGTGAACAGAGGCCACCTCCATCAAAAGGGAATGAAAGGAAAAAGTACAAGCACACTTGGGCTGGATGAACCCTCAGAGCAAGCTGTGAGGGCTGAGGCTCCCTGCTGCATCTGCCTCCAGCTGGGATGGGATGGGACAGGCAGGCCTGGGGGACATTAGCTGGGTACCAGGAGGTGCTTGGTCTCTCTTTCCACTCCTCTGCATGAGCAGCAGCTGCTCCCTCACACATCCCAAATGCTCTCTTGGTGATGGCAGTGACAGCAGAGCTGCCAGCCCAACTCTCCAGCCCTTTGGCAGAGGTAAAGGAGGCAGCAGGATGTGGGCTCATTTCCTCCCACAGATGAGCCACTGCTTACTCTGGCTCTATCTACACCTGGCCTTGGTCTTGCAACTGTAAATATAATTTCCTAAAGAGTGCTGGCCAAAGCTCTTCATTTTAAAACCTCTTTTACTGCCTTGTGGTTATTTCACAGGCCATACACCCTCTGCAGTTTTTTTGACGCACAACAGCAAGCTGGGATTCAAATTTCAACAGATCCTTCCTCAAAATAAATGTACATCAACAACCCTGCTCAGCACAGCACTCCTGGAGGCAAGATTTAGTCCTCTGGTCCCAAGCAATCAGTTAAGCAAATGGGTTTAATGGTCAGATCGTTATTGAAAGGTGGGGAATGGAGGGGTCAATAACATCAGTTTGGGAAGCCTGAACACACCAGGGTGAGTAGACCTTGGAAAGCCTTAGCCAGGGTGAGGTTTCTCTGCTCTGGGAGGCTTGTGGAGGAAAACAGTCCCCAACTCCCTTTCCCACCACTTGCCCACAGATCATTCCTGCCAGTGGAAAGGATGCTCTGTTCTGCAGAAGAGGGTGTCTGGGACTCTCCAAAATGGAGACAAGTAATGTTCTGCTGCTGGAAAGGGAGGTTCCATCCTCTGCTTCTGCTAAGTGCACTCATTGTCCATCACAAATTGTGTTTTCCCCTCTTACTGAATGTGCTGGTGGCTTCTGTCCCAGCTGTGCCCGTTGAGAGTCTCCCTCTTGCTGCATTTGTCATTAACCTCTCCCCCTAGCCCTGGCCCCACAGACTGCTGTAGCCACCCGTGTTTGCTCCTGTTTTAACAGGCAATTTATTGGTTACTGCAAACCTTAGCCTCTGCCTTTGTTTTCATCTTCTGAGTCTTCCAGCAAGCCCTGTGGCATTTCAGCAGTTTTAGAAGAAGTGGTGACGGGCTAAATCCAGAGAGAGCTTTCCCTGCCTTGAAGAATGGAAGAATGGAAAGCAAATCCTATCCCTGCAAGGCCCCTCTGTGCCAAACACATCTTCTGCTGGTGCCATTGGCTTCAGATGATCCTTCACACTGGGGTGACACTAATGTGGAATGTGCCATGCTGCATATTCAGGGGAACCTTTAGCTGCTCTGGACTGGCAGGGCTCAGCTGAGGATTTTTCCCAGCAAATATCTCAAGTATGAAAAATACATTCAATTAAATGGAGAGTAACTTACCAGCAAGGTGATATCTTAGTTAAAAATTGGGGTGATGAATAGATTGCTGCTTGAAAAAAATGTATCATATAATTAGGCCTTCTAAAAATCTAGAATGAAATAAAAAACCACAAGGTCAGAAATGAAAATACTATGTCATTCCTTTGTAATCAGAAAGGATATTTATAAATAAGAAAATTTTCCTAATCATTGCTCCAGCTGATGCAAAAAAAACCCGACCAAGAATTGTGATAGGAAGGTAATGCTGGACAAAAAATTATCTCCAAGAATACATAAATGTAAAAATATATTTCAGCCTTCTGCCATTTAAATTTCATTTTATTTCAGGAATGGATAAACAAGGCCAACACCCTAAACTCTGATTCTGGTTTCTTGGTCTCAAATAATCTTCAAAATAATTCCCTGCATTTTGGACTTGTGCAACATTTCTTTTAGTAATAGGAGACAATGGACAGCTCAGGTGATTACGTGATATGAGTTTTTTCAGTTATATAGGAAAATATAATTGTGATCATGAGAATGAGGTTGAGCACATAAATTGTTTTATTTCTTTTACTAAAGAAAGCTTTATGGTCCATTTCAGCCTTCAGGTGGCTAAAAAATCAAAGTATCTTCTTCAACCCTATCCAGCAGACCAGGCAAACACATGGTCTTAAAGTTCATTTGGCTTGTTTTTGATCAAAGATGGGAGAGTATTTTGGAGTCAGGGAAAACAGAAACCTCTTCCTTTGTCTTCCCTAATGATGTTAGTGCTGTGGGACCACAACAGAGATGAAGACAGTCCCTACTGAAAGGCAGAATATTTTTATCACCACTTGCATTTTTTTTAACTTCATTCTTTGTATTTCCAAATTATTCAGAACAGCTGAATCTATGCTACACTTGGGAATTAAAGCTAAAGGAAACAATAAAAATCAAACATGATGCTTCCAAATCCTGAAAGCTAAAAGAAGCTAAAAGAAAGATAGTGTGCTAGCAGGGGATTTGCACTTACAGAGCTAAAAGCCACGTGAGTGAAGAGAACATGGGCAGATTGGGGCTGGAGAGAAGAAGTTCTATTTCTGCATGGGTTTCTCTGCCACAAAAGGAGACATTGCACTATGCCACGTTGTGTGATGAATATGCATGTATATATACATAAGCAAATTAGTCACACATAAGTAAATTCATTCATATATCATGTTTGGCTGGTGAAGGAAGCTGAGGGAAAGCTTTGCATTAATGAAAGTCCATATTTTGCTTCTGAGCAGTTACCAGCTGGAAGCTGATGATCTCTGTAATATTTTGAACCAACTGCAAAAGACCCACGAAATTTCCCCTCAGGCCTTTTGAGATAGAATTTCAAGAGACAGGTTTTTCTTTTTGAAAAGTCTTAATGTTCCTTTTTTGACTGGTAAGAGGCAGAGTGAGTGAAAGGGCCCAAAATTCTTGCTCCTGAAGTGATCCATTTAGCTCAATACCCAGGCTCTCTATCCCTA
Source organism: Molothrus ater (assembly GCF_012460135.2). Classification (NCBI taxonomy): domain Eukaryota; kingdom Metazoa; phylum Chordata; class Aves; order Passeriformes; family Icteridae; genus Molothrus; species Molothrus ater. The sequence goes on along the minus strand of NC_050478.2, from coordinate 33,393,757 downwards.
TAGTGAATTGTTGTTTAGAAAGGCACCTTTCAGCTGCTGCAGATGTGAGCTCTGTCAATTATCAGCCTTAAATGGTTGGGTTTACACATTTTTGTCTCCAGCAAATTCTACTATAAACTTCTTTACCTCTTCCTTAATGGCTTCCTAATGTATCTTAGTGAAAGATGGATATCCCATACTCTCTTTTAAACACCTCATTCCTTAGATATTTTATCTTGACAGTTCTGCCTTCCACAGCTGGCAATCTCCCAACCACAGAAGCACGTTTTTGTCTCCTGCAGGCCTACCATGAACTAAATGTTATCGTGGCAATTTTATACTCGGGGTTATCGTCGTGCGGCACCGCAACTGCCACTTGTCATCTTCCTCCACAGAGCACAGGGATGGCAGTAGAACAGAGAGATTTGTAATGCTGCTGCACAAGCCCCAAGACACTTGATACGAAGATGCTTGGATAGTCAGGATCAAATTAGCACACATTAAACAGCTCACCCCAGGCTGGCTCACTAACGTAAAGCAATGGCTGTCGGGTGCCAAGCCAGATGTTCCAGATGGGCACTCAGTGCAAGTGCACACACCACATCAGGAGCTTTTCAGTGCTCACAGAGGGGCTGGTAACCTCCATATTTACCTGCTTCCTGGGAGAAAATAGATTCTTGATTCAAGCAAAGCAGTAATTAAAGAAATGCTTCAAAAAAGATATGTAACACACTTAGCATTCAGAGTAGTAACACATCTCTCTGCCTATTCCATGTGGCTGAATTTGCTTTCATTTTGCAAAAATTAGAAGAGTGGTATGAAAATTTGCCTTCAGTTCCAGTTACCAGAGTTTTATAGAGAATAATTTCTGTACGTGCTTTAAATTGTGTGCTGAAAGCAATGCATGCTAGCATGCACTGTGTTGTGATGCCCAGTGTGACCTTATTGATGACATGCTAAAACTGAACATTTTAACTCAAGATTCACTAGATACTTGAAGAACAACTTGGTTTTGAGGTGTTTCTTGGTCTGTTTTTCTTTTTTAAATTTTCTAAGTGATTATGATGAAATCAATATTTTTAGTATTTTGAGAGTGATATATGGTACTTGCTGAAGCTGGGACTTCACCATTTCTCCCCCATACAGTGTGTCTCAGGTAGCACCTCAAAACAACTCTTTATCTCTATTTTTAAGTAAACCAAACAGAAGCAAAAATGTGTTTATGAAAAGTGTTATAAATGTACATTGCAAAATCCTATACTAGATGAAAAATAATATAAGAAAGGAAAACTGTGGAGCTACAAAAATGTAATTCACAACCATAATGGGTCTGCTGGCCCTGCTGGCCCCTAATAAAAGGTATGAGTCTAAGAGGGGGAGAACATTGAAATCAGTGCTGCTCAGGGAGATGTGCTTCAGCTCTGAAATGCTGACAGTTCAGAAAGACTTCATTTTTCCTCATCAGTGCCAAGCTTTAAAGTTTCCAATTTTGGTTTTATCAAGAAATCAAATCATCATCCATTTTTTTCCAAAAGGCCATCATTTCTGAAAAAGACCTCATGATTTTGTGTACTCCACTGGACAAAATACTAGAAATTTCTTGAGTTTATCTTTCCATGCCTCTTTGTTGAGAAGAGGGGTAATGCAGCCAGCTTATACCTATATGAGTAGCTCACACTATAATGATATGTTCATAAGGAAATTGAATCTCAGTAAGAATCCTCATCCTCTGACCATGCAGTTTGACAAAGGTGATCAGTTTCATAAACATGTACTAGCTGGATACATTACCAAGCTTAATGGAAATACACCCATATCTTATCTGCTGACAATTTGATATAAGCTTAAGGCAGTGCAAATGCTTGTCTTCCCCCAGAGAGAATAGATATAATTGCACCACTGGCAAAATTTAAAAAAATGCATCTTGTATGTATTTGTGTATATTTGAGAAAAGAAATGCTATTTTTCCCCTGAAGGAATGGGAAATAACCTGCCCTTCTAAAGGAAATAAATGCATTTTTTAATCTATGCTGTGTTAAGGTAGCTGGAAGTTTCACAAAGCTTATCTTTTTATAAAATCCAAAATCCTGAGCTTTCAGCATCAGGCACATGTGTTTTAGGCATTATTTAAGAACAGCCATTCTGCAGACTTTAAATCAGGTACAAAGATAAAGATAAAATTTTATCAGGTACAAAGATAAAGGCGATATTCCTGCTTTTGCAATATTTGTCACTTTCTCTGAGAAGCATGGCTGCAAATGACAGAGTCCAGTTTCATATGTCCTCATGCTGGGCATACCATTAAGGGTCTGGCTGCAGCCCCCAATTTGCATGTCAGAGCAATGGGAAAGCATGCCAAGCAGTTTGGTTTTAAAAAGCCAGATTACAGGCTGCTTGTGGAAAAAAACACCTCCCCCACCTTGCCAGAGAAAGAAATTCAGCAGCTTGGGGATGGAGAATGGATCAATTGCCAGAAATTAGGCTGCCAACTCGCTTCCCCATGTTCTTTCTCATTATTGCTCAAATAACCATTTGTACTCACACCAGATGCTTGTTAATCAAGGCCAATTAGTCTGTTTTGCTCAGAAAATTTCCAACCGGCAAGACAAATAGTTCAAATAGCACAGAGGTCAACCAAAGCAGGAGCACCGGTGACAGTTTCATATGTGCTTAGCCAAATAGAAAGCAGACATGGCAAGGGCATGCATGTACAGTTCCCACGTGGATTGCATTGTGTATTTACCCCAGGGTAACACGTGAGGCTTGCTCTGGTTAGGCAGAAAGCTCAGACAGCCATTCAGCTGCTTCAGGTGCTTGTCTGCATGTTGATTTAGACTAATATCCTATGCTGATTTCATAATCTAAGTTGCCCAAAATGTCAAGGTAAATAAGGCTTAAGGGCAATAATATTAAACAAGATCTTCAGGGGTCCTTTCCCAGCTGGGTATGCTGAGAGCCAGGTCAGCCCAGCCACTGCAGCCAGCCATCCATCTGCATCCTGCCTGGGGATTGCTCTCTCCCCCTCTCTGCAATCCCATGGCAACCATCCAACAACCTGACAGCTTTAAATCTTCTCTGGCATATGTCAAAGCAGGTTGAGGAGCCAGCAGGCTTGCTCTACAGCTCAGGCTTTCTAAAATTTGTTTTTTAAGTGACATATGGTAACAGAAAGTAATGTGATCAGGTGATATCGCTTTGCAGATCCATCATGGCAAGAGGGGGCAAGGAAACACAACAAGAATCCCCAACATCAGACAGGAGGGGAATGTAGTCTGGATTGTGCAAAGATGTGCAGCATGTCTCAAAATTTTCTATTTCCTAAATGCTCTCTCTTTCTGGAGTTCTAGATATGAGAAAAGGAAGGGTGGGGATTTACTACAGCATTTCTTGTTTCCTACCTGTTATAAGACTGTGGTACTGAAGTTTCTGTTGGGGGGAGCTTTGCAAACACAGACTTAAAACATATCCAACATTATTCCTGTTTTTATTTGAAATTGCCAATAATAAGAGTAATTTTCTCAGAATTTATCTATGAGTTTCAATTTCATACACTCACAATATATTCATGCTTGAAAATTATTTCTGACTGATAAAAGGATGTTAATACTTTATTTTATCACCCCATGCATTTTCTATTCTATTAAATCAGTAGAGCCATACATGGCAATCTCAGTTAATTCCAATATAACTCACAGGTATTTAGTAATTTCTTTTGGTTGATGTAAGCTCATTAATGCACCTTTGTTTTGGCCCATGGCTCTCTCTCTCACTTTGCAGAGAGATTGGATTCAGTGTTTATGTCTGTGTACTCTCATGCCCTTGTTTTCAACACAGCAAAAAATTTCTTTCCTAAGCAGACCAGGACCACCCAAAGTAATTTCATTCAAGAACTGGGCTGTCTTCAAACATCAGTGGCCTCTCAAGATAAAAGGTCAGCATGTTAATTCACCACAGCCCAGATTCCAAATCTTTCCCCTTCTAGAAATGAAAGGCATTTTTAAGAAGACCTCCTGTGCGTGAAGTTGTTTGCATTTTTGTCCAATGGGATTGTTTGGACAGGGCTGTCAGAGACTTACCGAGCACAGAGAACACAAAACAAAGACATGTTGCCCTGCTGCTCTCTGGGGCTGCCAGGGGTTTGCTCCTGCTCTGGTGCACACACAGGCACTGGATGTCATGTGGGGCACTCCAAGGGATGCAAAAGTGTCCAGGTGATTTGTTATCCCCACGTGGCTCCAACACTGGTGTTCCAAGGGCAGCTCCTGATGGCATTGCAGAGGGCCAGCCCCCAGGGAGGCCCTGTGGCTGGCTGCAGCAGGATCAACCTCAGCAGGGTGGTGGCACAGGGAGGAAGGGCTGTAGGTTGTGTGTTGCCATCTCCTCTCTGCCCTCATGGGGATGCCCCAGTGAAGTGCCCCAGGGATGTGAGAGATGCTGGCCATGGTGCAGGGCACGGGCTGGGAGCAAGGCACTGCTCCTCCCTCCTGCCCCTGTGCCACCCAAAGCCCAGCCCCACGTGCGGGCAGCAGCAAAACCGAGCAGATGGAGAGGAATAAAAATGTGTTGTGCCTATAATTCTGATTTATTTGTTTGTTCAAGGGAAAGGAATGAATATTCAGAAGTGGCTGGTAAAGGTGTTTGCCCTGTCACAATGCACGTACACCTTTGCACCAACCAGTATTTATGAATGGACTCGCCCCAGGGAAGCTGGTGGTGAAGCGACCCTGATGTCTCATTATGGGTGAAAAGTGAAGAATTTGTAGATTAGTTCATGAAATATATCTCATAAAGCATAGATATTCATGTCTACAAGAACTTTGTAAGAGATAAGAGTCCATATGTTGCAAGATGTAAATAATCCTTTCCAAAATTCAGCAACATGTATCGATGTAAAACATGAAGTTGAGTGCTCATTGAAGATGACTTTTAGAAGATTTATCCTAAGCTGCTATTTTTTTTCCTCATCAGACTCTTTGAGAGCTATAGCATTAAATCTTAAATTACTATGTGCAATGCAAAATTCTTGCAACCTTGGGGTTTTACTCCATTTCCCTTTTTCTTTTTAATTTTTGAGATTCCAGCTGTAAAAATCTTACATCTAATCAAGAGTGTATCATCATATGCTTCCCAGAAACTGGGCTGAGGCACAAATTAATTGCTCAGCATTGCAAGAAATGTGCCCTACTTAACTTTTTGCTGAATTCCCTTCTTACAGAATAAATGTGATTTTGCACCCCACTTTTCTAAAAGCTGATAGTTTAAATGTTTGTAAAATTAGTAAGTTCAAAAAGATAACATGTACAAAGAGATGTACTAGTTTCCAAGTCCATATAAGGACACATAAGACTTAAAATATCTACTTTATAATTTCCTGGGTATTTCATTTGTGAACTGCAGTTTTTCCATGAACTAAATGGAAAGCTTATTCATAGAATTAGAAATAATTGTAATCTTAGTGAGAGAGAGGAAGAGAGAAGTAAATTACATCCAAACTCCCTTAAAGGTTGGAAGACTGTAATTTAATCTTGTAATCTGATAAACCAAGACAAATGAGGCAATTGGCAAACAGGTATTTTAATCAAAATACCTCTAGAAAACCACACAAATAACAAACACATGCCAGATCTGAAAGACACATTAATTTCAAAGTGCTGATTTAAGAAAATCTGGCCAGTATGTGACTGACTGAATTACCTCCATATTTCTGTACTTCATGTGCATAGTATTTTCAATTTTAGATCAAGAACATCACCTTTAAAAATGGCAAAGGCAATATCCTAGCATAGTCACAGCAGAAAGACAGTCTCTGTTACATGCCAGAGTCATTAACCTAATAATTTTTTCATGGCTGTAAGTTAACCCCTGCAAGCTTTTGCTTTCAGCAGCTGCTGCATATTAAAACCTTCCTCGATTTGACTAAGCCTTTGAATAGTTTCATTCTGTAACGGGCAAATTTCTATACCGAGCTTGTAGTCAGCATTTTATGAAACAGTTCCTATTGTTATGAAAATGTTTCCCTGCCTTTTTGTTATGTGCTTTTCTTTCTAAAGCCGGCTGTTGCTGTCTTTGCATTTTTCTGTTCAAAGGTCAGGTCAAAGGTACTGAATGGTTGACCATGGCTATGTGGAGTGTAAGTGAACCCAAGAATGGCCTTTCTGATTGATCATCTATTGAAACAGTGAGAGTGTTATGCCTTTGGATTAAAACGTAACCCAGGGCACTGGAAAGCTGGAGCTACTGGCTGGTTGTGAAATATGCATAGAGAACTTTCTATTGCTTGCAGTGTTTGATGTGGATCTGAAATTCCATGTGAACCATCCAGGTCTTCTTCCCATAACCTCTGTGAATGGCTTTCCCTTTGCTTCACATCTCATTATAAAATGATGTCTGTAATGCACTACACTGGCAAGGAGTTACTGTATCTGCACAAAGAAGGAGTTACATGCGAAATGCTCTTTTCAACACTACCTCCTAATTTAAGGCAATTAAGAATAAAACCTGGCAACCTCAAGCCTTCCTCTTAACCAGGGCTTTTCTGAAGAGATTGGCTTAGAAGCTGGTTTGAGAGCTGACTACATTTTTGTAGTCATGACATGATATTCCTTTTAGAAACTTGTCCTTGTAAAAAATAAATCTATTTTGCATTTCATGCATGTGACAGTAGCTGCTCTTAATTTTTGCTCTTGAGTTTTAATGTAGTACATTGCAGCAGTTGTACAACAAAGAGAAAATTTGGTATAACCTGAGAACATGAAGCAGAATAAAGATCACTGCTAATGTTCACTCCCACCTTCTGCTGTGTCATTACTTCTGCAGTTAAGTAGTTGTAAAATAGCATCTGTGACACCAGTACCTGTGCTTGTGCATTACAATACCACTTAATGAGACCTTCTTTGGTGTAGCAACTGCTGTTTTGAACAGTTTCTTTTACTTTTGAAGACAGAGCAGGGACAGCATCAATTTCAAATTATTTATTTCAAATGCTTAAAGTGTCTCCAGCCAATTCCAAGCAGCTGGGTCTGGGACTCAGTGAGATAACAGGGCATTCCTCACAGAATCTGCTGACATTTCATTGTAACAGCCAAGATGACACCCCAAACCCCACATGCCATCTACTGAATATTAAAACAATATGGGATGGATCCCTGGAAAGCAAGGGGGCACTCTCTCTCCTCTTGAAGCCAAACTATGAAAAAATACTTGGTCTTTAATACTTTCATCTCATTGTCTAGATGCCAGCTTTACTGGTATGGGGCTTCAGAGTCATGGCTTGACAATCTCAGTTGCTGAGTCCAGTTATGCCACAGTAGGATTTTAGGACCTGCCTAAGCAGATGTCCAAACCCTCTGAAAAATTATTTTGGTAGCCTTTATTTATTGCATTGCAGACCCCTTGTAACAAGGCAAAAGGCACGACACCTCATTCTGGTTTATTGACATTTCAGATTGTGTCTTCTCCCTTAACAGGAGGATATATATAACAGAGAGCATTGTAGGGTTGGGCTGCATGTGTTTGTGAACAGCAGGAACATCTCTGGATGATAACCAGCATGATGAAAGCTTCATAATGACTTAAAGATGACTCTTCTACACAAGCAGGTCACAACCATACCTTGGAGTGGTCTCTACAAGTTACCACTTGCTTCCAATCAGATCCTGGCATCAGCTCCAACCAGCCAATTACTCCTTTTCCAAACAAGCTCTCTCAACAAAAAGCATTGGTGCCATTCATTGGTCCATGTGACAATTAGGAACCAGGAGGGCCTCAGTGACTCACAGTTCTGTAACTGAGTTCTTGGTACTCCAAGGACACAAAGGATGTCATTATGACAGTAAACAACACATTTCACTTCAGAAAGCCTTTGGATTAAGAACAAGCTGTGAATTTGGTGGTCATTACTTTTAGATCAGAACAGATCACTATGACTTGACCTTTGATTTTATCTGTGTTGCTGCAGCTGGGAGAAAAGTAACAATGCAGTTTTTAATTAGAAGACCATAATCAGAGAGAAAAGGACATTGCCAGCTGCAATCTATGCCTGTCAAGTAATCTGAGTTTGAAAAAGCCCATGAGTATGAGTGGTAGTGCCTGCAAGGGGTACAGCAAACAGAGTACATTATGCTATGCAGTTCCTTATCTGACATTCTTCTGGACAAACTGTGGCATAATTCTGTGCCTTAATGTTCTTAGTTTCTTGTGAAAAAAGGGCAAAGAAAAGCCTTTCTCAGCTTCCTTGAGGCAGACTGACTCGCAGCATTAGAGCCTCATTTGCCCTGGCCAAGCATAAATTGCCCCATTACACTGCACCTCCTCTGCCCTCTGGCAGTGGATTAAGCAACTTCAGCCAGGTTATGGCTCCAGTTACTCATGTGTGTGTCACAGCACAACACAAACAACATCCTTCTTACCCAGGCCCTGTGTGTGCATGGGCAGTTATTAGGGCAGGGCCGTGGCCCCATTATCTGGATGGTATCTGTGGACATTGTTAGAGACAGCCCCAACTAAGAGAGCCCTGCAGCCCTACCTGCGCCGAGTGAAACAGTTCAAGCAGCCCAATGTTTTCCCCAGATGTGCTCCCCTGGACCAGACACTGTGCAAAAGCCCTGCTCAGCCTGGGCTGTGCAGCCCTAGAGGGGACTAATGGCATGGTTTCAGTTAAGCATGTGCTCGAACACTTTCCTGGGCAGGGGCCAGAACTATCCATGTCCTGCTGGACTGACTTAAACCCACATGGCTCCAAAGACATTTGCAAGAGTTCTGCAGAGGTAAATCAAACCCCTAGACTTGGATACAAAGTGAGCTCCATTTTCCTCACACCATCCAGATGTATCCCATAGAAGAAATAGAAATTTACAGGATTTTCCACTGATGGCTTTTTGCCCAGCTCAGTCCTTCTGTGGCTGTGAGAGCTGTGGTTAGAGCTGGACCCCAAAACTCTGGCAGGCTGTCATTCCCTCAGAATGTGCAGCTTCATCAAATAAAAAATATTTCACAGAACTGATCTATTTTGGCCAAAATAAGGTTTTGGAGGAGAAATGGTAAATATTTGTTCCCTATGTTTTCAATATTTTAAATAATTTTATTTGATGTCTCAATTAAAAAAAAATTAAAATATGTGGGCTCTAAGTTATAAATATCACTCTTCAAAAGACAGGATGCTGATTTAATGATAAATACAGCCAGTTTGGGGTAAGAAGAGAATCTCTTTCAGCATGACAGATCCAGTCATCCAATTTACTATAGAAAATTGGCAGCATTTCATATAGGTATAACTTCATCATTTTGTTACATATATTCAGAGACCCTGAGAGAGAGAGAGAGTTGTCCTTCATACAGCCAACTCACTCACCCAGCATTGAGGGCTAGGTTGATTCCCTCTCACCTCTGTCTGGAGAAAACTCTTTCAGACACAAACCCTGGAAGTCCTGATAGTTCAAGAATAAACCAACAATTCAACAGTGTCCAATACTCAGTGCAGACCTGAAGGAGGATTCCTGGTGTCTCTAAAAAGGGATGAGCACCCCAAGGGCTCCTGTCCTGGATTGAAAGAAGCTGCAGAGCACGGGAACTCTGCAATTTGCTGACTGGAGTCAGCTTAAAAAGTAACACCAAGCCAGGGAAATGGAAGACTCAGTGTCCCATCAGCCATGCCAACAAGCGACACACAAACCAGGCAAACAGAGCCCACAGTGGAGTGTACTTTCCCAGTGACACCTGTTTGGGACACAGCTTGCTTCAACAAGCCTTGTGCTTCACCACAAAACTCTCACCTAGTGCTAACTACATCTCAAGAGAAGAAAAAAAGTAATTAAGATTATTAACATACTTGCAAGTATTGCTTTGTTTTGCTTTTCTCTTATTTCTAAGACAAGTGTTTGGGGGTAAAGGAGGAGGCAATTGCAATTTGAGCAGAAGATAAAGGTCAGAGTCTCAAAATCCTTTGCCAAATGGACCTGCTGCCCTGAACACAGCTTTAATCACAGTAGGACAATGTTCTCTATTGTACCTTAGTGGGAGATCTCTGTTGGCTCAAACAGAATGGATTCTCCTAAAAGAATGAAACGACGAGATGACAGTGTTGATATTGTCTTTGAATGACCTCCAAAAGAAAATCAGGAAGTGCATACCAAACTTGATTTGAAATGTACTTGTTGTACTGACTGTGGAAAAAAAATCATCAGATGAAATATCCTGATTATATAATTCACCAATATAGAGTGAAATGGGAAATAGGAAATACATACAAACATCCCTATCCACAGGTTTATATGGTCTTTTCAATTGTCATAAAGCATAGAAGACAATGAATAGCAGGGCATTTGAAGTATACAGAAATATTTCTGCAAATCTAGAAGCAGTGAAATGTTATAAAATCCCAATTTAATAGGGTGAGAATTGCTTTTCCTTTTCAAATTGGTGTGTATAATTTTTTTTGCGGTTACTTAATCATCTTCCCATGATTATTTTTAACTAGCATTTTGCTCTCAGACATTTGATTCTTTTATCTGTATTGAAATCTTTTCAGGCTATTACCTTTACCTTTATCCTATTATATCTGATTTTTTTTAAACAAGGGTCTTTAAAGGTTAGTGTTGCTGCATACTTTCCTTTTTCAAAGTCTAGCCAGATCTGGGCACTGATCAAATGGTTCAATAGTGTCTTCTCATGACTTTTCATTTCCCCCAAGGGAAAAATAAATTCTGCCTTTGGGAACAAAAGGACAGTTCATCAGAGCTGTGAACTCAAACACTATCCAGAAGCTTCAGGAATAAAATCACACTTTGTGAGATACATCTGTAAAAGCGTGAAACTTTTTTTTTTAATTGAACCCAAGGAATTCTTTCCTAAGAAAAGACTTTTTGACTGTCAAGTTTATCACTGCATTTTTTTTTCCGTTCTTGGATCATTTATATCACTACATGCCAGAAGGGCACAGGCTATTTTCAAACATAAGGCTTTCCTTCCCTTGACAACTCAGGTGTGAGACTACAGGGCAAAGGGCTGTTTCCCTTAGCAACTCCCAGCTAGAGAAATAATAAGAGGGATGATAAAGATAAGATGAGGTAAACTAAATATAATAGGTCTCCTGGATGAAAATTTCTGAAAATACAAATAAAAGGCAAAAAGCTATCTTTTAATTAGCAGGAAGGTACAAAATGTGGCTAATTTAATTTCCAGAATGCAATAGGAAATTACTGTACTCTGGCTGCTGCTCCATATACTGCTGAAATCAAACCTGATCTCAAGGGGCTGCCTGACAAGGTCCTTGCATTGTCACAGTTTTCATGACTGGATTCAGAGCAAGCCTGAATGGCAGGAAGGGATGCTCCCATCCACGTGTGCACACCATCAGCCCATGGCTCCCAGGCAGAGTGGAGGCAGGGCTGCACTGGGGTGCAGGGCTGCACCGGGAGGCAGAGGTGCAGTGGGAGGCAGAGCTCCTGGCTCTCCAACAGGCAATCATGTTTGCAGAGCTCTTGGAGGGTCCTGTCTTCCAGGTGTGCCCCCCTAAAGCCATGGACACCTTGAGCCCCTCTCCTGGTGCAAGGGCAGGAACCACCTCCCTGCCCCTCCACGCCAGTGTATGCCAGTATATGCCGTCTTATTATATATTGGTTTGCTGCATATCTGTAGAGAATTTCATTCTAGAACCATGCTATGCAAACAGCTGCTGCACAGGGAACTCTGACTCCTAATGGTCACAGCAGAGATCTGGGCATTCCCAGAGGTAGGGGAGTCACAACATTTGGGATGGGTGATTTATGCATGATTGTTTCTCCAAAGAGCAAATTCTTCTGCTTTACTCCCTGAGGATATGGTGGCAGAGATATTTTGCTACAGTTGCAGTCATATCCATCTGAGCTTTCCCTCAGAGTGGTCTTGACAGTCACTCCTGCTTGATCCAGCTCTAAGAGGCACCTAGTTAGTCAAGCTGAAAAGTCAAATGTATCCCAGCATGATTCCCACCTCATCAATCCAGTGTGACCCATTGGATCACATACACGCTGATGTGCCAGTAAAAGCCAGTAGAAGCACCAAGACAGAAAACAAAACACTTACTGTTATTACTCTATGAATTTGTACTTTTTGTGATCATTCACAAGCCAAATAAAGCACCATCACAAGGAATTCACATGCAAAGAAGAAACACTTGAGTAGATGAAAGCTTAGTCTGAGACAGTAAGGTGGGGAGGAATAACTGAATCTGCTTCTCCAGACTAGACAAGCTTGCTTGGAGAGTGGGATCATCATAAGGTGCCTACATCCACAGCTGTTGGTCTGAGGCATATGGGAGCACAGGCTGAGTCTGAGGGGAGCAGACCTACAGACCTCACATGCAGAGGACAGGAGCACTACATTCAAGTTCTTTCAATGGATGTTCTCCTCCTCACCCCTTTTAACTTCTGCTTCTGGGAGGGAAGAGATGACTTGGTGACTCAGTTACTGCCTAAAGCATGAGAAATACAGTGCTCAGTGTTAGTCTGTATTTTCTTGTCTATCAGCACCATTGGCAATATTTCTGCTATCAGAATGGATTTTATGTTATCTCTGTCCTGTTTGCTGACAGTACATATTCCTGTGTTTTCTCTATACTGTGGTGCCTAAATGGATTAGAACTTTGGGACACAAATTGATCAAGCCCTGCTGGAGCCCTGAGCATCTAATAATACCTCTCCTAAAGAATCCCATACACAAGTCATGCTGGAATCACATCACTCTGAACATGTAAGAGGTTCTTCAACAGAAAAATCATGATTTAGAACACAAACCTTTGTCTTTCTCTTGAATTTAAGTACACAGTTGCTGATTTTAAATAGTACTTGGATTGGTAATGAGATGAATGCTTCTAAGGTCTGATCAGGAAGGTTCAGGGTTAAAAGCTACAGCAAATAGAAATTGTGCAGGCTGCCAATTATTTCCAGCTGAGATTCCTGTGTCAGAGAAAAGGCAGGCTGGTACGCAAATAGGGATTGGTGTATTTGGAAGAGGGAGAAGGGTTTGGCTCCCAGGAGCTGGTGATTAGTCTAATATCTCTGTTTGGACTCAGGTTTGAGCTGAGTCTGCCAGAAAAAGGGGAAGACAGTTGGAGCAAATTATTTATCCTGAAACCCATCTCAGAGACCTTGGGGAATATTTTTCTGAGCTTTGTAGCAGTAGTATAGTGCTCTTGGGAGATTAGAGATTGGTTGAATAAGCTGCTCACATGTTAACTGAGAGCATTAGGCTGATTTGTCTGAAAGACCTTATAGACAGGGAAAATAAGAGAAATACTTGTCAAAGAACTGATGAAATTGGTCAATTCTGAGCCTAGTTTCAGCTGTTAAGACTATGTCATGACAGGGAAAACAGTTTCTGCAATGTCAAAGAAATACCTTGGTATTTTTATTATTTGTGAATATTTACTTGCTCTGTCCTTCAGTCTAGACTCTTTTGCTTGTGCCTCTTGTAGACACAGATTTAGGATCTTTCCAAGACTGTAAGAGGTAGAAATGAGCTCACTGCAGGGTTCACTGAACAATGGGAAAATGCTTCCCTGCCTTGCAGGATAGTAGAGGAATAATCACAGGTGCCAGATGCTACTGTGTTCACCATTTCTGTCCATAGAGCTTTCCCTCTTTCAGCTGGCACTGAATAAGCAGAAGGTGAGCAGCAGTGACCTTCAAAACCAGAGTTCCCATCCATCCTGTGGAAGTGTCCTACACTGGCACTTGCAAATCCCTACGTTTCTCAGATACAAGTCTTTACTCTCTCAGTAACATGACTGAAAATACAGTGGCCACATTTTCATATGTGCTCAATTTTAAGTGCAGTTTTTTCAATCATCTTCTCAGAATAAGTTCTCATCACATTATCATCCCATGAAAGCTCTCAGTGACACAAACCTCTCAAAAGCATACCTGTAGCTCACTTAATGTTGGCCTGGTGTAGAAGCACTCATGAGACAGGCCCAAAGCTGCAATTGCTCTAAGGAGAGGTGCTGCTGCTGCTATTCAGAGCAAACTGGTAAAGCTGATGTGTCATTTTCAAATCATTCTGGCTGACACAAGAAACTTCACAAAATAACGTTCTGAACACAGAAGTAAATTCAGTGTTATCCTTTAGGACTGCCCAGATTCATCAAAGGAACAAATGAAAATTATCACAATTGTCCTCTGATGATTTATATCTGTCCAGAGTGACATTTGCCATCTCATGGCAGCAAGATTCTGAACTGCTCCTCAGTCACGTCAAAGAGTTCTTCTCATCTGTGAAACACAGGTATGAGGATGGGAAAATGTCTCATGCATTTAAGTGCAGCATTAGTGAGTCACTGTGGTAGATTCAGGCACACTCAATAAATGGCACAGATTGCTGTTCCCATTACTTTTAAACCAGCTGACTTGTTAGAAAAAGCTGCTCCTTGGAGCTGCTTGGTCCTTTAATGTCTTCTTCCTTCCTTCTCCTCTTCACTGTAAACAAAAATAAAAATACTTCATTTACATTCTTGTAGTCTAAATTGGAAAATCCCATGCTGTAGCAAAGTAGAAAACCTGAATTTTGCAGGAAGTCCATTGTTTTAGTGGGTTGTTTTTGTGCATTGTTTCAGCAAGCCTCAAAGCACAGGAAAAGAAAGGAGCAAACAAAAAGAATGGATCTCTGGAGGTATCATGGAACTGAGCACAGAAATACAAATTCTTTCAATTCAGATTCAAGACTCTGGGACTGAAGCTGTATGTCATGTAGCTTGCCAGAATGGTGAATAATCTGAGATACTGGTAGGTGACCTGAAAGAAAAGGAAATCACTGAGGAAGTTTTGTTGCTGTTGGAATTTCTGAGAACCAGAGTCTCCACATACACATATATGTTACATAGTCCCGCTGAAATCAAATATTCGTGTGTTTGAAGTTAAAATAATGCTTTCCTGCCTTAGTGGATGGAGGCCAGTGAGCTCCACACTTTCCTAAACAATCTTGAGGCAGTTTTCTCCTCTAATTCAGTTCCCATGGCATAAGAAAAAGCTCTCATAGGTTGTCATCTCTGCTTAGCAGAGGCTTCTTTCATGGATAATGTGATGTTAAAGAAGAGATGAGTTGTCCTAGGAATACCTCAAAGCAATTAAGCTAATATGATGAGAGGAGACAGCCCTGATCTGAGGAGAGACACAACTCCCTCCACCCAGACTCTAGTGGCAAAAGAAGATAGTGTCTGTGTGTTAAGGGACATTAGACAATGAGTCATTCCTGGCAGAGAATTAAATTTCTTATTTTTGATCTACAAGGGCAAGAGCCCTCCAGGTCCAGAGGGCCTGGACAGAAAAGAAACAAGACTCGTGTCACTTAATTTTGTAGGCAGGGCAAAAAAGATTTTCCACAAATAGACTAAGATGAGGGATTTAGTCTGCAATGCTGCACACAGGAAATGGGTTCCCATACTTACTCAAAGCTGTTTCCTTATGTTATAGCAATTTTTAGGATTAATTGTTCACAACCCACAGGAAAGATGGAGAAAAATTATTCCAATAACACCAAAAAGAATTTTGAAGAAACCACACAGAAATGAAAGTCTAACCCATCCAAAGGCTGTCAGCCCATTACTGCCCATATTTGCTTTCCACTGCACCATTTAATGGATGGCAAAATACAGCATGAAGTCTGCCCTGGGACTGGAGTCACTGCAGGCAGGTCTAAGTGGGTTACTTGTCCATCCTCTCTGTGTTTCTGCTGCCCATCACAGCTGGGTTTCCATAATAACACCAGCATAGCTGCAGTACCTGCCTGTTTGCCTGATGCTGTCACTAGAAATGGAATTGTAACTGCAGTGTGAAAAGTAATCATTCTGTTCTCACCTCTGAAAGGGGTTTGCATATTAGCACGTCAGAGCCTTGCTCTTTTTGGGATCAGACTGTCAAGGAGTATCCTCCAGCTGACTGGGGAAAGCCAGGGGGGTTCTAAAGGAGCAGTCCCTGGTATGACCAGAGCTTGGTGTAATAGCAACTCCATCCCAGCTCCCCAAAACACTGGTTTAGAAGCAGCCCCTCTGATCTCACCTGATGTAGGAATCCTGCAGTACATAAAACATGTGTTGTTTTATTACTGTACACAGAAATTTATTCAGAGCTGGACTAGGCCCCATTCACTGAGGTTATCCTGCCACCAGCTTAATCTCCTCTGTAGCCCCTCTCAATTTTAATTGCTTCAACTGAATAGAACAAGAAAAGGGAAATTACAGTTCTGTTCTGCATTTGACTGGAGTGGTGACCATTACATTAAGAAAAAGGGAAATCCCACTTCTCAGTTTAGCTTTTCTTGTTCTCTTTGTGTCTTTGGTCTGTATGTGTTATATATACATATATATATACACATATATAAATACACATTATATAAATATACATATATACATATATATTTTTATATATGGGCTACTTTGTTACTTCTCAAGCAATCAGAACTGTGTCCAAATGTGTGGCAGAAAAAAAAGGCAAAGGAATTCTACCCAGAGGAGCATACTAATTTTATGTTGGCACAGCACATGCTGTGTGTGCCTGTTCACAGGGTTTTCATTACTTGTCCTACCTACCCAACTGCAAGTTTCTTTTCCCAAACCCTAGCCCTCAGAAAACCTGAGGAACAGAGTTAAGAAGTCAGATGCTAAAAATCCCAACCTAAATGTAAATCCAGTGTCTTACTGTAGATGCTTATAACAACATAAGAAAATCTCTCTCAGCCAGAAAAATTTACATTTTGTTCAGCTTCACTGCTTTTTATGCATAGGAGTTCTCTTAATGAATTCACAGTTTTGAAAAATGAGACTTTTCTTTCTCTGTGGTTGGATGGACTTTTCTCCAGAGTTAGCTAAGCAAAAAGCTTCAGATAACCAACTGAGTTTTCTTTTTCTACTTTCTAATGACTTTGGCCTGAAGTGCTTACAGGGAAAATAAAAATCTGTCAGGTGATAGTCTTAAATCAGGGAGAGGAGAAAACCAAGAGGAAGGAGCCATTAAAAAGCATGTGGGATCCACAGCAGCTTGTTCTGGTGAAGTGCAGCTGGCCATCACCTCAGAACCCACTGAGCCTCTCCTGGGCTCTAGTGCCTGCATTAATCATGTACTCGTGGTATAAAGCTTAAAACTGCATAGCATATTCCTTTTGTACCACCCAAGAGTAAATAAAGTAGGGCAAGCATATTCTAAATTTATTTGTGATCAGATTTTCTTACATAATTTTCCCATTTTTAAATACATTTAGCCTGATTCTGCTTCCCCTTCCCCTTGCTCAAAGCACAAGGGTGACATCAAAGGCCCTGAAGTTGCAAAGTCCAGTGCAACCAAGATGGAAACCATGCCTGTGCTCTCCTGGGATAAAATTTCAGTTCCAATGATGTCAGGACTTTGGGAGACAGAATTTACCATGCAGCCAATTTAAACCCCATTTCTTTCTCTGATGTAAATCCTGACTTATCCATATATAGAGCTGCTCATTCCATCACTGGATAATTTTTTTTCCAGGGTACTGTTCATAAGAAGAGTCTTAAGGAGATGAAAGAAAAAGGAAAGAGGAAGAAGTGTAGTTAAGAGGTTTCCTTCAGCTTTTTACTGGCAGATAAAAGTACAATCCTTGCTGAAACCAGCGATGATTTATTTATTGGCAAAAAAGGTCAATTAAACTTTATAGTCACTAGTATCCTGTTAAAAAAATAATAAAACTAACACATATATTAAATAATAGGTTAACATTAATGGCAAACAATGTTACCATCTGCCCTGTCAATCAAAGTGTATGCTGAAATTCTTCAGTGAACTGGAACCGCAGAAAGAAAAAGGGATACAGCATCATTATGGCAGCCCAGGCTATAAATTGCAGGCAGTAGATATATTGCTGTGAAAGCTATATCATTCCTTAGAATGAATTCAACCTTCTTGACCTACCCCTTTTCTTCAAAATTTCATCTCTCTATGTGACCACTTCTTGGACTGCTGGTACAGGTGCCTGAAGATTTTGCAGCATGTTTAAAAGGATGAGAAATGACAAATACTTTGACGAATTATCTCTCAAGCCTGGCCATTGCTGCAGCACTTCATGCATTCTGATCAGACCTCTCAGCTGTAATGAATTCGCCCTTGGAGGAGGCTGTGAGGGCAGTAAAAGTGGTTTTGCAATGGGG
Source organism: Molothrus ater (assembly GCF_012460135.2). NCBI lineage: Eukaryota > Metazoa > Chordata > Aves > Passeriformes > Icteridae > Molothrus > Molothrus ater. Next base: position 33,375,636 of record NC_050478.2, on the reverse strand, counting down.
TGAAATCCAGTGATAGTGTTACAGCAGGCAGCACCCAAACCTTGCCTGCTTTTAGGCCCGAGCAGGAGGACCAGCAAGGAGGGAGAATGAACGACTGGGAGGACTCACAAGATCAAGGTTAACCAGACCTTTTCATGTATGGAGCTATTTTTTCTGGTTCCAAAAGAAAGAAAAAAAGCAAAAATATATATGCAAGTGAAATTCCATGTGCAATAGAAGTCTGATAAAATGTTACTTCAGGTCAATCAAAATTTTCCACTGTTATGAAATCAAAGCTCTTTGGTCCAAGTTTTCCCTTTGAAAGCTTGTCGATGTGTTTCTGTGCAAAAATAATAACAGTGGGAAAAAATCATTTCCAAATTAAAACTGAAAAGATTCCATTCCAAAAATGTTCACAAGGGCCACTTCAACCTTAAGGGAATGCTTTGTTTTGGGACAAGAAGTTCTGGAAACAAAATACTGCCAAAACTGACTTTTTTTTTTTTTTTTCTCAAAGCAGTGAATAAATGAGAAAAATAATAAAAGAGAAAAAAATGGCACTTTTCTGTTAGAAGAAACTTTGGTTTCAAAATAAATAGTTTGGCTGTGCTTTGCTGAGCTCCAGCATCATAGTCTGAACCTAAATGTCAGGAGACAACCCTCAGGTGGCATTAGCTGCTGCTAAGGTGACACTGGGGGAAGATCCTGGTCATTGCTGTTAGTTAAACTGCACTTACTGTTGAACTCAGAAATCTCATGTGGGATCAAAATGATATTTGCACCTTGGTGGATATTGCTCAGAAGGGCAATCCAAGCTGGAGCCTGTATCCTTTTCACCCTGTAGACATCCTGTCATTTGGATACGGACCCCATAAGTGATATGTGGATTTTATTTTAATTGGCCATCTTCAGTAGCAGAGAAGCAGATCTCTTTTTTGCAGGAGGCAGCTTTCTTTCCTTGTGGAGACCATGTTGAGGGTCAAATTCTGCCTATGAAAAAGCAGGTCATGATTTAAAAAAGAAGTGCTGTTTCCCTATATTTCCTGATACTCTTTTCAATATATTGATATCTAATCCTTTTCTATTTACTGGCCTGATCTGTCTAGGGAAAAGAGATGGAGCGTTATACGTGGCAGTGCCACACACAGATAGAGCATCCGATCAAGATAAATCTCCTAATTTAAGAATTATTTTGATGGGGTGGGAAAGGGCAGCTCAGTTTTGTCACCTCGGCCAGCACCCCCGACATGCACGGCTGCTCTCATTGTGGAGGAGAGCTGTGCCCATCAGCAGGGACATTACTGCCGGCGGAGCAGCTGCAGGAGCTTAGTGACCCCCTCCCACGCTTACACCGCCGGGCCATTTTAATTGCAACCCGCAGCTTAAAGTCTTCATTAAGTTTTCCCCGAGCCCTGCCTCCTGCTCTAAGATCAGCCGCTTGTCGCCCTGACCGCCGGAGCAGCGAGGAACATCTGCAGTTCAAACGTGATGCATATGCAACAGCGGGCTGCAGATTAAAGGTCAGCGGGCTCCTCCGACACCCGGGCCCGTCCCTCCCTTGCAGGGTGTCTGGTGTCCTTTGTTCGCAGCCCTAGACTTCCTGCCAGGCTTTCTGCCCGCTTGCTCAGCCCGGGTGCTGCAAGGCTGGCGGCACCTCCGGAGCTGCCCTGGCCCGGGGGCTGCCGCCGGCCAGCAATCGGGTCCTTCCCTCGGCTGCTTGTCGCAAAGCCCAGGGAGAGGATGACTGCAACAGCTGCAGTGCCGGCTCGTTCATGACAAATGGTCCTGTCACTCTTCTTATTGATTAGCAATGTTATGACATTTCCCTTCAAAAACACAGATGTGGCACGGGCAGCGACAGGAGCGCAGCTCTGGGAGGAACATAATGTTTGTGTTGTTCCCATTCTCCTCTCTGCATCTGTTCATATCCATGGCGATGCTTTCATGCACTGATTCTTTTATCAAGAAGAAGCAGTGCGGGAGAAGGTGAACCCTGTGCCTGGGTTAAAGGCAAATATGGCTTGTCACACCAGGGGACTTGAGAGTGCAGATGACAAGCGTGGCTCTTTCCCCGCTACAGCAGTGTGCAGGGAGACAGCTGGGGGCTCAGTCAGGCTGGGGACCTGGTCTAGCTGGTTTATTTAAAAGAGAGTGAAGGTGAGTTGAATCCATATGTGATTTCAGAATCTTTTTGAGAGGTCCTTGGGTCATTTTTTGTATCTTGGGATGTACTGGAAAAAAAATCATACTGATGCCTGTAAAAGGCCATTTGGAGGTACACTTACATGCAGCAGGCTATCCCAGGAGTACTGTGTCCTTTACAGACCACTATGCTTCACCTGAACACACAGCACTTTGTCCAGTCAACCTCATGGGCACACTGCTCCATGCAGAGCCCAGGCTCTGTGTCAAAGGAGGCTTACTCCTGGGATTGTTGTGGCATGCAAAGCCTGGAAGCATCTCAGCATGCCCCTCTGAAAGGCCACACCAGAGGCTGTCCATGAGCTATCCACTTTGTGGGCAGGGGAAGTTATCCAGGTGATAACTGGATATCTGTGTTTCACAGTCCTCCAGGGAAGCCATTCTTTTGTCACTTGGAGCCCCCAAAAGGGATGTTTGCGCATCAGCTGAGTTGTTCTCATGGGGGTAACCCCCAGCTGCACTCCACTTCCATGGAAATCCTTCTTCCTGCAGTAGAGAACAGTGACCGAATATCGCCAGGTGCCAGAGGCTTGGAAAGGGTAGCCAAGGAAGGAGAACACCAGGACTGAGCTTTGGCATGAGGAGGAGAGTCTCAGGCAGCAACAGTCTAAGCTAGGGCATTAGAAAGGTATAAAAGTAAATTATTTTTTAAAAAGGTGAAATATACTTTTATACCAAGTCTGAGATGTGCCATTCCACAAAGGGTTAAGCTGTGCATTTCTGGGAAATGCCTGCACTGGTGAGCTGAGGGCATCTCCATGTATCTCTGTTCCATGCTCAAATTTTCATTGTAAAGGCAAGTTCTGGTCACACTGCTCTGATCAGATTTCTCTGGAGAGAAATCCCAGCTGATATAGCAAAAAGCAATCTTTTCCTTAGTAAGGGCATAGCTGACCTCCTTGTATCTGATATTTATAGGCCAAAAGACAAGTAGAAGAGATTCTCTATTTCACTGGCATGAAAGACAGCAAGATTTTTTTTCTCTGAGCACAGAAAATATGCCCAGTTTAATCTTAAAATGGCTTAATGCTTTTCTTAATAGCCTGAAACATTTAATTCAGCTTGCAGCTTCACCTCCTTAACAGGGAAGCTAGTTAGAGGAAAAGCAGTTGCCTTCCAGCTCTAAAGGCTGTTCCTTGGAGGCCTGAATTAGGGCACCGTGCATGGTCTGCTTTAAGAGTCTTGGAAATACCTGATAAACTGACTCTATACACAGCAGTTAATGAGCTTGTTGTTGCATTTGAGGGATCTCTGTATCTTTGGAGTCAGAAAAAGCAAATTATTTCTAATAGAATTCCTTTCCTTGACCAAAACCTCTTGCAGTGCTAACACAGCTAAAATGGGCTGACCCACCAGCTTGATTTACATGAACTTGAGGCAAAGCACATTAGCATGATTGTGTAGGCATCACTGTACAGACCATGGTAATGAGAAGCATATTTGTGAATGTTCTTGTACAGCTTTCAGCACATTTTACAGCCAAAAAGAGATATAGTCTAGAGGGAAAAAAGAAAAAATCAACAAAAACATGGGTTTGACCCCCAGGCAACCTGATGTAGATTAATATGAGTTAAATGGAATGTGACCAATTTGCAAGGCATTTGGTTTGTATCTTGAGAAATTGAAGACAAGATCATTTTTCCCTGCAATCAGAGCAAGCCTTAGGCTATGAGCTCTTGTAGTCTCTACAATTGCCACAGGCTTCCTCTTTTAATATACTAGTATATCCTGGAATATTTTGTACAATTTTCATAGTCCAATGATGTGATAGATTTGCCAGTGTGATATTTCTGCTACCTTTCCTTGGGAAAACCTCCATTAGCTGTAATGTCTGCTTATAGCTTCTGTGAGTTTCATCAATTTTTGTGCAATATTTTGCCCACAGCTGTTCATTTATGCAAGAAAACAGTTGCAGTAATCGACGTCCTGTGTAGGCAGGGATTATACTGTGAGAAAAGCATTTTCCACCAAAAGGTCATAGTTGCTGAAGAAGATTGTTTCAGGCTGGTAAAATTTGGGTTCACTGTGGACCCACAGTTTTTTGTTCATATGAAAATTTTTACACATAACCAAAAAAAAAAATCTCAAAATGATGCTGTTCTCAAGGTTTTATCAATGATAAAAATTCTTTGATGTCTGAGATTTAGAGGTGGAAACTTTTCAATGCTTTACCAAACAGATTGGAAGACTATTCTCAGTGGAGTATCTGTCTCAGAGAGAGAGAGTAACTGAGGCCACAAGGAACTCAGTAGAAGTCTTCAAGTACAGCCCAGAAAGTATTCAAATACACCCCTTCCATACCCATGAAGCGAGCTGCACTTCCTCTAAAATTCATCTCCTCTATCACATCACACCACCTTCTCAGGCCAGCAGACAGCCAGGAGACCATCCCAAACATTTAAAGTTCATTTCAGTTTTCTACTCAACACTTTGCAGCTATAATTCAGGGAAAGATTTGCCTTTGATTTTCAAATGACCCAAAGAAAGTGCTCCAAAGGCACAAATCCAGCAACTAACTTCAGTATGCCCTTCAGCCTTCGATGCTTAAGAGAAAAAATATCCATGATATGTTTGGCAGTCTTCCACTTGAGTGTGTGGGCAATATCACTCAGGAACATTTGGTAGCTATAGATACAAGATGTTCTGTAATTGTTAAACTAATTTGTTTGAATAATGGGTTAGAAGGGACAAATAGAGGTTGCTTTTCACTTATTTATTATTTATTTAAGAATTAAGACACAAGGACTGAAAGATGGGCCATTCGGTAATCATGGTTTCAAGTGCAGAGGTTTGGGGCGAAGCAAATCCAAGACCAATTTGCACCTCCAGATGCCACCACCCAGCTGTCCAGTTCTGCAACCACTAACTCAGAGCAGAGAAGTAGCAGCCATGAGCCACCCTCTGCCCAGCAGTTAGCAGTAACAACCACCAGGACACTGTGCCTTGGTCTTGGCTCAGGTCCTGACTGGATGCCATGTCCCTTGCAGAGTTTTACATCACAAAATACAGAAATCTCTCCTTGGTTTTGCCGGCAGAAGAAGGGTGCGTTTCCAGTGATACTTTGAGCCATGCTTGTTGGAAAGAGGGATGTGGGATTGTGCTCTCAGCTACTGATGCCTTCTTAAATTCTGGATGCACAATGGGAGAGGAGGTTTAAGAATTTTGACTGTTCACTGCTATTGTGCCAGTGGTTATGGAGTGTGAGCCTCACAAGTAGGGCAAGGTGGCCTCAGTCTCCCTCTCTCTTCAGTGGTGCTTTTGAGAATAGGAGGAAGGTAGATTTATAATATATTCCTGTCTACAGATATAATGGAAAATGAATCTTTGTCCTTTTTAACATTCTTCACCAAGAATTTTATTGGTTTAAATATGGTTTCTTGGAAATGGATTTCCTCATGGGATCCCAGATAAGTTTGGAGGGAAAGGTGCTGTTGAAGACCATTTAGTTCAACCTCCTCTTCAAAGCAGGGTCAGATTGATAGCACAGGTTAGATGGGGCATTGTCCAGGTGAGTTTTGAAATCAGTTAGGTGGAAGAACCAGAATTTAAATAGACAAATCTTTAGATAGTGCCTTGTTCTTTATTTCTTGAGTGGCTCAAACTCAAGAAGATTCATACAACAGTATGTCGTGCTACAAGCTGCCCCTCCAACCACTTCCTCACTCGTATTTGGACTACCTGAAAGCATCTGAGTTGGAGGGGTGTATCTGACCTAATTCTCAAGGTCAGAGCCCTTTATATCATTGCTGGATTTGGGCATTCCCATCCCTCTCCTTTAGGCATTCAACCCTCTCCTTTCAAGACTTACTGCCCCTTTTTTCCCCTCCACTTTTCAGGTCACAGCCTTCAGTTCTTCAGGATAGCAGCCCTGCCCTGTGCCTGGGGAGGATGGCAGGCTGCTCATCAAGGGCATGGGTTAGGCAGGAATTTTCTTTCCCCTCCTGTTCTCTGCCCTGAGATAGTTGTGAAACTGATGGGCTATCTCTCCTCTAAGTTCAGCAACAAAGTCTCACAGCTTGTAAGAACAATTCAGCCACAATTAGTGTTGGTGTGAAGCCAGGGCCTCCCACAGATGAGTCTGCCTGGTCCAGTGCAGAAGCTACAATCCCTTTAATGATGGGAGGTTCAACTAAATTAAAGTTGACCCTCAGGCTTCTGGCAGCTAAATTCCAACAATAACCTTTCCTCCCACCCCTTCCTCTGGAAAAAAATCCTACCAAAAACAAACTACAAGTGAGATGGGGAGGAGACCTCACTGGTTTTAACCTTTAGAGGACAGTGGATGTGTCCAAATCAGACAAAAAACACGATGTCTCCTGGTGAAGTGCCATAAATAGTGCTATCTCCCAGTGTGATCTTTGAGAGAATCTGTTTTGGGGAAAGAACAGAAGAAGAGTCCTAAAAAGAGCGCGTGAAAAATGATGAAAGTTGCTTTGAAGTGAGTCTGAGAGCTGCAGTGCTTTCAGCAGCTTCCCCCTGGAAGCCCTTGAAATTCTATCTGCAATAAAAGGTACCAAAAGAAAACAGCTGGCAGGAGCTGTTAAAGTGGAAACAATACGCAGTTCAGAAGAGATAAACAGGATGGGCACAGAGCAGACTGAAAAACAAGGTATGGATCCATTCTGTGATGGAAACAGCCCTTCTGTCCTGGGTTGAGACAGTGTGACCAGGGAAAAACTGCTGGCTTTAGGAAAGTGGACTGGGAAAACCAGACTTACCACTTGGTTTTCATGGGATTGTGCATTTTGCTTTGCACTGAGGGACAGGAGCACCAGATCTGGTCCCTTGATTGTTTTTGAACAGTCCTAAACTTGCATTAAACAGATGAGGGTGTAGGGGGTGTTGTGATGAATGACACCACAAAGGTAAGGACCAGTCTCATATACTGCTAATTTTCTGGTACCAGAAAGAAGCACCAGCAGCTCAAGCAGGAGCCCCTTTCCAGTTTCAGGACACTGAGGCACTCCTCTTGCTAGCAGGGCAGGAATGCTTTGCTGCCAGCTGTAGAGATGGGTCCAGTCCTTGTGCAGCTCTGAAGGAATGCCAAGGCTGTAGCCAAACTCAAAGCCTGTAACAAAATATAAACCTTGCTTTTGTCCTCACTGATACCACTGTCTTTGGAGGCAGAAACTGGTGAACCACCAACATTGGGGTCCAAATATGATCCATCTTTTTGTGCAGTGCAAAGAGAGATTGCTAATGGACTGTACATGGACCTGAACCTGTTCTGATTTAGAGAAGTAAATCTTAGATATTGTTGTGGTTCCCAAATCAGATCTGTACAACTCTACTGAAGGGACTGAGAGCAAAATACAGATATGGACAAATAATGAGGAAGCCATGTGCAACCACATCTGTAAAAAAATCTCCCATGCTCTGATCCGCTATTCATTCTTCCCATGACATCACCCATGAAAGGTTTGCTTAGAGACCTCTGCTCACAGGGGAAGGAGTATTAATCAATACTTTTGTCCTGTCTTGCAAATGCACTTCAGATCAAACGCACTTCTAGGGGAAAACAGTAATTCAGAAATGTGGTGGGAGTGGAGCAGAGAGGAGCTGAGTCATATTTTCCATCTGCTTTGATTTTTGTTTTATGCAATTCTTATTCCCCTGTTCTAGTGTAATTATTTGTAACCATTAGATTGTCCCAGTATTAGGAAAGAAGCAGAACTGTATCCACACTGATTTTCCAGGCATGTGTTTTTTCAAGGAATATTAAAATACAAAAGAAGCAACCTCCAGTTAATTTTAGAAAGATGTGAAAATGTTGGCATCGGGTCATTGTGCAGATGACCTAAGAGATTGTGTCATGGTGTACTTACACTTTCCTCAAGAAGTCAACTTGGACAGGGCCATCCTGAAGAGAGGAAAGAACAGCCAGGATTTACATTTTCTAGATAGAAGTTAAATCTTCATTTGTAAAGGATCTGGTACCTTGCTTATGACTATAGGATAGGCAGAGAGAGAACTGTATCTGTGATAGTAAGTACCACTTTATCCTGTGGACAACTTATCTGCTTTCAGAAAGGTCCCAGATACTCAAAATGCTTTGTGGGTTTAAACCCTACAGAGGACCTGGGTCTAAAATGCCTATTTGGAAAAGATCTCACACAATTCCTGCAGCTCCAAGTACTTTTATACTCTGAGACTGCAAAAGTCTTTCCCACCTGCACCACTTTTATTCTGATTTGCAACTGATTTAGCTCCCCATAAAATCAGTGGTCATCCCTCTGCTTTCTCTGATAGATGTTGGATTGTGTGTTAAAGTAGAGAAATTCTGCCTATCTAACCCATAGGCACAGATACTGTTCAACTTGTTATTAGAAACAGAGCTTGGAATGGAAGAAAACAAAGGACTTAATATGTTCAGGAGTGGGGAGACAGAAGATGCCACCTGCAGTGAAAAGGTGATTCCAATATCTACAGGAGTACTGGGCTGGAGTACTAGACTGTATGCTATCCAATTCCATTTTCTCTTACAGCTAAATCCTGTGGAATGTAATAAAACATAACCTAATTCAATAAAATCCAAACTTAATCAAAAGGCCTTTGAGCAAGTGAATGAAATTTAATTGTGAATTACAATCTGACCATGCAGTTGTGGATCCAGTAAAGTTATAGAGATTATTCCCTGTTACATTCTGTAGGTTTTATAAGCAGGTGACTTAAGATAAGCTGCATTAGAGCACTGAGTTTCATCCTTTTCAAAATCTTCACAATTCTTTTAAGTTCTTCACTGAACTATGGACAATAATACATTTCTGCCTGAATACAGGAAGCCATCAATTTATTTGTATGCTGAAAATTAATTTTTTTTCTTTATCATGAATTTATAGCCTTCATAGAGAAACTGCATCCTTTTTACTGTTTGTGTAAGCATTTAATAATAAAAATTGTTAAGCTTTTGCATAAGGTCATGGGACATTAGAATTCTCAATAAGTTCAATATAGCAATTTTGGATTTCCTTTAACATTTCTGGAGTGTTAGTTAAGGTTTTCTTTGGTAAAAGTGCAAATTGGATTCTCACTTTAAAATTCTCATGTTCAAAATTAATTTTATATGTGATTCTGTGCTATAAGGATATGCAAATTATTTGTGTTTACATTAATGCATATGAATATTTGCTTGAAACCTGCAATACAAAGAGGAAAACAAGATGGTTCTTGACCCAATTTTCTCTATAGAAGTCTGCCTTGCTCTTCCTCACCTGCCTCTGAAGAAAATCCTTTTGTAAGTCCTTTAACTCCCATTTCAATTTTGCTTAACTGAGAAGTTCTATATTTCTGCTAACATACTTTTTCAAGACAGTGCAAGTCAAAGTGAATATAATTTACAGTGATAAATGTTATTTCAGTATAGAAAACACCATCTCTATCCTCTCTTCCACATCAGAACAAGATCTGGTTTGCACCAGAGCTGATCTCCACATCACTGCTGGTCTGTGTCAGATGTCCTTGAGACCTGGCTGTACATTGGATTTTCCATCCTTTCTGTATACAGAATCAATACTCACATGAAGAATCGAATGGTTAATTCTAACATGTGATTTTTTTTAATATTCCCCATTTGTCTACCCTGATTTTTTACTTCCCAAATATTGTTACTGTGGCCAGCCTAAAACTTAAGCCTGTGAGGGCTTCTTTTGCACACTGCAGAAATAAAATAAATGTGAGTTTCATGTGCTCAGCAAATTCTCTGCTTCTTGTGAGATGAAACTTAGTTTTCAATCTTTCTGACATTTTATTCAGGGCTCAGTAGCCTATTGAAGTTGCTGTTACTGCAAACCACAGGAACTTCATAACGCTGTTTAGAATAAGCCCCATCCTGTTCACCTCCCAGCAGATGTTGGTTTTCCATCATCTGTCACCAGGAGGGTTACCTGCAGTGCCTGAGGATAGGAGTGACCAGATCCCCACCAGCTATCCTGCAGCCACCCTATCCTGCACCGATCCCACACCTGTACTGCTCCCACCCACCCTCCCTTGAGCTGCTGCAGCACCAGGGTCTCAGGCAAAGGCAGCAAGATGGGTTTTTCTTGAATGGGAAATGATAGCATCACAGCCAAAAAGCTGTGGGAGAGTAAAAGGGGAGAACAAGGATGTGTGATCTTGTTATACTCCTGTCCTCACCTCCCTCCCTCTGATCAAATTTAGTTGGGTAAAATAATGCATGCAGTAACAGCCAAAGCTCAAGCCACACAGGGAATAACTGAGCAAATGCAAAATGATGGATTCAAAGCAGCACATAACATTTCTTAATGCAACATGCTTCCCTTTAAATCACCATTTGGGTCTTAACTCCTGGAGCAACTTCAACATACACTGCCTGTCTCCCCAGAAGTGCCCTCTGGCAGGGAACAGACTCTGTGAGCTGTGTCTTTGTCTAATTGCATTTCAGCACAGAACAGTGAGGAGAAAATAGAGAAAATGAACTAGTTAGTTCCATGGTATAAACCTGTCTGCTTTTGGAAAGAGGAGGAGAGGGAAATCCTTTCTGCTTTGCTGAACTGTCCTGTGTAGGATGTCAAACACTGCCATGCTGGCAGTGCTCAGTGAACATTGAAGGACAGGTCTCAGCTGCTCACATTTGTGCACATTCACAGGTAATGGTTAATGGGACTACAGTAATTGCATGGATATACTTGCTTGGTTTCCCCACACAGGCTGCTTGTTGATATACATTAATTGTGGGGACAAAGGAAACTATCCCAGGGCACAGGTACTTTATGCTGACTAGTTAGAAGCATTTCTTTCAAGCTGAAATTTTGCATGAATGTCCTTCGCCAATGTGTGATGAGGCTTTTCTATATCTCTGTATTTAAATTACTTTTCACACAAAAAGAAAAACACATTAAAAATCATCACGTTGAGTATCCCACTTTATGTCTTATGACATCCTGTGTCTTACCTCTCAATTACACCATCAGCTTATGGGGTTTTTTTACCTTACCTTGCAAAACATGCCCTACCCTCTGTGAGAGGCTAAAACAGCTGGGAGAGGTGGCTGCTCCACCAAAATATGCTCAGGAGGGGATTTAAGGAAAGGCACAATAATGAGAGGCAAAAGAAGCCTTTGGGAGGTGAAAATCTGCCTTGCCCAAGCAGAGTGCTTGAACTCTGTATGAGAATGAAACTGTTTTCTGAGACAAGGTTTTGCAGTAAGTACTGTTTAACAGACATGCTTAATGTGGTAGAAAAACATAGGATCATAATATTTTCTATAGAGGTGATAAAAAATAACCTTTTCTTCATCTCAGAAACAAGGACGTGCATGCAGATGAGCGTGGACTCTGGCTTCGAAAAGCATCTACCACCCTTTTTTAATCAGTGGGAGCATTCTTGAAAAAACAAAGATGGAACATGAAGCTAGCTTTATTTTTCACAATCTCCTACACTCCACTGTTCTAAATCAGAGCGGGCAAATGACAGTTGTATTAGGACTATCCTCACAAGGATGAAGGAATGGGAAGGTATCCAGCACAGCATTACTGCGACCCTGAGTCTCACAGCAATGCTCTGCTCTGCAGCTGAGCCTTGAAGTCGTCCGAGGAGAAGAGGAAGGGGGAGTGCAGTCCAGGGGGGGAAAGATGAATGATCTTGTAGCTGACCCATTCTTTGTTCATCTCTCTGGCACCACATCCTTTGCCACACAAGTCATAAAATTTCTTACCAGTAGCTGTTTTGACAGTGGCATAATAAAGCTCAGAAGGGAATGAAGAAACACATCCAGAAGTGTCAAAATAATGTAGCGTACTGTATTTGCACTAATGTTATTATATAGTGGATTATCAGTAGTTACACCAACACAAAAGAAAGTAAAACTGAAGGGTTGGGGTTTTTTTCAGAGGATCAGACATATTTTGCTTTTGCAAAGTACCTTCACGTACCTTGAGAAACAGTCTTTATTGCTAACCTAAGAAAGAATGATTTCCTTGGAAATGAACATGATTGCTATGAAAATCTCTGGCAGAATACAGGCAAGAAAAAATACAGTCTAGTATCAAAGTGGTCCGGAAAGACATGATTGAAATCATGGGTTTAATTTATTTTGAACAATTTCTCATCTGGTAACATTTTTCCATACTATTTTAATGGCTCTGATACTCTTACTCCATTCTAAAATTAACCTTCACCTTACATGAACTAAAGAAATTTCCTAACTGCATCTGCACGCAACATTGTACTGAATTGTTAGCTGCTGGTACTAATGGTATTAATTTCAAATATATTTCAATTTTCTTTGAAAAGCAACATAATGGAAACTGAAATTATATCAAATGCAATAATAATAAAGGTGAAAAAGTATGTATATGTAAATGTAGTAGTCAGAAAGTTCCCTGATATTGGTAGCAGTTGTGTCAAACTACGTAGGATCACCCTACACCCAGTAAAAGGCTATGTGCTGCTACATGACGTTGGTAGGAAACAGGAGAGGGATTGATGGTGACATGAAATGAAGTGACCTGACCAAGGCATGCTGTTAGGCGCCAGAGAGAGGAGCAGCAGAAAAAACACAGGACTTGGGAGTCCCCACTGGGTGACTTAACCATGAATGATGCTCCTTAAGCCTGCGTTCCACGCAGTCCTTCTTGTCCAGGGACACAGGACACCCGCACAGAGCTGGCAGGGTTTGAGCTCCAGCACCACGACAGCCACCCCACTGCAGCTCCAATGTGAGACCCATATTGCTCTCTCCAAGGGTAGTCAGGGTCAAGCCTTGCTGGAGCCAGGGGAGATTCATGGGAACAGCAGTGAGGATTTGCTCCAGCTCCAGGTGAGCACCAAGTACATTTGGTCAACAAGGTAACACCCAAAAAATTGCACTTGCTGCAATGTAGAGAGACCACGGCAGCAGAGTGCTTGTTGTGTCAAGCAGAAGATTGCAAGACCTGGACTCCTGGCCATCAGTGATGGCAAAATATTTTTAAATTGGCTATGGTGCCTTTGAAATGAAGGGTGTTTTCTGGAACGAAGGGACCAGGGAAGCCCTGGGAACTTGAGCAGAGATGAGTTATGAAACTCAGACACAATGGGGTTTGTGATGGAAAGAAAACAACCTGGTAGCTGCGACTCTTTCATCATTCTGTGGAAAAATAAATTCTAGAAATAAGCATAGAGTAGCCACTTTAAGGGATGGCATTTTTAAAGTTCATGTACAATTCATCCTCTGTGTCCCCAGATATCTGCCACAAGAAAATGATGGCTTCCTTGGATTTTTATTTTCCTAGTTTCTTTGAGGTTTTGGAGATTATTGGGAGAGGAGGAGGTTGGTTTTTTTAGTTGGCACTAATATCTGTTCATTTTTATACACATGGCAGAGAGCCTGAGGGGTAGGCAGACGTCTTTCAGATCATCTGTCCTATAAACTCACTGGAAATTACTCGGTCCTCCTTTGCCCAATTTTTTAATTCTCCAAATGTTGATACTAAAGGAAGACATGAAATTAGCTTCAGGGCAGGCTTAACCTTCTCAGTCCAAGAGCTCCAAAATGGATTTTTCAAGCCAAATACCCAAGTTTTATGACAAGAGATGTGCACCAGTTTGGGTTTGCCCATGTAGCTGCTCAGTCCCCGGCTGCTCGGCGGTGGTTTCCAGGGGCAGAGCCAAACCGTGCTAATTGCACAGCATTTATGGGTATGTGTGCGTGCAATGCAGAGCCCTGTGTCCTCCCCAGGCCATCACTCATGTCACACACACTACAGGCACACCCAACAGCTGTGAGGTGACCTGGAGATGGAAAGCTCACATCCCATCTCCAATCCCCAGAGCCAGATGGGCCCGTTCCCCAAATGACTTTATAAATTCTAATAACAGCTCTGGACAATGGCAGCAGGTCCCATAGGCTTTCCTGCTGACCCCAGGGAGCAGCCACAGGGATGAATACTTCAGCTGGTCCTCTGGAAAATCCCATGATACAGTGTTTGCCTCCACCCTATCCAGCTGCAGACGACATGCCAATAGGAACCTGGCAGAAGAGTGGCTGGATGGATGGGTCCCCACCCTCTGCTCCTGATGAGCAGGAGAGGACCTTTCTGACAAGTCACTGAGGGAAGGAAAATGGCCCCATTTTCCCAGGAAAGTTGCTGCCAGTCCCAGTGGGTGGCTGGTATGGCCCTTGAGGGCAGGACACCAGTGTTTCAAGTCTCCTGGTGCCCCAGGAGAGCTGTGTGTTTCCAGGTATTTGCTCACTCACACCCAGCTCCTCACTGCTCAGCTCTAATAAAAGTCACTCTTGCTCCTCTGTTTGTTTCATAAGTGTTTAAAACACAGCACCTAGTAAAAACCTGCACCCAGCTAAGCAGGACATTTGAACCTTGACCCATGTTTCTTAAAGATTTAATCTCTTTTTGGTTCACTAGCAAGGTCTGCATTAACTCAACATGATGATGTATCTGCTGCATGTTTCCAAGCACAAACCAGTAGCTGAGCTTTTTAAGACTAAAACTGAGGGAATTCACAGTGAGAGTAGCCAGCTTGCCATTTTCTTACTGTTGTTTCCTAGAATTCGTCAGAAATAAAATTATTTTGAGGAAAGAATTCTCTTCAAAAACATCCTGATATGGTGCATTTTAAATTATAATACATTATATATTTCCAGGGGTCTTAACACTTTTGTATAAAAAAAGAAAAGAAAACCAAATTATATCATCCTTATTGCACCAAAAATTTTAAGAGTGCTGCTGGGGAAAGTTCTGGTTCAGTATAAATGTTGTCATTACAAAAGGTATAAGAAATTGCTTACCACTGTGTCCTGCATGTAATTCATTATAGAGTTGCTGGCTAAAGAAGAGATAAATTGGTTTTTTTTTCTGGAAGGAAGAGAGGACACACATTGAAGAGCTGAGACATTTGCCTGGGAAAGGTTTGCAGAAAGCTGTGCACACTGACCTAAGCTTTGTAGTCAGGAAACACAGGATCTAGGATGTGATGGCAGAGGCATTGGGGGCTTTTTCTATGCTGTGGCTGATTATTTTATGCAGAGCTTCTGAAGCAAAACCTGCACAGTACTGTAATGTCACTGGCAATGAAGTAGCTCCACCATCTGGGGTTTTTTAGCATTGCCTTTCTTCCTCTATTTCTCTGGATTGTATACAGGTTTTTTGTTTTGTTTCACTTTTTTTTTGCTTGTTTGTTTGTTTCTTTCTTTTTAACAGGTAAGGCCACTTATTGGAAATAAAAGTAATTATAAGAGAAAAGTGTAAATGTGGGTAAGTGACAACATCCAGCCAGTCCTTGTGGTCTATCCAGCATAAACTTCTGCCTCTGAACTGATTTCAAAAAAAGGTTTTAAAAATCTTTGTTTTAAAAGTGTCCCACCATGTTTTTAAAACCAGTGTCTCAAGAGATATCAGTGAAGTGGAAGAAAGGATTTATTCTAAAAACGTATTTCTGAGACAATTATTGTTTACTTACATTAAGACCGAGTAGATTTATTCCTGAAATACAAGGCAGATCCAAGCAGAAAACTGAAATAATTTGGTGATAGAATTAATAAAATCACTGCCTTTGTAGCTAACAGTTGTTTTTATTATTAAGAACCTTGGCCTGAGCTCCTAACATTCTGGTTTCACATAACAATCAAGTATGTATGTGTAAATTTCAGGCAGAAGAAATTCAACTAAAATCAGCCTGGCAGCAGAAGAGTATAATCAAACCCAAACCTTGCCCACTGTGTGACTTTTTCCAGTCTCTCCCACATTAGTGTAGTTTGGGCTCATATGATGCCCCCCAAGTCTTTATTTTTTTCACATTTTCCAATCAGAGAAAACTGAGTGAAGACAAGAACTTCTCCGAGCTGATTGAGAGTTCCAAAGGCTTCTGCTGGAACTGTTTTGCCAGGCCTCTTTGCCCCTGCTGCACTGCCCAAGGCTGTGACAGAGAACTGAGCAAGGCAGGTCCAAGGGGCAGTGGCATCCCCTCTGCCATCTCCCCACAGTCCAGCTATCAGCCCTTGCACAGTTTAGGGTTAAGCAGCTTTTCCCAGTCCATCCTGCCCTTCAGTCAACATGGGCACTTCTTTACAGGGTCTGAAGTACAAAAGGTCACAAGCAGCCACTGACAGAAGGGTGAAATGTGTATGAGCAGCCTCAGACCTCTGGGGGCCTATACAGGGAGAAAGGGAGAGAGATGGTGGTGCCCTGAATGGCCTGTTTAATTTTTTTTTCACAGCAATTCCAGTTTTAAGTCCCTCTGGAGATAGAAAATGTTTATTCCTCTATCACATGAGGCTTTAAAAGAGCTTAGCTAGTACTACAGAGAGCTGGTGTTTGCTTTTTTTTTTAAATAAAACTACCAGCAGCAGCTAAAATCCTATACAGTGCCCATACCTGTTTTATAAGTGTTTTGCTGGGCTTAGCAGGAGATTTGGCATCAGAGCAGTGATGAAAGAAGTCAACATTCCTTGCTGATATCATGTCACATACAAACTCTTTCCATCCTTTCTTATATAGGAGATGTTGTAGGCATAGAGCCCCTGACAGTTCTGTTATTTTGTTATGTCTGTTCCTCCCCCAGCTCTTCTCACATATCTGCTTTCTTCTTTTATTGTTGTGGTTTTGGCACTCTTCAAGATGGGAAGAAAGCAATCCCAATAGAAAACAAAATAAAACCACTATCTTCATTTATAGGAATTGTACAAAAAGCAACAATATTCTCCATAGGACCACTTTGGAGTTTTGGGGACTTGGAGGCCTTTGTTTGCTGGTGAGGAAATGGATTTTTCACTGCAGACTGTAAGCAAGTGTCTCATTGCCTGCAGTCATAGGAATAACATGTCACAGAGCCCATGACCTCTGCACTGCTGCAGTGATCAGCTCACTGCTGTGATTGACTGAAGGACCAGGAAGCTGATGTCCTGAAATCAATGAAACTCCAGTCAGTGAGGGAAAAAAGCAGTCCAATAGCAGACACACCATTCATTCCTCTTGGATAGCAATGCCCCCTGTACTGCACCCGGTTTGGATGGAGGAGAGCAGATCCCTGCCTTCATCCACCAGCCACACTCGCTCCAAGTGAGCAGCTCTTTTTTTGCCAGAACAGAAGCATGGAGTCCAGGAAGCACCTACTTTGTCTACCAGTGTACTCTTCCCTAAGCATTTTTCTAGTCATAAGTGCTCTCAGACTCTGGTTTATATTGAGTCAACTTCCTCAAGGATTCTGGCTTATACTCAGCCAGCATCCAGCCCCAGACTCTGTCCCAGAGCAGAGGCTGCTGAAGCTCACAGAACCCAAGTCCCAAAGCCCACAGTCCCAGCCCAGCCTTCCCTGACCCCTGGCTATCAGCCACCAGGGCACTGTGAGCTTAGCCCATCAGAGGCTGCATCTACATCACCTGCAAAGGAGCCACCATCAGATCTCTTCTTCAGACACCCATTTAGCTCTGTTTCGAACCTGTCTGTAGTCCTAGCCTCCACAACAGCCCAGAGTTGTTTCATGGTTTAACTCTTTGTTGTGTGAAAATGCAGTTGTTATATTTTGTTTTAATCTTTCAACCTATTGGTGCTTTAAAAACAGGACAGAAAAAAAATCCCCGACCAACCAGTTCTTACTGCTCCTATGAAATCAAGTTGAAGAAAAGGAAGCAGCTTGATTTGAGATGAGATCAGGCTTCCAGAAGGACACTTTAAACCTTCCCAATTTAGTTTATTTAAACCCAGTGAAATGAGCTATGTAAAAATAAATTAACAAGTCTCAGCCTTTAAAGAACCAAAATTACCAGAAGCTTCTGCTACTAGAAAATTCCTCTATTACATATTTGGCAGCAAAGTGCCTGCATAGACAGATGACATGCCATTAGAGTCCATATAAGTAACCACTAGGGAAAGCACCTGCTGCAATACAGAAGATGTTGTTAGAAATGCAAAGATCTGATTGAAAAGCAATTTATATTCCAAGCAAATGCATAATAAGAGAAGACACACTACCCAGCATAGAGCTTCCTGCAGGGGAAAGTGACACACAATAGAAAGTAGTTAATCCTGTGGAAATAATTAAACAAGATCAAGGGGAAATATATTTCAGAATATGCAGTGCTTAGCCAAAACATGGCCGATTCAGCTTAATGAAAAGGCAGCTTTTCCTCTTGGTCACAGAATCCTGCAATCTAGAAAAAATCTTTAAATTGGGAAATAGAGAGAGGGATGCTGAGTCTAAATCAGCAATGATATCATGCTATTCCACTGGCTGCACCTGCCTATTGTTGAATAAAGGGAGCACTGAGAAGGAAATTCTGATTTTGTTTCAGAATAAATACCACTGCCTTCCTGTCCTAGACATCCCTGTTTCTGAGAGAAATGGAAACAGAGAGAGGAAAAGCTCTTCATTTCCTTTTTTTATACCAGTAAAAAATCCATGAAGTTGAAGTCAGCCTGTGCTTTCTGCCCTGTTTCTTTGCTGCAGTAGAAACAGTACTATTAAAATTGGCAGGAGACTGAGCCATACCCTGGAGTTGTATACAGAGAAGTGGAACAGTGATGAAGAGACCAGGTTAAGATTGCCTTATTTGTGCTTCTCTCTCTAGCCAACAGAGGGCAAAACCCAAGCTGTTAATGAACAGAGCTGAAATCTTATGAACTTTCACAAGTGGACCATTTTCTTTCTCCTGGTAGGAAAGAAATAATTGACAGCTGTGTTTAGTGATAAACCCCATGGAAAAGGAACAATTGAACTGATTCTGGGAAGATTGTGGGACTTCCTTGCATGAAGTATTGGTTGCCAATGGCTCATCCCTTTTCCTGCTCTGGAAGAGTTTTGCATCTGTGCCATATGTCCAGGGCACGTGGTCACACTGGCCTGGGATGAAACCATGTTTAATGTAAGGGGCAACTCTTGGTAGTGGTGGAGGCAGGAATAGACACAAAGATTCAAATATTGAAGCAGATACAGTTTGTTGGTGAATTCTGCACTGTACCTATGAACTAAGGCTTGAAGAAATATCGAGGTAAAGCAAGGAAACTGAGAAGTTTAATATAAAAATCTTTTTAAGGAATTTTTGTTCCCATAAATCTGCCTTTCCCTTCTTAGTCCATGCATGTTTATGTCATTTGGCAGTGTAGTCTCATGGCCAGTATTTTACTTATCCACCCCTGTCATGGAGTCCCTGAAGGGTGAAGCCACACAGCCTTGTCAGGGTGAAGCTCTGGGCCAGACTGCAGATCTGGCAAGGGAATATGTGATGTCCCCTGTGGTCCTGGGACCTAGAGCTGCACTGTGCCCTGTGAAAGCACACTGGCACAGGTGTATCTCCTTAGGAACTGAAAAGTCCCCAAGCCTGGGTGTCGGCTGAGCACAGCAGAGCAGAAGGGCTTGTGCCACGCTCAGCCCCCTGGCACTGCTCTGTGCTTGTCTGCAGGGGACTCACCTGGGCTTGTGGCTGTTTCCAAGGGCTCATGCACAGCTCACTACCACAATTCTGGAGGTCACTGGTAACATCCTGAATATTAGCTCAGAACTGAGTTTCCAATAAATGACTGCAGCTTCTTTACCTCTGAGCACTTCTGCAAACAGAAGTAAGAAATATGTTTCCAAAATGATAACAGCAAGAATCTGACTGCAATCTGCAAGTCAGATAGGAACACAAAGAGCATTTCATCTCCTCTGTGATTAAGAGTGAGCCTGACACATGGAAAACAACCAGACCACACAAACAAAGGAACGCTGGAAATAATAACCTTTAAAGAAGCACATCTGAAAAAAAAAACAACCCTCTTCCAATGTTTAAATTGGACTAGTGAGTACAGATGCCAAACGCATTTCAGGAATAGCTTGGCAATGACTGAGTACAACATTTAATTAAGTGATTATATAATCAACCCTCTGTTTTATGAAGCAATAATTCAATTCCCAAGTGAGTAAGCCATGAGGCTGAAGGTCGGGCACTTTATCACAATGAAGGAATCTAATTATTGCTGAGAAAAACATAAGGACAAAGATGTTATTGTTAAAATACTGTTTTAATTAATATAAAATTAATAACTCTTTTTAATAAGTCTTCATAGCAATGCATAGCCTGCCAGAAAGATAGCTTTCTCCATTTTCCATGTGGAAGTGGTAGTTATTTATGGCCACACAGAATGTGCTGGAAGTTAATGATGTCACACAGTCAATTTATTGGGAATAAAATTACAAGAGTCATTTTATCATGGAATTATATAGTTCTCCTCCTGGACTATAAGTAGACAAGAGACTACACTTGCACTGTAAAAGAGAGATCAGACAAGGTAACTACATTGCTGGAAAGCTTTACACTGGATTATTAACAATAATTCCACTAAACCAGACATTCTAGCCCCATTGAGCTGTGGCTTCACATATACACAATATATGATCAGGGAGATTTGATCCACAGTTGGTGAAAATACATATATTAACACTATATATAAAGTTGCAGCAGATACATGGTACAGAAAGTAAGAAATGCCCTGTACAAACAGGACACCAGAAGAAGGCAGGGTATGAATTAAATTAATTCATTCATGTTGGTGTTTTTTTACAGTTCTGTTTAGATTATTTTAGTAAAAAATTTCAGCAAATCAGAGTAGGAATTAAGCATAAAGGGCATTTTTGAAAGACATTCAGAGTAATATGGATGGAAACAATTATTACTACAAATAAAGCATCAGAACCACAGGAAAAGCAAAAGGAGAGAAGAGCAAAGGAGAATAAATTTGGGAAATCAGCTGGGTGTAGGGACAGGACAAGTTTAAAAGGAAAAGAGATGCAGTGACCAGGGTGATTAACATGTGCAATTGCAGTCTTCAGAGCTGAGTGAATAATGGCTTTAGGAGGGTGTGTAACCTCCTTTTCACTGCTATTATTGCATTTGCAATAACAATTGGTCAGGAAACCCACATGCAGACTCAGCATTTCTGGGAGGCAACAGAGAAGATATCCCACCTTCTTTGGGATCTCTGGATATAAAGGAAGAAAACTAAAAATCAAAAGAGTCAGAGCATTGAATTTAGCCCATTGCAGAAAATTCTACTTTCATTGTGGCACTAGGATATTAGGGGCTGTATTACCTGCTGGGTTCCCAGGATGGACAGCTCAGTGGAGTGCATGCCATGTAATCATTGATTCGGTGCCTTGAAATAGAGATTAAAGGGAAAGCTGCTGGGGAAAATAGCATTAATATGGACTGAGACTGGTTACTAAAATGAGGAGGAAAACTATTAGGCTGCAATAATTTCATAGGAAAGTGTTCTTAACTGAGGGAAAAAGAGTTTATGTTCCATGTAGAAGAATCCCTGCAGAACAGTTTCAGCTTATTAATACTAAATTAACCACAGCAAATGAGTACCACTATTGTCAATGACCTGGCATTTTATAAGCACATTGGGGCTCAGCTTTAAACTATTTCACACACATAAAGAAAGCAAGATGGAAGATGAAAGCCAGAAAATCCACGCAGCAGTCTCAGCTGCAGAGACTGCTGCAGAAGGGTGTTCTTAAGGCTGGGCACAGAAGTACAATGAGGTGTGCTTTGCTTCTGGAGTTTGACCACTGGAACTGAAATATGAGGCTTAAGGCAAGACAGCCCTTAACAGGGAAACCATTAGGACTATGTACAAATTGCTACACAAGGAGGAATATAATGCTTCTGAAAGAAAGGAGTCATGGAAGGCATGTAGAAGTGGGAAAGTAATAATAGAAACTGATGGTGGGGAATGACCTGGTGGATGGGACAGGTCCTTTAGAATCATACAAACAGAATCACTAAGTTTGGGCCAGAAAGATCGAGCTGTGCACCTAGCACCACTACCATGTTCACCACTAAACCATGTCCTCAAGAGCCATAGCCACACATTTTTAACTTTTGGGGATGTTGATTTAAACACTTCACTGGACAGCCTGTTTCAATGCTTCCTTCTGTGAAGAAAGTTATCCTAATATCTAATCTAAACCTCCTCTGGGGCAACTGGAGGCCATGTCCTCTCTCCCTGTCACTTTATGCCACAGCACAATGTAGGATTTCTCTGCGTTGTGTCCCAGAGAGATCTTACACAGAGCTGTCTCTGCTGTCCAAGCTGGGGCTACAGGACAAGTCCATGGGCTGGTCAGCTGGACCTTACTGGAAGTCAGGGGCATCCCAACTCCCATCACTCCAGATTTTGAAGCCATGCTGTGACTGAATTACTGTCCTGCAAGTCACAGCCTGTGGTGAGTGCTCTACCAACTTCTTCCATGCAAGTGGAGCAAGCCTGTTGGGTCACCTGGCAGGGTGATCCTACAGCCCATGGTCCAAACAGCCCATATGGTCCTGTCCCTCCATGTCTATCTGTAATGCCATATATATGTACCCTTCCTGAACCAGAGAGGTGGCTGGACAGCACGCTTCTTTTTCAGCAGAAGAACAGCTGTCACAAAAACAGCCTAGAAAAAGGTGGCAATTTATTTTCTACATGATGTGTTGTTGTAGCATTCTCTGGTGAGGCTTTCAGTGCTGAGCCAATACCCACAGCACAATCTTCTTCCTCTAGGGCCTGTTGCCACTGTTGATTAAACTCTGAGTTCAGTGAATCTAGGTCTGAAGTTCTGACATTCAAAGGATTTCAGATTTCAAACTGGCAGTCCAATAGCCAAAACAGAAATGGTAGGAGGCACAGGCAGCACAGCTGATGCTACAACTGATGCCAGTTTCCAAGGTATATTAACAAGGCAAATATTAATCCACCAAGACAAATATTAACCTACGATTCAGAGTATCAACCAACAAGCAAAGCTGTTGGTACACCAACATCAAATACCAAAGAGCATCAGATATACTTTTATGCACTTCTTTGAGTTTATTACACTGCAGCACTTTCCTTCTCAGAAGTTTTGCAGAAGTTCTGAGTTTTAACTTAGATTTTAAAATGCACTGAGCTTCCCAGATACGATGTCTAACGATGTTAACGACGGCTGGTTTCAGAAATCCCAGTAGAATTTGCATGCAATTAATGTTCTCCTCCTCTGAACAAAAACCTAGAGGTTTGCAAAACACACCATATGTTTGTCAGTTTGCCAATGAATCAAGATGTTTTTGCAGCCTTCTGAGTTTCAATAATTAATGGTAATGTCTAAAATCTAAATCACAGTCCAGGGGCACGGAACAGAACTTTTTCAATGTCCAGTGTTGTTCAGCATCATCAGAGTGAGACATTTCAGGTGAGAAACTAAAGATTTGTGCTAACTCCCATTTTTCCCTTCCCTCCCTGATCTCCCACTCCATCACCATTGCTCCTTCCAAGCATCTGACTGGATTTGTACAAAAGGTTTACTTACTATGAACAGTAATGCTATTACTGCAGCCCAGGCTTTGGTCTCAGTGTTCAGTGCTCCAGCATGATCTGCCTAGGTTGACTTGATCTTGGTGACTAAATGCTGTCTAATGATTTCCAGGTCTGAAAATATATTTTATTCTCATCAAGTAGCTTCTTATTTTCCTTAGCAGATTATTAGCAACTATTTAATAATAACAATAAATTTTGGCAAACAAAGCAAATCAGTTACACTTTACATTGTGTTCACAAGCAGGAGAGCTAATTTTTATGACCCATGTTTTTTCAACAATTTTTTTTAAATGTAACTGCTTGAAAGAGCAATATAGAAGAGAATGCTTAACATAAATTTCTCATATGCTTCTTTCTTTCACCCTTGGGTAATCTTCTGTGGTATCTTCTGCTTCCACACTTTTCCACGAGCACTCCTTCTTTGGCTGTGACTTTCCAAGTTTATTTTCTTTGAGGTGATGATTTTGTTTTTGCTGGGCTACTAAAAAATTTTTCCTTTATTGATTCCCAGCTGATCAGACCTATTCCAGTCTTTTTCCCCAGGCAGACCTAAATTTGCTGTTCAAAATGGCTAATAAAGAATCTGGAAATTCCTTAGCTATCTTTAAAATGCTGGACTGCTTCCCCTCCTTTTTCCCCTCCAGAACAGAAGTAATGCAGGAAGTATTCTAATAATAATTATAATGTCACCAGCTCTTCTACTTCAAAATGATAAACATCACTTGAATTGGGCTATTCTTAAACTTGGGTAGTATCATGCTCATTTTAATATCATGCATAAAATGGCTAATTTGTACGATAAATGGTTTTAATTTATATCTAGTGTGCCATATACATTAGCAGCTCCCAGGATCAGCATATTTTCAATTTGTTGATTTTTCTCAAGTGCACCACAATAATATTGGTGTTGTGTTGATAGGAGAGGACATGTGCTTTAGGACTTACTAGTTTTCCAGCTCTGTCCCTGCACAGAGCATGGAGTACATTAAAAATATTCAGAGTAATTCCATCAAGAATCAACATATTGCTTCTGCATGACAGAGGCATGGGATACCCCAGCACCATTTGGAACACCTTCATCCTGTTAATTTCTGGGGTAAAATCACTCCCTAACAGCATGATGTGCATAATGACATATAGAACAACATAGACTGGAACTGCCAGATTTTCTGGAAAACAGAAGGGTCCAAACCCTTCCGTGAGAACTGTGGCACAACACTAAGAGATCACAGGCATGTAATTATGTGGTCTCTCTTCCCTTTTAAAGATGACACTGTCAGCAGCAGCAATAAACATATCTGTCTTAAGCCATCTCTGCATATTTCTGGGTTTCCTATTAAATCAAGGATGGTTTGCTCGCAGTATGCCTTTTAATAAATTGATGCAGCAGCAATAACTGGAGTGCACAATACAAAAAAAAAAAGAATGTTAATGCTAGGTATGGCTTGCACCAATACAGTTTATTTCAGTTTGAAGCTGACAGCAGAAATCCTGGTACAGATAACACATAAATCTTATTAAGTCTCAATGTAAGACAATATTATTGACATACAACCTTGACTGTGGCAAACACAGGGGTTTCCTTTAAAGACTCAGTCTCTGTTTCATAAAATCTATATCCAGTCCACCTCCACGTGATCCTTTAAGCCAATTTTAGCACAAAAAGTTTAGTTTTTCTTTTTGACAGTTCACTTCCCCGCTTCATGAAAAATACCTCCCTTGCCTTAAGAAAATTATGAATTTTGAAAAAAACCAACCTACCCAACAATTACTTCTGAACTGACAAGTTTTTGTCTTTTACAAAAATGGAGCCCTTGACCAACAACTCTGTCTAGTACCCCAAATTATTTTATCTGGAAATGCTGGTGCAGTGAATCCCGAGTGCTGCAGGATAAACATCCTGTAACCCCAGGCCTCCATTTCCCATTAGAAAGCTCTCAGTTGGATGTTCCATTTCAACCTGAAAGATCAACTTCCTGCTCTTCTGCAATGCAGTGGGTCCACCAGACAGGAGACCTTGCTGTCCATGGGACTCTGGCTGGGTAGGTTGCCAGGCCTGCAGAGAAGGGTGGGGGCATGAAGAACTGGCATTAAAAGCCACAGGAAGAGCTGGGTGGAAAAATTTCAACAAAACCCATTTTCCATTGAAAATTGCTTGTTCAGGAAAAGGAATGATGATTTTGACTCACCCTGCAGGGGCTCCAGTGGAGCACCGTCTGCTTTCCTGTCAGCTCACCCCCTCCCCTCCTCTCTCTGCTAAACTTAGCAGTCATCAAAATCCTGCAGTTTGAAAAAATTTCAGTTTCCCAGACGGGGACCATGAGCTCAAAAACACTTCTGGCTACAGGTCATCAGCCAGGATTCATGGAGAGCAGATCTGGGTCCCACAGTAGGAAGCAGGGGAAGAGGTGCCTTGTGGATATCAGAGCTTGAGCTCCCCCAGTGATGCTGCCTTCTGAAAGCCTTGAAGTGAGATGTTTTTGATAGCTTTATAATTGCTTCCTTTAAGAAAATCCCTGCTGAGGGAATTTAATATGATGTTTGAGGGGTGTTTTTCAGTCTGAATTTCCCAGAGAATGGACAGTCTAGCTTTAGTCACTGGATTCAAACAGGAAAATATTTTTCAAAGTACTTTTTTTTTTTAAACTTAGTTAAGATTTATAATGTCAACCTTGTAATAATTCTCTTTCAATCACAACTGAAATTTTCCATGGGTGCAGGGAGAGAAAAAATACAAATGAATATAAAGACAAGAACTATGATAATTTCTCCTGTATGGAGAAATCTTTGGTGGTTGCCATCTGGACTTTTAGGCCATCCTTTTCTCAATCCTCTGTGCATGAGAACCACCCTTAGGATAAGGGAGCAAGACAAAACCTACATCAGAATATATGCTGGCACAAATATCCCTTGATGTCCTGGGTATCCACAAACATAACCCTGCTTTAAATTTATACTTAGATCTGACCCAGACCTTCATCTAGTTATAAAAGAAGTGAAAATAAGTGAGAAAGTTTGGAATTGCAGAAATAACCTGAGCATACTTTGGTGGCTGGTTCACAAGATCCATCTATCCACGTGCTTTGAATTCTGCAAACAACACCTCTCAAAACTTTTCCTTTATATGCCTATTGGTGTTTGAGAGTAATCAGGTACAGCTTAGCAATTTAAGCAGGAAACAAGGCAGTCTTGAGGGATAGCTGGCAGAATTAAGTGTACAACCCTTACTGACTCCCACTGCCTGATGAAGGCACAGAAATGGGCAACGGGAGGCGGATTTTCACATTGTCACGCTGAGAGGAATAGAAAACTTGCTCTCTGCACCTTAAAGGCTCAGAGAAATGTCATGACCCTGACATATGCTCTTATACATGCTAAGAACAATAACCTGTTTGTCAATGACACACACAGGACTGGACCAAGGGGCTGAGAAGTACCTCTGCACCTGGTGCTGTAAGAGGAGGCGATTGTGTCACTGTTGTGTGGTGCTGCCCATGATCAGTAAAATGGCCGTGCTGCTGCAGACACTCTCGGGAGAGGGGAGGCCAAGCTCTCTACAGGGGAGGCAGTGAAGGAATCTGTCACTGATTCATCCATGGGAGCAGCCTGATGCTCTGAGGGCAGTGAGAACAGCAGGTGAGGAGGAGGAGGCCCCCCAGAGCATCCTCCAACGGCAATGACTGCTGCCATGGCAACAGCAGCTATGTGGTAGAGGAGGAGACAGGCACCAGCTGTGGCTGGGTGATTGTTTTTTCCCTTATTTTCAGCAGAACTGCTCAGTACTGTGTGGCTAGGTTTGAAGGACAAAAGGGCAGATGCTCCTTTGCCAGCAGTGCCACCCCAGCAGCTCTTCCCACAGACTGCAGGTACCTGTACACCACTCTATGCACAGGGCAATCCCAGTCCCTATTAGACCCTGACCTCCCCTTCACTATTTTCACTCATGTAACAAAATTCCTCCTTGCTTTCTGTAGATGTGAGATAAAAAGAATCACTAAAGTGCCCCCACAGCTGTAATCAGCAGACTACAGGCACAGCATGCTCTCAGCTGCACCAGCACAGAACCCTGTATCTTCATCCCTACTCCAGATTTAGTTCCTTATAACCAAACCATTCTGCCCTGGAGATTCCTAGATCAAACCCTGCCCCTGGCATGACACCTCTGATCCTAGCTGTGATCGCCTAAGGAGTTCAGTGTGCAAGTCTCAACCAGGCTCCATCCAGTCTCAAAGACACCTGCAGAAGGTGAATTATCCACCAATAAGGGGACAACTCATATTCTGAAAATGCAAGCTCTTCGCATCAGATAGGATAAATTGCCCTCTGAGGGCAACAGAGAGACACTACTCAACCAAATTAAAGGGCAATATTCACAGCCTAATGTCTGATGGAGTGACTCTCATCTGCAGAGTAATGTTGTCTACAGACCTACTGAGTCTCATTCATCTCACACAATTTACTCCCATTTCTTGCTCCCTGCAGCTGAGTCAATGGCTCACATATTCAGGGCTGTGCTGCAGCCTCTTGTCTGCTTGGGGACCCCATACCAGCCACAACTAAATATGGCCCTGCCTCCCTGTTGCAAGATGCCAGCTTCAAAATATGTGTTTCTCCCAGACAGAAATTATCTGAGCAATGCCATTAGCAATTGTACCTATAGGGCACATTCTGAACTCCAGTTATGGTGTGATTGCCCAGAGAGTCCATTGAAACTCAAATAACCCATTTCAGTACATTTACCAATTATCATGCAAGGATGAGTAAGAAACAATTTGCTGTTTAAAATCAGCAAATGAAATCAAGACAACTTTCATCTTTATGAGTTTCATTCGATGCTCCTGTACTCCAGATGAACTCCCACCCCCAAACCAGAAGTCGTAAGTGATTAATATATATTTTTTACTGAAAGCCACCAAGGGCACTAAATTAAATCTGCAGTGCTCTCCCTCTCTCTACCACACACATAAATGGTCTGGAAGCCCGTGCAAGACCTCCTATTGGAGTGAGATTGCCAGCCAGCCTAAGAGCTATTAGTGCTGGTTAGAGAGTCGCAGAATGATTTAGCAGAATTTTAAATTATTGCTGCAGCAGCATGCTCCACACTGGAGGCTGGACACTGTTCTTGGAAGTGCATTTGGAAAAAGCTTATGATTTTAAAGTCATCTGACACATCTCTTGGTGTTTCACATTCCTTTAAGGATCCTACTCAGGCACACGCATGTTATCTTTTCAGGATTTACCACCAAACTCCTGTTTTAAATACCAAAATCATGTGTAACTCAAAGGCTGTTCATTTCAACCCTTCCTGTTGTCTGTCTATGCCAGTAGCTGCTGTGAATGTTTTCAGAAGAGTCACAGGGCTACCAGCATACCAAGACCCTTTCCAGTAATGAGTGATAGTTGTGCATCATGCAAATCACATTGACTTGCAGCCTGTGTCTGCCAAAAGTGCACACTTACTAAAAATCTATTATACTCAGGGAAGCAAACCATGAAATCTTCCAGGTCTCTCAGCATTAGCCTTTACGATAAAAAGAAAGCATATAAAATCACATAGATTTTTCTGTTCACATGGACAGTTTTTAAAGGATCATTCTCATCTGCCCAGTGGAAATTATAAATCCTGTCAGCATAGAAACTGCAGCTGCATTTGGGTCTTGAACCTTGAAATTCCTATTTTTTTCCCAGTGAAAAACAAGAGGTGTAAGAATTTGAGGGTCAGGGAGTGAGGGTGTGAGAAAAGGGACAGATGGTCATCTTTTAGATGTCTGCACAGCATAAAAACCATCTTTAAATGGAATCAGACATTTGTAGTTTCCTGTCCAAAATGGCAGATTGAAGTAAAGGCTATGAGAGATTAGGATTTTGCCCAATCCTACCAACATCAATCATCATCTTGACATGGACTTTACCTCATCTAGTAACTTAGGTTGAGAAAAAATCTTTTTTCTTTCGAATGATGAAAGAACCACCTCTTTTGGGAATGCCTTCTTATTTTCCAGAATGAATAGTAACCTCCACTTGGATTGTCTTTCAGCTTGTGCTAGAGAAAGCACTGCTAAAGGTTTTCTCTTCCTAAGCTTCAGTTTGGACAAATGTGAATCTGGGAATAAACAACAAAAGGGAAATATCAGAGTCACATGGAAGACTTATGGTTTGCCTGCAGGAACCCAGGCAGAGGTGAAAGAGAGCCTGTATACTAAAGAAAGATAATTTTTGTTCTCATTTGCCCTTGTGAGAAAATTTATATAGAACACTCCCATATCTATCTTGGTGCTTCCTTGCCTATTTTAGGACTAAATAAATGGCCAGGACTTGAAACCATAAAGTCAATTGACCAAGAACTAAAATGTCTCAAACAGACAGAAAGGCTGATGTAGATTCCTCTGATTCCATAAGCCTTGGACACTTAGTAAGGGCAAGTGGCTTTACTTGGAGTTCCTCCATGAAAATTCTGCAGACAGTAAGACCTATGCCACAAAACTTACGATTACTGAGGTTGTCACTCTGATGGAAATGAGTGTGTTTTCGGATGTCTGGTCTGGGTATTCTGTCCAACATTTGCTTTTATACCATTCCAATTCCTACCAGAACATGCCACTGTCAAATGGTGAGGTCCATTTTGTGGTCCTCTGCTGGTCCTTCTGGTGCCAGCCCATCCTCAAAGTACCTTCCACTCCTCTCTCCTGTTGTCACACCCCTGTCTCATTTCTCTACTTTGTCTTTCAGTGCTGAGGCTGTCCTTCCCTGTATGTGATCCATCAGGGTTGATCAAACACTGGCAGAATAATGATATTGGTAGGTTTGTTACAGGAAGAATAAGGAGACCAGTTTTTCAAATCTGTTTTTTCCCCCTAGCTTTATACAAAGCCCACAGGACCTGGATTGGCAGATGGTTTCCTCCTTTTTCAGTATGAAAAACCATGTGAGCTAGTCACCAACACAAATGAGCTGGGGGAGCATTTTCCTTGTGAAGTCCAGCCTCAGAGGGATGCTATGAGGTGTCACAACATCATTATGAAGTTCTTGGTAAAAGCCATATAAAAGACACTGTAAGCTGGAGCCACTGACCATTGCAGTCAACTGAAATGCTTCCAAGGGCTTTGGACCTTACAGAACACTAAGCATGGGAATACATAATTTCCCAATAAATCCCCAGTCTCTGAAAGGCATGGGATTTTTGGGAGGGAAAATTTAGAGAGTGTTATGATGAGCAGGGAGCAGTGATGTTACCTAAAGCTTCCCTGCGTGGAATCTTTAGATATCATCTGAATCATCTTTCACAGACATCAGGGTTGCACCAGAGCTTCCCCTTACCAGGTCATGCACCAAGCACAGTCTCCTCAGAGACTTTTTCAAGAGCAGAGAAGTTCCCTACATCCCAAAATCAAAGTCCTACCCTTTACTTCAAATGCACCAAAGATCCTGGCACTTGTCAGAATCATTCAAGTTCAATCCAAAATTCCATAAATTCTGCATAGTTTTTTTTTTTTCCCATTTTGGTTTCTAGTCTGGTTTGGGACTAATGTCTGGCATCCCTGCCCTGATCCAGAAAGGGTGCAAGCTTCCCTGGTCCAGTACTGCTGCACACCTGCTGACCCACAGCAGAAAACAGGCCAGGTGCCCCAGGGCTTTTCACAGTTCAAAATGTGTCTCAGGGCTGGCTTTGGCTTAGCTCCAACTTCACATTTTCTGGCTTGGCCAAGTAATTTCCTCCTTGTTCTCCTTGTTATTCTCTCCTCCTTTCCTTGATACCATGCCACAAAGTTCTTTGTCTCAAGGCCAAAGGCAACTACACAGACTCTTCTGATCCCTGACAGAAGGAATGTAATAGCCATCCCAGGGATCTCTCTGACATTAGTCAGAGGACTTACTTGTTAAAGCACACAAACATGGTTTTGGAGGAGCTGATGTGAACATGTGAACATATTTTAATCTCATGCATTAGTGAGAGTTTTGTTTTACGTTCCTGGGACTGTAGAGATGTGCCAACTTTAGGCAGGCCTGACCTAACAGTCAAAAAGAGGGGAAAATAAAAAAGTGCAACTAATTTATTTTCAAGAGGTAAGGATCAAACCTCCATAATTAAATTAACTGGCAGCTGGAAACAGGGCATAAACAGGGCTACTGTGTCTTAAAGGAGAGAATGTATTCTCTTGTGTGTCTGCTGTGGCCTATGAAGAAACTCTGCTTATATTTAACATTTTCTGAGTTAGGTTCCCTCAAATTTGAGAGGAAACAACAAGTCCTGGTCCAGGGCTCAAGATCCAGCAGGAAGATGGATGGATGAAGAAATGTGAAGAAAGGTCCATAATATAGAATACTGGGGTGGGGGGGGGGGGAATTAAAAAGAAGTCACAAGAACAAATCACCTCCAAGCTCTGAAGAAGTACTGATTTTGTAATCAGCTATAGAGAGACCAATTTCTGCCTCTCTATGCAATTGTGTTATACACACACACATATATAGATGCCAGACCATAAAAAGTGTTAATTCTGTTTCACCTAGGGCAGACTGTGTGTCTTTCAGTTAGAGACTGGATTCCACTTATGTGAAACACATAGGTACCATTTCAGTGTGTCTTTGTTCTCCCTTTCTCCATGCTTTTATTGCCAAGCACAACATCATATGGTACAGAATATCCCTTTGGCCACTTGGGGTCTGCTGTCCCAGCCGTGTCCCCTCCCAGCTCCTTGTGCCCCCAGCCCACTCTCTGGTGGGGTGCTGTGAGAAGCAGCAAGGGCCTTGAGGCTGTGCTGGCACTGCTCAGCAGCAGCTAAGTGACTTGGACACAGGACAGAAGGGGATACTCAGCAAGTTCACAGAGGATACAGAACAAGGAGGAGCTGTTCACTCCCTCCAAGGCAGAGAGACCTTGACAAATGAGAGGCCTGGGCAATCACCAACAGCATGAAGTGCAACAAGGGAAGTGCTGGATTCTGCACCTGGGATGGGGCAACCCTGGATGTTGGAAAGGGGAAGATGAAGAGCAGTGCTGTGGAAAGGGACCGGGGGTCCTGGTTGGTGGCAAGCTGAACATGACTCAGCAGTGCCCTGGCAGCCAGGAGGGCCAAGCCTGTCCTGGGGAGAGTCAGGTACAGCATCACCAGCTGGGCAAGGGTGGAGCTTGTCCTGCTCTGCCCTGCACTGGGTTGGTCTCACCTTGAATACTGTGCCCAGGTTTTGGCACCACAATATAAGAAAACTATTAGAGAGCATCCAAAGGACAGCTCTGAAGATGGTGAAGGGCCTCAATGGGAAGCTGTATGAGGAGCAGCTGAGATCGCTCTGTCTGTTCAGCCTGGAGGAGCCTGAGGGGAGACCTCACTGCAGTTACAACCTCCTTGTGAGGGGAAGAGGAGGGGCAGGCACTGATCCCTTCTCTGTGGAGACCAGTGAAGAACTCGAGGAATGGCCTGAAGTTGTGTCAGAGGAGGTTTAGGTTGGATATCAGGAAAAGGTTCTTCACCCAGAGAGTGGCTGGGCAATGGAACAGGCTCCCACATGGAAGTGATCTCAGCACTAAGCCTGACAGAGTTCAAGAAATGCTTGAACAATACTCTCAGGCACATGGTGTGACTCTTGGGGATGGTGCTGTGTGGGGCCAGGAGCTGGACTTGATGATCCTTGTGGGTCCCTTCCTGCTCACCTTATTCGGTGATTCTGTAAAACAGCCCTGTGTTGTCAACACTTTTTTTAAAATTATAAACATAAATCATAGTGCCAGACCAGCTACTGTGAAGAAAAGTAACTGTATCCCATCCAAAATCAGCACAACACAGTTCCTGAGCGAATAGAGTTTGTTTGTTTGGGTTGGGATTTTTTTTTGGAGGGGCATAACTGACTTTTACTGAGATTTTTCCTCCAGCCATACATTCGTTTTGCTTTTGTGAAACTCTTCCCCTTGATCCTCATGATTCTGTAGTCATCCAGTAATAGAAAACTGAGGTAATGTTATGTATGAGAAGAACAAAACAGTGGGAGTTTACCTGACCACTGCTCTTGAAAGTTTAAGTCAACTGTTGAAACTTTTTTCCAGTCTGGCACAATTATCATCAGCTTCTACCTCCAGCTTGTTAATATTGCATGGAACTGCTTGTGTTGCTGATACCAGCCAGCTCTGGTTCAAGCACATACAGTAGGAGGGAGGAAAGGACCAAACACAAAAGCCTTACACTCCTAGCAGTAATTTTACACCCCTCCTGAACGCCAGTGGGAAGCAGAGTCTGTGCTTCACTGCCCACCAAAGGAAGAGGGTTGTCAAGGTGAAGCCAGGTACCAGCACAGCCTCTTTCCAGGACTAGGAGAGGAAAGTCTCACAATACTGTATTTTTCTACAGAGACAGATACAAGAAGGTACAATAGATGGACCTACCACCCTCCACTTTCCCACTGAGCTACACATCCCCCAGCAGAGCTGATGGGAAATCCAGAGGGGCTACAGAGGGTTTCAGGTTGAAAAATATTTGAACAGGTATAAAATCTCTGAACTAATAAACCTGCAAAAACTGTTTCTTTTTCAGACCCTGGTCTCTTACCTCAGAAGAGTCCTTCTGAAAATCTCTTTGCTACTTTACACAGCCTGCTGCAAATATTAAGATTCTTTATTAATTTATGTATTTTTACCAGAGCACTATCAACTACAAAGCTGAGGTTTAGTTATCAGATTATTTTTTATGGGCAATGTAGTAGAGCTGTCAGCAAGAACAGGTGTGTGTGTAGGAGGATTGAAGAAAAGGCCAGGCATCTAATGCAAGAAATATTTAGGTTCTTTCCCATGAGTAAAGCCTGAAATCTCCTTGATACCTCTCAGGCAGTGCTGTTCACAAGAAACCATGTGCATACCAAACAGAGCAAAAGGCTTCAAAGGGTTGATCAGAGAGTGATGCAGCCACAGTAACTGCTGCTTACTTTTGTCTCATGCACAAATTCACAGTGGGGCTGGGAAGGGTACCTGAAAAACTGTTGCTGCTGCTCGTTTCATTAGCTAAAACATATCTCCCTTGGAAAAATAAAAAAAGGAATAGAAATGTCTTTTGCTGACATTGTCATTCCCTGCTGCCCAGTAAATAAACATAACATCTATTTGTCACCATGGAAACATCTTCCATGGTCCAAACTATGCAAAGGAGAGGTATTTGAGAAACTCAGAAGTCTGAGGAAACGAGCAAGTATCTAACCTAAAACTTCATGTAGTGTCTCTTTTCACTTTGCTAATTTTTTTTTTTCTCTCTAAGGTACAAGCATACGCATTTTAGAAGAAAGCAGTGTGTATCTTGGATATGAAGCTTAAACATTTGCTTAATACACTGCCCCTACTGTGCCACATTTCTCCCTCTTCCCTGCCAGAGAGGGAGTGTAAATAACTCCTTATTTGTAAATCTAAAAAGCACTTTTTTCTCCAGGGGCACTGCATTTTTTCTTCTCATATCATGCATCAAAGTTAGAAAGACACTGCCACAAGCAACATAAATGGTATATTTACATCAACAAAGCTTGTCTTCTGCCCACAGTGTGTAGGCAGTCAGCTGGAGATGTGACAAACATGCCTCCTCCTTCCTGGGGGACTCTGTGCCACTGACAAGAGTCTGACCACCCTGGGTCCAGATGCCCGCTGAGGTGGCACCATGCTGGCTCCCTAAGTCCCATAGAGACATGCCTTTCATTTGCACAATATTTGACTTACATAGGAGTGGATACTTCCTTTCATAATTCCCCTATAGCAACTGCTGCTAAATTAAGGTGAAAAAAAAAATCTTTCCTCCTGCAGTCTTTTATCATAAGGGTTGTGGCAACCTGCAGACATTGGAAGAACATCAAGGTGCATGTGTAAAGACATTCTTGTTTTTAGGACTCTAAACAGCTACAAACTTGGGAAGATGTATCTTCCTTATAATCCATACAACCTCCTGAGGCAAAGGAAATGAGGAAAGAAAACATTTGCCTTTATGAGTACATCTAGACAAAGCAACTTGTTATTTACCAGCTATCCAGCCATGTATAGGAACTCAACATCACACCCAAAGATCATGACCTTCACAAAACATGCATGTAAGAGACATCTTCAACATTTAATTTGGAAGAATTTGTGTTCCCTGGTAAAAGAGACAGTGCAGCTCAGGACACTGACAGTCAACCAGCAGGCTGACTCAAACAGCATTTGCATTTCTATCTACAGTCCAGCTCCAGAAGGCAATGGAGGTGTGAGGTCTGAGCTGCCAAGGAAACACAGGTATAAACAGAAAGCTGGAAACCAGCTTTAAAATGAAAATTATAAGAAAAGGGTGATTTGAGACCTAGAGGGGTCGTCAGTTCAAATGCCTTTGCCTATTCTTCCCTATGGAAACAGTAGAAGTGTGTGTATAAGCTGTGCATAGAAAACAACATCTAACCTGGATGATCTCAGATCCAAACTTGGGATTTTCTGTTCTGGGTGGTTTACATTGGTGAGAATCATTTTCCTTCCGTGGCGCAGCTCCTGGTATTCACTAGTGCCGTGGAGAGGAAGACTGATTTCTGCAGAACTTCACCTTTTTAGTTTTGATTTCTTTTCAGCCAAAGAAGTGACCTTAACGCTAAAAAGTGAATATGAACTAGTTTCACTCCTGCACCCCTCTTTTGAGCAGCACAGGGACAATATCTGATTCCTTTCATTTTTTTAGCAGCTTATTATTTCACGTTGGGATTACAAGAACTACTCTTAAACCTCACACATGGACACACAGATATCTCTCTTCCCTAGAAAACTGTTTTTCCACAGGTTTCCAGTGCTTGTCCCTCACAGCTGGGGGCCCCTTGCCTGCCTGAGATACAGCCCAACCCACGTTTCTGCAAATAAGCCAGAGCAAACCAGGCACAGGCTTTGGATGGTGCTGGTATGTGGAGTTTGGGTTCATGCTCAGCTTTAGCATTTCTGAGTTTCCGTCTTCCTGAATTTCTTTGGGGTTTTTAAAAGATTTTTTCTTTCCCTGTCATCTGTCTGACATCATACACTCTCCATTAATTCCTCTCTTTGTCTTCTTTCCACAGAGAGATATCTCTAACCAGCTTTCATATCTATTGTGCTACTCTTCCTTTCTTGCTTTAGCAGCATAATTTCTTCTCATGTCAAGTGACTTCTGCCTTTTCATCCACCCTATTTTTACTAGACTTGAGACTCTGCTCATACCAATGTCTAACTGTGTAACTATCCATCTTCTTTAGCTGAGTACTCTTGATTTATTCACTGTGAGAAAATCACTTGTCTACACTGCCTCCAGTACTAAGCATCAGCTATCACTTTTCTTCTCATGCCCATTGACACAACCATAGTACATGTCCTAATAATACCTTTCCAACCATTAATAATCACTTTTTTCCCAAATACCAAGAGTAGATGAAAGGTCCCTTTCAGAAACTTTTTTCAACAAATATTTCTCAATATGCTTCCTTTATTTAGGGTGCATAAATCCAAACAAGAAATGAGATCCCAGGGCACTGGCAATGGAAAAACATGGAAAAGACACAAAGTTATGTAGAGTGGTGTATTTTTGCACTGCCTTTCACTTTGGGGGGAAAAAAAGCCTGACTTGTAAAAACATCCCATTTCCGCCTACACATTGCAAATATAAATATGGATTTTTTTTTTCCAAATGATTTCTTGCTGATTTGACCTGGGAAGTCAAAGGTGGTAGTGGTCAGATGCAGCTATGCTGGCTGAACTTTAGCAAAAAGGTGGTGCAGCTTTTAATTTCACAGTACTCGGTATTGCAAAAAAGTCTTGGCTCCTCACTTCCAGGAACATTAAAATTCATTGAGTTCAACTATTTTTTTATTAAAAATGGAAAAATGACACAAGTTTAGCTTGTGATTAGGAAGAACTTGTTTATTTATAGACCCATTTGTTGCCTAAAAGCATTTCTTTTACATAATTGCTTCTTCAGACTGTTTGCTTATGTCGATCAGAAAATGTATTTTGGAAGATTAGGTCATTTGTACTTGTGCAAATCTGAGCAATAATTCATATAAAGCAAGGTCAGTTTAAATGAAAACCATATCTAGCAGAGGGATAAACCCATTAAATTAAAAACACTGACCATAGGACTGTTGATCATGTACTTACAGTGGAAAATATCAAATGAAGACACTTTCTATTTACTAATTTATGTCAATGCTACAAAGGTGGCATGAAATTCTCTTTAAAGTGTAAAGGTGGTTAATACATATCAGAAGGTCAAATAGGAATTGATTTACAGTTGGCAGTAAGTTAATGTTATTTCTATCAGTCACTGTAAATAGCTAAGGCTTGATTTTTAAAATCAAGAAAACCAAAGCTCCAAGAGGGGTAAACAGCCACAAAAGCCAACCAAAGATGCTAGGGTGATCTCGCTGTTATATTTTAAGAGTCTGAAGCAGAACAATTTCATTAGTAGCATCTATTAGTGGATTTTTGAAACAAGGTGGTAATTCTGTCCATAATATTGGAATTTCCATAGTTCAGGGAAAAAGCATAATTCCAGATGTATTCATCAGGCCTAAAAACTTTACACGGGTACTTAAATTTACACTTGAGAGTAGGTCTGCTGAATACAAACCTGTAGTTCTCTTGTGCCCACAAAATGAAATTGTTTTTTTTAATTTCTAATAGTCAGAATTTCTTGATAATCATTACACTGAATGAGTGATTTTCAGGTTATTTGCAAAATATTTGTGGTTAAAATTTAGATACCTAAATTACGCAGTACTGTCTGTGTTCCTCCCATGAATGAATAAAATGGGAACTTACTCCATGGAATTACATCCATTCTCTGTGTTTCAGGAAAAGAAAAAAGTGTACATACTTCAGCTACTCAAGGCTTTGCTGATTGAAACTCCAGTGAACAGAGGGGAGCTGCACAACGGTTATTTTGAAAAACATTCACCTCTGCTAAAACTGGAAATATATAAGAATTTTTCAATACGCACAGAAATATTCTTGAGCAGCTGAAGGCATTAACCAACAGGAAACCCAGGAATGAGAAGAAGCAGAACTGGGGACCAGCTGTATGAAGAGCTTCCAATGAGGCTTCCTACTCCTTGAAACCTTTGTGTGTGTGATGCAGGGACATGTTTGCAGTTGGTAGGCTTGTCATAAATCCTGGGGCAATTCCATGAGATATGAGTTCCTTGGTCTCTTGGGTAATGGAAAGGATCAAAGAAAGAAATGAGGCCACAGATCACATTTTTTGTGTGCATTTACATGTAGACAGAAATACATATGCATGTAGAAAAAAAATGTAGGCTGTGCCTGGATGGAGGATCCCTGTTGGTACCCCAGCCACAGGATATAAAATTCCTCTCCTGACAGGAACCATGCTGTCAAAATTGAGTTGCCCCATTTTTGATCCTCTTTTCCACCCTCTCAATGCTTGGAAAACACTTCCTGATGTGTTGCACTGCAGGCTGGTGAGCCCCCTCATGATGCAGCCAATTGACCACATGTACGTCACAGCACCTCTCCACCCGTTCTGATGGGCTGCATATGTACCCATCCCAATTCACCATGCATGTAATTTTCCTTGTGATGTGCTGGTTATCTTTTCACACAAACAGTCCTTCTGCCTCTCCTGAGGCCCAGTAAAACCTCACATTACTTAGGAGATGGTAGGGCTTCCAATGCCAAGAGGTATTTTGTCCACAGAGGGGCTGAGGATTTTCTACGTTTGGTTTATCAAGAAGGGTTAAGTCATAATTTGTAAACAAAATTGAGTCTAAATAAATTTTTGTGATGCATTCTAATTCAAGTATCCCCTAAAATGTATCACTTAAAGTTAGCATTAGAAGAAAATTCTATTAAGAGGGCATGAGGTAAACTCATTTAGTTGCTCAAATTGTATAACGCAATGAATTAATATGGTAATGCATCTTCAGAGACCAGAAGTAGATAATAGAGGTGAGCAGAGGTTTTCTAGCTTGGCTTCAGAAAGGCAAAAGTAATTTATCATTCTGTTTCAGTTTTGGAGGGTAGCATTTCTCATTTCTTCTGACTCTCCCTCTGAAATTCTTAGTTTCATTTTTTAAACATCGGTTTCTGAGATTTTGTGGTTTGGTTTGGTTTTTTTTTTTTTATTTTAGACAGAGCTCTGCTTGAATTTGGCCACACATAGTTTCCTTGGGAGATGCAGCAAGCACCAGACCCTTTTAGTTTCGACCTAGTGTTTACAGGCTTTAAGGGGCTGCAGCAACCTAGGACTTGCCTCTCAGACATTCAGCTCACTTCTCTAGCTCGTATAAGCAAGGCATGGAAAGGATAAAATTATACATTTTCTTTTTCTTGGTCAGTTTTCAGGGTCAGAGGGAGACTGCAGCTATGATTGGTGGTCATGAGTAACCTACTCCTTTATGGCCACACAAATAAGCATTATGTCTTTATTACTTACATGCATTGTCTTATATGAGCCTATTTTTAATTAATAGAAAACAAAGTCCTTTTGACCTTACCCACAGGAAATATTGCTTCTTTTATGCTAGCCATAAATTAGGCTAATACAGCCTGAGTGTCCAACATATTTCTCTCAGATAATATTCACTCAAATATTAAACAGGGAGAGAAAAGAAAGGAAAATGTACACCATTGGCATCAAGATGGACTCTGCAATCGTTAAAAGTTGTATCAGAGTGAGAGACTTTGTTTTGCCATAACAGTTGGTGGAAGTAGAGAAAAGTATCTGATACAATTGAAACAAAAGGAAATTTTTGCAATGCAAAATCTAGTTGCCCAGACAGGAATGTCATCTGATGCTCTACTGAGACAAATATCTTCAAAGGAATAAGCAGAGAACAAAAACCTTTGCAGTGAAGAATAAAAGATGCTGTGCTAATATATAATAATTAACCGTATTAATTTGGCTGCATAATTATAGTCTCTTTGTTTTTCCTTTTGCTGTTTTAACTTCAAGCAGTGCACAGCAGTAGCAATACAAAATATTTTGTTTTGCCTTGTGTGTATGCTCGGTGCTGGCAAACAGTAGATAGCTCCTCATAAATGAGCTGTCACAAATTACTCCTTGTTTGGTGGCAACATCCTTGGTCTACATCACAGCAA
Source organism: Molothrus ater (assembly GCF_012460135.2). Lineage (NCBI taxonomy): Eukaryota > Metazoa > Chordata > Aves > Passeriformes > Icteridae > Molothrus > Molothrus ater. The sequence goes on along the minus strand of NC_050478.2, from coordinate 33,335,121 downwards.
CAGGAAGCCTAATCAATTATGCTCCTAAAATGAAATAAGAGCTCTATGGTGCCAGGGACATAGCTCATAAAATTAATTACAAGGCAAGTTTACATATTGAAGTACCAGTTTATGGAGGGACTAATAACTTTTGATGAAGACTTTGACAGGGTATTACTCACAAGAATTATGAAAACACAAAAATTTTTTTGCTACTGGCTACTCAGACCCTGGCTTGTGGCTCACAGCTGCACTTCCCAGCTGTCACCCAGGGTCTGCCCCCTTCCTTTGTCAAGTGCAGACAAAGATACCCAATGATATCACGATATCATTACCCATCTAGAGAGCAGAGAGCAGTCCCCATCAGCTGCCACATCCACCCAGACAACGTCTCATCTCTCTGCCTCTCCCTCCTACAACTCTATGTTACATCTGCCAGATTATGGCAGGACTACCATTAGTCCAGACAGGACTGATTTCTTTTTGGTTTTAAAAGACTGGGAAACCCCTGCTAAGAAAAAGACACGGGGTATTTTTAGTGGCTGCAGAGAGGGCAAGGCTACAGGGTGAGCCCTGAGGTCTCAGGGAATCCAGCCAGGGGCAAGACATCACAACTGCCTTGACCTCAGGGCACTTCCAAGGACTGATAATGGGAAATAGAGTTATTCAGGCGTTGGTGTTTGCTCAACTGTGGAGCATAAAAATGTAAAAGGTGAATCGTGACAGATGGCAGATCTTTGGGGGAAACAAGTAATTTTAGTGGTGAAAGCAAACAAAGCAAATTGTGGCATGGATTAATGTGGAGCCTTTCATGCAAAAATTGAAAACATGTTGCTAGTCAGCCCAGCAAATGGGTGAGAAGACAGGTAAATCCTGGTATGGCCATTACACCACTGGCTGAACTGAGGCACCAAAAGGACAAGCACCCTGCCAATATACTGCAGCCCTGGACAATAATGCAGGAATGCCATGGACAGCAGTGGGGTGTCAGCCACTGTTTTTCCCCAGCCCACTGAGTCACCTCTTGGTCTGGCAAAAGCTGTTTAATGAATTGCCTTTATGAAGCTTCAAGACATTGAGACCCACATAGGACATGGAATGATGAATAGCCTGCCTCAAAGATGCCATTCATAATCAAATTTTAAATGTAATTCAGCTGAATGGAATCATTGCTCTTGTGTGCATCATTTACAAGGCCGGATGCTGGTCTCTGAACTGGCACGGTACCTTCCCCTTAAAGACAGGCTGTGAGCTACCCTGCACAGGAACTCACTCTGTGCACAAAGCCACACAGACTCACTCTGCACAGAGTGAAATGAGATGTGTGAAACAGGGGTGTGAGTAGGTGTGAGCATGGCTGTGTTTGAGCACCTTAACTTTTCTATGCATTGCCCAGTTTGAAGCAGGCATGATACAGAGGCAGCAATCTGAGAGATGCTGCTGTTTTCCAGATGCTGAGTATAAGGAAAAGAGGTTGTTGAGCAAGCGAGAAAGGGACCCTTTCCATGACCTATTTGAGAAAATAAACTAAACAAAGACCCAAAGACATTGGTTAGAAAAGTTGAAAAGAAAGTTTTACAGCACTTTAAAGCGAATCTTTCAGTTCCCAAGCATAAAGGAGAAGTGTGTTCTTTAAATTGCCATTACAGAGTTCCTTCTTAGACTGGGCAAAAGATTTTTATTTAAATGGAGGTCTTCTCAGAAGTGCAAAGAGGCCTTTGGGGAGGTGCAGGGGAGGAAAAATGTAATTTTTCAGGCTCCAAGTGTTCTTTTGTGTTTTATAAACAGCTGAGTGACAGCCCAGTGATTAATAAGTTACATAAATAATTATAAGCGACATGTAGCTGAATCTAGTCCACATTCCAGACATGGTACATTAAATAAAGAGAATTCTGCTCTTCCCCCAGAAGAAAATTTATCTGGCAACAGCAGATAAATCAGAAATGATACTGTTAAAGTATATCCAGTTCTTTGGAGACACAGCTCATCAAAACCAGAAGTTTTTACTGCACTCACTTTCTCAAGCAAATTGTTTCATTTACTTCAGTCCTACCTGGTAGTCATTCAGTATGAAAAATTACTTTCTTCCTTTATTCATCCTCTCTGGTTGAGCTTATTATTTACCCAGAAATGCCCATGTGAAATGGAGCTTTGTGCCAGGACAGCCCCATCAATAGGAAGGTAAATGCTAGTTTGCAGTACCAACACTGGAGCTCGCAGGGAGGCTCACTGGATGTGTTTAATTGGTGATGTTTTACAGCACCACCAAGAAATTCAAGTTAAATTGGTCCCTCTCCCTTGGATTGGTACTGAAAGAAACAAACCTGAAGACACTGCCTGCCTGTGTTTTCTGTTGAAAAGACACATTTATAGCACATAGGGATTGAGCAGTAAGTTTGTAAGATGTTCCTGAGGTTTTTAGAGCATCTCTCTGTCTTCCCCAGAAAACCATAAAAGGATGTAATAGAAAAGAGCAGTCTGACCCAGTACAGTGCCTTAAGATTAGGAAACAACCTTGTTTGAAATCCAGCTGTGCCCCAAGGTCTCCTCATTGGGTGGAGGGTAAGGATGTGAACTCCAATTAGAAAGTTGTGTGATGGGAATGATTCCATTACTGAAAAAACAATTGAGTAGTACTTTGAAATGTGTCTAAGATTATTTAAAAGTACAAGCTAATGCTTAACACCTCTCTTACCCCTGTCCCAACCCCCAGCATTCTTTGTGCATGAGTTATTCTCATATTCTCATGAGTTATCTCTCCCTGTTTGTGACAGCTTCATATATTCCTTGTTCTTATGGGAAAAGGGAGTCACACAAAGACCTACTTTGCAAAGTTTTTCTTTTCATAATATATAATACTGAATGGTTTTCTATATTTTAGAGTTCCTGTGAGCTTGTGGAAACAATAAAAAAGAAGACTTCCGGTAAAGAACACTTCTTTTCACTAATTTCAGTAAAACACTGATCATCTGGTATATCATCTTAGCAGGTAGTAGCCACAATGCCAAGAAATGTGATTACTTCAATAATTAAAGTGTGTTTTTAATGACTTAGAGTGTGAAATGAGGCATCATTTCCTAGATTCACAGATTTAAGGCCAGAAGGGACTTGAAAGATCATCTGTTCCCAGTTCTCTTGTAAAAACACCACTATTTTTTCATTGCTGTTGCTGAAGCAAATGCATTCCTTCCTGTGAAGCTAAGCACAGCTTTTTCCAAAATGGATTTAATTGTAGTTTAGTGACAGAACTTAAACTTTCTATATTTACATTAAATTGCATCTTCATTCCTTTCTTGCACTTAGAACCATTTACCATTTTAAAGGCAGCTGGCTGACAGCAAGCAGAACACTAAGATTTGACTCCTAAAACCATAAATAGACACTTATTTACATTAAATTTCAGTAAAGCAAGCCCAGGACAGAAGTACTGCACTGTAACTTTCCTGTTACCACTCCTGGCCAGAACAGCAGTGATGCCGGTAGCATCATTAGCAGAGGCATCCACGAGCTCTTTCCATGCTCTGGACCATGAATCCCTTCAAAATGGATTGATTGCATGCTGGGATTAGCTCATCAGCTTTTCTGAGGATCAGCCAATATGTTCAGGGTCTCCTTTTTTTTTTTTTTAAGGTTTTCTCAGACAGGAAAGTTTCAGCTTAAGAACTCCTGCCTAGAATCTGAAGAAGCAGAGAACTTGCCAGCACATCTTACCCTTGTGCTGCCTACCCCTACTCCAGGGTACAAGAACAGGCACTTATTCAGTCCTTGCTTTCCAAGCTGTGGCCATGGACAGGGAAACCCCACTCACACCTATGAGATATTCTAAATATGAATTTTGTCTTCCTGACTTTCTTTTCTAACTAACCTTGATCTCTTTTTCCCCCAGTGTACCTAAAGGTCTTCTGGCAGAACTGTCAGTTTTAATCTGCTGTTTATACTTCTGTAGTAGACACTAAGGACCCCTATTTTATCTTGCAAACTTTGCCCTGACACAGCATCAGTTTAATTCCCTCATTGAGGTTCTAGCCAAGCAAAACTCACCTTGTTTTAATCTCTTGTTGTGATTCATTCAAAGCTCTTCCAAGTACATCCAAGATTTATTCTGTCATTTTAATCTGTTCTGGAGAAATAGATTATCCAAACAGATGCACACTTTATTTTTAGTTTCTGATTTGTAAGCTGCAGTAAAAGTGGAAAAAATGCAATCTTCAGTAATAACCAAAATTTTCAGAGAAATTCTGATCCATCTCAGTGACTGTATGAGAAATGCAATCAAACAAGGTAAGAGCTCAAAATATACTGGGGAGAGGTGGGTGAGAGGGGAACATTTGCTTGTTTATTATGGCACAGAATTGCTGTGCAGAACAACTGTCTATCTTCTGAGGCTTCGAGTTCACTGCAAAAATAAAATCCTCCAGCAACCAATGTAGGTGCTTTATAACCACATCAAATGTGCTCTGACTCCCTATGTGCTGTTTTTGTGGCTAGCTCAAAAATGAACCCAAGGATCAATTTCAAATGTTTCTTTTCTTGTCCTATCATATTCCACATCATACTATTGTTCTATTAGAAGAAACTTTTGAGAAAACCTCAAAAGTTAACATGCTGAAGATCATATGCAAATTATTATAACCACTTTAGTTGCATATTGCAATTTTCAAAGGTTTTAACTGTAGAGACAATGAATGGATCTCATCAAAATGAAAACCATAGAAATAAATCAAACATCAGTAATGAAAAAAAGAGAATGATATAATTTCTATTTGTCAAGGTATAATGATGTCACCACCCATTTATCCTCTGCACTTAAAGGTTGAAGCTGTTCAACAAATCTCTCCTGAGCCACATCCATCTGTTGCTTTAATGGTGCCTATAGAAAAGCTTTCTGATTAGTTAACACATCATTCATCAATTAGAACAGAAGGTAAAAGTTATTTCTCCCTACCCACAGTGCTTCATTAAAAAAAATAACCTTTAATGTAATGAATGACAGCTGAATCAAGAAATAAATAAGAGGAGAGATGGTGCCTGAGGAGGTCACTTTTTTGAAGAATTCCAACTTTTCCTAGAGCAAAGGAAAATGAGGAAATATGGGAAGAGATGTCTTAGCAGCTGCCCAAATACAGAGTTTTCTGTGGCTCAATGCAGTGGCTACTAGTGCATTGAGTATTTATCCTCAAAAGTCTTGCAAAGACAAATGAAGTATTTTAACCAATTCCAATAAGGAAGATGAGCAATTTGTCCATGTGAATCTTTATATGAATCTTTAGCTGAGAAATTTTGTTCTTATACAGTGCATGTATTGAAAGATGCCCCTCCAAATATATTAGCAAACAACTCCCTGGGTTTACAGGTAACGTATTCACCTAAAGATAAAAGACAAGGATCCTGTTTTCAACAGTTTATTCAAAGAGAGCAGCATCAACTAAGGACACCCATCACAAACCCCCTGTACCCCCAACTGCAGACAGACTTTTATCTCCATGTCTTAGCACTGCAGGTGGTGGAGCTTTCCTTGAGCACAGGACTGTGACTGCCTTCAGGGAGAGAGCAGATCTGAATCCAAATTCCCCATTTTAAATGTGTTCTAACCACTAGGCTACTGGGTAGTCAGCATGAATAGAGCCCAAGTCTTCCTCTTACAAGGGCCACAAAACAAACTACTTCAATTTTGTTAAGTTGTTCTTTTTGCATCTAAGGTTGTCCATTTTGTATTAAATGAATCTATTATATCAGGGCAGAGGTTGAAGTAGGATATTTATTTTGCCATTTAAAGTAATAACAGTAACCACTGATTCAATCCAAATTGAATTCTTCATTTGATTTGTCCAGCAAACCAAAACATCAGGCTCAAGTCAGGTATTTGTTAGAAGCAGCTGCTGCAATTACCAAGTTAGCTGCCCTGCCTATTGCATCAAACAAACAGGGTGGATAGCTGCAGGCACACCCAGATGGCAGGGGTCCTTGGAGTGATCAAAATGAACATGTTTCACTTACCTGGAGATGGACCCAAGGTGGCTCAGGGCCAATGACAACAGCCCACTTCAAGGGCAGTAACTCACTGTGAAAGGATGGGAACATGGAGAGCCTTGACTGCTTCTCAGGTGGATCCGCACTGCACCCTGAGCTGTTTGCAGTCTCCAGCTGCAGTTCCCCATTAGCTGCAGTGAGCACTGCTGGGAGCCATGTGCACTGATGACACACAATGCATTTTCATTTATGTCCCAACTTCTGGTGTCAGCTAGACCAGCTTTCCAGAGCATTGATTTCATCATCATCTTTCATTATCATCTTTCATCATCTGGCTCCTCATGGCTGTCCAGTCTGCAAGGCAGTTTTTCCTCACTCACAGTGCCACAGTAACATTAGCATAAACCCTGAACTCATTTTGTTTCCCGCTATTTCTTCATCGGTAACTATTTGAGACAAGAGGAGAGAAATCAAACAGAAGACTGACCCCACCATCTATTTAGTGGAAAAGTTCCAGTAGTGGAGTCTAAGCTGATGACTGCCAGGGCACATTCAGCCCAGAGGCAGCTCCTTTTCAGTAAGAGCAGCCATCATCTTTGGAACATGGCACTCATCTGCAGCCAGGAAACTCTTTCAGGCTTTTGCCAGCATGCCTGTGACTGACAGCCCTGGCATAGCCTCTGCATTGGCTTTGCAGAGCTACAGCAGCCTTGTAATGTGCACAAAATCTGTGCACACTGGGGGTGGATTTTCCACCATACCATTGGGCTTACATTGTTGTAAATTGATGGGAAGTTAGAGGCAGGGCATCTATTTCAATTGAAATGCAGGAGGCAGCAGGCTTGGTTTTCAGTCATTTTGAGAAACAGTCAGTAGAGTCAAACCAAGAGAGATTTTGGTCATATCTTTTGTTTATAGTCTTTTTTCAGATGGGAAGCACAGTTTATGATTGAAGTACCAGTCATGCTGACTGTACAGGTGTCAGCATTCAAAACCCTGTAACTGATTCAGTGCAGCTTCAGTTTTGCCACCCTTAAGAAAGGCTCCCAGGGAAACACTTGGTACATGTTGCCATGCTGTTCAATCACATTGGTCTGGTAGGGATGGGGTGGAGCAGAAGATGAGATGACCCCATTCACTCTCCATCTCAGACTGTCAGGCAAGAAAAGTATTTCTTCAAAAGAAGGAGCACAGCTGGATCCCTGCCTTGCTGCTCTGATGGGCTGCAAGAGGAGTGGGACCAATAGAGAGGATGTTTCTAGCACCATTTCCTGCATGGAGTGAGTAAGAGACCAATCTATGCCCCACAGACAGTATCAGCAGAGATTAACAAAGCCATCTACCAGTCACCTCCCCGAGATCTGTGGTTGCAAGCATTTGACAATGTCATCCAGTAACTGAAGATGTTTGAAGAGTCAAACAAATGCTGTGGATCTTTGCCTCCATTCCTCTGAGTGAAAAAATTTCTCAGGAACATTCGTGGTCACAGGAGATGGCCACAACTGCCTCTCTCTTCTGAAAAATGCAATGAAGGAAATCTGGCTCAGAATAGTCTCACAGTCTCTGGCTTTATGGAATGCATTAATTAATTTCACATTAGCAAGGGGATAAATTTCCTTCCATTGTGGTCATATTCTTCCATCCAGAATTTCTATTATTTTGAAAGCTACTTTAAAAAAAGCATTGTTTCCTATTGATCAGCTGGAATCCTCATTATGCCTGTGGGTTATGTATGCACACAAATGTGATATTCTGGTGCTGATTGCTCTTGCTTGGCTCCCATTTCTACCGATTGATTTTCAGGGCTTTGGTGTAACCCTGTGTGCAGTTAGTGAACCCCCACACACCCCAGTGAAATGACACAGGTTAAACTGTACAGTGTATTTGTGCCTGGATGAGCATTTGTGCAATCTGTGAATTTCAAGAGACATGAGCACAAGCTCGCCTGTACAAAATACACTTTAAGAGCTGACATTAAAGTTAATATGAAAGTTCAGAGGTGCAAAATAATTGAAATGCATAGAAGAGGTAGCAATAACATTTCTAAACTGAGGCAGTGAATTATGTATATAAGAAATATTAAAAATGCAAAGCTGACTCTATTTGCATCTGGAATGCCCCCTAGCTGTTACCAAAGAGGAGGAAATTGCTTTACGCAGAATTCAAGGACATAATACTTAGTGCTGTATTTAAGTCAAGAAGGAATATCAGTCATTTTTATTCTACCACTTAACTTGGGCTTATGTAATCTGCCTGAAAGCCAAGTCAGTTGTCTTATTTTCCATCATGGAGAGAGAATATATAATCCAATCATTAAACCTTTATATTCAGATAGTTCTGAGACCCCTCAGAACCACATTGCTGCATGTAAATCATGGGCTGTCATCAGTCCAAGTAGATGGAAATATCAGTGCTTTTGGGCAGATTACTTTTGGGTAATCAGAGGGTAAAATTAAACTTCTTCACCAGTTGGGGAATACATAGTTGATGTGGAACAATCAAATGATGCCTGATTTTTTGCAGTGGATATGGGTTAGGTATCACTTCAGAGCATCAGGGTCTAAAATGAGAAACCTGATTCATCTAACTGGATTTAAACTTTGTCTCGGTGGAAATGTGTGAATGAATTTTGCCTTTCTTGGCATCCAGGCTTGACAGCAGTGACTGTGGACTGGACATGAGCAAGTGTCATGAACAAGTGCATGAGAAAATGCTGCCAAAATGGCGAGGAGGCAAAGGTCTTAAGCCACAGGCAGCAAACACTCTGACTTCTAGGGTTGAAACCCCTGTGCTACAATCACCAAAGGATTTTTCTTTAGTCTTAACAGAAAGAGAACCAATGTAGAAATAATTTTACAAATTAGTAGTTCCTGTCTGTCTCTGATCATATTGTGTGATTTCTACTTCCATGATTTCCTCCATGAACACTAAAAACCAATCCAATTTTCACAGAGCTTTTATGTAACCTCAGCTTCACTTCCAAGATCTGCTATATAAGTGGCAGGAAAATATCACAAAACAGCTGCTTCCACCTATGACTTCATAAGGAGAATAAGCAGAGGACCAAAATGGAGTTTACACATCTATCATCCATAAGCCTTCAGCATGTTGATTCAGAGAAAACTACTTTTTGTGTTCAGAAAGCCAGCATTACTGACTAAGCCCAGATTTAAAATGTCTGATCAAATTAATCCCAGTTCACTGTGGTAAACAGAAGGAAATGCTAGCAAGGATAGACATATGCAAGGGCAAGATACGTTTAAGTACACAAGCAGGTTGCTAATTCATCTGTTTACTTCCATTTATATTATAGATCTATCACAATATTATCTTGTATTTTCAGCAGCCCTGATATTTAATGAAAAACTAAAATAAAAAACATTCAAAGTGTATCACATATCCCATGAGTCTTCCCATCCCAACAGCTGCGCAATACAGGATGAATACAAATTTTCCCAACTGCCACATCCTTACAATTAAAAGAAATGACCCTTTCCTCCTCACCCCTCCCAGAATAGTCTCTCAGAGAACAGTCTAGGAAGGGCTATTCAGGCTCTCTGTCAGATCAGTGTTGCCTCTATCTTTAATGCTAAGTAAGGATTTTGGCTTGGAGGGGGTATTGAGAGAAAAACTTACATACTGCTATCAGGATATTTTAGCTCACAATGGCAGTAAGTTGTCAAAACTGATGTCACTTGATGTCAGGACAGCTGTTTAAAGTGTTATTCTGGAGTTCTCATGGGACTGACTTTTTTTTCCAAATAGACCAGGTTCCTCCTGATGTCTCAGAACTCAAATATTACTGCATTATTTTGGTTCCTTTTTCAAACAAAGGGACAAAGGATGGTAGAAGAAGTACAGCTAAAGCCAAGAAGGAATATACTGGAGATTAAATTCAGATATGGCAATAAGAAAATTCAATTTAAAAAGACATTGATGTGAGTCTCTGAGTGTACCTCACTAAGGGACAAAGCAGAGCTGGAAAAGTGAATATCGTCTTAATGAATATCAGAAACATGGGGGCAGGAGACAGACAAATCAGGACACATGACAGAGGTCACATATTGTATCACTCATGTCAAAAAGAAGCCAGAAAATAAATGAGACTTGCAAGAATGGACAGAAGCCATTAGAACAGGGATGGCTGGGAAGGAAGGGCTGAGCACAGAGCTGCAGAGTGTCTGCAGAAAGAAATGAAGACTGGATTTTTCAGTCTTTGGCAATTACTGTAACAGAAGATTTGCAGCAGAAATGGCCTTAGTCTGTGTTGGGGAGAAAAAGAGTGGTGAGGGAATGACACTGTGCAGGGGCAGTGGAGGATAGCAGGAACATTGCTCCAGAAAAGTGGTGTTACAGGACAGAGGTCTGAAGCTTGCTCTCTGCCAGACATCTCTGCTTGGAAGAGCTGGAGGTAATATCCATGGAGAAACCTCCAGGAAGAATACTGTTAATGCTTTGATCTGACATATTTTGTTTAATATTAAAGGGCAAACTTATGCTGACTGTTAAATCGATATCAAATCAAGGCTGGAATCTGCTTTATGATCATGGACAGTGAACTCCTTACTGCTGGAGTCATAAATGATGTCACATTTCAGCAGTCCCGTGGCTGCCAATATTCAGTCCAGAAATTCTCATTTTAATTAAAAACTTCAATCTGAAAGGCAAAGTGTCACTTGCTGACGGTGAGAAGCATTACTTTGTGTTTCTCACATGCTCTTGAAGCTCTGTGTGGAGCAGAAGACAGCTTACGTCCTTCTCAGCATCATCCTGTCCCTCTGGCAAAGCCCTTTCTGAAGGCAAACCTACAATTTACACTGTGAAAGCAAGTTTGATGTGAGAGCTGAGGAGAGCACAGGCCTTGAGCTGGCGTTTGGGGACGAAGGAATGTCACTACTTGTGAACAGCACAAACCCAAAGTATCCTGTGCCCTTCAAACACAACTTCCCTGGGACTAGGAAGTTCCCTCTCTTGTGTCCCTCCCCCAAACCACTGAGCAACACAGCATGTGCTTTAAATCAGCAGTGCTTAGTCTGGCTTTCCAATTAATTTGGTTCGGCGTGGGCTGGACTCAGAATTCTCAAAAGACAGGTGCATTTCACATCTGAGTCTTTGAATTGGATCCCAGAGGATTCATTTTATCAAGAATGTCATATCCTAGAATGACTGAAATCAAGAGAGACCTTTGCCACTTTCTTATTTATGTTGCCCCACTTGGTGAATACATGCCAGTGACTGGGAAGGCTGCGCTGCAAGGTCATTTTTTATACCTTTCAAAGTGAAGCATTATTAAGGCACGTGTCAAAACTTTCACAGGTCTTAAGGATTAAACATAAACCACAGGTGTTTTCTCAGGGATGAAAAGGTTTACTGACATGGGGGATGTTGAAGCAATATGTCCCATAAATCCAAAGGCTGTCTGGAGGCCTGTGAAGAGGAATGTCAAGAACTGACTCCCTCTTGCTGTACTCCAAATTTGTGCTGTAGATCCATGAGGACACAGAAACATCAGGTTCTCATCACCATGAGGCACATTCCCAGGTCAGGATTCCCTGCGTGGCCCATGACTGATGACCAACTGCAGAAATCAACTCACCCTGCTCAGTAAAACCTTTCCAGGACAGTGACAACTATAAGCTCTAATGCTAGACCAGTCATCCTAGAGAGATAGCAAAATTGGAGACTTCATCAGACAGAAAGAATGTCAAGTCAGAAACTTTGCATTGCTCTAGTACAGTAAAACCCTCAAAATAGCTGAATGGGTTAGTTTTGCCACTGCAAAATACCCAGGAATTTATCCACCAAAGCAGCATGAATATGGGGGCTTTGCTTAGCACTTTGTCTTCTTCAAACAGACAAAAAATGAACTCTGTGAAAAATGAAGGTCTCCTTTTAAATTCTGAGGTTAGCTCTCTCCTTTGATTCTAAATTTGCCCCAGATCCATCAAAATTGGTTTCACAAGTGCAGGCTGACATGATGATAATCTGAAAAAGACAGTTTCTAATTGGACCAGGACATACCTACAGTCATGCCAATTTAGAAAGGAAAAGTAATGTTTTCTCATTCACGTGTATGATAATTCCCTATGAGAAATTATATTTCTTCTCCTTGAGCAGATTTTTGCCTATATGGTACAGATCTTCTCACAGAAAAGAACTGGGAATATTCTGGGAGTTTGCACAAAACGCTTTTGTGGAAGAGATTATGGTTACCATATTACACATGATCCATGGAAAGCATTCAACATCCACAGGAAAACATATCTGATATATAATTATCATCTTGTTTTACCTCTGCTTTTCAATTCAGAAAAACTGATGAAAGAACATTTATACAGAAAATACTTTCTACACATCTCACAAGTTAAGGAATAGAGTTCATTGCTTCGAAATTTAATTTTAAAAAAATCTTCCTTTTACTTCAGAGAGTTATTTTTTTCCTCTAGGCAGTCTTGTTCCATTTTGGCCTAGAGTAATTTCTACTAGATACTTTTTGATGAAGAACATTGAACAAAATAAGCTGACAATCCAATGGAGTGTGATCCTCCTTATCAGTAATATAAGAATATTACTTTTAATTGCTTTATTTGAAAATGGCAATAATAGCCTATTAACCTGGAAATTAACTCTGGACAACTGTTCCTGTGAGATAATATATGGATTTGATTTCAATGAAATCTCTGTCTTTATGTGAGTAGCTTTTAGCTAATTTTGTTGGCTGCAAATGGGCCTCCCTATTTCATTTAAATGGAGACAGAGGTAAAAGGAATGGAAAGTTTCCCAATGAGATTCAAGTCCTTGCTTTTTGTATCTATGAAAAATCCTTTCCCTCACTAAGTAAAGGTTACTCTGTAAATTATGGCGTAACTTTTCTCCAGAAAACTAACTTTGCTCTGCCTTTGCATCATTAGCTCCCTGGTTAGGCCAGGATGCAAGGACCATGAACGATGGGCAATGCCTTCATTGACTCAACCCAATTCTTGCAGATCTGCTCTGTTTTACAAATTCTTTGAGTTCATTCAATAGAAGCAGCCACAAGGTGTGTATTGATCTGGCAGTGCCAGCTTTGCCCTGACCTGGTGCTTGCTGCACCCTGACTTTTGTACAGGGGTGGAAGCTGCTCCTAGCTGTGAAGTACAGCCCAATAACTTCAGTGTTGCTTCTACCTCCAGAGTCCCCCAAATCTGAATTCTTTTTTTTTTTCTCCCTTATTTCCATTTCGACAAGCTTTTCTCATTGCCAGTGTAAGGTCAACTTTGACAAGTGACAGGAGTCATCATAAATTTTCTCTAGGGTCTGTCCTACAGGTGCCTGTACATGGTCCAAACAGTCCTTGGAGGACACACTGCTAGGTGGTGAGTGCAGTGAGGTGCACAAGGAGGGACCCTGTGCCTGCAGCCCTGCTCTCCTGCCCCTCTGCAGCATAATCCTTGGCAATTACACCAGCAAACACTCCAGCACAGGAACTAATGTTCTGTGAGCTCCATTCAACAAAATTCTTAAGTACCTGCTTAAGATGTATGCCTTGCTGCCTCTGGAGTCAAAAAGATTAGTCATATACTTGCAGTTAAACACATGCAGGAGTATTTAATGTGTTTTAATGGCTCTGTATATTCATTTGTCTGTTAAATGGCTGCAGTTCTGGACGTCCCCACTGGAAACAGGATGAAACTCATGCATCAGATGCCTTCAGCCCACCAGACTCTGTTTAATGGCTGGAGGGAGGGTACATAAGCAGAGATTTTGCATTATGCAACAATAGGTAGGTATTTTTTTGTGGATTGATACAAAATACTTGCATCTGTTGTTTGTCTGAAAGAATGCTTTGAGCAACTGCTGTGAAAGGGACTATAGGAGAACACAACTGTACTTTGAATGCTCTTTTCCTGCTCTCTTTATGTTGTGCAACAGAGCACAGATGTGCCCACTCACACAAATCAAGAGCTGTCAGGATGGACTTTTACCATACATTTTTATTTTCACCTTCTGGATCTTCTATATTTTTTTAGCTTAAACTATTAAACTCTTTTCATAGCATCAGCTATCTCTCTCATTTTACTTTGAGATTTACTCCGAGATTTTGCAAACAGCAAATAGTCTGCTTATCTTTGAGCTAAATTAATCCAATTTTCACAGAATCCTAGAATCATAGAATTATTTATATAGGAAGAAACCTTTAAGATCAAGTCCCACCTTTAGCCTAGCACTGCTGACTCCACCACTAAACCATTTTAGGTAAATGGTCTTTAACTGTTATTATAATTCACACTTAATTGCTGAACAGGACAGCAATCAAAACATTTGCTTCTATCAGAATAATTCTAATCAGTAGCAGCTTCACGTGTTATTATTCTTTAGGTTTCACCAGGTAGAAGACAACACTATTTCACATCAAGCTTGTCATTTCAATAAAGTGCTTGTCTGAACAACCTACATGTAGTGCAAGAGGTGGCTTCAGCAGGGCAGTCACTCAGTTGCTGTAAACCTGACTTAAGCAGCCACTTAAGGTGGGTTTATGACTGCTTTGCATTATTGAAGGGACAGGGGCAGCTAGAGCATACCAACCCGTCTGGCTCAGGATAGACTTCCATAAAGCACCATATGGTCATTTACAGATGTGGGTGCAAAGTCTACTGAGATTTTTGAGCAATTATCTTTTAGTGAAATGCTAAGCCAGAGCTGGATAGGGTGTTATTCTTTATTTTATAAGCAGAGAAGAACACTGCATCACCTTGAAGAGGACTGCAATAGATGATGGTTTCATGGCATAGCTAGGCCACTGAACTCTGATTCATGCCAAAATATTAACAAACACACGAGCTGAGACAATGATTTGGGAACCCTGTACTCTAAGGTTCCACTCAGAGGATGTCCGAGGCACATGTACACATTTAAGAATTGCAAGATGTTCTCCTTACATTATCTTCAGTGGATTTATTTGCATACTACTGGTTATACACATGCTGAAATACTTTGTTTTAGCTGAAACCTACTATGTGATGGGAACATCCTAATCTTTCTTTGCCATCATAATTAAACAATCATCACTTAAGCTCTCTGCCCCCCACTAGGTGAGCTTCAAAGCAAGAACTTTGTTCTGACTGACTCTACTTTCAGAAACCTGACCTCAGAGCCAGACAAGCCTCCACTGTTTATTTTCTTCATTATTGAATGAAGAAAAATATTTTAAAGCTTACAATGTCTGCTCAAAGAAGTGAAGGCTTTCCATACTGGATTTTTGCTATTGTGAATCCATGGTTGAATTACATTAAATTGAAGGCAGTGGTAAAGGTCCTATCATCTTCCATTAATGAAGAACTGGGACCCCAAGTCAGTCAGTGTTTCTGAAATATGTATACTCTTTGCCCTCTTGTTCCCCAGTATGAACTTAGGAGAAGTACTTCCTCATATTTCTCATGTTTGAATGTTACATCACTTAAGCCTGTGCAATAATGTTCTGAAAGTGGCTGGTTAACAACTGCCACAGCACAAGCAAGTAGTTTTGATCAATCTTAAATCCTCATCCCTTGACACTTTAATCAAAATAATTTAAAATTCTATTAAGCACAATATGCAGAGCATTAACACTCTGAACCACTAAGCAGTTGGAGTGGGGAGGCTGAGTGATATATCTGAATAACAGCCTTGTTAGAAAGGCTATCATGTTTTGCTCCTTGCTGAATCATCAGGACGATAGTGGTAATATCATTCTTTCATTGCTAATGTATGGCTCAAAGGATCTGACAAGGAGCTAAATGTTTGATTCCCTGGGAGAAGCTACTTTACTGAGGTGTAAGTAAAATTTTCCATTTTTTAAGACTTGCATGGATTCTGGAGATGACCCTCATCCAGGAGTCAGGTCAGGAGCCAACCATCTTTTCACTATTATTCCTCTGCTGTGCCTTCTCCAATCTCTTCAGTCTAGCTGCTACCTTTGCATTTAACCTGGATTTGCTGCTCTGTTTTGAGGATTCTTTTTCTCACTGTTTATTTCTCTATTGTTTTTTTAACATCACAAAGCTGTGTCCAGTGTCCCAAAGAAGGACACCAAGAGGCTCAGCCACCGTTCACTGGTCAGCTGCCACTTCCCAGCACAGTTACCTTTTAAGAATTGAAACCACTTGTCTGCCTTTCAAAACTTTGTACAGACTAAACGTACTCATACTGACCAATTTGCATAGAGGTTTGGGGGTTTTTTGGTAGTAATGCAGATGTCCATCTGAATAATGACAAAGGAGGGTAAATATTTTGGGATGATTTTGACTACACCCATATGGCAAAACCCCTCATGAGAAGTGTACACAGAAAGCACAAATACCCCTACAAGACTTCCTCCATTGCATTAAAGCTCTGTTTTATTTGTGCAATGCCTTAAGCACACAGATCTGAGGTAAAGTTAGTATTTCAGCAAATATGGGCATAGAAAACCTCATTTTTGTCTCCCTGTTTAAAATAGAATGGTGTGGATTTAGGTGGTATCTCCAGGCTCTTTCAGCCCAATTTTCTATAATACTACGAAACCAGATATACATGACACCTACCCAAAACCACAAACATGCTTCTCCTACTGTGTAATAAAAGGAGTAATACTTGCCTGTAGAATGGATTGTGAAGGGTAATAAAGAGGAATTTAAATTCAAGAAATGGAAGGAAAAGGAAAATTACAATAATTAACTAGTGAAGGTAGAAACTAGAATCATTCCTGAATGCTGTTTATGTAATGCAATCACTTGAAACAGAATACTACTATTTTTACTATCAAATGTCAAACATGGGCAATGTAGTTATCACAGTCCTGTGTGTATAAAATTTTTGAAAAGCTGAAAAAAGGCTAAGAAAACTTTGAAACCTTTCCTCCAAAAATGTCACACAAAAAGCCAAATTAGTTGCCCAACTAGCTCAACTGTTATAGTGCAGCCATGCCACTGGCATGTATAATAACAGTCTCCTGTGAATTACTTTAGTTGCAAAGACTGAGATCAGCAGTTGTGATTATCAAAATAAGACTCTATGAACACAGGGAGCTTTTTAGCATAGTAAGTGAAATCATTACTAATTCCCCACTGCCAAAACAAATACTTCAGCCTGAGTGTGAGCACAGTGTCCCAGGCAGTTTTTTCTTTCCCAGTAAGATCTGGTTAAAAGCTGCTTCACCAGATTTTAAAGCCCACTGGAGGTGCTGCACATTAGCTGAGAAGACTGATCAACCCATACAGTATTAAAAAGACATTTGTGGACTCATTTAATCAATAATGTACAGTATTAGTGTGCAATTTAGATCGAGAGAAGACAGCTGTAAGACTATGATACATCAGCTAATGAAAAAGCAGAGAGGGTGTGATTCAAATCAGTAGAGAGGCCAAGAGGCAGCTCCTTAGCTGCTGGGAGCAGGGATAGTAGCAGAATCTCCTGGGTCCCTGAGCCCATAACACAGTTGAGGATTTCTCCTAGAGCAAAGGACTGAGTGAATTCTTTCATGCAACATCCTTTCCATGGGCATGAACAGCAAAATTTCTGAGCCACAAAGGCACCAGGCTTTTAAGAATGTCAGATAAGATTATAAAATGGCCCAATGTGACCTTGAAATGTTCCAGATATAGCCTTGACACCTACCCAGGATATGTCGATAGATATGTATCAGCCTCTCTAATTTCAAGATGGTCTCAAGCAAGAAGGATTTCTGCAGGAAAATGATGAAGAATAGAAAATTTTTTACAGATCACACAGATTACCCTAAAGATATACAGCACACACATATGGTTTTAGTGCTATTCTACAGATACTGTTATCAAGTCCTAAGGGCTGGACCATCCTTTAAGATTTAGCCCTTTTTTGCTGCTAGAAAATGCACAGTTGCCTTTATGTCCCCAAAATGAGCAAAGTTGGCCTTATGCTCTCATTCCTAAACAAATTTGATGTAGTGAGGAAGTTGCCATACAGGAATTGGGAAAGTGTAGAAAAGCAATGGTTACCTGGGTCACCATCTCTAATGCACTGTGCCTTGGAATCAAAACCTGCTTTGTGCTGCCCAGGAGTTTCTGCCAGGACTGGGACCAGTAAAAGAAGCAGGATTGGATACCTACAGCTGTCTCTCCTTCCCATTCTCTTTCTTTACATCTCAGATACAAACCTCACAGCTTGTACTTCCAGCCATATATGGATTTCCATAGACATTCCCTGCCCAAGTGCTTGCTCCATTAATGAGGCAGATACATTCCAGCCTGCAGAACATGCCAGGCTCCTGGCAGTGACAATTGCTTCACGGATGCACCATCTGCTGCTCTCTCGGTGTGACTGGCTGCTTACTTTTCATGGTACATTTCTTCTTCCTGGCCAAATGGCTCCCAAATCCATGAGGTCCTCTTTGACAAAGCTGTGTAGCATCTCCTGATGTCAATACTTATGCAAACACATATTTCCATGAGAATAGCCTTGCTAATCTCTGTGTGCTCCTATGGAATTGTGATACTTTTCCTGGAGCTTTGCTAGCAGAAGTTTTTCCTCCTTTAGTTGGAAGAAACAGGAAAAAAACTGTTTTCTACCATCAACACTGAAGAAAGTAGCTGTGGTTGAAATACATGAACTGACAGAGATGTTTGGAAAAATGGGATGACTTTATGGATTTCTGTAGTCTCCTGCATAAATTACCACATACCTCATGTGCCTAACTACATGAAGGGCACCTTAAGGGGAGGTAGCAGGGAGAGATGGTCAGCAACAGTATATATTGGTTGCTTTGAGTTGCCCAGGATTTGCTGCAGACAATTAAAATTTCCTCTGCATGAAGAAGCAGGGATTTGGACTGTTATTAATAGGACTGTTAATTAATATTAATATTTTAAAAATAGAATTATAATAATTTATTAAAAATAATAATATAGTAATAATTTTAAATATATTTTAAAATATATTAGGAAGAAAGAAAGAAAGAAAGAAAGAAAGAAAGAAAGAAAGAAAGAAAGAAAGAAAGAAAGAAAGAAAGAAAGAAAGAAAGAAAGAAAGAAAACAACAAAAAACCAAACCACCCCACATTCATAAAATTTCAAGTTTTCAGACATTTTCTGTAATCACTAATTCTTGACAATGTTCACTGTCTTACTTTACATAAAACCACTGCTGATACAAGTTTAGTTTTATGTAATACTCCATATGGTAGATTCATAAAAACCTTCTAGTGGGAATACCACCATAAACTACTATTTTCTGCTATAAAAAATAACCATTAAAGTCCAGACATGCACAAACAAGGTAATCTGCCATAAATTTTGAAATGGTAAAATACTACAAATGTAAATGTATTCATGTCCCATTGCAATGCATGTAATTTCCATAGCTTTATTAGAAATCCTGCAGTTGGAGTGGTTTGGCGATAGGTGATAAATATAGTAGGAATGAGTCAGCATGCAAATCCCTTCTGTGGAAAACAATTTGAGAGATTTTATAGCCCAAAGCTGTTTATTATTTTGTAAGAACAATAATGCAAGTTCATGTTCAAAACCTGCTGAGAGAAGAATTTGCAAATATCCTATTATGGAACAGGCAGAAAAAAAGTAAAAGACCTATGTAATAGCACTGGGCTAGAACACTTTCACATCTCCCATTTAGATGATTCTTTCTTCCTCATGTACTTATTAGGATCCTTGTGAGATTATCACTATATCACTCTAATAAAATGAGAGCACAGCTGAGGTTTGAGATTTTATTTCCAAAGTCCTTAAAACCTGAGATGTATGGAACTAAAAAGGGCTTCTGGAAGCTTGGTGATATAGAAAAAAAAAAATTGCAATTAATTTTGAAAGTGAGATCTTGGGATTTTTAAGTAGTTATCTGTTCTGTAAATAGTACTGACGAGAGAATATGTTTCTGATGATTCCAAACCCCTTTATATCCATTTGACCCAAACATTTCTGTGTTTTGCATAATAGATTGCAATGAATAAATTCTATCAACATGATCTAATGATGTTGCCTAGGTATACTAGCAAGTGCAGAAAGCTATTTACTTTCAAGGCTGTCTCCATTATGCATGTCACACTGCAGAGGCAGTCTTGATGCCAATGAATAAACAATGAGTCAGGTTCTGCAACTGGGCTAGGGCTGGCAGGGGAGGCAGAAGGACATTTTCCAGCCCTCGGTGCCCTATGCCTGTGAAGACCTTCTCTGATGTGAGATCTGCTCAGGTTGGATAAAGGGCAAAGCTGGCCCAAGGCCATGGAGCCACCAGCCAGGCCAGCCCTGGCAAAGCCCTGCTGCACTTGGCCCTGCTGCATGACACCACTCACAAGCACAGAAATCTCAGCTACTCAGGCCTCTCTGACCTCCAACAAATCCAGGCAGAGTGCACATGTTCATTAAGTTTTGTGCATTAAATACAGCTGCCAGTGTAGATAAAAGGATTACATTTTTTTTTAACCAGGATCTTCAGATCCAGAGCCATAACATTGTTATTAGAAGTGAATTAGAGTTTTATCTGTTCATGAGAACATAAAAATCATGCCCAAATTTATTTTAATATTTCAACAACATTTTGATAGGAAAAAAATGCAAGCAAAGTTCATAGTTTGGCAAAGGCAGTTTGCATGGAATGATGTTGGGTTTGGGTTTTTTTCAAATCAAAAGAAAATATTTTGGATCAGTTTAAAAGAGAAGGGTTCAGGGTGCCCTAATTTTGGCCTCCCAGTATCTGAAGGGCACTTACAAGAAAAATGGACAGAGACTATTTACAAGAGCACATAGTGACAGGACAAGGAGGAATGGATTCAAGCTGAGGGATAGTAGGTTAAGACTAAGTATCAGGAAAAAATTCCTTACTGTGAGGGTGGTGAAGGACTGGCACAGGTTGCCAGGTTCACAGAGAAACTGTGAATGTCCCATCCCTGGAAGTGTTCCAGGACAAGTTGGACGGAGCCCTGAGCAACCTGGTCTAGTGCAAGGTGTCCCTGCCTATGGCAGGGAGGCTGGAATGAGAAGATCTTTAAGGTCCCTTCCAACCCTGACCATTCTATGGTTCTGTGAAATTAATGGGGGCTCAGATGATTGCTACAGTGCTGGATCAGAGCTCTCATTTGAGTTTTCCACGTTCTTTCTTCTCTGTGAAGGCTGGATACCTTTGCTAAATTATCTTTCCTGGGTAACCCTTCTACCTACTCATGGGCATCAAAGGATTCAGATGCCCCCAGTATATAATGACAGGTCTGACCTCACTCATAGATATCTACACCACAGCCCTGATGAAATGCTGAGTGAGATTTACAAGATGCCATGCAATGGAAACAGAAAAAAATCAGATGCAATCTGATTTAAAGGCAAAATCAAAATGTTGGGACACAGCAGTGCTCATTGTTTTGTTTTCATCAAATATAGTCTGATTTTGACACTTGGTGGCTATTTTAAACACTTTATTATTTTGAATTCTCAGACTGATTTGGGAGAAATAGTAGTATTTTTTGTAAACTGGGTGCACAACAAAATAAATTATTCACTTAGTTGAAACGAAGAATATAGCCTAAGTCAGCTAGACAGTGATAAGATATAAGAAATTACTATTAAGATGAAGACACTGATTTGGAACTCATGTATACAGCAGTCATAGATATAGAAAGATAACTAAGGCATAGAAAGATAACTAAGGCAAAACTGAAAAAAATAATTCCTATGGTGTACCTAATTGCCAGGGTTTTCATAAAAATTTTTTTCTTTTGCTTAAGAACTAGTAAGAAATTACTTTTTAAGGATTTTCACTTCTGATTTCTTCACTATCTCAGAAGTATCATAACCGTAAATCAAATCTAAATAATTATACTTGAGACTAAAAACAACAAGGGCCACATCTGTAGAACACATCCAAAATGAAAGGGACAGGAAGCCCCCATTTTCTACAAGCAGCTAACATTTCCCTGTCTAAATAACCAAACTCATTACTGTAATTTCCTTACCCAGTTTAAAAGGAAGTCATATTTCCATATGCATGACAGTGTAACTAGGATTTTTTCTATTAATAAGAATAACAGGTCCTGGGCTATTCCAGTCAAACTCTGATCCCACATTTAATTATCCTATTATTATTTTTCTAAGGAGCATACTTTCCCAAAAGTAGTCAGAGTTGCATGAAATTCTATTCTCCCTCATGGCTGCATGAACGCAGAATAACCCCATTGCTACTGACAGGACAGAGAAAGTGCAGTAGCAGAAATCTACATAAAGAGTTGGACATCACTAAAATCATTGCCACTCAGTTTCCCATTTAAGTCCCAGCTCCCAAATTCAATAAGATTTTTACCAATCTTAGTTTCATTATGCATTTCTGCACTTCGTTTATCACAGCCTTGGCATAAATAACCACATAAAATTCCTGTTCTCAGGTAGTAAAAGACATGTAGCTACAGAGAGCTGCAGGTTAAAAGAGTTCATGGATTACATTCTCCTCTAATTCCATATTTTCTTTCAGATAGCCAAACCCACAACAGCTATACATAAGGAATATCTCTTAGATGTTCAATGTCTAAATAAAGTCAGGGCATGTTGGTGCTGACAGCCAAAACTGCTACTTCATGAGCAAGGCTTGAACTCTTGTCACCAACATGAAAAACAGATTAATAGAATAGCAGAATTTCAGCTGTACCAGATATAAAACCAGATACATTTTTTTATTTATATTTGAAGTGTCATTTGAGGGTGAGTACACTACCTGTGTAAAACATTTTAAAAATATAAGGCATGTGGCTAAATTTTCCACTACAAGAAACCATGTCTTAGAAGAGCTCAAGACAACAGATAAGAAGGCATCTTTGAACCAGTTTGCAACTTCTAGTGCACTTCTTGTAACCACTGTTCTGCCTCCCTGCAGGAAGGCAGAAAGCAGAGAAGTGACACTGCTGCCCTTCTGTGACCTACACATCCTTCTGAACTGGAGCCCAAGATCTGAATTTTTGAAATTGTATCACAGGGTATGAGCATTTGCAGGAGGACCCACAAAGGTACCTTAGTTTTTGATCCACTCAACAGAAGAATGCCTAAAGGCTATGCACATGCACAGGGAAGCAAGATGCCTGAGGACAGCTCTGTTGCATAGGTGTAGGCAAGGTCGCCTAGAGGTCCCCAGCAGATGTGAGAGTGTCAAGACACTCTCAGAAGGGTATTTGGGGATTATCCTCTCACAGTCTGCTATCAGCTCTGCTATCTATTAATTCTGAATATTTCCACTTTGACAGACTAGCGGAAAGCAAGCATAGATAGACATGAATCTGGCCTTTAAAAATTTCCTCTCAGTTCTCTGAGCTGGGCTCCATGAGCCACAAAACTATGGCTTAGCAAACCAGCCTCTGAAATTGGCAGGTTTCCACCACCAGCTCAAATATGTGCAAGTGTTTTTTTAGGCTTGTTTAACAAAAGTTGTGATTTCTTATTTCATTCCTCTTCCACGGGATCATAATTTAAGACCTATCATTCAAGACTGCCTGATCTTGAGCCATGTCCATATATCAGTCAGAACATTAAAACCTGACCTTTATACACAGAATAATAAATACCTGTGAGTCACTTGCAAGGTAGTAACTCACTCTCACAGTTCAGCAGAGAGTAAGGGATGAATCTCAAGATGAAAAACTTCAGTTGTTGCTAAATATGAGTGGGCTTATAATAATACTTTCACATTGGGAAGTCTATAAAGAAGGTTAAGAGTATTTCAGAAGGATGATGATACATTAGCAAATAGAAATGAAACTGAGCAGTCACCAAAACAACTGAAAAATCCAAGCTGCTGTAATCCCCACCTGCATAATGCAAGGAATTACTGGATCTGTGCTAGAAGCCAGGAGCATCTCCAGTGAGCTGGGCTGGTCTGACTTCAGTACAACAGCCAGTGTGTCAGTCAACACAGTCACCTCCTTCTTCACCTTCACCACCTGATTCAGCAGCCTATGCAGGGATATTCCTGCTGTGGAATGGGGGGTTTGCAGGGCTTCTTGTCTCTCATGCTCTGCTCTTTGACACCTGAGCCCCCCCAGCTCTTCTGAGGGGGTGCCTGGTGGCTGGTGCATGGCTGGTGAGCAGTCAGAGGCAGTTACAGCCACCTCAATATCTGCAGATGTAGCCCTCAGAGTGGAAGGATGTGAGCCTTGCAGTTCTTAGGGCTTCCATGAGGCTGCAGTCTCTGTGTGGGCCAAGTGCAGGGCATAACCTTTAGAACACAGTGCAGGAGAAATATTATCATAATTTTAAGGGCTGACATCAAATTGCCAGGTCTCTTGAAACTCTCCTCTGCCTCTTGATAGCCATAGTTAATATTTACATAGTGAGCTCTTGAATCAAAGAAGAGGAAAGAAAAAATAAACCTTGATGATGCAATTTCAGCAACCAGGAACATCCAGTATAATACTTTGTGCATTCATCAGCACACAATTTCTATGTGACAATAATATCTTCTCCTTTGCATATTAAGGGGAACCAAGAAGCAAGAGGGCACAGACAGTTGCCTCTGCTCTCCAATGAATTTCCCACATTGGAAGCAAGGCAATGGCAACAATGGGTACATGCCTTCCTGACACCTGAACAAGCATCTTTTCTGTCTTGTTCTTTTCTGTCTTGTTCTTGTTCACGCCATGCAAATACAAGCTGAGATCACCAGCTATTCTCCCATCATTTTGGCAGGAAAGTAGTAGAGGGGGAGTAACTGCTGCTTGCCTAGCAGTGAATTATAGGTTTTTGTCTCATAATTTATGCTATCCTGAGAGGAAACTCAAGAAAAATTAATTTACACAGTCTAAAAAAAAGACTGCTAAGGAGCCCCTGTCATGGGTCATGTACTGATTTCATTTACATGGGCGTAAATCCTACATACCATGACCAAAATCAGTGGCATTATGAAAGGCTTATAAGTGAAAGAGGACTTTGATTCACAGCTCCTAAACACTAGCAGCAAACAAACTTGAAAGCCCAGGAGATTGTTATTTTCAGTATGGGAGTGAGGAAAAGGAATAATACAAAGTGAACAGGTGAACCCCTGAAGTGAAATAAAGGGAACCATGTTCAATGAGAAGGATCAATGAGGTATCAGAGTGACCTTTTGAGGCAGGAGACAAAACCACTTCTGCTTTGTTCCTTTCTTTGCTGGCCAGGGAACCTAGGAGATATCTAGAGATATTCAGAGAATTCAGTGTTGCCTAAGCCCCATGAGATGGGCCACAGTGCCAGCCTTCCTCCTGACTCACAGCAAAACACTTCCTGCCTGCTCTCAGGGGCACTTGAGGACCTTGCTCATAGCTGCCTCCTGATTGCTGTGCCGCAGGCAGCACACAGCTGGCACAGCATGCTGGCTCTCCTCACCTACAGGGTGTCAGGATAGAGCCCTCTGGAGGGGTCCTGTCTTCTCTTGGGCTGTTAATCTTGCCTTACTTTAGTGCAGAGCAAGATGGGCTGAGTCGCTATTAAGAGGTATTTTTTCACCCCATTCAGTTTATTTTCACCAGCCAGGTAAAAAGTGTACCTTTCCTTCCTGGAGTCTTGAGCTGATTATTTCCTTCTGTCAGTGCCTTTGCCTCCATTTTATCAACAGAGCAGGAGACTTTGGTCCAGGCAGGCATCATTTTGAGAAGACAGCCCCTAGCATTAGATTTTAAAGACATTTCAAAAACTAATGAAGAATTTTGCTTCATTAAGTAGCCCATAAAATGGGGAATAATTGAGCACCAGAGGGAAGGCACCATAATTAGTCAACATTATAAATGCCTGGTTTCACAAAGGAGCACATAAAGATTTTAATACAGCTCTACCTGCTGATCTGCTGGCAGATATCCCTGGATGTGAACTACTCTCACTTGAACAGGATCTTCATTCCTTTTAACACCACAGTAGCAAAACTCTGAATTAGAAAGGTTCTATCCTGGGTCTCAGTGCTAGTGCTGAACTTGTTAAACTGCAGTATAAGAAAGCCTTTGCCAAGCTGCTCCTGGACTCTACCAAGCTCCACCTCTACCAAAGTGTCACTCAAGGTACAGAAACTTTTACAGAAAGCCATACTTTGGACCTCCTGCCTTAAGATACTCCACAAAATCCAAAAATTTATAGAGTGCAATTTAATTCCCTTAGACTGAAAACTGAAACACTGCAAAATAGAATCAACCCACAAGTAAGACTATTATGCACATATTTTTCTGCCTGCAAACTCTTTCAGCGGTCCTGTAGACAGCTCTGCTTGATGCTCTCAGCAACACTGCTAAGGGAGAGACATGTATTTAATTAGGAAGAATATTCTTTTCTTTTTGGTGTCAGACAAATGACTAAGACTTTGCTTTACTTTACTAATAATTCAATAATAAAAAAATGTAAGTCCTAGTCTGCCCTACCAGAACAGATATACATGTACGTAATTCCATCCAATGCAACATAAAATAGCTTTTTTGAAACAACTGCAATATCTATTATACTTTTACGGACCATGCTCAGTACTTATATAGACAAAGCAAAAAATAATTACTGTTCATAATTCATTCTCATGTTTTCAAACTCTGTGGTAGTCTTGCTGGGCTACCATGTCTTTAGAATGACTCTTTTGTAAGCTGGAATGCTCTATCTGCTGGCACCCCTGCTTTCTTTCAAGCATCTAATGCAAAATAATAATGACCTTATGAACACAAATAACATTTACAGCATCAGAGAAATAGTTATAAAGCAGTTAAAGGAAAATACAGACATTTCTTTTCCAGGCATGTTAGCGCTTTCCTATTCTTCTCTTCATTCTGTAAATTAACATTTTTTTCAGATAAAAAAGACAAATTCATAAATTACTGCATTTGGCAGTGGAATGCAGCAATGGTGGCAAGGCACAGCTGGAGAGTTTGAAATGTGGCAGCTTTCTTCGAGGCCATCATTTTCCTGCTCCTTTGGGAATCACTGCTAAATGTGGCTACTGCTAATGTAATGAATATGAATCCATGTAAATCTCCAACGCGGAGCTGGGATCTGTCCCCTCCTGGGTAAAAAGGAATTTTTTTCTATGCAGATTTTTTGAGTGCCTATGTGTGCATAACTCTGACCTTACTTCAGCAGTTCACCTGCACTTAGGTACCCAGGTACTGCCAACCTTCTCATTTTTCATTCTGCAGAAAACTAACAATATGCGCTCCCTCGCTTTTGAAGATCCCTGGCAGAATAATACACCACCTGTTCAGCCCCCCTTCCCACCCCCCCTCTTTACTAATTAAGCTCTGAAAGTGTTTCCAAACAAAATTGGATTTCTTTTCTTCTGCTCCTCTCTCCTTCATTCCCTGACTGCACCTTTGTAAACATTTTTGATTGGGCGTGAAAGGCGCAGAAACAGCCACAAATAAGGGGACCTGTCACTTTTGCCAAAGCCATTAGTGCTGCATGGAGAAAACTGGCTGGGCTCATACTGAGTGACTGTGACGTGCCCAGGGATGGAGAGCAGCAGAGAGTGCCCTTAACCAGTGTCCAGAGGGGTCTCAGAAATTATGGGGTGTACAGGACAAATCTTCCTGGCTCCTCTTCTGCCCTGCAAGGGCTACTGGCTGACTGATTCATTTAACAAGTAGAGCATTTGAATAGCTGACAGACATTTTCCAAGGAGGAGGTGGCTGAGGGAGGTGTGCACATTCTGAGTTTTTTTCCACCATGGAACAGGCAGTTGGAATTTTAATCTGTGTAACTTTGGTCTCTGTGGTCGTACAGTGCCTCACACAATGGGTCTTTGTGTGCTGCCAGAGTACTACTGCAATACATACCATAAATAATAACTGTAATAACAGTTACAAAGCTAAGATTTTTTTAATGGTCTCTATGTCTGGAAGTCTTTTCTGGGCAATTGGCATTTTTAAAAATCAGGTCACTGAGTTAGGCTGCTTATTCTGTATGCAGAATCTTATTTCACCATTCATTTTCTTTAAAACATAAGCCTCCAACTTGGCTCATGTAGATAAATATTAAGTGAGGGGGAAGCAATGAAAACACTTGTCAAAATAAACCAAGAATAATTATTGGATTCCATTCACAAGTTTTTGGAGAGGAAAGATCAGGCCAACCATCAAATAACAGCTTCAGCCAAGATCTACAAGTAGAGGGCCATTGTTCTGCTTGACAGTTCTTCACTGAGGTGATTAACAAGCCTGGCTGATGACCCCTTGGGCTCAGATGTACAGTTGGGGTATCACACATCAGCTGAGCTATCAGCACACTTCCTATGTGCATGGCCATGCAAACATAAAATTCTGTGACTTGGCTTCACCCTCTTCACTGGGGCTAATCAAAGCCATGTTGTCTTACATTTGCCGTCACTTAAACCATTCATATAGATACCACAAGCTCAGTTGTGGCACTGAAAAACAACACTGGCAGCTATTTCAAGCAACAGATTGGTTGCAGCTGGGATTCATAGAACCAAAATTAGAGTTAGTCAGACAGTCTGAGTGCCATCCACCTTCTAAAATGCAAGTCTTGAAGTCAGAGGAATTGCACTTGAAAAGTGCATATTTTTCTCTCTGGCTCATAAAGGCAACCACCTCAGAAAGATAACTAGACTGGAAGAAAACAGTTTTCTCTGGTATGAGTCCTGTCCTGTGTGCCTGAGCTCTTAGACAACTTCTCTGTCTTCTAACCTGAAATTTCCAGTATGGGCTTCTATACACAGGTTAATATACAGCATTAGAGCAGCATATAAAAAAGTGTCATGGATGTCCTTGCTTCAGACCAAAAAGAAAGCACATACTGGGTTCAAACTCTTCCAAGGAACTCCAACTCACTTTTTTCTGGACAAGGCAGAATTTAACTACTGACCGAAGAAGAGGTCATGCAAAGGCAGTCTATTACAGTCATCCCCTCTAACATATTTCACAGGAAATTTTATAGCCTAGCTCTGCTGCATTTCCAAACACACTAAATCACAATTCTGCCACATCGTGATTCAGAAACCAATGCAATCAATTTCAGCTAATTATGCATCCAGCTTGAAAAGGAGCTGTACAAAGCTCACGTCACCACGTTTAGCTGAACCACTACTGGAAAGCAGGGTTTTGGCAGGGATATTTTGTGTGTGATAACATGGTTTTAAATTTATGAAAAAGGGTAAACACGTTTCAAAGCAGAATTTGGTTTTAGTATTTGTGTACCTGCTTCTGCTTCCACTGAAATTAATAGCAACCTGCCACTGACTTGAGCGGAAGAAGGTCTGAGGTCTCCATTCCATAGAAGCTCCAGCAGTAAAATCCAAGAAATTCATTTTAGCTATTATATTTTGGAAGGCTGACAACAGCTGCATGAAGAACTGAACCTGAATCTCCCAGGGAGACACGTAACACTTAAATCACGAAGTTATTCCATTTGATATGCATGCTGTATTATAAAATTAATCTTTTGTAGCAATTAATTAGAGCAGTTACGAGGAAAGTCATGCAGTCTGAGACTCACATTTATTGCACAGTGTGGCCTTGTTTGTTTAGTCAGATTCCCTTAAGCCATTAATAGAGCTTTATGTTAATTTCCTTAATGCTTCTGATCAGCATGTTCAGAGTTACAACTCCACTAGGGCTTCACAGATTACCCCAACATATAGTACAAGTAAACAATAGAAGCTACTTCCCTCCGTGTGTCATTCTCCAAGGATACCCTAATGAGATTACATCTATGCCAATCCAAAATGTTAACAAGAAGTATATGGAACTCTTTGGGCTGTGATTGAACTTTCTGACACATTCAGCCCTGAAGAGGTTAAAAATAAAAAGCTGACTGGGTTTGTTGCCGAAATTGTGAATAAGTAAAGGAAGCAAGTACATTCTTCAGCCAGATTTCTTTTCTCTGAAGGTATTTATCTGGAAATGCTTGAAAAGCTGGGTAAAGCACAATCCCAATTTTCTTGAAAGGAAGTGAGATAAGAGTAAATCTTGAAAATGCCAGATGTAAATGCTGAACTGGTATTTATTCAAATGCCTTTCATGTCTAATGCATAAAGCCTGGTTATTCCATCAGTCCCTTTGAATCAAGCCTAGGTGCTTAAACATGTGAAAAACCCTAAGCTCATGTAGGAGATTTTATGTATGTAACTTAACAACTGGTCCAAATCTCTCACTGGTTTCAGATTTCGTTAGTGATATGGAAACAGCCAGGCACTTGTCTCAGGACACCAGAGAATAATCACTACATCTGTTACACTTTCCTAAAGAAGTCATCCAATGGAAAAGTTACACACTACTGTGCTAAAAAGAAATTATTGCACCCCTTAAACACAATCAAACAAACAAAAATCCCCAGTCCAAAATGAGTGGCAACCCCTACAGTGGCTGCTTAACGCACTTGGTATGTATGTTTTCTCTTCAGACTCTAGAGCAGCCTCTCACAGCTTTAAGACTGGAGGAATGATTCTTGTGTCCTTCATTTGCAGCCATGACTTCTAAAAATGGCAGTTTGTGGCTGCTTCAAAAAATCAGGAAGCCCTTGGAGCAGCATGGGCATGGCTGTTTGAAGGCTGCAAATCTCACATACAGAGACCAGGTGCTCCATCCCACAGGAGGCAGAAGCTGCTGGTGTGGACAACAGATCAGGCTATGGCAGGCCAAGCCTTTGAGGTACAGCACACACAGGGTCATGGATCCCAGCATAGACCAAGTGACCTGCTCATCTAAGGAGAGATTAGATCTATTTGTCTCTTCCCTTCTCCTCAAAACCTGCAAGTCATCCACATCTGAACAATCTCATTGACCACTGACACATTTGTCACAGACAGTTACAGTGTGGGCATGTCAGCATCACTTGTGAAAAGAGCTTTTATCCTGAAATATCTCTCTTCACCGAGCACAGGACCAGCTCTTTTAACACTTTTCTGTCCTGGCCCTGATTTGAAAAACCAATCATAAGTCTGTGTCTCCATTTATATGCTGCCTTCTATTCCTATTTACAACAGTGAGTCGGATTTTTTTCATCAATGTAAAAATATTTTTTTACAGCCTCATTTCATTTTTCTTCCATTTTTTCCTGAAAACCTGAGCTTCCTGCTTAAGATCAAGCCTTATCCTCTGCAGATATCCACATTCATTGTAGTTCAAAGGCACTGCTTTCCTATCAACTTTTAGAAATAGTCTGCACTATATAAAATAACTGTGGGATGCAGAAGCTACTATTGAGTAGTTCATTGAACTCTGAGATCTTTGCTCTAGAGATGAACCTGAAGAAAAAAGATGAGACATATATTCAGAAAGAAATGGATATGTGCATGTCAGTGGTATATCAGTTTCTAATCAATATTAAACCTCTAACTGCCAAGATCAATAACAGCTGCAAGGTCATAGCTGTCGCATAGTTTCTCAAAAGTATCAGCTAATAATGATTTTTGCTTTGTGCTTTTTATGACTGGTGGATGAGGAATCTCTACTTTCATCTTTAATATTTTCAATATTGAAATTCATATTATGCTCTTATTATCAGGTATCAGGACCTGAGTAAGCTTACCCTCTAGCTTAACAAACAATAAACACTCCACAAAGATCCTCCAATCTTTCCAAAATGTACTTCTGGAATGCTGAGGTAATTTGGAGTCAGAGACTTTTCAGCATTGCTGTGGTCAATACCTTTTGGTTTGTCTGCACCCAAAACAATGCTGCAACAGCTCAGCATGATACTTAAATGGGAATTGTTCTCTATTACATTGCTTGCTGCACCTTGGAGAATAGCTGGCAAATTGTCAGTGCCCAGAGGAATATGAGAGCTGCATGTTTTGATAGTATCTGATTGAGTCACCTACTTAAGAATATTTTTCACCAATGATTTTTCATGAGGGATGTTCACTCCCACCATCTCACAGACAAGGGAAGAAGTTGCATTTTCTGGTGAAGTTGTAGCTTTGTTATAGTTGCAAAGGTAAAGAATTGAGCAGGGTCTAAGCAAAAGCATAATATAATTTATGAGATTAATAGTTGTGGTAGGGAAAAAAATTGACACATTTTTGGGTACATATTTTTTCAAACATGAAGTTTAACTGGATAATTTTAATTGTTAGACTGTCTGAGAGGAAAAGCTCCACTGGAAAAAGGATGGATTACAAAGCATAAAGTTTTTCATCTGTAGAAAGCTGGACTATCTACCCAGGATATTTTAAGTGCTCTTTAGGTATAATATTAATGGTCTGTTATTGTAATTATTACTGTTCCTTTTCTTTTTGGTTGTAATATTTCTTGTAGTCTCAGTATAGGAACATGGAGTTGCAGTGCACCCTGAGGGAGAAGTGACAGGAGTTTTTGTAGTGCCCCTGAACCAGAAAAGGAAATTAATTGTATGCATTTCTTTCCTGTCTCCTCTCTAATTCCAATAACAGTGTGGCTGTGAGGCTGTGTCCATTGACTGTGTAAAATCCACATTAACACAGGAGCGTGTGAAAAAGTCCCATACAGTAAGAGCTCTTTGCCAAGTTATTACCCTCAATGCCAAATGCTGCACAATGGTAAAGATAAGATTTTCTTTATTCTGCTGTGTCCTAACATGAAGGAAGGGCACAGATTTTGTTTAAAGTAATCACACTAAAATGCTATGATGCGTGCTTCTATTATTTCAATCAATAAATATATTACAGGATGATCAAATAACAAATATATTACAGACATGATCACCCCAAAAAGCAAGCAAGTTATCTATAATTGAAGAGCTCAATTTTTAATGTGATCCCCCTCTCCTCCTCTCTTATCTGTGAGTTTGTGTGAAAACCGAAGGTTACAGGAATGTCTGTAAGACATTGTTTTTGTTCAGTTTCACAAGTGTTTTGCTTTGTTGGCATTCAGTGGTTTTAACAAGAGAAAATAATGAAAGCACATAAAACCTGTAGCCATCTCCAGTGGGACAGAAGTCAAACAAGAGAAAGCCGATGTCTTTGAGCTGACTGAGCCACAATAGACAGGTCTTAACACAGTAAAGAATTCCACAGATTGTGTTAAAGACTGTCAAACCTACCTCACTAACACCAATTAACTGGGAGATATGGGGATCTTAGACTTTGGATGAAAGCCTTTCTTGTCCAGATGAAAGATCACATCAGCTTTGAAAGAAAGCTACAGATGTCTGTGGGAAAAAAAAAATCCCTCATCCATTCAGCTTGTTTTTCAGTGAATTTTGAATTGCTTTGTCAAGAAGAACAAAATGACATCCCAGCTGGAAAATGTGTCAGATGTTTCATTAAAAACAACTTGAAGTCAGGAAGGTGGTAACCAGCTTAGAGGGACTGTTTGATCATTTCCCAAGACTATGTTGCTTTTGAGGAAAAGCAGTATTAAATCATTCTCTCTAATCAGTTCTCGATTTAAAAACAAGCAATCTTTAACAAAAAAACCCACAAACAAAACCAACTAACTGTGCTCTCCTGCTTCATACAAGGACATCATGGCATCAGCACATAGTGCATGATACAGCAAACCACATCCAGGAATAGTGACCTCACTGTGCTGTAACTTACTAAAAAGGTTACAGTGGTTATCAACCAAATTGGCTTAATAGTGTTCCATAAAAAGTTATGTGAATAGTAAATTTAAATATATTTGATGCATTAGTGGAGCAGAAAAGCTTACTGGAAAACAGCATCTGACACCACGTTCATTGCCTCATTCATTTTAGAGCAGAGATGAGCTGATAGCTTTAGAGATTAATACACACAAGTGCTGCATTGCTAGCAAGGAGCAGACATTTTAGGGAACATAAAAGAAATGCAGTCAAACCTACTATGGGCTGGTTTGGGGACAGAAAGGGCACAGTTAGTGTCAGTCAGTGTCACATTTTGCCAGGGTAGGGGTGCAATGTGGACTCATCCTCTGCTTGTCACAGTTCCTCTCATGTGCTTGTGTTTTAACTCTGAGAACACAGCCAAGAGACATGAGAGCTCCTTTGATATACAAGTGGATCAGCAAGATCAAGTTATTTCAGCAGTTTCTGGGAAGGATTTTTAGGCAAGCTTCTACAGAGCACTTAAAAATGCAAGATGTCAAGATTAAACTGCTGGAGCAAACGGAATGGATCCAAGCCCAGACATTGACATAAGGAGGTTTTATAGCTTAGGAAAAGGTACCCAACAGCTGTAGTCTGCTAGAATAAATTCTGCTGTGCTGTACAACCTACATTATCATCAGAAATAGTTTTGCCTCTGTCTTCTGACTCTGGACAATATTTAGACTTTCTGTAGAAATATATTTTCCACAAAGATGGGTTTATACAAAGCTAAGGAAAATAAGCACTCCAAGTTTTGGTGAAGTATGAATTGAATTCAGGGTCCTTTTCTCAGTTTCTCTCCTCTCTCCTCTCAGACTTGGAATTCACCTGTGTGCAGCAATCTTGTTTTAGACAGACATCAATATGTCAAAGGCACATACTGAATACTGCAGAATGGAAAGCACAAAATGGCTCAAAAATACAAGACCTAGATTTATGGCTCCTTTGACCTGTGTGAGAATTAAATATCTGCATCAGAAATGTGCAGAACAAAATCCTGATTTTCTACTTGTTTTGAAAAGAAACAAGCTTTCAGGTACTGTGAGCACGTGCTTATACAGTGTTACTGCTGCTCATTTTTGCTTTGATTTAAGACTACAAGAGCAGAAGCAAAAATATTCCAGCCTTTTAAATACCAATAAAATGTGTGAATTTTCTTATAAATTAAAAAAATCCATTAAAACACAGTCTTGGAATTAGACATATAAATATTCTGCTGTAAACAAGCCAGTTGACTGAGCAAAATAAATTTATAAATTTAGGGGAGAAAAGCAGCAGAAAACAATAAGCATTCATTGCCTTCAGAAACCAAAGTGGATAAATAGGTTTAGTCATGTCTGTCCCAAGAGAGTCTCAAAGCATGCATTTTTTTTTCAATGTAAAGTGCAAAGAATTGCATTGCATTTTGAATTCCATTTTAAAACTAATTAAAGGTTTGATTGTACTACTTCTTCTGTGCTGGAATGCATGTCAATACATATTCAGCTTAAGGCATGTGCTCAAGGAGAACTATCCAAGCACTTAACATCATTAGCTGTGATTTCATGAGCTTTGCTGGATCTGGGCTGTAATGTATAGAGCACAGTACTCATCTTGCAAATGAATGACAAAAATTAATGTCATCTAGGCAATTAATGAAATGGATTTACTCCAGATGTAAGTTGCTATATTTCAGAGCAGCTTCCTTCTCATTTAATATGAATATTGAGGCTATTTAAGTCAGATATGCAGTGTTACATGGAAGATTTCCGATTTTGCTCACAGAGGCCCCAGAATAGCATCATAAAAATATATTTAGAGGCCAGCTTGACTAATGGGGATATTTAAAATCTGTTTTGATATTCTTTCCTGTCCATGCTATATTTTTGTTTGCTACTATATTTTAGGTTAATGTCATTTGCAATAACAGTTTGTTAGGTATTTTGATGGAAAGCAAAGATCTGAAAAAGCAAGTGACAATTTTGATTCCAGTTTACCAGGCAGGCTTCCTTTCCTCATATTTCCCAGTTATATGCCTAAAAAGCTCTCTTAAATAAATATCTCATGCCCCCATGTGGTTAAATGGAAACACTACTGAATAAATCCTTTGGCCTTTCCCTCTATTTGCACACAGCAGTGCATGCCCAATGGAAGAAGGTGGACAAACTGTGTAAGAGCCTAATTTAGATATTATACCGATAATAAATGTATACAAATAAACAAAATATAGAAAATTCTGAGCTGTTGTAGGAACTACCATAGACTAACCTATGATAGACTGTATTAAAAGCTTACTAAAAATGCCTCACCTGAAATTGCAGCATATATTGCACTGACCAGTGCTTGGAGGGCACCAGCTGCAATCCACTTCTTAATGTCTAGGTATCTTAGGGTTTTTTATCTATAGTTTAATTAAAATATGCCCTAAAAATAACAGCTTATGTTCTGAATCAGTAGATTCTGTGGCAAGGAGGTGGATGTGTCAGCTTTTTCCCAAAGCAAATGTCCAATCTTAGGGGTCTTGGCAAAGCAGATATCAAAATAGATTTTTTGGTATACTTCTTCACATCCCAGACTCAAGAAAAAGAATTATTATCATGTGTCACATCCAGCACTTTGTTGTTTACAACAAAAAGAAACAAAGAAGTCTCCACGTGTAACTGATCCTATGACACTACAATGCTAATTTTCTAGATTAGAATTAGTGGTAATTCAGTATTTGTAATGGAACACCTTTTCAAAAATTCATATTCATCTGAAATTGCAGTCCTGCAGACATGTCTATTATACACCCCTTAGTCTGCGTGTGGAGACGGGTTTGGTTCCTTTTGGCCACACACATGCTTTTTGACATGCCAGAGAATCACTGAAAGTTGTACTGAAAGATGTTAATAGAGACACTGAGTTTTTCTAAATGCCAAGGTCAGTACTTCCATCAAAATCAAAAGCTTCTGGGTATCCCCTACCTCTCTATTCAAACACTTAGCCCTCCTAAGCAGCTCCCCAGAACTGTTGCCATATTTGTGGTGCCTTCTCTCTCAGTACTCAGGGTACAATGGCTTGATTGGCCAACTGTGCTGATTGTTAAATGCTTCTATTCATTTATGTGCACTAAGTAATTGGCACCATCACCTGTGGAGCAGAATATGGCTGTGATGCTACAGCAGACAAGCATATGACCCTTCAATTACCTGCCTACTGTGCCCATCCCCTTTTGCTGTGACTGCCTCTCTTCCACACTCACAGCTAATCAAATTAGCAGTTATGTCCATCTGCTCTGGACCAAAATCCATGGCATGGTGCTAGGGTGGGATCAAGCCCAAGAACTGTTTCTTCCTCAGTGCTGGCAACCACCTGTGGTGATCCACACTGACCTCCCCTCAGCCCTCCATTATGGTCACATCCTGTGTAAGGGGCTAGTGGGATGAGCTTTAATTGAGAAATTAATATACAGCAGGAGGGCAAGAAAGAGAAAGAAAAATATGCAGGAGTTTTACAGCTGTTTGTCACACAGAGATGTGAAATTCGTAGTCATTATGTTCTCCTGCATCCAGACAAATAGTTGTTAAATTAAACAATCTTTAAAGAGATAAAGAGGTAGAAAATGAGCTTCCTTCCTCTGTGCCCAGCCTGTCAGCCTGCTCCTAAGGAACAATTTTAATTTTTGCTTCAAAAACAAATGCAAGAGTATCAGGGACTATATGCTAGGACTAGGTGACCATTACCAAGTTCTCCAATGATGTACTGTCATAAACAGGAAAATAAGCAGCTCTCTACTGTAAAAAATTACAGGCCTGTAATTCCACCAGGGGATTGTGGTGAAATCATAAACTATAAGAGGAGAGCTCAAGTGGCCTTATACAGTCACCACAATGCAGCAATGGAATTATAGCCCTATAACTCAAAATTTACTTAGTTCTTATACTCAAGAGCCAGGAACTAAGCTTTAGGTCGACATCCTGCACAGACTGTCCAGATTTGCTCTTCTCCTCCTGTGCTTTCTGCCTCTGATTCTTTTGCTGCCCTGGCACCACACATAGCTCTCATTTCTCTTAGCACTTCTCTTACAATGCAGCAATCACCACCAGAACTTTTGCTTTTAGGACTAAAACTCCTTGGTTTTGTCTTTTTAGAAAATCAGTGCAAGGTTCAGGGAACTGAGTATCAAATGAACTGACTTGGCATTTGATAAGGATTTTGAGGAACAGCATTCTATTTAAAGCTCCTGATGCCCAAGCTGATACGTCAAGAATTTAAGAGTGACAGTTCCAGGCCATTGTCAGCCCATCCCAGAAATGTTGGACCTCACTGATAACTCTAGAAGGACCAATAAATGGTTTTTACTCACAAAGGTTTAGACAATGCTCTCAGACTCATGGTGTGAATCTTAGTGTGTCCTCCACAGGGCCAGGAGCTGGACTCAGTGATCCTGATGGGTCTCTTCCAACTCATCAGATTATATAATAAATTAGACACCCCAGTGTAACAGTTTTAAGGCGTTCTCCTTCAAAGCAGAGTGAGGTTGAACACAGCTGTTTCAGTACACATGGGCCCCAAACTAGCACATCAATTAAACCTGAGTAATCCTGGTGTTTTCCTCTAGATCCTTTTATTTGAAAATGGCACATCCCATCCTGTATTCAGGTTCTAGATTTATCCTCTCAGTGCTTTTTTTTCCCCTTATTTATTTCTTCAAGGGCTTTCCTCATTCAACTGCCCTGAGATATCACAGATGAGTGCTAGAACATCCAGTACTGGCTTGCACCTTACCATCCCCAGCCTTCCCCCAGAAACTTTCTGAGTCACACCATAAGGATCAGATCTTCACAAGAATCTGTCCTCTGCATTTCAGATGAAGAGGGAAGCACAATTAAAAAAAAAGACTGAGAGGGAGAGAAAGTAGGGGAGAAAAGTCACTTTCTTCTTTGTTTCACAGGGCCATAAGAATTTCAGTGCTAAAGCAGCCAAACTGTCCAGCAATATCCAGTAAAAGTGCCAAAGAAAGCTGCACAAAACTGGCAATATTTGGGCCACTGTCTGCACTGTTAATCTTGCCTCTTTTCCATCAAGTTGGTACCTCCCTTCCCCAGCCCTATTTCAAGCAGCTGAGAAGCTCCTGACCCTCTTCCTGGGAGGTGGCCCTGGCAGGAGGCTTGCTTAAATAAGCTGGACCTGCTTCTCCAGCTTTGTCAGTAAAGGGCTTGTAGTCTTTGTCTTACTCCACAAAACACAGGTGTTCTACCTTAATACCTTTCCTCTCCTAAATTGTTTATGTTTTTCCCTAGAGTGAAAATCAGTCCCTGCAACCCCCAATTCAGCTAATACATAATTTAATCTTCAAACTCCTATGTTTATATACAAGACACAGGGGAACTATTCAAAGAGAATAATATTTCTGAGAAAAAAAAAACATTCTGAAAAAGGGGAGAACAAGGAATGAAGGTATTTGTATCTATAACTAGCACAAGTTCCAAACTGAAAAAGTGAAGGGAAAACATGGAATAATGAATCTATTAGGAGGCCCTTGGTTAATTGTTAACTTGAATAAAATCTACTAATGATTTTTTAAAGTCCTGAAGGAGTTTTTAAGGCATAATTTAATGTTGCATTTTTTCTCATGCACTTTCCATTGCTGCCTGTGGACTCTATATTTAATCAGATTTCTTGTTCTTGTAAGACTTTATGAAGTCCTTCTTGATTTGCAGCCAACCAAAGCACTTTTAATAATGTATGGTAAAAGAGTTAAATTTTTAATAGACAAGAATGGGCAAGAGTGCTACAAGCTACAGTAGATTGGTAAGTATGGTATTACACTCTGCAGAGTAGTTAGTAAAAAGGAAGATATTTATGTCTCAAATGTATTGAAAACATGTTTATTTTATTACTAACACAAATGTATAATTGAAGAACCTGTCTAATCTGGAATTATTGTTCACACCTTATTTACCAAGAAGACAAAGTTGTTTTCAGCTTGTTACCATAACAGCTCAAGCCTCTCATTGTCTCTCATGCTGTCCTGCTGCTCCAAAAGCTCAAGGAAAAAAAAAAATAAATGTAAAATTACACATCTATAGCCTGTATGCAGGGAATCAAGGGGAGGAAATATCTTCTAACAGTGGTGATTAATTCATAGGAGTTAACCTAAAAATGAGATTACTTGTACCTTTATATTTTTATGCATTTGTCCTTAGTTTACTACCACCCAACTAACAGGAAAGCTCAGGTACGGGAAAATGTGGTTTAAAACTGAAGGTCTGATTCTGCAAATCAGAGAGAGCTGTTTTATGAATGTTATTTTTTCATACCAAGCTACAGTACACAAAGAATGGGGCTTTCACTGTGGAGTAAGTTCTCCTTTCACAGTAGAGTAGGTTCTCCTATTCTGCCAAACCCCAGAAGATGCCTCATTAATAAAGATCAAAATTATCACTGTGTCCACAGTAAATTTGCAGATGTTGAGGCTTTATACCTGTTGTATTTCAGCAGAGCCATTCCTGATTTGGTTCTGGTTTTCTAACAAAATGTGGCAAGTCTGTTTCTCAGTGCATAAGTGTGTGTCTGTCAGTCACCTTTGATAACTTTCAAGTCTAGCAGTCAAGTTCAGTCAAATTTGGCAGGGAAAAATCTCTCTGAAATAACAGGCACAGCAAGAGAGGATAGAGACATTGCTCACAGGGACATCCTACAGTAAGGTTAATCCTTCCTGGACCTCAGAGATTACCCACTGTCATTTAATATTCAATCAATAAGCTATGGGAAAGCAAGCTTCACTGGCTCCCCTGATCACTGAAACATTTATTATCAGTATGAGAGGGACACCAGGCCTACATCTGCATACAGAGCCAGGGTACTGAGTGGAGTGGAGATATATCTATCTACTTAGGGTCATACATATTCCAGGCAAATACTCCTTGCATTGTACACCAGAACTGAAGCACAGCACAGCAAAGCAAACACAGCCCCCTGCATGCCACAGGAACAGGTGAAAAATGAACAGAATTGCTTGCCAATGATAAGAGTTGCAAATTTTTAAATCTTCTTACTTCAAAATGAGCCATAGAATAGGTCATATAATATATAATGGCAAAATGAATACATTATGAATGATTTATCATTATGGAAATGCACAGATGCTTATTGGTGTCATGAGTCAAATAACATGCAATTTTCACACAATATGCTGTTAATAATGGATAAGAATTTATAAGTATATTCTCATATGAAAAAAGAGCAATATTAAAACTTGTTCTTTCACTGGAATCAAATAACTGTGCATGGAGTTGCTTATGAAATTGAGCTACTTTTGCCATTACTACTAGTTATATATTAATGTCAATTTTTTTAAGTAGATATCCATCAACTTGTCACAGATCAGATCCACATTACTCTTATACCACTAAGCCAAAATGCTCTTACTT
Source organism: Molothrus ater (assembly GCF_012460135.2). Classification (NCBI taxonomy): domain Eukaryota; kingdom Metazoa; phylum Chordata; class Aves; order Passeriformes; family Icteridae; genus Molothrus; species Molothrus ater. The sequence continues at coordinate 33,294,311 of NC_050478.2, read as the reverse complement.
ATGTGCCAAAATGTGCCTACCTACTTAAAATGAAGGGAAAACCAGAAGCAAACACTACCTTGCCCTAGTCTCTAGTATACACCAATGGGTACACTTAAATTGTCACTGCCTGTGAGGCTTGTTTCACATGTAGATGGCACTGCTCATTCCTATTGAACTGGGGAATTTTAAAAACAGAAGTCCAGTTATGTTAAAGTCCTCTGAATAGCTTGGCTGACTAGTGATGTAAGATGGAAAGAAAAACAAGCGTAGGACCAGAGGCAAAGAACTCAAAAATTATTTTCAACAACACCCAGAGCTGTTTCCCCTCCATGTGCCTTGATCCCTTTGTGCATCAAGCACAAGCAATTACAGAATAAACACCCCACTTCTACAACCTAATGTATCACCAACAAATGTGTCTTCTCTCGGCCAATAAATAATTTTAATTGATCGTGACAGGATGCCTCAGCTGCCTCAGTTGAAAGTCAGCTGGGCCAGCTAATGCTGCTGCTGAAGTCATGATCACATTGATGAAGAGCACTCACGTTATCCATTCTGGTACTTGAGCAGTAGGGTCTAACCAGTCCTTCCTCAGGAAGGTAATGAACAATCACTGTAATTTCTTGACTTGAAATTTCCAAGGAGTTCCTGCTGTAGAGCCATCAAAGGCAAATTAATTCATTAGAAAGTACAAAGACACACAAATCCCTGACTGCCTGGCCTACAAAACACCTGAAAACCTCACTTTATGTTGATTAGAAAATCAACATACATAGGAGACAAGCTGAATGTCAAGAAAGCCTGATTTGGCATGGACAACAGGAATACATTTTCTTTTTCTGCCCAGAGAAAGCACAATTTGTATTCATGCCAAACAATGTAAGAGAGAACTTTTGGATCTTGCAAATACTATTTAATTTAGAAGGCAAATATTTTCACAGAGTTAATTGCAAGATCATTGATCAAGAGAGGTTCATAGACCAGCAGCTAGATAAAAGGAAGGCCCAGTGGTAAATGACCACATTAGATGGATATTAGAGTATGAATTGGGTTCTTTATTGTTATTGTATGTCCTTATTGTTACCATAAAGTAAAGGAACTTGGAAAATCTCTCTACTCCCACAGATTGAAGCCCCCTGACATGAGGCTCCAGAGAGACAGGAATCCACATTCAGCCCTTGGTGAAAAGAGACAGTTCCTGCCCCTGACCTGCCAGAGCACTAGGAGGACATGGGCTCCTTCTAGAGGTCTTCTCCAGTGCTGTTTTATTCCCTCTGTTTTCCAAAGAATTTGACTCAGATTTGCAAATACCAAAATTTTGGTATCCCCAGAATTCTATTTCCCTGCCATGAATATTATTTAAAAACAGAAGACAAGTCACCTACTCTGAGAAAAGGACTCATACCAAGGCACTCTGGGAACAAATGCATCATCATGGATTCTTACATCCCTGCATGCATGGTTTATGTGTGCTCATACAAGCCCTCTTCATGAATCACTACTGGTACAGTATCTTTTCCCTCCCTATCTACCACATCCCACTCTAAAGCACCTTGTAGAACAGTCTCAGAGAATGCAAGGGGAACCATTGCCCCTTGAGATGACACAGAACTGTGCTTACTCTCATCACATGAGCCAGAAAAGGGATCTTGCAGCCCAGAAAGCCAACCATAACCTGGGCTGCATCAAAAGAAGTGGGGCCAGAAGGTGAGGGAGGTGACTCTGCCCCCGACTCCACTCTCATGAGATCCCACCTGAATTATGGCATCCAGCTCTGGGCCACTGACATAATATGGACATGGACCTCTTGGAGTGAGTCCAGAGGAGAGCAATGAAGGTGATCAGAGAGTTGGAGACCCTTTCCTATGAAGACAGGCTGAGAGAGTTGGGGTTGTTCAGCCTGGAAAAGGGAAGGCTCCAGGGAGACCTTAACCACCTTTCAGTACTAAAGGGAGCCTACAAGAAAGCTGGAGAGAGACTTTTTACAAGGGCCTGCAGTGAAAGGACAAGGGGAAATAGCTTTAGACTTAAATAGAGTGGATTTGGATTAGATATGGGGAAAAAATTCTTCATTGTGAGGGTGGTGAGACACTGGAACACGTTGCCAAGAAAAATTGTGGATGTCCCATCCCTGGAAGTGGATGGCCAGCTTGGATGGGGCTCAGAGCAACCTGATCTAGGGGAAAGCACCCTCAACTATGGCATGGGGGGTTGGAACTAGATGATCTTTAAGGTCCCTTCCAACTCAAAACCATCTATGCTTCTATGGTCTTTGAACCCAACCTTTTATGCTATCAGACACGGCCAGAAGGATTGCACACCACAAAGAAACAAGGAGTGCAAAAATGTAAATGTAAAAAGGTAAATGTAAATGTAACAGTACAACAGCAAAGGAAAGTGACATACAAAAGCCAGTAAATCATTAAAATACACTCTTTTCTCACAGGAGCTCCTAATTATCTTACTGATACCATACTCATCTACTTTAGCAATTTGATGGTCTCTGTCACATAAAAAAGGAGCAGAACCTTAGACCCCCTCTCCATCTGGGGAAGTTCATCTAAGAGAAACTGTCCCCTTTTCACTTCCAGCTCTGTCAATGGGATTTCCTCCTGAAGGCTACTTATGGCTTTCAGGATCTCAGTTTCAGAGAGGTAGAAATGACTGCAGGCATGCACTTATCAAAACAGCCATTTTTAAATTAAAAACTGAGGTTAGCTGCAAATCTTTCAGCTTCACTGTGCAGCAAAGACAGTAACACACTGTCAACAGATAAACAGTCCATACTATCCATACTGCCCACAGCATAAAAAACGTTCTCTTGGGACTACATTGCTAGTGCTGTGATGGAATGGACATTTTACAACTCTGCTGCTGAATTGCAAAGTAACATGCCTAGAGTCCAATTTTCAGTGTGAGCACTTAATGCAAGCAATCAAATTTCCTCCATATGGGGTTGATTTTAAGCACTAATTTAAAGCAGTTCAAGAATTTAGGAATAACAAGTGGAAGAACAACACAATATGTTTTTTTCTAATATTAGCCTGGTTCACCAGCCTCTCTAGCAACCAATTCAATGTGTGCTTTAAGGGTAGGTTTAGTCTGCATCCTGAATCTCCTTCTGGGACAGAACATGCACGGGCAGTCCAGCGCTTTCACTGTGTTCAGCTAAGTGGCAAATTAAAAACCACTGCTGGAAATTTGGCCTGAAAAATATAGATACAACATAACCTTTGGAATTTCTAAAAATTTACCTTATGGTTAGGGTTTTAAAAGCATGTACCTAACCCATTCTGAATGCAAATTAATATGTCAAATTTAGAGCATAGGCATTATGTACATCAATAGATGATGTTGATGCATAACATCTCTTAGGATCTGATCAACAACTCCAATACACAGCACTTGATTTTAATGGGACAAATGTTTCTAGGTGTACATAAGTATAAACAAGCATTCTGTGGTCCAAAACGATTGTTTAAGCAGAAGAATGCTTACATGGGGAAAGCTTCCTTTCATAGTTCTTCTGAGGACACCGATACAAAAGAAAGAAACAAGGTGATTTTGTCTACTAGTGATGGAGCATTGTGGCTATTGTACATCTCTACTCTTGTGGCTCTCAAAATTAGCTAATTAAGACATACTTCACCAGAACAAAATATTTGTAAAGTCAGCGTGTCCCTAACAAGGAGTTATGTTGTCTAAGAAGCTTCACAAAAGAAATTCCCAACATTCTTCCAATATATTAAAATTACTTCCCTAATTAATACTGGGAATTGGAGCTTTAGAGACTGATGTCATGGTGAAAAAAAATTTGTTTTGTTTTCTGATTATATAAAAAGATGGCAGTTTTATTTTCTGTACAGATTCTGAGCTCTCTAAGTAAGCTTAACTTGAGAAAAATGAAAGTCATTTCAACCAAGTTTATTCTGTTTGCTTTAGCTACAGTGGTCTTTCTCACATCAAACAGTATGTGCCTAAACGAACCAATGAAGTCCAGGCTGCAGAGCAGAGAAGACAGTGATGATAAAGATTATGAGGTAAGATCTGTATTACTGTGACACTGTTTGGGGGAACTGCGGGTGAGATCTTGAGCACACTGGATTTTTTTGGCACCGGCTGTCCTAAACTCATTCCACAGCATTCAGCATTACAGCACTAGCAGTATGAAAAAAGCTTGTCAAAAGAATTTTCAAGAAATTCCTTTTCTCAAACACATGAGTTGATTGTGTAAATCAACTCATGTTCCAATTTTTTTGCAGTACAGCTTTATGATTAGGCTGCAACTTTTTCTGAAAAGTTTCTTACTTACACAGTGAGTCCTCAATTAACATTCCTGTCAGGTGTTTTATGTACCTAATATAACAGATTATTAATCCAAAATGAATAAAGGCATGCTTGTAATACTCAAAGAATAATGATAAACAGAGAACATTTTAAATCTAATATACTTAATGGCCTTAAAATTTTACTCTGGAAATTGCCTATAAAAATTTCTTTGCAGGGTTGCACATTTATTATGTCTCAATAGGTGCCAAATGAAATTTGCACGCTTCATCTGTATTATTTTTCATGTTTTCCCTGCAAATGCTCCCTAGGAAATGGGAGCCAACCCCTCTTTTTGACTTATCATCATTGGTATAATAAACATCCTTCAAAACAAAATACAAATTCAATTATGTTAGTCAAATCCTCTGGACTTAGCTCACTATCTTTTATATTCTTCAAGAAGCAGTGTGCAGGTGCAATCAGAGGGATAGTTTATTTAAAGTTTTAACCATGAAGTATGAACTAGAATGGCTCATTCCTGTTCTCTGCCAGTAACTGGAGAAGCTCAAAGGAAAGACAAATAGGGACAAGGAAGTGAAATTATGATTAGGAGCGTTTGTGTCTTTGACTGAAATTTAAATCCATATTTTTACATACTTGCAGTTAAGTCCTGGAAACTTATTTTTGTCACAAAAGTAAGTTGTTCTCAATATGCCAAGGGAAGAACACTGCTCTATAAGAAGGGTCATACTGATAAAGCTCTTTTTCAGGCAACAGCTGCCCTCAGCATCATGACACAGGTAATACACTAGGCTCAGTTCTTCACTGTATGACAGCATAGATACAGAAAGTGTGTTTTCTGTTTGTTGCACAAAAAATTGAGAGCCCAGGGCAACTTCTATGCTCAAGGCCAAAACAGGCATGATGTGAACTTGACCCAAAAGCTTTCCATTCACTTCCCTGCCCGATGGCCTGGATGGATATTGTGTCCAAAGCATCCACCCAGGGCTGAGGAAGAAATGAACTATACCTTCAGGTAGCTTGGTCCATCCTCCTGTTCATCCAGACCAGATGAGTACGAGTCTGGGTCTGTGTGAAGTCACAAAATATGTTCAGCATCTTCCACTCCATAGGATTTCAGGTGGTGATACTAGCAAATGTGACCCTGACAGCAGGTGCTGTCCTATCTTAACTGACTGCACAGGATCTGACTCCTGGGCTCAGAGTCAGATTGACACCATTTGAGCTGAACCATTTGCTGACATTGATATGGAAATATGCCCTTGTGGTCAGAGCTCTGAAAAGGTAAGCAGGACAATGTCAGCATATGAAGTAATCCATATGAAGGAGCTCATGTTACAATGGAGTTTAGCAAATAGATCTAAAAAACATTACATATTCAAAAAAATAAGAGCCCAGCAGCTTTCTAAGGAGGTATGAAATAGAATACTTTGTGTCATTGGTAGCTGGAGTAATGCCCAATAAAATGATTATATCTTTTTTTAAATTATTTTTCTTTAGATTACAGATAATATTTTGGAAGAAAAGCAGAGGAGTCTCAATTTTGAAGAAATGGAAGACTGGGGATCAAAAGATATCATCAAAATGAACCCTTTTACAGCAAGCAAGATGCCAAATTCAGTTGCTAATTTACCTCTTAGATTTGGAAGAAATTATCCAGAAGAAAGAAGCATTAAGCCATTTTCAAATTTGCCCCTGAGATTTGGAAGAGCTTTTGGAGAGAACATACTTAATCATGCTCCAAGGGTATCACACAGGCTTGAGAGATCTCCACTTGTTAAAGGTTTCAGTCAATCACTTCTAAATTTGCCACAGAGATTCGGGAAGTCACTGGCTGTCAATCTGCCTCGAGACATTCAGGAATCTGAACCAGGTAATGCTACACAAGTGTTCAAGCCCCATATTAAAATGCATATTAAATCATAGGTTAGCAATGATTAAATACAGCTAGAATTCCTCTAGGAATATTCCTAAGCATTGCAATATGAGTTCAATTTGCCAAAAGAAAGATTGCAGTTCATCAAATCAAAAAGCCTCGTAAAAAAGCAGTAGAGAATCTTTTTATAAAACCTTTTTTAATGAGAAGGTGCCAAACAGCCAAATTTTAAAATGTTCATATGACAGGATTAGATTTGATGCTTTTTTAGATCAGGTTTCATTTTGAAAAATCATATCTTTGGTGAAGAAGTTTCAGAATCATTAAAATATCCCATTTCAGCACTATAAAATTACAAACTTACCGATAAATTACTCCTCAATTTTCTAAATTTATGCAAATTAGAGTTAAAAAAGACAAAATTCCAAGCCGAATAGCAGCATTCTGAAAATTACTTTTTCTCATCCAGTTCTATTTTTTTCATATTTTCTTACTGAGACAATGTTTGAGATTTTGATTTTTCATTCCACGTTATCATGGAAAAATTTTTATGACATCTCAGAATTATTTTCAGCATAGAAAAACTATTTCCTGCTATTACTAAGAATAATTTAAACCAGCTCTTCAACAACAGTCCTTCTTATCATAACTGCTGCCATACTGGAACTGCCCATTTGTCTTGTTACCAAGATTCAGGTGGCTACCCCTGACCTCCATCTGACACATGAATAAAGTAGAAGTTCAGGCCAGAAATGATAACAGATATATTAGAAGCCAAGGTTCGCTCTCATTTAATTTGATTCCTTTCATTCCTTTCTCACTGTCTCACCTAATTATAACAGCTTTTGTTTTATTTGTCTGGTACTTTTAGGGATATGAATTCTAACAGTTACGTTAATACTGGAATGAAATGATGAAGACAGAATCTGAAAGACTTGGAAAAGCTGCAATGTGCTTTCAAAACTAAAGGTCATCCAAAGGAAATGTGTGAATTGAAATGCAAACCTGCCTTCATGTATGCATAATGTCTTTTTTTTGCAAAAACCCTTGACATATAAGGCAATGATAATTGTAGTGATTGTTGTGGTAGTTTGCTTCCGTGGTGGTCTAGTATAAATTCTATTTATTTCTATGCTACTTATGTCCTGTTGGCTGTAAAACTGAATTTCAGAACAATGGCTGTGTAATTTACAGCATTTAAAGCAGAATTTTAAAAAGCATAAAATTAATAAAGGCGCATGGTTCAAATAAAAAGAAGCCTATGATGTGAATAATAACATTGAGAAGCAGGATCAAAACTGCTGATAGCCTTTGTGTCATGAGCAGCTAAAGAAAATCAAGTGTTGAGAAAAAGCTTTTCCTGGTTTTTATGGGTCATCTTGGATATAAATATGAAAGGCAACTTGTCTCTCTGGCAGCTGGCTCCTACACCTCTTCTTCTGCTCACAGCTAGTCCAGCTTAAAACTGACATTAGAATCACACATACAAATGGGTGCCTTCAGCAGCAGCCCTTTGATGCTCAGTCTATTCAATAGCTTGGAACCAGACAATCTGTCTCCAGCTCCTGGCTCTCAGACCTGCAGGTCCCTTTGACTCCTCAGTTTCTGGCAACCAGATCACTCATTCTGCTGTCTAGCCTTGTTTAAGAGGTGCTATCAGATCACACAGTGTCCATGCACAGTGTCCATTCAGTGCCTGCCTTCTCAAGGCATTGAGTGGTTCTGTTCGAGTCCCATCAAGTGGTCTGGTAGTTCTGCTCTTTGCTACTGTCCTGTTGCCTCCTCTTACTCAGGGTTTGGATATCTGAGAGTTTATTACTTCTTCTGTCTCTTGTCTTAGTCTTTATGCTGAAAAAACAGTAACCAGATGTCCTTACATTCCACATATCTTTACAAGAACCTGGAAAAAAACCCTATCAAATTGATCAGATCAATTAATAGATGGGACAGAGGCTGAGTTGCCATTCCTCCACAAAATTAATGAGGCTACAGGAAACACAACACTATTCAGCCTGTACCTGGTGAATCTAATTCAATCCAAAGGAATCAGACTATAGTCCTGAGAATATCTAGTCTCCTACTCACTCATACCTGAAATAACAAAGAGATAAGAAATTCTAAACAGATAAAAACCAGCGAGGTTACACTTTCTGAATGTAAGCGTCCCAAACCAATCTTCGTGTTTTTCTCTAAGCCTCAGAAAACATTTTACCTAACAAGTGCTGTTGAAAGACCTGTTTTGCAGTATAACACTTGGGTACAGCAGACAAGTCCATGCTGAAGGACACTGGTCAACAAATTGTGTGTGGGGAAAGTCAAAGATCCAGGCTATGAAGCAGAAGTCTTGCCATTGCCTACCACCAGATCAGGTGCCATTTATTCCTCAGTCAGGAAAACCAGGATCTTTAAGTGATTTACAATCAAATGGGCAGCAGAAGGAAATGCCCTGAGCTGTGTTTCTGGTCCTGCAAACCTCACTGCACGACATGTGAACCAAAAGGAAACAAGATTTGTGAGAATCCCTGAGCAGCAATAGAAGCTGCCTTTTTAAGGCACATATCACCTAGCAACAGGGAAAGGGTACACATCCATTGGCATTAATGATAGCTGCTGTGGGAGGAAAGCAGAAGCCCAAACACTGGCCCAGCAGCAGGTACAATTAAGTTGTCCTCTTATGGCAAGCTTCATAGCATGGATACAGGAGGTGGCTATTGATTTATTTTCCCTTAGTACAGGAACTGCTAGCTGAAATGTACATAAAGTAGGAATTATGCTATGCTGTGCAAAATTTCTGTTTGGCTTGAGAGCACATGAGCCAAGAAAACAATCACAGGATAGTGCAACAGGAGGAGAAGGGGCACCACAGGCAACATACATTGCTCTAGCTATCACTCACTGGATTATTTATTATCCACATACAGATATTATTCATGAATTGGGAAAAAGCAAGGAGAGGACACACGTAAATCAATTGACAGACTATTGGGACTTCCTGGCATGAATTCTTGAAGGGTTCAGGAGCTACCAGCCTTCCTTGCCGTACAAGTAATATTTATGCCTGTTATTAAAGTCTCCATGCAAAAAACACCAGGTTTGTTTTAGGTTCTGACTTAAGCTTATAGAGAAGACAGCTGACAATGTACTGATTAATTTATAAGTCCAAAGGCTCATCATGGGGTTGATTTCAATATATCATTTAGACAGATTTCGTGGAGTGTAAAGTGACACTTTGGTCTACCCTCAGAAACAACCAGACTTTGGAATCGTATTTGAAATCTGTCAGTCTTAGATTCTTTTCAATTGCTTTTGCAACTGCCTTTTGCATTTTTTTAAATAAGAAAACTGGGGTATCCTTAGTAATGACAGACCACTCGAAATTTCCAAACTTTTATCAAGACATTTTAAAAATTTCTTCAAGTTTAAGAGCACCTGTTAGCAGGAATTGGAAATGCTTTCATTAGTGCACCCACAAAAGTTCATCTGGCACAGATACCTTGACAGCCATAGATGTCTGATTTGCATTTGTGCTGCTCTCCTGGTGACATAACGTAGAAGGGCCTCAGCTAGTGCCACTCAGATCTTTTGTAGACCAGAGTTTGGATGAGAAAAATTTGTGCTACTAGGAAAGAAAAAAGCAGCTTACAGTATCTTTATGTGTATTTTATCTGATGAAAAATTAATAGGGCAAAATACATTTTTTCATCTCTTCATATCTGTGCACAATGTATTCTATGCAGTGATTAGCCAGAAGGTCAGTCCTGTGGCCTTACTCAGAACTGTATCCAATTAAAATTTTAGAAAAAAAAGAAAGGGTTTCTCCTACAGTTGCCATACAAATTATCCACTTATATCCCCAGAGTTAACTGGTAGAAGAAATATTCTAGATTGGTTTTCAGAAAACTCAGACATCTCTGTAGGCTACCATTGTACTTGAAATACTGAAAAAAAAGTATATGGTTATGACAGATTTCTAAACCCAGAACTTATTAAAGTTCATTCCATCCTTTTATTACCATCCTCCAACATGCTGATAATGCATAAAGTGAAATGAAAAACAGAAGGGTATTTCCATTGTTTGCAGGTCTTAAAAAAAGGAGTCAGGTGATTAAGACAGACATAGGTCAGAAAAACCTTGCACAGGAAAATTCATTTCGCTACATCCCAAATTTTCAGAGGCATCCGAGTACTGTTTTGTCTCACACAGCAATACCTCAGGAGAAAATTATTTCTTTTCAGACTATGCTTTCAACAGGAGGCTGGATCACATGATCTCCTTTCTCCTCACATGTATTTGATACCTCAGCCACACTGAAAGAAATGTTTGAATAATAGAAACTGGAGCTAAACCTCACATGCTGCATACTGTAGCACAAATGCAGAGACAAGCAGCAATGCAATATGAGTGTTGTAGGGCACACAGAGCCATGTAGCTGTCTTTGCAAATTTGGGCATATACAGGTTACAAGTAATAGATGAAAAGTGGTTCAAAACCAGAAGCAACTATTAGGAATGCTGCAAACCAAAACTTTGCTTGGGTTTTGACCCTTAGTTCCTAAAGCTGCCCCACCTCACATGAAAGAAAACATTAAATCAGTTTGCATCACTGAGGTTCAAAGTACTTCATAAATCTCTGAGGAGCTTTATATCAAAGTTATCAGTTGAAAACAGATGTACACTTTGTGGAGATGCTTGTGGTGGTTGATGCAGGGTGGACAAAAGGAGCCTACAAAATCACCGCATCACTTCCATCTTCAGCTGGACAGTTAAGAAAAAGTATAACAAAAGTCTCATGGATGAAGACAAGGAAGATCACTCCCAAATTCTCTGCCTCTCTGCAGTGCTGGGAATGGGGATTGGGGATTGGGGTCAGTAAACCAAGTGATGTTTCTGCCATTCCTTCCTCCTCAGGGGGAGGACTTCTCACACTATTCCTCTGCTCCAATGTGGAGTCCCTCTTCCTGGAGACACTCCTCCATGGGCTTCTCCAGTATGAGTCCTTTCCATGGGCTGCACATCTTCACAAAGTGCCACAGTGAGTCCCTGCCATGAGGTGCTGTCCCTCGGGAACACTGTCCAGTGTGGGTCCCCTGCAGGGTCACAAGTCCTGCCAGCAAACCCACTCTAGCACAGGCTTCCCACATGGGTCACAGCATCTTTCTGGCCTGGCATGGGGTCCTCCATGGGGTGTAGGGGGACAGGCTGCCTCACCTGGGCCTGCAGGATACAGGGGGATCTCTGCTCCAAGACCTGGAGCACTGTCCTGGATTGTCAAGCAAATTGTATTCTATTTGTCATCTGTACGACAGTTGTCTTCTGTTAAGTGGGCAGTTTTCCTTATCTCTTCCAAAACTGGGGAGACATCTGCTGATAACAGGCTATTGAATGTCACTGCATGACTGATAAGAACTATAGCATCCCTTGTGAGATGCTCTGCCCAGAGGGAAGAGCCAAGCATTCTACCCAGATATAATCTTGAGATTCTGGAACACCAGCACAGCTTCTCCACTGGATTTCTCAGAGGAACAGCTGCCTCTTCTTCCAGTGGATCTTCAGAGGAAGACTACACCCTTTACTACAGGATCTCTGCTCCAGCAGAACCACACCTGACACTCCAGGAGGGCTGCAGCCACAATTCCAATTGGACTGCTACAAACACCCTGACCCACAGGGTGTCAGGTTGTGTTCTGACTCAGTCAGTGTTGTTCTACTGTACTGCATTGTTTATTTTATCTTTTTATTTTCTTCCCTATTTAAGAACTGTTATTTCCTGCTCCCATATTTTTTGCCTGAGAGTCCCTTAATTTAAAATTTATAGCAATTCAGAGGTGGGGGGTTTACATTTTCCATTTCAGAGGAGGCTCCTGCCTTCCTTAGCAGACACCTGTCTTTCCAAACCAAGACAAGCACTTCTTATTTAGATGAATTAGTGAAGGAGAACAGAGGGAAGCTTTTAAAAATCATCTGCTTCTCTTAGCTGCTTAACTCTGCAGGTACTTAAAATACATCCACATCTTGGGGCAATAAATATTTGGAATTTATTCTATGGCAAATATGGAGAAATTTATTTGTAAAAGAATGGAGACAAACTTTCTTTGAACTCTGCTGTTGAAGAGAGTGGCTCAAGAAAAACATAAAAGCACATGTTTGGTGTTGAGCTTGTCTTTGAGTGCAGTTACCATTTTGACTGAGTACCTATTTGCCTTTAGAGACCATCATAAATTCTGAGAGGTACAGGTTTGCCTGTCCCTCAAGACATATTTCAAACTAAAATGTACAGCCCAATTCAGCAGCTGATTTCTTTTGGCAGCTATGAAAGAAAAGTCAGAAGTTTAATTAAGATTCCTGGGAAGAAATTAAATACCAGTGGAGGTACTGCAGAGCAGCCTACAGTGTAGTTATACTGGGATCACATATGGCTTATGGACTCTTGAAAGAAGTGTGAACCCAGGTGATTCTGAATTGCTCTTGATGTGCCAGTCTGAGGAAAGAGCAGGGGAGGGGAAAAGAGCAGACATTTTTCAGAAGGTTCTTCCTGTGTCTGCTCAGCCTCCACTGCATGTTTCTGGAAGTTCTGTATTTCAAGACATTTCCTACCAGATATGTTCTTGCACACATTTTTACTGCATATGATTTTATGAATCCAGGGGGGCCCTGGAGGATTTCAGAGCCCACCCCCATCTCAAATGTGTAACTAGTGATAAATTCTTTCTGGGTCTTATTTCCCTCTGCTGCTAAGTGCAGATGATGCACAGTTTTGCACTAGCACAATATGTGCAACAGTGATTTTCTCAGTTAACCTAGAAATCACCAAGATGAGGATACAGTAACTTGGGCTGACTGAAAAGGAGCACAGAGGAAAAAAGTTTGCAGGTAATGTATAAAGTCATGAGGTTTTTTCCCCATTTTCCAGGATGTAACAGAAAAATATTCTCATTTGTTAGTATTATTTGACAGTGAATAATCTATTCTTGCTTTCTATGATACTTTTCTCTTAAATCACTATTGCATTATATGCTCTTACATGCGTGCTACAAAAATTATTGTTCGGACTGTTTCTTGTAACATGCAAGTGACAGGTTCATATTCTGGGTTATGACATAAACTAGAAGATTTTTAAGTAATTAATTTGATAATCAACTATTATATTCAAATGAAAGATATACATAAATACATTTTATACAGGAAAATTGACTCGGAGATACAAAACATATGTCTCTTCTCTAAAGTAAGAGCAATTTGCAGTTATGGAAATGAGATTCAAGTCTGGAATTCTCATCGATGCAAAACTGCAAAATGGCTCGTGGCCACGAGAGGGCAGAAATAACATTCCTTGTAAAGCCTGATTTTGGGGAGAATCGTGTATTCCCTTATAGAACCTGGGATGTAAATTAGCACGGCAAACTCCTGGAGGAGTTAGAAAAAGGAAACTAAAGCATTAGCTTTACAAAATCTATCTCATGAACTTTAAACCTTAACAAGTCTGGTCATGTCAATTTTCTGTCTTTTAATAACCATTCCTAGAACAAATAATTTTTTTTAAAAAGAAATTACAGTGGCATTTGACATAAAGCATGAAGAGATAATTTGTTGCAGTGTGTCTTAATCTGCCTATCAATTCTTTATAACTTTTGCCATTTAACACCAGCTTAAGGATAAGAATATGTATAATTTCTCACTTCAACAAACAGCTTGCTTTGGCTCTTTTTGGATCTGTGAAAGGCCACTAAGCTAATGAAGGGTCTAGAACATTTCTCATATGATGGAAGGCTGAGCAGGAATGGTGCAGCCTGGAGAAGAAAAGGCTCAGGGAGGATCTCATCAATGCGTACAAACACTGAAGGGAGGCTGCAGGAGAAGAGGGAGCCAGGCTCTTTTCATTTGTGCCCAGTGAGAAGACTGAAACATCTGAACATAAGGAAGCACTTAGCCTGTGAGGGTGGCTGAGCCCAGAGAAGGTGTGATAGATCCCTCCTTGGAAACATGGTCATAGGCAGCCTGATTTAGGTGGCCTTGCCAGGTGACCATCAGAAGTCCCCTCCCACCTCAAGCATTCTGTGATTTTATGATATCCATCTTTCCCTTGCTTCAGCAGCACAGGACATCCACTGTAGCCTGGTAAGGGAGCTATACAGAGATGTATCAAGGAACTTCATCCTCCCAATTAGTTTTTTGCCAAAGAAATTCAGTAATGTGGAGATACAGGTGGCAGTGAAACACACAACTAAGGTACTGACAGATTTACACATGGGGGATGACCTTTTTGTGTAAAGATTCAGAGTCTAGAACTGATGTCCTAAGCCTTTTTCTTCCAGTCAGCACACCCTCTGTAATAACAGCTGAGGTTACTCATTCCCATTGTGTCCTAAAATCACAACTCTAATTCTTCCATAGTATATTTTTGGAAGGAAATAACAGACATTTTTCAACAGTTGAGTAATTAATGCAATGAAGGAAAATATTCAGCTGAGCCCTTCCAAACATTCAGCTCTAGAGTAAGATAGAGCGTGAAAAAGACATACTGAAATAATTATTTTTTTAGAATATATTAAACTTGTGAACTCTGGAAATCACTGATATAGCTGTACACTTGCACATGGCACAAGCATTAAAGCTCAGTTCACTTTAATATGATGGCCAAGTTATCCAGGTTAAAAACAAATCAGTGGTTCAAAATCATAATAAACCAATTACTGGCTCAACTGGTTATTAATAACACAATAGTGCATTTAAGACATATTCAAAAAAGCTATTTATGTTCTATCACTTGCCAAAAGACATGCTTCCAGCTTTTTTCACACTGCTTTTTCCAAGAAAAGTAGGACCTCCAGCTAGTTTTGCTCTCACTGGTGAGAAAAAACAACAGAAAAAACCACTCTTTTCAAATGCATCCATTTGTTTTGCTGCCAATTCAAGCCAAACAAAAAAAAAAAAACCATACTGAGAGAAAAGGTCAGCAGAAGGAAGTAAAACAGATCAAAGTCTATCACCATGTCTGTCAAACACGGGAAGGCAAAAACATCCAGCAAGCCAACTTAACCAGAATCCAAACTCCACCAGTGGTGGCCAGCTCCAACTGTTTTGAAGGACGGTGTGAACATCCCACAAGATCTTAGCAAAGAATATTGGTATCTCCAGGAATAGGAATAAAAAACTGGCACTTCATGGAAGTCTTGCTGCTGTGCTGCCTGCATTACTTGAAATCCACTAGGCTCAGCTAATTTGTCAAGAATTGAACCAACATCCACATGACTTCATTAAATTCTTCCCAATCAAATTTTCTGTAACAAACTGTCTTGGTTTGTGGCTGTATTTATTGCTTTATTCAGGAGAGGTAATACTGCACATGACCTACATGTGTGTGGGATCCCAGCTCCCAGGTGTGCTCTAACATCCTTCCACCCCATTCAACAGTTAAACCCCTGCTGGCATCACCAGCTGCCTCATCCTGTGTGCTGCTCCCCAACACCTTCTTGCTGTGATGTCAAACACTGCCAGAACACAGACCAAAGCATAGTCACTGTGCACTGAATAAGAAGGTAAGCTTATTTCAGAGTTCAGCCCTACAGTTTCCTATTAATGCTTTTCTTCCAAAGAGACAGACAATAATGGTTGGGAAGAGAGGGGCTGATCTCCAAATACTGTCTCCTGTGTTGGAATAGTATTTCTTTAGGGTTCTGTAAGCACAATATTTGTTACATTTAGAAATCAATTTTTACTTCAGTGTCATTTCTCAAAATAATCATGTATCATTTTCCTATACCTTCCTACTTCCTCCCACTGGGAGTTTTTCCTCAGCAAAGCCTCCCAGTGGGATAATTTGTTCTCTTGATCATGGATTTCTGAAAGCTCTGGGGCTGAAATGTGTATGATGGGGGCTCCTGCTTTGGAGAGATATCATCCTGGAAACTTCTGATTTCCTTTGTGGGTGATTTCCCCTGGATCAATAAGGACTTTTGACTTTGGTCACTGAGGTAAAATCCCCTTGGATTCTTCTGCCAAGGAATTGGGCCCATTTGCCAGGGAACAGAGCTGGACAGACAGTAGGGGCTCCTCTGCATGCATTGGACTGTGTCCAGAGAGCGCAGCACTATTCTTAGGGATGTCCTGACCCTTGATCTGGGTCCTGCTCCTAAAGGGAGGTGTCAGTGACTACAAACTTGAGGTCCCCGAGCCAGCCGCCTGAAAGTGCTGTGCAAGGAACTAATTTTCTGGAGCTGAAGGCAAATTTTAGGATTTGAGTGGTGCTTTTGGACTGGTGCAGCTGCAGGGACATAGTATATGTATGTCCTATATGAACCCTTTTGATGAGGGAGGGTGGATTGTGGTGAATCAGTGGTCCTGGTGCTGGTGTGCTGGGTAAGACTGCAGATAGGTTTAAGTCTGTATGCATAATGTGGATTTGAAGCTGAGTGCAGTCAAATCATGACCTGGTGCTATGGATGATGGCTGAATGCTAGGAGACTGATGAAGTAAAATCGATGACACAGATCCCTGCCTCAATGGGCAGCTGCTGTCATGGAGTTGCAAAGAGAACCCATGAAATGTGGTACCTCCCTCTATGTGCAACAGGCAGGGCGCAAAAAATCTGCTAGTCACAGGCTCCATCTGTAATTCTGGCAGCCAGAAATAAGTTTCTGAGACAGGCTAATAAAGCTGGATAGAAAGGAAATTCCACTGGGGTCGGAACAATGTGGACTCAGAAGTGCATTGCATTGCAAGTTCTAGCAGAACCACAGCAGTTCTGCTAGAAGGAAAGTCTGATTTCTGTTTCTTGCCCACTTGCAGATTATGGATCAACAACTCAGAACATTTTTCTCATTGCAAGCCAGTTGTACTTGAATGTGAGTCATCGATGTAAGATTCCCATAGTGTTCATATAGATACCATATTAGACCTACCCAATACTCTATAAACTGCCAGCATGATAGAATTAGCTTAGGTTTTTTCACTTGATATGCTACATCAACTTCTTTCCTTCAAAAACATATGGCTGAAACTTCCAGACATCCTGGAAGAATAACATATTTCAAATATTTTCAAATTAGTTCCCTATTTTAATAAGGCAAAGCAAAATCCTTTGCATTTTACTGACATATGCTAGAGAAGAAGAGGACTTGTTTAAAACATCCTTTCTGTCAAAGCTTTGCCAAAGTCAGGATAGCAAACCTACCAGTCTGATGAATATAAATTGCTCCTTTCTCCTTGAGACTCTTCTCAGACTCTTCTTCCCATTTTAAGGTCCATATCCAAAAGCTAGCAGATCATTAAGTGCAGAGCAACACAGAAGTCTTAAAAGTACAGCTCAAAATGTAAGGATGTAAAACCAAGGCCTCTCAGCCTTCTTCACATGATGAGCCATTGTTTTTTAGTCAAAAGGAGTCTTGTCACAGTGTGTGGAAAGCAGAGTGAATACAGTGCTTCCCTTTGTGAACTTACCTAGCCATTATTCCACACTGTGCTCAGTCATGGAACAAACAGCTCCTGAGGGCTTCCCCAGGACTGTCCCAGAAGAAGCAGGCACAGATACAAGGGAATGCTCTGCTGGCTCTTGGTGGATGGAAAAGGAAGCAGTAGTGCTTATTTGTCTACTTTGTCTAAGAAGCTGATGGTGGTCTTTTGTCTTTTTGTCTTCTCTTTGGAGAAGACTCTTTGTCACTGTGAACCAAAGCTTCATCTGAGAGAAAGTAAAAGTCCTGGTGCTTTTGTCATGCACAAGAGAGCAGCTCAAAGCAGAGGCACCTTGTTTAGATATAAATGCCTGCATGAAGTTCTGGAGAGTTCGGGGGTTTACACTGACTTAGTACAGCTCTTCTCTCACAAACAGCTGATCGACCAGCGTTGAAATACAAATTTGTTCAAGTGAAAGGAGGACTGAATCATTTCCCCTAAGCACAGATGTAGAGACGAAAACCATGGCAGTTAAGGAAAAAGATATTTTCTATTAAAAGTATCATGGATTTAAAGTCCTTTTCAGAGTGGGACTGGAACTTCACAGTGAAACTGAATTCACCAAGTGAGACTTTCTGTGCAGAAGTCCTTTTCTGTGCAAGTCCAAACTTTATGCTCTTACTTGAAAGTTTATTTCCAGCTTCTGTTCATCAGTAACACAAAGCAATAGTATCACACCTCTTTAATCTGCTTCTTTTCATTTTGTTTTTATGTTTGTTTTATTTTTTAACCTGGTACAAATAACCAGTAGCAGTAGTAAAAGCAACCACTGTTTCCTATAGACACTTGCCAGAATTAGGCAGAACTCATCTGTTTTCTCCTTAGTATTCAGATGCAGTAACAAATTCTCTGGTATTTGGTATTTTATCCTGCATCTTCCCCTAAAAGTTCAAATATTAAACATGATAACCTGCTACTGCATAACCTGCCCCAACACTACCAAGAAAATGAGGGATCTGAAGTCCTATCAAGAACATTCAATCTGCATGTAGCACTAACTCCATTTCAAATTCCTTGCTTGTCCGACCGTCTCAAAAGACAGGTAAGAGCAGAACTTGTAAAGGAAAATTATTCCATTAGAAGTATTTGATATCAATTTACTGTTACTGAAAGCATTTTTTCATGGTTATGTTTTTCTGGCAAGACACAATTTTTTCTTTTTGCTTTAATGAAACAGAGTATCTTCTACTTTGTGCAACAGTCTGTCAGTCTCCCAGGAAATATGTTCATTACTGCTGAAAAGGTGACTGCTAAAATAAATTATACTGTGGTTTTGGCATTCGAAATCTCCTGAAATGATTTTCATAAAGAATAAAATGAACACATATATTGCATTTATTTCTAAGTTGAAAAAAAAGAGCATATTTGACAAATCAATCACCAACATTTATCATGGTATCTACTCCTGTTTTAAACCTTTTTTTTCCAAGATCACAGTTTGACCTAGAATTACTGAAATAAACATTTAAATTAAAATTTAAAATTAAAGGAAGCTTGCAGTTAGCTTTTGTAATCATCAGCATGTAATCAGGAAGTTTCAGGAATCAATGTGTTTTGACTGTATTTTACAGGCTCAATTATACTAATAGCTGGGGGGCAGGATGTGGCAGAATTCCTGCTATTTTAAAGGTCTGGAAAGCTGAACTTCCATGCTGCTTGGCACTCATGACTTTTTTTTTTTCAATCTAAATTTGTATTTTTTCCATACATAATGGATTCCAGAGTGAGCCTCAAGTCCTCCAACATTCTTTCATACAAGATTTTATCTCTGTTGTTAGCAAAATCAGGTCCTAGTTTCCATCTTTCTGTCAGGCTTCTGGTTTACTACACTTGATAAATTCTTTCATTATCTGTAATGTCTCCTATTCGACATCTGAATTTCAGTCAGAATACTTTGATATTATTGAATTATCATGCCTGTCCAACTGTGTCTTGATGCCTCCCACTTACATATGTGCCCTGAGGCAAGTTTTTGTGGTATTCCTTGCATTGCAGGAATTTGGTGAATTTCCATCTGCACTCTTTTAACTATTAATAGGCTTGGAAGGTTACTGAATTACAGGCCTGATTTAAATTTTAATGAATATCCAGGAAAGAATCATGTTAGCTACACAGGATACCCAGAGAAAGGAAAAATTAATCAATGCAACAGCAAGGCACCTTTCAGATGACAACTATGTTAGACCCAGTTCTGAAACACAAACATTAAATACACATAGCAAGGTTGTAACATTCTTTTCTCTGTGACCATGAAAATCTGTATTGTAACACAGATCATAAACTACATTTTTCTGCTACTGTAAACACACACATAAACTCCCCAATTCATACCTGAACAGATGGCTGCATGTTTTACAATATCATATGTTTTTAAAATGTTACACTTTTTCTTAGTCACATAAATACAAATAAATAAATCAATAAATAAATAGAACAGTTGTTCTCAACTTTTAAAAAGAATTCATCCATTAATTTTATTACATTATTTTCTTGGAATGGAGATTTGCTACCAATATTTGCATGGCTAGACTATCTGTGAATAACCAGAAGCATGTACATATATTTGAATAATGCTAGGTTGCATATATATACAAAGAAGGTATCCTATGCATTTTACCCTATCATCAGATAGTCAGATTCAGTGTTGATATCCTAAGATTATGTGCATAGTTATTTATAGGTTTATTGGGAAACTGTTAATAAAAACAAATCCAGACCATCCCACACTAAAAAAAATTCAATTAATTCCAATTCTGTATGTTGCTCAGTGACTGTGTCACTTGGCATGTATTGTGGACTACAGGAGAAGATGTGTAGTGTGAAACAGTGAGGATCTGAGGTGCCGAAAAAATAAATTTCAGATGACCTTTACTTTGGATTAAGGGTCCATTTGTGGCTGTGGAACCCTCCTGGAATATTTCTGGAACACGGCTTTCAGATAATTACATCCATAAGGAACCCAGTTCATGTACTCCAAGACCAAGGTACTGCAAAACGGAGACCATTGGGAGGTTCATGTCAAAAGTAGAGTCCTGAATTAAAATGCCAGTATGAATAAGAACTCTCCTTCCAAGACCTGCTGGAAGCTGTTGGCAGCACATACCCTCAGATGTGTTGGCTTCACATACTGATCAAAACAATTACTGGAAGCCTTCACAAGCTCATAATTTAAGACACTGTATTCTTACACTCTGGTTTGACATCCACATGACATACAAAACAAACCTGAAGGGAAAAATCCAACTTTTTAATAATAAAGAAGGCACTAGGAAACTGATGTTCTGATCCCAGGACATTATATTTTTGGTGGTGTGGGTTTTTTCTCAGAAGAAAAGAGCCAGAAAGCTGGAAGTTGTCTGTCAGAATTCAGAATAAACCTACTATTGTGGAAGTTTAAAATCCTAATAGCTTCTATTAAATCATTGTCTATAGTGCTGAGACTCTTAAGGGGTTGTTCATGATAGACACTTTAAAAATATGTTTACCTTAGCCCTTTTTTGATAATCTCTGGACTGAGACACTTTTTAATGTGTGTTGAGATCTCAAATGTCACTGGATCAACATGGGCTATAAATGTTTCTTTGGGAGAAGGAGACTTCTAAATATTTTAAGTTTAACACAGTCCTGTTTGGACTGACTAGATGATCAGACCTGTGTATGCAATGCTTCTCTTTTATGTCCAAGGTAAAGTGGTTGCTCTGCAGCTTGGTAGCCAATAGAGAGCAGCCACCAGGAATGGTTTATTAATGTTTCCAGTGAGAGCTGGCCTAATGAATACAAACAACACAGCCACACAGGTGACGACATCTGCCTGACTACTTTTCAGACTGGGGGCAAAATCGTAGACAGAACTTGTAAGTGAATGCTTGACTTCCTGCAGAAACTGAGAAACAGAAAAGTTTTCTGATACTCTATGGCACATCAGATTCTTATTTTGGTTCATCATACACATCAAACTGCTCAATGTCAAATGACACCAATGTATGGAAATGTGCAGAGTATCCTCAGGCTCTAGCACATCCATGTGAGTGCCTAACACAGCATTCCTTCAGTCTAAACTACAGCTACTAAACAGTAACATTTCTCACTCCTCTCTAGAGATGGAGAGGGGAAGTTTTCAAGGCATAAATTACAAATTCTGAAATCAGTGGGAATTAGATGCTAAAGCTTCCATCTGTGCTATTGCATATATTTGCTGTCCATATGCTACTGAGAGTGCAGGTATGCATGTGCTGGCAGCTGATACTCAGTAACACTGCAAGATGCACATGCTGCACACATCTATCACCTTCTTTCTTCCTCTCACTGAGCACAACATCATTGACTTGACCCAACCTTCATTAAACAATTGCCAATGGCTGTTGTATTAACTTCTTCTAGTGACAGTTCATCCTAATGGCATTAGCCAGAATAAGCTGAGTAAGTCAGTCATTGTTTAAAAGACTTCAGGTAACCATCACTGTTGCTGCCATCAAAAGATGTTTTGGTTTTGTTTGTTTGTTTTTTTTTCTTTCAGATATAAAGAGTTCAGGAAATTCCTCCATTGCTGCAAGCTTCCCTGAGGAGCAGAAAGGAAGCACAGAGGACTTGCTCTACATGTACTGCCAGAAGACAACTGAGCAAGGGAAAAGGATCTCCATGTACATTTGTTAATGGATGTACACCTTATGGTAGTGGAAAAGACCCTCAGCCAATGTAGACTAGACATATACTTCTCACAGTCAAAATGTTTTAGTGAAGTGCTTTCACCAAGAGAAGCACCAGGCAGCAAAATGCTTGAACAGCAATTTAGACTGAGATGTACAAATATCTGCATGGGCACTTTAAGCTTTTATTTTTTTCACAATGCCCTAAATATTAATGTGGAAATATATTGGTACTCACAAATCTCTACACAATATTTTGCTGAAACACTTGAAGTTCCCAATTTCTGTATTTATTTTTTGCCCATCATTTGATAACTATTTACTGTTTATTATAACAAACTGTTGGATGTTGTCCCAAACACCCTTTCTGAACTTAAAGATTTCACTTTTGGCCTAATTTACAGCATCTCTGAATACCATAGGCATAAGCATGAAAAGTCAGTGCTCAGCTTTTTCAGAAAGCTGTTGTAAAAGAAGAGATATGTCTAGGAACAACAGCTGAGGAGCTGTTGGGGAATGCTGGGCAAATGATGATGTCAAATCTGTGTTGTTCAGACACTCATGTAGGATTCAGATCACCATTACTGACTTACAGGAAAGCTTTGAAAGCAGAGCACGCTGCTTAAGGCTGACTCAGAAAAGTCCAAGGATAGCCTTCAGTCCTGCAGCTTTTCCAACAGGAATGGAAGATGCAGACTAGAATGTCAAAGAGTTAAAACATGACTCAAAAACTGGAAACTTGCCTTCCTGTCCTTGTTCTCCTCTTTGATATCATGAACTAACCTTTACGTGAAATGATCACAGAATATCTCAGTTTGGAAGGGACCCATATGGATCACCAAGTCCAACTTCCTGCTCCTCACACAACTATGTAACACTAAACCATGACCAAGAGCACTGTCCAGATCCCCCTTGGACTATGACAGATTGGTGCCAGATTACTCCCCCGGGGTGTCTGTTCCAGTGACTGGACACCCACAGAGTGGAGAACCTTCTCCAAATATCCATCCTGAACTTTCCCCGATGGACCTTCATGCTATTCTCACACATCCTATCATTTCTGGTCACCAGAGAGAGGAGATCAGCACCTCTGTGTCCCTTGAGGAAGGTGTAGACTTTGTGGAGGTCACCCCTTCTCTTCTCCCAGCTGAGCAAACCAAGTGATCTCAGCTGTTCCTTGTACATCTTGCCCTTGAGACCTTTCACCATCTTGGTCCCCTCCTCTGGACTCACTCTAACAGTTTGATGTGCTTCTTCCACTAAGGCACCCAAACCAGCTCAGAGTGCTCGAGGTGAGGCTGCACCAGTGCAGAGCAGAGCAGAGCAGTCACTTCCCAGTCACTTCCCTCACCTGGCTCACTTGCTCTGCTGGATGCACCCCAGGGTACAGCTGGCCCTTTTGGCTGCCAGGGCACACTGTTGACTTATCTTCAGCTTGCCATCAACCCAAACACCAGATCTCTTTCCCCAGAGCTGCTCTCCAGCCTCTCATCACCCAATCTGTTCCTATAACCAGGGTTACCCCATCCCAGGGGGTATGCATTTGTTAAATGATGCTGATGGGACTTCCATCCCAGAACCATGGCAAAGTGCTGTGATGCCACAGTGATAGGACAGCTGCAAGAATGCCTAATGAGCTTGAAACAAGAATTTTCATTGCTCTTGTGTTTGTCTTTTCTGAATATGCAATCCCTTGGATTATTTGTTGTCCAGGCACACTAGCGTAGAGCCCCTAATCAATCAAAGTGAATCCCACTCTGGAGAAAAAAAGAGGTCCAGAAACAAACCCTCCCTATTCCACAAGGTGGAAATTGCCCAGGTGGCATGTAGTCTATGCCCAGGTGGCATGTAGTCTACATTCTCTACAGTACACTCACACTGCAAGCCAGGAGATTTTGGCTAACTTAGGCATAGTACCTCATGAGAAAGCAGATGAGTCATAGCAACTACTTGTCCCATCTCAGAAAACCAGTGTAGTAGTCAGAAAGGGAGAAGAGGTTAGCAAGCTACTTCATAAACTTATGTTAATGACATTCATTTGCTATTTTCTGGACAGTTCTCACAGTAAAATGTTACTGCAGGAGAGTTGCTCAAGGTACTGAAGGTGCTACTCAGGGGCCAAGGACTGTAGCCTTTCCTCCACACTAAGTTTATGTAAAACACAGAAAACAGGCAAGCAACAGAGCTACAGTAACCCCAATAGTATCAGTTTCACTGATCTCCAAACATACCAGAGATACAGGCTAGATATTAATTAAAAGCTTAGTCTAGTGCAAATAATTACAGAGTAAAAAGCTGAAGTGGGCAAGATTCAAATGAAATATTTTCGTGTTGGTGCCTCTGATAGTACTGGCACAAATTTCAGTGGAGAAAGTATAAGAAGTTTAAATATACTTATGCTTATAATAGAATGTATATATATATATATATATATAAATAAAATTTGTAAATAGAACTTCAAGAAGTATCCACAGTGAGAATTAATTAAAATGTAAGGCTTTTTCTAATACCAGGAAAATCTTACTGATTATGGCTGATCTTTCCACCTGCATTTCCGTCATTTTCATACTCTCATTTGCTCTCTGTTGTTGGTTTTGTTTTTTGGTGTGGAGCTGTTTTCAGATTCTTGTCAGTGAAAAGCACCATGAAGTCTGGCTGGATTCTGTGAGCCCTTTGGCATCAGGAGGAGCTGAAAGTGATCCCCAGAGTGTAGAAATAACTCATTTTAGGGTAAAAAGTTGGAGCCTGTACCTATTTGAGGCATTCCCATAAGTCCTGTTGAATGTTAGGTGTGTGTGGTAAGGAACTGTAAGAGCCAGGTTTTCACAGGGGGAAATTCTCAGCATTCTCAGGAACTTTAAAGTCAGGCATGGGTGCTCAGCACTTATCAAAATCCAGCCCTACATGATGTAGATTTTGAAACACAGGATAATTTCCACACTGGCAGTGTGGAAATGAGTTTTGATATTAGCAGTCCCCTGAGAAATCAAGACAAAAACATACCAATTTATTTGGATTTTTACAAGGAAATAGAGCATAAGCTTTATAAATTTATGTGTTTCCTTAGCACAGAGGCCTTCCTACTGAACAATACTATGATGTCGCTCAGCTGGTAAAAAAAAAAAAAAGTGATGTGCGTATGAATGATGTACTTTAAATTTTTAGTTAACTAGATTGCAAAGTTAGAGAATACAGCAGCAAACTGAATATTCATTCTACTCTGATGATATGAAGTGCAACTATGATATGAAATCAAAGGGCCATGTTCTGTAAAAAGAGATTAGCTAGTAGCAGAGGACAACAAACACAGAAATTCAAAATACAGGATTGTGCCACTTCAGCTCAAGTAGCTCTTCAACAAGGATCTCTGAGTTTGCTTTATAGGTTGCCTATATTTATCAACTAGTAATACTCAAAAATATTAGCCTTTCCACTTGTTAAAATCCAGATCAAACTGAAGTACCTGAAGTAATCATGACACCATATGTATTTCAGTCCATTTTTCTCATACATATTTATACATATGTATTTTTGGAGGAGGCTTGTCAGGGATTATTTTCCTCATTGTTGCTGCTTAAGAGGTATTTGAGTCAATTTGGGTGCTGTGGGACTTTTGCAATCCAATATTTTGCCACTTGATGGCACCAGCAAAACACTTGATCAAACTACGAGGATTTTAGATTAAGGCAGTTTGAAGCATAGATGTAAATTCTTCAAAAAGAGAAAATAAACAACCTCTTACATCAGCATAGATAAGTATATTAGAAACCTGAGAATAATTCTGTGGTGATTTCACAGTTAAATGTACAGGGCTGTGAGGTGCATTCCTCGTGACAGGTGCTCACCTGAATGGGTCATCCAGGTACACAGGCTGAGGAAGAGATCACAGCACCTTTCTAGGGATTTCCTTCCTCAACAGGAAGCAACCAGGGACTGCTGTGACTCTGTGCCCTTGTGTCAGCTATATAAGGAGGAAGGAGATTTTACAGGAGTAGGTCAAATTCTGCCCCCGTACACACTGAAAAGCACATAACCTTGGACTCTGAATGTTTGATCAGCAGATCATTAAAATCTTTTCTCTGTTTTTATGCAATCACATCTTAACCTGAAATATGCTGGGTCTCTGAAAATATTTTCATTTGTCCTCGTTTAAGCATTTTATTTCCCTATAATATTCTATTTTCTTGGTCTTTAAAATACCTTTAAATTGAAGGAAAGAATATATCCTTTAAAGCAAAAAGTAAAACCCACACACAAAAACTCTTCCACATTCATAGTCCAAGGTCTTTCAGAGCAAATAATCTTCCTGCCATTAGGAACTATTAAATGGTGACAGCCACATGGAACCTTTCCTGAAAAATGCACTCTGAGTGGTGCTAGGCAGACCTACCTGGGAGCTAATAACACTCAGTTTATTTACCTTATAGCCTGTGAGGGCTCCTTTGAGCCATTACTGTCTTTTGTGGGAAATGAATTACAAGGGATTTGCAATAACTCTTTACACTTTCATGGGCCAACAATGCCCTTGCCTTAAAGATGAGCACTATCTACCCTTGTGCAGTTTTGCACACTGGAATCAGTCACTGACTGGCTGCAGATGGGCTTTGCTCAGTGCACTGGCAGTGGGTCACACACATATGCCCTCCCAGTAAAGGTACTGGAGAAAAGTAGTTGCCTCCTCACTTCTATAGGTGTAATGGGTCCTCAGGTTCACATCAAACAAGACCACAAAAGTTGGGAAAGGTGTTGAAAAACACCTTTTAGCCACTGTCAAGAGCCTTAGTTATACACACATATCAGGATAGAGCATTGGCAGCTGTCCTCCCACAGTCAAGCCATACCAATGAGGCTTCCAGTAGGTTTAGTGACAGCATACAATGAATGAAAACTGTTTTGTTAAGTTTTTTGGGTTGGTAGCTGGTTTTGGGGGTTTTTTGGTGGTTTTTTTTTTTTTTTTTGTTTTGTTTTTTTGGTTTTTTTTTTTTTTGCCTTGTGGGTCAGGATTTAAGGCTAGGCTAAGATAAGTGGTTGCCTCCCTTTGCAAGAATAAAAGGCTGTAGAGAAAGTCAATTTATACATTTGAAACAATTTATTCTCTAGTTGTAATTTCCTTTCTGTGAAAATTGGCAGGAGTGATACATCTGATTCTCTTAATAATTTACAGAATACATGGGAAAGTAACAGGAAAGAGAAGCAAAATGTTCTCTGGCCTGATCTAGAAAAGAAGGTGAAGGTCATGAGGCGCCCCGGGCTGCATCCCTTTCAGGCCAAAACCACACTTGAGAAAAGAAAGAGATCTTTAGAGACCCCTAGCATGTGTCAGAGAGTAGGAAAGTAGCTCTAAGTGGGAGACCCTCATGAAGGTCACACAGGTTCCAATGTGTCTCTTATTACTATCACTGAACAAGTGCATCTCTCCACTTAATGCTCTGCCATCACAAGGGAAGCTGCAGAACTACTGCACAGAAGCCAGAGTGTCCATAAGGATATTCTCCCTCATGTGAAACTTGATTTATGCCTGTTTTATCAAAAAGTGATGGAAGAGTGCCCATAGTCCACTCATTGCTAGGGAAATGGGATGGTGCTCATCTGCACAACTCCCTGGATTTTTTCCGGGCCTTTCCAAACTGGAAGCATAAATCCCTCCACCACAAGCCTTGACTTCTTTTCAGTAGACAAACTCCATATGCTCTGTGGACTGAACATAAAGGGGCAGATGATATAATACTGAGCAACTGTTTCTTGTGTGATACTAGCAGACTCCAGCAAAAGTCTAATAGAACTCCAGTGAAAACAGTGCCAAATTTTAAAAAATTGCTAATATCTTACTTCATTTCTAGAAAAGGCTCTACCTTTCTTCTTTCTCTTCTGTCTTCCATTCTGGGTGGCTTCAGGCTTGATTAAACAGTATGAGTTTTAAAAATATAGCAAATATTCTAAGCAACCACCCTTAAAAATGCAAAACTTTGCTGGCTGTTACAACCTGAACTCAGAAACCTTCTCTAAATCATGGCAGTCATGAAAATGCACGTTCATCCTTATTTTATTGCTGTCTTAAGTTTAGATGTTAAAATGAAAAGTGATACACAATGGTAGTTAAGTAGTTGTGCCATGCCAGAGCTCAAAGCAAATTGACTGTCCTTATTTATGTGTATGTGTATCAGCAGTATGTCCAATTATTGCAGTGAAAAATGTAGCAAGTCACACTATAACACAACAAAACGGAAATTGAAAACACTTCTAACACAACAAAACGGAAATTGAAAACACTTCTTAGTATTTCTTTTCAATTCACATTCTGTTACAATAATACAGCTGTAACAGAATGTGAATTGAATAGAAATACTAAGAAGTATTCTACATATCTACAGCACTGGTAGTTCTAACAGTAGAAATAAATGGAAAATCAACTGGAATTATCTATGGAATAAACTTTCAGAGACTGCTGGTCTACATGGCATTTCTATAAAGTATGGCATTTCTGTAAAGGCTTCCCATTATGAAGACAGATGTGAACTTTGAATCAGAGTCCCAGTTTGTTATAAATGCAACAATATACAAATGGTTGCCATAATTCAACACTTCAAGTCCTGGTATCTTTGTAGCATCACACATTAAAAATAGATCTTTTGTTCAGCTCAGCTGAAGCATGAGTTGTGCTGGCACAGCAATTTGTGAGATATCACACCTCATGTTGATTGCAGTGAGTCCCATAGCATCACAGCACAGATTTCACAATGAAGTGCATGACTTGTGTATCTTGTATCAGAATGTGTGAATAAAATTGATCTGGCAGTTGAAATTTATCTTTAAAACACCCGTGTTAGTATGGAAAGAAATAAGCACACGACTGTATTTAAACTCTTTTTTGTGAAGGGACTTATCTCCTCTTTGTAACTGCAACATCTATCTTTACATCTATCTTTTACAATTCAATGATGGAGTGGCCCAGCTGCACCCTGAGTCACAGATGACTTGGAGAGAGCTTGGGTGCAGCTCCATGTCAGAACTATGTCATTAACCAAGCTACTGAACAAACCCCAGCCATGGGAGGAATAGAGCTCCTGTAGGAACTGCTAAGGCTGAAATGAAGGAATCCCTGCAGGGCCTATTAACATCCCAACAATTCTATGTCCTCCATCTGAGCAAGTGGAGGAGTCCTAAGAAGTTACCATCATCTCCTGCTTGGAAATGAATCTGGGACATCACTCTTCCCATTGAGGAAAACAAGGGGTTTTGGCAATATGCAGGTTTTGGTATACAGCTTTTAAGAAACATTGTGTGACAATGTACAAATAATAAAGCTTAAAAAAGGGCTCTCATCTGACAACATCTCCTACCCATTTACAATAAAGACCCTTTGAAGCAAGGGGTCAGATAAGCCTTTCTGGTAGATAAGCCTTTCTTATGAAATACACAAAATTCTGGAGTCTACGTAAACTACTTAGATTAGCCCAGTAATACTTCAAGCATGTGTTTTATTTTTTATTATACCAAAAAGAACTATTAAGCAAATAATTACTTTTTCAACCTTAGATATTTTTCTGACTTGGTAAAATTGTCAAGAGACTCTTAGCTAGGCTTAGTGATTAAATTCTTGCCCTTTAAAGTTAGTGGGTTTTTTTGCTTGCTTTGAAATAATTAAGTCTCCAAGGTAAAATATAAATAATGTATTAGCATGATATGAAGAGGTAATTTCTCTGCAAGTATAAAGAGGGTATGTTTTTTGTTTTGCATTACTGATAAAAGGAATTTTTTTAATTTCTTTTTTGTACTAATAGTACATACGATTGTTAACTAATATAGACCTTATTACACAAAAGTCTAAGGAGATAGATTTTTTTTCCTTCACTCTGTTTCAGAAAGACATTCCACACATCGCGTGTTCTTGATGTCTTTTCAGTCTTTGGCACCTGGCAACACAAAACATTCCTCATGTAATGAGTGGTGTCAGTAAGAGCACTGCCTGCACTGCTTATACATTTTTTCCCTAATATATATTGATTGCACTAATTCAGATAAAGGGTGGGAGATGCAAATGAGAGTGGGTCACTTCAGCTAAGCTGTTACATTTCTTCCCTAACATAGGCTTCCCAAACCACCAGACACTTTGCCTAGGTACATTTCACCTGTATCTTACCTTTCCTTAATGAAATAAAAGGGCAAGTTGTTCTTCTCTCAGTCAGAATTGCACAGTGCAGGCTCCTTGGCAATAAGCAGCAGCAACACTATGAGGCACAAAAATCTCTCTATTGAACAAAGCATGCAAAGATTAGGTCTAAAAGATTAGCAGTGTTTACTTAGCATACACACTCTCCTAACAAATACTGATCTTGCTGACTTGCCTATGGGCTAATTGGGTTTTCTTGGCTGTGTTATTCATGGCCTCTTTACCTAATGTGAAGTGTCTAAGAGCAACTACAAAGCACAACTTCTCTCTCATAAAGCAGATTTATGAGAGAGAAGCCTCAGAAAAGTCCAGCTTGGTAAGACCTCGTTATGTCATGACACACAGCTCCAGGAACTGAATTAATCTGGCTCCTGGACAAGACATGACTTTGCTTTACACAGCAGCTGGGGGGAGGTGTTTGCTCTCAGCAAGCTGCTGTATGCAGTGGTGCTAAAGTTAAATGAATCCAAACAGGGATTCATTTAACAGGCTGGTATTTCTTACTGGAATAAACCACCACGTTAGTTTTCCTCCAATTTCATGATTCTCCTGATTTTATTAAGTCTTAAATTACCCTATCATTAAAAATTTATAGCTGAAAAGAACAGCCACAGGAACATGGGCACTCCATGAAATGCCAGTTCTCAGTATCCCATAAAATCTCCAGTTTAGCTTTATCCTCCTTCCTCACAGAAATAAATGTCATCTTAGAGACAAATTTTGATTACACAAGCACAAACTCAGTTACTATTAATTGAAGCTGTGCAAGAATCTTAAATTCCCTTAAGCCACATAAAAGTAAATGAGAATCAGTATGATTGATCATGTAAAAAAGCTGGAAGGGCAGCATCATTGGAAATTCTTGCTTGCAGGGTGCAAGCAAAAGGGGATTAAAAAACTAAGATATCACCTTTTTGATTCTCACATCTCTCCCCGTTCTTGCAAAGTGTTATATTTAATCCAAAGCTGAGTGAAATGTGAAATGTGAAATAAGGAAATTTTCTTTCTTTCTGTCCTTCTTCCTGAAAATTTAAACCAACCCAAGATCATTGTGCCTGCCATTTTCCCCCTCTTATCCCTACCCTACACACATTTCTAGGTACACCATGCTCCCAAACTTCACATCACTTGAGGGTTGAGACACTGGAATCAATTCAAGCAGTCATCAACCTTTCCATCCCAGTATCTCTAGCAAGACTTTTGACATGGTTGTTCTGAGGAAGACCAGAGGTAAGAGAGAACTCTGCTGGCTTACCCTTTATTCTTGAAACTTACTTAAAACCACTATGGCAGCTGTGACTCTTTTCTGCTGAAGTTTAACAGAATCTGACTACACCAGTGATCAAGGGAAGCACCTTGGCTTAAACTAACAGCACCTGTATGTGCTGTTAGTTGCAGTCTCATGGAGGATGTCTCAGCACTGAGAATAAAGCAATCTGTGGCCCCCTTGTAGCCTCAGAAGCCAAGAGAGCTATTAGCACAGCTGCCATTCCCCACATAAGTTCATGGATCACTTAGTGTGTCTGATATCTTCTGCCAGACAACTAATTCTCTACAGTTCAAAACAGGGAAAGAAAAATAAAAAAAAAAAAATAAAATCAGTGGGACCCAAAAGTAGCATTTTTTGAGCCAAAGTCATGCCTGCCACCTGCACTGGGGTCAACAGAAATACCCATGGAATAAGAGCTGAATGATTTAAAACATTTTATCACTACACAAGTAGTAGAACAAGATCCAGAGAGAAAAAACAATTCTTCATATCCTTTATGAAGCCTGAGATGAAACCCTAGACATTCACCATTTGCAGAACATTATGTAAGCCATCATGAGGTATTTGTTTTTAACCCCTGCAGCATCTTACCCTGAGAGTGTTTTACATCAAATATTAGAGGAAAAGGGCATGAAATTATTGTTCTTAACTGACAGGAACTATGTTTCAGAAGACTTCAAAGATCATCTTTGTGAACTGATGAGGAGCACTTGGCAGCTACTGACTGCACAGGGTTAGGGGGAATTTGGGACAGGAAAAACCAAGCATGTCTGTGTGCCACGGCAGTGCTTATAAGGAAAGGTTTGGCTGCAATGGTTTGGAACAGAAAAAGCACATGCTGGTGTGGATAAGAAGCTTTTCAGGAAAGTAAAAGCTGATAATGTTAAGTGGGAGGTCAATTTGCATTAATTAGCTGCCATTCTCAGTCACTACAATGCTGTACTGTTATTTATATAATTAGGTACATGAGTGATTTTTAGTGAAGTATTTGTCCATCCAAAACCAAAATCCTTCCACAGAATATGTAGTGCTAGTAGTAGTAATTTTTAGTCAGTTTTCACTGATCAGTGGTCAATTTAAGAAACACTAATCATGTGTGGAGGTGGATTAACAAAGCCTATTTTTGCACAACAGGAGGATCACCAGAGACCAAAATCTATTTCCAGCAACATTTAACAGGTTCAGAATTATCAGCTAAGGGGACAGTTACCATAGGCACTTAGGAAATACTTTAATTTCATTTGCTGTTCCCTCCATATGTTTTGACTTTCTCAGAGACTGGGACACTCCAGTTCTCATGGCTGAAGGAGAAATCCCTGGTTAAATACAGATAACCCAGACTACAGCCCACTGACTTTTACCAACAGAAAATTGTACTTAAAAGCTTTGTGTCTTTTCCACATGTCTCCTTTACAAAACTCATAATATCTCTTATGTAATTAATGCTGGCAGCATCATTGTGAGGTAAATAAGGAAACAAGAGGCAGAAAGACTGGAGAGAGAAAAAGTGGTGACAGAAACAGGGTTGGAACTAATTCCACTGCAGTTTTATTTTTAAAAGACATCTAGAAAAACTTAGTTATTCCTGATGGTGACATTAGGGGTTCAGAACAAGCTTCACAATTCAATAAGTTTTAGAGTCTGCTGTTCCTGTTTGTAAAATCATGCACAGAAAATGAAATAAGAACCTTCCCTGCTGGTGTCTGAATCATTCCAGAACTCCTGCAGTTGGCAATGGCAAGGTGGCCTTCTGCAAAGGCAGCTTTTTTCTGATATAAGATTGAGCTCTCTGCTGCCTGTCACCACCTCTTTGCCTGAGACAATTAGATTTCCAGATTTAGTGGCGCAGATGATCATGTAGAGTACTTCCACTAAGACTTTATCACTTATCACTGGGTTAATTTATGATGATAAAAAAGCTGATCTGGTCTAATCTTGCTGATTTTGTACCAAAAGAGTGAGTTCTGTTTGCACATCCATCAGACCAGTTTCCAAAGGCAAAACAGACATTAGCAACAGCTCACAGAAAGCACCTCTCCCACCATCACAGCTGTCTTTATAGTGAGCGTTCATCTACAGCTAAAAATGCAGATCCATCTGTCATTCTGATCCATGCACACACTGTTTACAGATGTGGCAATGGAAACAATAACAAGCAGTTTATTTTAAGGCAGTTTATAATCGTAACTACTACCAAAAAAAGCTTACAAAGCTTTCCCTGCCTGCCATATGTGACTACCATGAGAACTTGATTCCAAGTTATTTGACCCAAGTTCAGCATAAGTACATACCTGTTGAAACTTCCACTTGAGTACTAATAGTGCAGCAAATATATTTTCCCACCAGATTTAAATTTTATTATCATTTGCTAAATTGATAACTGAGGGAGAGGAGGGTAATCACATGTTATTTCAAGTATTTAAAATAGTCTTCCTATACAGCACACATATTTGTTTTATACTTTACCTGTTTCTTCTTGTCCTTCAGCTTTCCAAGCTTGTTGAAGAAAATGGTCAAATATATTTTTCAAATCCACCAAGGACAGTGGTACCCAACCCCGTTTAAAGAGCTCGAATATAACTTTTCTCCAGTAATAATCAATATGCTACAAAACACTGAAAGGGCTCTGGAGATCACAACATACAGTCAGGTCTTCACAGGTAAGCAACTTTTATTAAATTAATTTAGTTGGGATAGCAATGTGAGACCACAGATTGTTAGGCCCTAAATTACTCAGAGACACCGATTTTTTTTGTCATTTAGTAACAAAGGACACATAAACTGTAGATTTTCTGAGGTTTTTCAGGGGGATTGTGGATTACTCTGATTTTCCTAACCCATAAAAATGTGTGACAATAAAGCATGTCTCTGTTTAGGAAGAGTTCCAATATACTGCCTTATATAAAAGCAGTTTGCAGATTGACTGGACAACTAGGTGGAGACACAGAACTAATAAATACTGGATTTACTAAGAATCTCACACTTCCACCATAAGTAATACTGGCAAGAGTATTATCAGAATCAGCTGGCAGAATTAAGCCTTCTCTTTGACAATACTTAAGCAGGCAAAGCTCACTCTAAAGCAGAGGCAAAAGTTCAGAATACTAAATCAGTCCTGACACAGCAGGTTGACAGAATGGATTAATGGCTTCTTTGGGGTTTGCAGAAGGGGAAGTTACTGTGATTATCTGCTTACTTTTTATCTTACTCTTTTAACTCAGCACCAACACACAACAGAAATTCAAAAGACCTTTAGCCTTGAGCAGTATGTGTAACAGTGTCTATAAAATGAGTTGGCAGCTGTCATGTGAATGGGGACAATCAGGACAGTCTGACTGAACTCACCAATTTACTGTCCTTATTGCATTATGTGTTTGATAAGTGACTTATTACCATTGCAGAATACTGCTTCCTTACTAACCACAGCAGTTTAAGTTTGGCAGAGTTTCTATGATTTATAATCTTCCACTGGCATGAGTGACTTGTCTTTCTTCCTCCAGGGTGCATAAATAACACTGGCAAATTCTATTTTAATGCCAAGATTTACTCTTAAGGATTTATAAAACTATATTGAAAAGCTCTGTGTTTGTTGTCTTCAACACTTTTTATATTCTCTGTGACCTGTTTAAAAGTGAAAAGATATTATCTGCATTAAATGCTACTCATGCAAGCAGAGCATAATGTGGTATATAAGCAGAGCAAATCAAGTGGAGAGTTGTGTTTTGCTAATGCCTCATTACTTGTGATGGCTTTATATACACAGTTCTGATTGATTGCAACTCTAAGCAATTGTAACTGACTAAGCAATTCTGCAGGTAAAACAGAAGGAGCACATTCCTGCTCTGCTGGCTTTATAGCACTTTGTCCTAGGGTGACTACACCAGAACACACTTCCAGATTCAAACTGCATGGACTTAAATAAAGCAGGGCAACTAAGTAAGATGCTGTCATTTTTTTAGTTATAGTCCCAAGTGGCCCTGGATAAGAAGTCCCCAGATTGTCCTGCTTTTCTTCTATTGGATTAAAACAAATCCAGGTAAGGAAATCCCTTCTGATTTACATTTTACATTTTCTGATGCATTTATAAATTTCTGAAAATTGAATCTCTGTATCTGAAATGGAAAAGCTGTCTAACTTTTTTTTTCCAATGTGATGAAGGAAAAAAAAATGGTTTGCTTTATGATAATGAACACTTCAAAGAACATTTTCAACAGTTTGTCTCTGGAAATGAAAATCCAGACCAGCACCTCACATAATTCAAAACTGAGCAGTTTTATTGCCCTCTGGCTTCCAAAGTGTGATTGGCAGAGGCGTATCCTGGGCCATGGTGATTTACCTGAACAACACTCATCCACTTACAGCATACATATGTTGAATATCAAACACAGAGATTGTTCAGCACAGTAACTGCTGAAGTTCATTCTTTGGCTATGGGGCTTAAATGTACTTTATGTTTGAACAGTTCCTTTGGCTCTGCACCAGCATCTAAAGCCTAAACAATGTAACAGATTGATAAAGGTTAACAGTATGTGAGCAGTGGATCAAACTGTGGTTGAGAAAGCTAGAAAGTCACATGCAAGTGAGCATCCTAAAACCACCTGCAACTGTTCCTAAAAGAAGTTAAAAACACACTAATTTAAGTCACCATTTACACTATCACTCATATGAGAAGAAAGATGCTTATAGAAGAAAGAAAAAAGCACAAGACATCTATACCCATTTATATCTTATGCACCAGGGTAGAACAGAATATTTAGTTCTCCAAAGCATAAAGAGTGACTCTGAGCTCCCTATATGACAGGGCAGTAGTGAAGGTCTGGGCTGTTTCTCTTAACTGAGTGACCTCTAACTGCGCCTTTTCAGGGCAGTCAGGGTCAATGGTCTGCTAAAATAAGCAGTCCCTGCCAAGAGACATAGATGGCAGTATAAATCCTGCTACGTTCTTCATACAGAAACACTTCTGCTGGTCTGTCAAAAGTGACACCTCCAGAAGGGTGCACTGCATACTTACTTCAAGGTGAATATCCCCATGAATCAATTCTGCAAAAGCAATACTCCTTCAGAAGCCTTCACCTGTACTCAGCATTCCCACTGTTGTCACCAGCTGCTAAGGCACAATGCTGAGTGAAATAAAAAGAGCAGCCAGCCTAGGTCAGCAGTGCAAAGTGACAGAAAGCACAGACCACAAATGGGATGTCAGCCACAAGCAGGACACTCTGTCTCAGACATGCTACCAGAAAGTTCCTTATCTTGATTCAAGCCCCACAATAAACAACCTTCTGAAAATCACTGACATGTTGCAAAAAAAAGCATTGTAGAAGTGGTAGCTTTCGGGAAGACCCAAATTTGAACACCTTCCAAAATCTGCATGTTCACTTTCCTACGAAGACTTCAACCCAGATATTTGGATCAACATACAATATTGAAAAACCCAGTTAGGCTAAGTAAGCCAAGCTTACCACTGGCTGTAAAGCATGAAGAAAGTGGAATTTTTTTTTTTCACAGACTTTGCCATCAAGAAACATGTCTGCCTGCATGGAGACCAGAGGATGGGCAAGGAGAGATAACACGGCCTGAATGGATCCCCAGCTGTGAAGTTCCTCAGCTCCAGACAGGACCGATGGAGCTGCAACACTCCTTCTCTATGACAGCAGCACAAAAACAGGTACATGATTCTGTAAAAGGAGAGAGAAAAAATCCTCACAGATAACAGTACTGAAAGAGACACAAGAGCTATGGTTTCAATGATTTTTTTATTTCTTTAACTGATGCATTTTTTAAAAAAATGGAGTAACAAATAAAAAGAACTTCAATACAAATTGTCTGGCCTTTCCCAGGGGAACCATAATAAATTCAAACAGTAAAGAGAAGAGCAATTAGAGTAGCCCAGGACATTTTAGAACACTAGAAAAGCTTGAGCTAGAGGCCATGAAAACATGACTACTCTAGAGAAACACATTAGTGGGATAAACACTGGTTTGGAAAGAGTTGGTTCATTAAAGGCCAAATGGATTAATAAATGAGCATTACAGTCTGACTGGGAATAAACTTAGGGTGGGTATGGCAAGATGATTTTTAATGTTCATAGCAGGGAGCTTCAGGAATAGCTGAGGATCAGAAGAGGCTGAAAGAAGAGGATCAGAATAGAGGCTACTTCCATTTATGA
The DNA here is from genome assembly GCF_012460135.2 of Molothrus ater. Lineage (NCBI taxonomy): Eukaryota > Metazoa > Chordata > Aves > Passeriformes > Icteridae > Molothrus > Molothrus ater. Next base: position 33,256,463 of record NC_050478.2, on the reverse strand, counting down.
AAGGAGCCATGACACAGTTGCCAACAACAGCTGGGGACCAGCGTTACAGGCCCAGTAAGGCTCTTTGCAGGTCCTCCCTAACACCAAACTTCCATGTCAAAAGGATCTTGTGCTACTCTGCAGGGGGTCAAATGCCAACAGAGACAGCACTGCTGCACACACATGGGGACAAACATGATTCTTATGGGCCATGGTGTCTCTTTGTGCACAGAACATTCCCAAAGTCTCCATGCTCTAAGGCTGACTGGCCTCTGCAAACACATTCCTATGTCAGACTATTGTGGCATGTGTTTCACACTCTTCTCTCTCCTTTTTTCACTCATTGTCTGAGACAGGAATGTTTCAGAGAACTGGAAAGGCCACAGAGACTGTTCAAACTGAAGGGAAGTCTGGTAGAGGGAGAACGAGATTTAATAGTCCCTCCAGGGATTTGAAGAACCTTTAGGATGAAGCAGGAAAGCTACCAAAAACATGTAATCTGTTATTAGGAGTCAGGCCTAAATGGCTGAAAGTGATAAATATAGTAGCCAGAGATTAATAATGAGCATTAACTTGGGGGTTATAAAAAAAATTAAGATCAAGAGATAAGGAAAGAACAGTCCTGCTGCCATGTTGTGGTCACAGAGCTGTTCTAGACTCCTGAGAAGTGTGAACAAAAATCAACTAAACAAAACAGTCCCCAGATACAATAGATTTAAGTATCTTGAGTAATTTTGTAAAGATTTTTGAGAATAAGGAAACTTTTGTGGAAAGCTATCTCAGAATGCAAAGAATACACTTAAATTGCTATTTTCTGTGTGCTGACAGATTTATGATGCCGCTATTTAGATTTCAGGGACATAATATTGGAGCAGCTTTTTCAGGAACAGCTCATATTGGTTCAATGCATATCTTCAGAAGCTGCTGCCACGTGGGGATTAGAGAAGCAGAAACAGCATGCAGACATTCATTAGGGGCTTTTTAAACTCTCAAATAAAAGAGGAATTATTCAGTTGTTTCCTAAAGAGAACCTGAGGAGGGAACAAAATACCATTGTGCTTTTCATTGAGAATTTTTTCATTGCATTCTTCTAAGCTGTCCCATCAAGGAATTAGATATATTCCCCTCTCCCTTCAAGCAAATCACCAGAGTTCAGGAGACTGGCAGGATCTTACCCTGAATGCAAGGCTCAAACAGAACCTTGCTTCCAGCTAATCCTTATCAACAAAAAGCAAAAAAGTTTGGGAATATGATGAAGGCAAAAGGATTGACATAATTTTTTAAAAGCCTTAGAGATGTGTCCTAACAGCATAAGAAAAACATCATCCACACTAGCAGTTTGGATTAAGTGTTCTCAGAGCTCTGAAACTCCATGCTTTAGGATTATGAACTCATCCTGGGTAGTTTTTTGTGTCTGCAAAACATCCAGCATTCATCACTGTCAGAAACAGCACTAAACCCCTAATCTGGTCTGATAGAACACTTGACACATACCTGAAGTCTGATGTAAAAAGAAGCAATGAAGCTGGGCTATTAAAATCTGATTCTAAAACTACCAGCCAGGTGATTACATGGTGACCAAAGTCATGAAAACTTGGCACAACAGGCAGCAAAACAAGCATAAGATCCTTACAGGGAGGAAACCCACCTCTCCACTGACAGAAACACCCCATGTGTTCCACCACCTGCAGGAGTGACTTCCTCTCTAGGAAGAAGACAATCCATGAATGTGCTGTCTTGGGACTTGGTCAGGCTTCACATTCCACAGCTCCTGCTGCTGCTGTACACAGAGGCCGCACAGCTCTGCAGAGAGCTGGGTTTACACTTACAAGAATTAAGCCTGCCAAAGCACACCGATTCCCTTTCTGTCAGAGAGTGGATAGAAAATCACCACTTTATGGCCTTATCTCTATTTATGTTATAAAAGGTTTCTCCTTTGAAAATTCTAAGGCGAGCAAAGCTTTTCTTTTTAAGATTCTCATGTGACTCTTGGGACCACACTAGTGCTCATATTTCAAGCAATGTTTTCCTGTCTGGCCTATACCTTAGACACAAGAACTGCAAAGGCTTTAGTAGGTTACATTAAATTAGCACATCATCATTACATAACGAGAGCTAACCATACAAATCTCCTTACGAAAGGACTCTTAAAATTAAGCTTTTCTTGGGGCTAAGTTGATGCTTTGGAGACTAATCTCAGAATACCTGAATTTAGGCTGTTGCAGAGGTGCTTCTCACTCTACAGCTTGGATTAATCAGAAGACTATATCCTAGCTGATCATGTGAGAGGACAGTAATCATTGGCTCCTACAGATACACAAAGCAAATGTGTTATCAATGTAACTAATTGTCATCCCCTCCAAAGAGGATATTCCAGAAACTTTTTCCAACTGTTTGATTCATTACAAAGAAAAAAAATATATGGAAAATGGGGTAGTTTTGACCAACTACTTGCCATCCAAAAGTTGAAATTGAGGCCAGTAAAAATTACTGTTACTGTAGCATGTTTTTTGTCAGATGCAATTAGACAATGTTCAAGGACAATAATTATACCTCTATTATTTTAAGCTTTCCAGTAAGCTATGGCAGGCTCCACAACAGCATAAGACTAACTCTAGAGTTAAAAACATAATGGACTTGATAAAACAATATCCTTTCATTTGCCTTTCAGTTCTTGAAGCCCTAAAGTTAATTCTGAAGTTCTTTTCCAAAAGAAACAGTTATGTCTTTAAGAAAAGCTGAACTTCTGAAAAATTGCTGGGTCCTGAATCTTTCAAATGTGAACGTCCTTCTTGGTGAACTTAATTAACTTTGCCCTTGAACTAAAAAAGTTTGTTTTTTTTTTTTTTTCCTAAATTGCTATCTTGAATCACCTCTCTTTTTAACCTGCTTTCATTATGGGAACTGGATTACAAGGATTCAGAATGATTTATGATTTTTCTGTTAGTAAACCAGAAGTTGATGCAGTCCCATCCTAGGACAAGTCTTGCATTCAGTCCTTTCTTGCTATTCCATGCTTCAGTGCAAATTACCCCAACTTCATGCACTCACTTCATGCACTTCATGCACTCACTACTCCTCTGTACTCATGCAAACAAGATGCCTTTGTTGTGACACTTGAATCAAATCATCATCTCATTACAGAGCAGTTGTATCCCACCACAACTTTTGAGGCCCAAGGTTATTTTTCTGTGAGCCCACAGATAAGAAGGCATCTATCAGTCTGCAGGGAGCTACTGGGGCAAGTGCTTGAGCAGGGCAACCCTGTATCTCCACACAGTGAAGGCAGGTATTGAGTCAATGTGCTCAGTTTTGGGTCTGTGTTTGTTGTAAGTGGCAAAGAGTGACTCTGAACCCTGGATCTCCTTATCTACCAGGCCAGATGAATGACAGAGACTTCTACCTACCCCAGTCCTGGGGACACTTTATCATACAATAAATGGCTGCTGAATAAATCTTCATGCCTGAGGCTTAGAACCACAGCATCACAGAATGGTCAAAGTACTTTGCTATTTTCACACCTGTTAAACTCATCAGTAAATTTATTACTCAGTAAGCCATGGTATTATAATGGTTGTGCAATTGATTCAGCTAGGAAAGCTTGGCAATCTCCCAAGCTTCCCACTCTGCTTCCCACTCTGGCTGGATTGGCTGCTGTCTCTCCCTGTGCCTCCTGTGATTTTTTTTACAGCTCATCATGATGCTGAGCAGCATTGCCTCACCCTGTGCCTAAGTGGAACCTACAACATCCTGGCCAGGCAATTCTCATTACTTGGCACTTAAGAGACATTCTTATGTCCCTTAGTGCCAAGTAGTTGTTTTCACAGTTTCACAAAACTCACTCTCCAAAAACACAGGAACAGCAGAAAGAATTCCAAGTTCTGCCTTCCTCTGTCAAGATCAGTTCTTTCAACTGCCACTCTATACATTGGCTGTGGAAAATATTTTTATGTCCCGCTCCCAAATAATTTGTCTTTATAACATAGGAATGGGATAATACATCATCAGTTCTTTTAAATGTGGGAATAGCTTTTTCCTTTTCAATAATGGCAATTAAGCATTGAATGCAATCCAGATACTCAAGTCAATGTAACACTTGTCATTAAAAAAAAAAAAACACAATATTGTCAGAGATGACTGCACAAAAAATAAATACACTGCCACAAGAAATTATTAAAAGCAGTCCTTAAAATAAAATCAAGAATTGTTGGGTAAAATATTACACAAAAGTAGATGTTAGGCCAATATTTAGCTTTGTCCTAAGAAGGAATACAGTCACCTTTAGGAACTGCAGCATCTCAGAGACTGCCCTTGCAACTGTTTAAAGCAGTAGCAAAATTGGCTTCTCTGTTTTAGACTGTATAAAACACAATAAGCAGTAGAGATTAGAGGCACACCATTCATCAGGCATTTTTGTTTCCTTTTGAGTCTCTAATGCTTTTCAACTTTGTTCCCTGTCTGTTTGGGTGTGCAGGTTCCTGTCTTCCCCCAGAATAGCCTGTAAAAGACATAATAAAGATAAGGCCAGCAGCATATTCCAAGTGACAGGACTTGTACCATAGAAGTGTTGGAAAGTAACCCTAAACCCATACGTTTGCCACTGTGGAATATTCCTTTCTGAAGGATACTAGCATAAAAAACTTTTCAAGCTCAGCCCAGAATAACTCTTTTATCTTTTTAAACTGGGCTATGAAAAACCTGGGAAGAGATATACCTTTCTCCCAAACAATTCCAAAGGCAAATCAGAAGAAAGAAGAAAAAAAAAAACAAACCTGCAGGTTTTCTGAACTGCTTCAGTACAATTTAGAAATCATAATGGTGTAAATCAGTCAGTACTTCTTTGTGATGGGGTAAGATTTATAACTCGGGTCATAACTCCAACTCTTTCTTAAAACCAGCTCACACCACAATGACTCCAGCACAAATCACACACTCCCCAGTGCTGGCACAGTTTGCTGATAACCAGCAACAGCTCAGGGTTGTCCCACTTCCACATGGTAAGGAGAAGAAAACAAGGTAGTCAAGCTGCTCAGGGATGAGGTGATGATTTCCATAAGAAATGTGTTCTAAGTTATTTGTCAAAGACCAAACCAGAAGTTTAGCACAGAGTGGAGAAAAAAAAAAATCACATATTCTCCTGAGTTCCAGTGTAGGTCCATAATTCAGGGCGACCTTTTTTCTTTCATTTGCAATGTCCCTCTTAAGGAGATTTGGATGCCTCTTTTGACATGTTTTATTTGTTATAATGGACTTGACACATTTGGTTTATTTTTCCTTCCTTTGGGACAGAATTACATAGAGTTATACACAGAATTCTGATTGCAAAATAACTGTAGTTCCAGTGTGTAATGGCCTGAGCTAGGAAAAAGTATTCCAGGTGTAACCAGAGTGAATAACTGAAAGACCAAAATATGAGCCTTCTAGGCAAACCACACCAAGGCAAATAGTCTAATGAATGTTAATGTGTGCAAAGTATAGAGCACTGAAATTGCACCCCGAGTCATTTTCATTTACTCCAGCAATTCAAACCCACAAAGCCAGAAAAGCCCTGCCTTTGTCTTCAGTGCTGCCTCTGGAAGTCCCACAGCATACTCTGCCCTACACAGGAAGTCAGATGCAGGATTTCACATATATTTCACACATATCTGCAATGTATGTTGCAGATGCCACATTTAGCAGAGAAGCCAAAAATGTCACTATTAGTCTGTCCTATCACAGAACATTTCAAAAAGCAAACACTGGGCATCTTGAAAAAAACCAAACACTGGGCACCTTTCCTGCACCTTCTATTTTACTTACAAGTCAGTTCTTACTGCAGTGTTGCCCCAGATCCACCCTTAGTAATGACCAAATGGGCTCAAACAGATATGAAAAATCCTCTCCATTTGAGATACCTCTTTTTGCTGGTGAAAACACACCCCCTAACCTACTATCTTGTTATATCAGAACCTCTGCTTCCAGTAACAATACAGTAAGGGAACCCACTAATACTCTGTATGTATCATTTACACCTTCAGGAAAGAGTATTATATCATGAGTGCATCCAGTTGTCTTGAATTAAATTGCAGTTTTCAAGAATAGCTTCTTTTTTCTTGGAAAAAAAAAACTGAAAAAATATTGCTACAGTGTCCCTCCACATCAAAAGGGTTAAGTGTGAAACACAACATGCAATTCTCAGAATGGAGCATATATATTTAAAAGGGAAAATGCAACATAAATTTTAAGAGCTATAGATGCCTGAAGTTTGTGTTCTATGAAGAAAGGGAGAACCTCTGAATAGATGTCAGCACAAATCAGTCCACAACAAGAGCTTAAAGAGGCTTAAGAATTTACACTGGTGCAATTTCTTAGAGCAGCTTAAAGGGTGCTTTCAGCTCCCTTCTTCTTCAGAGATAGGAGACATGGTTTTATCATGATTCTTGTGATATTAAGTTACATCTGGCCCTTGGAATCATCTAAGACACAGAAGCCTTAATAAATGAAACTCAGTCCTTACAATCATGATAAAAAGCCTAAAAACAAGAGTGAAAGGCCATGAAGGTTCAAAACCAAACAACAAATAAAAGAAACAGAAGATACCTTTAAAATAATATTTTTCCAGTGAACCTCATAATTATGGGAGTCTGACATGATTTGAGATTTGAGTTGGGCAACAACAGCAGAATTCAAGATCCTGATTTAAAGTGGGTTCATTGCACATATTTCCTCACTCTTCATGAAATACATGAATTTATCTGTATATTGTAAGCAAAACAGTTTTACTGTGGCCAGTGAGCTGTCAATAAGATAACAGCATAAATTGTTAAAAGTTTAAGAATGCATATTTTGTATATACCTTGTGATGAAGTGTTAAAAAATGCACAAAACCTGTGTTTTGTGCTCTAGACACCATGAGCTTTGCAATGCACTGTCTGAACTAGGGAGTGATGATTTCTGAATGGTCTTGTGAATTATCTACACAATTCTGCCATCAGAGGAATCCCTGATGTATTTTTACAGTCCTCACTCCTTTCTGCTTCATGTAGACACTTCACACGAGCCCTGCCCCATGGGCAATTAGAGGGGCACACCCATACCAGTTCAAGGACAACATAAAAGCACACACAGAAAATAAATGCTTTTCCAATGTCAGACAGTAGAAAATTCTGACAGTTTTAATGTCCATAGTTAAAGCAAACAGTTCAACTCTTTGGAACACTGTACATTATTACACTGGGCTTTTCCAACAGCTCTTCCTCCTCCTTGCCAAGCAGAGTGAGACGGCAGTCATGTCTAGAATTCA